>NC_090397.1:3245131-3845131 GCF_036365525.1 Heterodontus francisci
TTCCTCCTCCTCCTGCCCCCCTCTCCTCCCCCCCTCGTCCTCCTCCTCCTCACCCTTCTCTTCCTCCTCCTCTACTCCCCCTTTCTCCTCCTCTCCTCCCCCCTCCTCCTCTCCCCCCTCTCCTCCTCCTCCTCCTCCTCCCACCTCTCCTCCTCCTCCTCTCCCACTCTCCACCTCCTCACCCCCCTCCCACCCCTCTCCTCCTCCTCCCCATCCTCTACTCCTCCCCCCTCCCCATCCTCTACTCCTCCTGCCCCTCCTCAACCTCCTCCCCCCTCTCCGCTTCCTCCCCCCCTCTCCTCCTCCTCCTCCACCCTCCCTCTCCTCCTCCACCCTCCCTCTCCTCCACCTCCTCCTCCCACCCTCTCCTTTTCCTCCTCCCCCCTCTCCTCCACCTCCTCCCCCCTCCCCATCCTTCATCCCTCCCTCTCCTCCTCCTCCCCTCCCCCTCCTCCCCTCCCCCCCTACGCTCTCATCACCCCCCCTCTCTCCTCCCCATCCTCCTCCTCTCCCCCTCTCCTCCTCTTTCCTCCTTCCCCCCCTCCTCCCCCTCCCCCCAACTCCTCCACCCCTCTCCTCCTCCCCCACCCCTCCCATCACCTCTCCTCCTCCTCCCGCCCCTCTCCTCCTCCCCCCCCTTTCCTCCTCCAGTCCTCCCCTCCTACTCCCCCCGTCTCCTCCTACTGTCCCCCCTCTCCTCCTCCTCCTCCCCCCCACTCTCCTCCTCCTCCTCCTGCCCCCCACTCTCCTCCTCCTCCCCCCTCTTCTCCTCCCCACCCCTCTCCTCCTCCCCCCTCTCAGCCTCGCCCCCTCCTCTCCTCCTACCCAACCCTCTCCTCCTCCTCTCCTCTCCTCCTCCCCCCACCCCCTCCTCCTCCCCCACTTCTCTCCTCCTCCCCCCCTTCTCCCCGCTCCTCCTCCTCCTCCCCTTCTCCCCCCCTCCCTCCTCCCCTTCTCCCCCCCTCCCTCCTCCCCCCCTTCTCCCCCCCTCGTCCTCCTCCTCCTCCTCCCCCCTCTCTTCCTCCTCTACTCCTCCCCCTTTCTCCTCCTCCTCCTCCTCTCCTCCCCCCTCTCCTCCTCCTCTACTCCTCCCCCTTCTCCCCCCTCTCCTCCTCCTCCTCCCCTCTCCTCCTCCTCCCACCTCTCCTCCTCCTCCTCCCCCACTCTCCACCTCCTCCACACCCCCCTCCCACCCCTCTCCTCCTCCTCCCCATCCTCTACTCCTCCCCCTCCTCCTCCCCTCCTCTCCTCCTCCCGCCCCTCCTCAACCTCCTCCCCCCTCTCCGCTTCCTCCCCCCCTCTCCTCCTCCTCCTCCCCCCTCCCTCTCCTCCTCCACCCTCCCTCTCCTCCTCCACCTCCTCCTCCCACCCTCTCCTCCACCTCCTCCCCCCTCCCCATCCTTCATCCCTCCCTCTCCTCCTCCCCTCCCCCCCCCTCTCATCACCCCCCTCCTTCCCCACGCTCTCATCACCCCCCCTCTCTCCTCCCCATCCTCTCCCCCCCCATCCTCCTCCTCTCCCCTCTCCTCCTCCTCCCCTTTCCTCCTTCCCCCCCCTCCTCCCCCTCCCCCCAACTCCTCCACCCCTCTCCTCCTACCCCCACCCCTCTCGTCCTCCCCCCACCCCTCTTCTCCTCCCCCCACCCCTCTTCTCCTCCCATCACCTCTCCTCCTCCTCCCACCCCTCTCCTCCTCCACCCCCCCCCGACCCAACCCCTTTCCTCCTCTAGCCCTCTCCTCCTCCTCCCGCCCCTCTCCTCCTCCCCCCTCTTCTACTCACCCCCTCCTCTCCTCCTCGCCGCCTCTCCTCCTCCCCCTCTACTCCTCCTCCTCGCCCCCCTCCGACGCACCCCCTTTCCTCCTCCAGCCCTCTCCTCCTCCCCCCACCCCTCTCGTCCTCCCCACACCCCTCTTCTCCTCCCATCACCTCTCCTCCTCCCATCACCTCTCCTCCTCCTCCCGCCCCTCTCCTGCTCCCCGCCCCCCCCCTGACCCACCCCCTTTCCTCCTCTAGCCCTCTCCTCCTCCTCCCGCCCCTCTCCTCCTCCCCCCTCTTCTACTCACCCCCTCCTCTCCTCCTCACCCCCTCTCCTCCTCCCCCTCTACTCCTCCTCCTCGCCCCCTCTCCTCCTCCTCCCCCTCTACTCCTCCTCGCCCCCTCTCCTCCTCCCCCCCCTCCGACCCACCCCCTTTCCTCCTCCAGCCCTCTCCTCCTCCCCCCACCCCTCTCGTCCTCCCCACACCCCTCTTCTCCTCCCATCACCTCTCCTCCTCCTCCCGCCCCTCTCCTGCTCCCCGCCCCCCCCCCTTTCTCCTCTAGCCCTCTCCTCCTCCTCCCGCCCCTCTCCTCCTCCCCCCTCTTCTACTCACCCCCTCCTCTCCTCCTCACCCCCTCTCCTCCTCCCCCTCTACTCCTCCTCCTCGCCCCCTCCGACCCACCCCCTTTCCTCCTCCAGCCCTCTCCTCCTCCCCCCACCCCTCTCGTCCTCCCCACACCCCTCTTCTCCTCCCATCACCTCTCCTCCTCCTCCCGCCCCTCTCCTCCTCCCCCCCCCCCGACCCACCCCCTTTCCTCCTCTAGCCCTCTCCTCCTCCTCCCGCCCCTCTCCTCCTCCCCCCTCTTCTACTCACCCCCTCCTCTCCTCCTCACCCCCTCTCCACCTCCCCCTCTACTCCTCCTCCTCGCCCCCTCTCCGACCCACCCCCTTTCCTCCTCCAGCCCTCTCCTCCTACTCCCCCCCGTCTCCTCCTACTGTCCCCCCTCTCCTCCTCCTCCCCCCACTCCTCCTCCTCCTGCCCCCCACTCTCCTCCTCCTCCCCGCCTCTCCTCCTCACCCCGCTCTCCTCCTTCTCCTCCCCCTCTCTCCTCCTCCCCCCCAGCCCTCTCCTCCTCCCACCCCCTCCTCCCGCCCCTCTCCTCCTCCCGCCCCTCTCCTCCTCCCCCCGCCCCTCTCCTCCTCCCCCTCTTCCCACCTCTCTTCCACCCCCTCCTCTCCCTCTCCCCTCCTCACCCCCTCCTCATCTCCCCCCTCCACCCCTCTCCTCCCCTCCCTCTCCTCCTCCCCCTCTTCCCACCTCTCTTCCACCCCCTCCTCTCCCTCTCCCCTCCTCACCCCCTCCTCACCCCCTCCACCCCTCTCCTCCCCTCCCTCTCACCCGCTCTCCCTCTCCTCACCCCCTCCCCATCTTCCCCCTCCACCCCTCTCCTCCCCTACCCCATCTCCCCCCTCCACCCCTCTCCTCCCCTACCCCCCTCCTCAGCCCTCCCCCCTCTCCATCTCCCACTCTCCTCCCCCCCTCTCCTCCGACTCACCCCCCTCTCCTCCTCCTCCCCCTCCTGCCCCCCACTCTCCTCCCCCCCTCACCCCACCGCTCTCCTCCTCCTCCCCCTCCTGCCCCCCACTCTCCTCCCCCTCACCCCACCGCTCTCCTCCTCCCAACCCCTCTCCTCCTCTTCCCGCCCCTCTCCTCCTCCCCCCTCCTCCTCCCCCCTCCTCTTCCCCTCCTCCTCACCCCCTCTCCCCTCCTCCTCATCCCCCCTCCTCCTCCCCGTCACTCTCCTCCTCCCCCCCTCCTCTCACCCTACCCCCCTCCTCCTCCTCCCCCCCTCCTCTCACCCTGCCCCCTCCTCCTCCTCCCCCCCTCCTCTCACCCTCCCCCCCTCCTCCTCCTCCTCCCCTCCTCTCACCCTCCCCCCCTCCTCCTCCTCCCCCCCTCCTCTCACCCTCCCCCCTCCTCCTCCTCCCCCCCTCCTCTCACCCTCCCCCCTCCTCCTCCTCCCCCCTCCTCCTCCTCCCCCCCACTCTCCACCTCCCCCCCACTCTCCAACTCCCTCCCCCCCACTCTCCACCTCCCTCCCCCACCCCTCTCCTCCTCTTCCCGCCCCTCTCCTCCTCTTCCCGCCCCTCTCCTCCTCTTCCCTCCTCCCTCTCCTCCTCCCCCCCCTTCCCCTCCTCCCCCCTCTCTCCTCCTCTTCCCGCCCCTCTCCTCCTCTTCCCGCCCCTCTCCTCCTCTTCCCTCCTCCTCTTCCCTCCTCCCTCTCCTCCTCCCCCCTCCTCCCTCTCCTCCTCCCCCTCTTCCCTCCTCCCCCCCTCTCCTCCTCCTCTCCCTCCTCTCCCTCCTCTCCTACTCACCCCCTCCTCTCCTCCTGCTCACCCCCTTCTCCGCTCCCTCTCCCCTCTCCCCCCTCTCCTCCTCCTCCTCCCCTCTCCTCCTCCTCCCTCCCTCCTCCTCCTCCCTCCTCCTCCTCCTCCTCCCCCTCTACTCCTCCTCTCCCCCTCCTCACCCCCTTCTCCTCCTCCTCCTTCTTCCACGCTCCCTCTCCCCCCTCCTCCTCCTCCCCCTCTCCTCCTTCCCCTCTACTCCTCCTCCCCCCTCTCCTCCTCCCCCCTCCCCACCTCCTACCCTCTCATCCTCACCCCCTCTCCTCCTCCTCCTACCCACTCTCCACCTCCCTCTCCTCCTCCTCCTCCTCCTACCCACTCTCCACCTCCCTCTCCTCCTCCTCCTCCTCCTACCCACTCTCCTCACCTCTCCCCCTCCTCTCCTCCCCTCCTCTCTCCTCATCCCCCTCCTCCTCCCCCCCTCACTCCCCTCCTCCTCCCCCCCTCACTCCCCTCCTCCTCCCCCCCTCACTCCCCTCCTCCTCCCCCCTCACTCCCCCCTCCTCCTCCTCCCCCCTCCTCCTCCTCCCCCCTCACTCCCCCCTCCTCCTCCTCCTCCCCCTCCTCCCCTCACTCCCCCCACTCCCCCTCCCCCCACTCCCCCTCCTCCTCCCCCCCTCACTCCCCCCTCCTCCCCCCCCTCCCCCCTACTCCCCCCCTCCTCCTCCCTCCTCCTCCCCCCTACTCCCCCCTCCTCCTCCTCCCCCCTCCTCCTCCTCCCCTCACTCTCACTCCCCCTCCTCCTCCTCCCCTCACTCCCCCTCCTCCTCCTCACTCCCCCTCCTCCTCCCCCCCTCACTCCCCCCTCCTCCTCCTCCCTCACTCCCCCCTCCTCCTCCTCCCCTCACTCCCCCTCCTCCTCCCCCCTCACTCCCCCCTCCTCCTCCTCCCCTCACTCTCACTCCCCCTCCTCCTCCTCCCCCTCTCACTCCCCCCTCCTCCTCCCCCCTCACTCCCCCCTCACTCCCCCCTCCTCCTCCTCCCCCCTCACTCCCCCCTCCTCCTCCTCCCCTCACTCCCCCTCCTCCTCCCCCCCTCACTCCCCCTCCTCCTCCCCCCCTCACTCCCCCCTCCTCCTCCTCCCCCTCACTCCCCCCTCCTCCTCCTCCCCCCTCACTCCCCCTCCTCCTCCCCCCCTCACTCCCCCTCCTCCTCCCCCCCTCACTCCCCCCTCCTCCCCCCCTCACTCCCCCTCCTCCTCCTCCCCCCTCCTCCTCCTCCCCTCACTCTCACTCCCCCTCCTCCCCTCACTCTCACTCCCCCTCCTCCTCCTCCCCTCACTCCCCCTCCTCCTCCTCACTCCCCCTCCTCCTCCCCCCCTCACTCCCCCCTCCTCCTCCTCCCCCCTCACTCCCCCCTCCTCCTCCTCCCTCACTCCCCCTCCTCCTCCCCCCCTCACTCCCCCTCCTCCTCCCCCCTCCTCCTCCCTCACTCCCCCCCTCCTCCTCCTCCCCTCACTCCCCCCCTCCTCCTCCTCCCCTCACTCCCCCCCTCCTCCTCCTCCCCTCACTCCCCCCTCCTCCTCCTCCTCCCCTCACTCCCCCTCCTCGTCCACCCCTCACTCCCCCCTCCTCCTCCTCCTCCTCCCTCACTCCCCCCCTCCTCCTCCTCCTCCCCTCACTCCCCCCCTCCTCCTCCTCCCCTCACTCCTCCCCCCCTCACTCCTCCTCCTCCTCCCCTCACTCCCCTCCTCCTCCCTCCCCTACTCCCTCCTCACTCCCCTCCTACTCCCCCCCTCACTCCCCTCCTCACTCCCCTCCTACTCCCCCCCTCACTCCCCTCCTACTCCCCCCCTCACTCCCCTCCTACTCCCCCCCTCACCCCTCCTACTCCCCCCACCTCACTCCCCTCCTACTCCCCCCTCACTCCCCCCTCAACCTCACTCCTCCCCCCCTCCCACTCCCCTCCACCTCACCCCTCCTACTCCCCCCACCTCACTCCCCTCCTACTCCCCCACCTCACTCCCCCTCAACCTCACTCCTCCCCCCCTCCTACTCCCCCACCTCACTCCCCTCCTACTCCCCCCACCTCACTCCCCTCACCCCCCCTCAACCTCACTCCTCCCCCCTCCCCCCCCTCCTCCTCCTCACCCCCCCTCCTACTCCTCCTCCTCCCCCCTCCTACTCCTCCTCCTCCCCCCTCCTACTCCTCCTCCTCCCCCCTCCTACTCCTCCTCCTCCCTCCTACTCCTCACCTCCTCCTCCTCCTCCCCCCTCCTACTCCTCCTCCTCCCCCCTCCTACTCCTCCTCCTCCTCCCCCCTCCTACTCCTCCTCCTCCCCCCTCCTCCTCCTCCCCCCCTCCTCTCACTCCCCCTCACTCCCCTCCTACTCCCCCTCACTCCCCTCCACCTCACTCCCCTCCACCTCACTCCCCTCCCCCCTCAGTCCCTCCTCCCTCCCCTCATATTCCACCCTCACTCCCTCCTACCTCCCCCTCACTCCCCTCCACCTCACCCCTCACTCCCCTCCACCTCACCCCTCACTCCCCTCCTGCTCCCCCCTCACTCCCCTCCTGCTCCTCCCTTCCTCACTCTCCCCCCCCCCCCCATCACTCTGCCCTCCGTTGCCCGGGTAACCCGGCCCCGCCCCCTGCCAGCCCACAATGCTGCGCTCACCATGGATCAGGCGGGTAAGCTGCGCTTCCCTCCCCGTGCTTTCGGCTTTTTTTTCTGTTGCACTGCCGGTTCTGGCTCCGCTTTACGGACCGGAGAGAGTTGCTGATCGACGGGATCGTTTTGCTGGGCCGGATGCGTGAACCGGGCTGAGCGGGTGCAGTGTGTGGACGGACGGGTGCGAAGGCCGCAGCGAGCTTCCGCCTGCGGCCTGGAATCGGGAGGCCCGCCTGCGGAAATCGCAGCTCTGGAGGGGAGGGGAGGTGGGGAAGCGCAGATCCTGTCCCGGTCCCTTCGTCCGTCACCGTGTCTCTCCCCTCCCCCCGTGTCTCTCCCCTCCCCCGTGTCTCTCCCCTCCCCCCGTGTCTCTCCCCACCCCCCGTGTCTCTCCCCACCCCCCGTGTCTCTCCCCTCCCCCCGTGTCTCTCCCCACCCCCCGTGTCTCTCCCCTCCCCCCGTGTCTCTCCCCTCCCCCCGTGTCTCTCCCCACCCCCCGTGTCTCTCCCCTCCCCCCGTGTCTCTCCCCACCCCCCGTGTCTCTCCCCTCCCCCCGTGTCTCTCCCCTCCCCCCGTGTCTCTCCCCTCCCCCGTGTCTCTCCCCTCCCCCGTGTCTCTCCCCTCCCCCGTGTCTCTCCCCTCCCCCCGTGTCTCTCCCCACCCCGGTCATGCAATACTGACTTTAAGCAACAGTTCATTCGTTTAAAACATCTTTTTTATTTCAAAAGATAAAGATCTACAAGGCACCGATGGTTCTGGATGTCTGAGTGGAGTTGATGTTCGAAGGCGAATTCCCATCAAGTTAATCTCCAAACAGTCTAACCGAAATCGAGTCTCATCTCGTAGTCAGAGAAATATGAGCAGAGCTTCTTCAAAGTCACTAACTACAGATGAAGGTGACAGAATCATAGATTCATCGCTTAGTAATGATAATTTGTACTGGATCCTGCTCGATGCAGTTGAATGGCCTTTCACAAGACTGACTGGGCTGATATTGACATAATGAGGCTGAATCATAGAATGGTTGCAGTTCAGCCTTTCGTGCCTGTGCCCACATTCTCCAAGAGCAGTTTAGCTGGTCCCACTCCCCCTGCCCTTTCTCTTTAGTCCTGCAAAGTTGTTTCCATTCACATGATTATCCAATTCCCTTTCAAAAGCCACAGTTAAATCTACCATCACCACATTCTCAGGGAGTGCATTCCAGATCCTAACCACTTGCCACTAAATCATCTTGCCTCTGGTTCTTTTTCAATCAATTTAAACTTGTCCCCTCTGGTTGTAGACCTTTCCACCAATGGGAACGCTTTGATGCTATCTACTCTGTCTCGACCCCTCATGATTTTGAACACCTCTATCAAATCTCTTCTCGATTTCCTTTTCTCTGAGGAGAACAACCCGAACTTCTCTGTATCCCCACATAACGGAAGTCCCTCGTCATTGGAACCATTCTCATATATCTTTTCTGCATCCTCTCTAAAGCCTTCATATCCTAAAGTACAGAGGCCAGAATTGGTCACAATGCTCCAGTTGAGGCCGAACCAGTGTTTTTTAAAGGTTCATCAAAAACTCTTCCCCTCTCTGACCTTTACACTGTTATTATCCCAGTCTATATTAGGAGAATTGCAGTTTTCCAGTAGGACTACTCTCTAGTCCTTGCACTGTCTGTAATTTCCCTACAGGACAGTTAGCCTGACATCTGTCATAGGGAAAATGCTATTATTAAGACGTTATAGCAGGGCACTTAGAAACTCTTAATGCCATCAGGCAGAGTAAAGATGGTTTTGTGAAAGGGAAATCATGTTTGACTAATTTATTAGAGTTCTTTGAGAAAGTAACAAGCAATCTGGATGGGGGGGAACTTGTACATGTGGTGTACTTGGATTTGCAAAAGGCATTGGATAAGGAGTAGCCGAGGTGCCGAATGGATGATCCATCTCAGCCTCTTCCTGAGGTCCCAGCATCACAGATGCTTCAGCCAATCCAATTCACTCCAGGTGATAACAAGAAACGACTGAAGGTGCTGGCTACCGCAAAGGCTATGGGCTCTGACAAAATTCTGACAACAATACTGAAGACTTGTGCTCCGGAACTAGCCGACCCCCTAGCCAAGCTGTTCCAGTACAGCTACCCAGCGATGTGGAAAATTGCCCAAGTATTTCAAGTACACAAAAAACAGGACAAATCCAACCCGGCCAATTACCGCCCAGAGCAGTCTACTCTCTATCGTCAGCAAATTGATGGAAGGGGTCGTCGACAGTGCTATCAAGCAGCACGTGCTCAGCAGTAACCTGCTCACTGATGTTCAATTTGGGTTCTGCCAGGGCCACTGAAAAGTAAAATGAAAAGTAAAACCTTCAGCATAATTACAATCTTGACAGATTGCTAACATAGAATGTTGATGGTGTACGGAATGCTAAAATTAGAAGTTTGGCTATCAACTTGCTGACCTCATTAAAGCCTTGGTTCAAACATGGACAAAAGAGCTGAATTCCAGAGGTGAGCTGAGAGTGACTGCCCTTGATATCAAGTCGGCATTTGACCGAGTATGGCATCAAGGAGCCCTAGAAAACTGGTGTCAGCGGGAATCGGGGGGGGAAACTCTGCTGGTTGGAGTCATAACTGGCACAAAGGAAGATGGCTGTAGTTGTTGGAGGTCAATCATCTTAGTCCAAGGACATCACTGCATGAGTTCCTCGGGGTAGTGTCCTAGGCACAACCATCTTCAACTACTTCATCAATGACCTTCCCTCCATCATAAGGTCAGAAGTGGGGATGTTTGCTGACGATTGCACAATGTTCAGCACTATTCATGACTCCTCAGGTACTGAAACAAGGACAACGTCCAGGCTTGGGCTAATAAGTGGCAAGTAACATTCGTGCCACACTAGTACCAGGCAGTGACCATCTCTAACCATCTCCCTTAATGTTCAATGGCATTACCATCGCTGAATTCCCCACTGTCAACGTCCTGGGGTCACTATTGACCAGAAATTGAACTTGACCAGCCACATAAATAATGTGGCTACAAGAGCAGGTCAGAGGCTGGGGATTCTACGGTGAGCAATTCCCCTCCTGGCTCCCCAAAGCATGTCCACCATCTACAAGGCACAAGTCAGGAGTGTAATGGAATACTCTCCACTTGGCTGGATGGGTGCAGCTCCAACAATACTCAAGAATCTCAAAACCATCCAGGACAAAGCTGCCCGCTTAATTGGCACCCATCCACCACCTTCAGCTTTCACTCCCTTCACCACCGATGCACAGTGGCAGCAGTGTGTACCATCTACAAGATGCACTGCAGCAACTCACCAAGCCTCCTTCAACATAACCTTTCAAACCCGTGACCTCTACCAGCTAGAAGGGCAAGGGCAGCAGATGCATGGGAACACCACCACCTGCAAGTTCCTCTCCACGCTGCACACCATCCTGACTTGGAACTATATCACCGTTCCTTCACTGTCGCTGGGTCAAAATCCTGGAACTCCCTTCCTAACAGCACAGTGGGTATACCTACCCCAAATGGACTGCAACAGTTCAAGAAGGCAGCTCACCACCACCTTCTCAAGGACAATTTTGGATGGGCAATAAATGCTGGCCGAGCCAGCAATGCTCACATTCGATGAACCAATAAAAAAAATTGCTACATCAAAGGTTACTATGCAAAGTAAGCTCATGGTGTCGGAGGGAAACACATTCGCATGGATAGAGGATTGGTTAGCTAACAGGAAGCAAAGAGTCAAAATAAATGGGTCCTTTTCAGGTTAGAAAGTTGTAACTAATGGAGTGCCACAGGGATCAATGCTGGGGCCACAACTATTTACAATCTATATCACTGACTTGGATGAAAGGACCGAATGTATGGTTGCTAAATTTGCTGATGAAATGAAGATAGGTAGGAGAGTAACTTGTGAAGGGGAATAAGGAGTCTGCAAAAGGATCTAGTGAGTGGGCAAAAATTTGGCAGATGGAGTATAATGTGGGAAAATGTAAACTTGCCCACTTTGGCAGGAAGAATAGAAAAGCAGTATATTTAAGTGGAGAGAGATTGCAGAGCTCTGCGGTACAGGGGGATTGGAGTGTCCTCGTACATGATTCACAAAAAGTTAGTATGCGGGTACAGCAAGTGATTAGGAAGGCAAATAGAATATAAAAGTAGGGAAGTTTTGCTTCAGTTGTACAGGGCATTGGTGAGACCACGTCTGGAGTACTGTGTACAGTTTTGGTCTCCTTAGTTAAGGATGCAATTGCATTAGATGCAGTACAGAGAAGGTTCACTCGACTGATTCCTGGTATGAAGAGGTTATCTTATGAGGAAAGGTTGGGCCTGTATCCATTGAGGTTTACAAGAATGAGAGGTGATCTTATTGAAACATATAAGACCCAGAGGGGACTTGACAGAATGCATGCTGAAAGGATGCTCTCTCTTATAAGAGAGACTAGACCTAGGGGACACAGTTTAAAAATAAGGGGTCTTCCATTTAAGACAGAGATGAGGAGAAATTTTTTCTCTCAGGGTTAGTCTGTGGAATTCTCTTCCACAGAGAGCGGTGGAGACAGAGTCATTGAATATTTTTAAGGCTGAGTTAAATAGATTCTTGATTGACAAGGGAGTCAAAGGTTACAGCAGGTAGACAGGAAAGTACAGTTGAGGCGACAATCAGATCAGCTGTGATCTTATCAAATGTCAGAGCAGGCTCAAGGGGCTGAATTGTCTACTCCTGCTCCTAATTCGTATGTTTGTAAATTTGCTCCTCTATATCTTTCCCATTAGTTGATCTATAGAATACTCCCAGTAGTTTAATGGAAACTCTGTTGTTTTTTAATACCCATGCTCGCTGACCTACATTGGCTCCCGGTCGAGCAATGTCTTGATTTTAAATTTCTCATTCTTGTTTTCAAATCACTCCATGGCATCTTCCCTCCTTATTTCTAATCTCCAGCCCCACAACCCTCAGAGATATCTGCGCTTCTCTAATTTTGGCCTCTTGAGAATCTGATTTTAATTGCTTCACCGTTGGTGGCCATGCCTTCAGTTACTTAGGCCCTAAGCACTGAAATATCCTCCCGACACTTCTCTGACTCTCCACCTCGTTTTCCTGCTTTAAGATGCTCCTTAAAACCTACCTCTTGACAGCATCATATTTCCACATTGTTGTTTGCACCTGCAGCTCACCAACCTTACTTATCACACTTTTTGTGTTTGCACACATGCATTGTAAACTTAATTTGACCTCCTTGTACCCTTAGTTTGACCCCAGCAAGTACCTCACTATTTCTTACACTGGTGTTACCTGTCTCGCCCAATCCTTTGTGCCCCTTGTTTCTCCTTTCTAATGCTACCTCCCGGTGCCCATTCTCCTGCCAAAATAGTTTAAACCCTTTCCAACAACACTAGCAAATGTCGATGAAGGTATTGGTTTCGGCTCTGTTGAGGTGCAACCTCTCCAGCTTGTACAGGTCCCACCTCCCCCAGAATGGGTCCCAATGTCCCAGAATTTAAAGCACCATCTTTCCAATCACGCATTCAACTATCCTCCTATTTCTATATTCACAGGCATGTGACGCTGGGCATAATTCAGAAATTCCTACCTTTTGAGGTCCTGCTTATTAATCTGTTCCTTAGTTCCCTCAAATCTGCCTGCAGGACTTCATCCCTTTATTTAACCTGTGTTGTTGGTTCCGATATGGACTATGACCTCTGGCTGTTCACCCAGCCCCTCAGTGTTCTGCAGCAGTAGCGTCCTAGACCCTGGCACAGGGAGGCAACATACCATCCCGGAGTCAAGTCTGCGGCCACAGAAACACCTGACTATAAAATCCCCTATCACCTGCCCACCCCACCCCTCCCCTCCCCTCCCACCGCTCCCATACATCTGAGTTACTCGTGCTGCCATGGATTTGGCTCTTGTCGCTCTCTCAACAAGAACCATCACTCACCAGTATTCATAACTGAATTGGAGTTAGAGAGTGAGATGCAGTCACGCGACTCCTGCATTACCTAACTGCTCCTCCTTGACTGTCTGGCAGTCAGCCATTTCCGCTCCGCCTGTACACTCTTGAGCTTTGGGGTGACCACTTCCAAAAACACGTTATCCACATAACTTCTCAACCTCGCAAATGCACTGCAGTGATAGCAGCCGCTGGTCAAGCTTCAAAGCCTGGAGCTCAAGCTCGTCCAGCTGACGACACTTCCTGCACATCATAAGGTTCAATCTAGTAATGCAGAAAAGCAAGGCACAACATAAGGTAGAATATCTAGATTGGATAAGGACTAATTTCAGTTGATGAGAAGGGATCTAGTCAGAGTAAAATGGAACCCAAGACTGAAAGGAAAATCTGTAACAGAACAGTGGGTTATCTCGAAGGAAGAGATATTTCAGGTAGCATCATAGACAATTTAAGGCACAGAAAGAGGCCACTTGGCCCATCGTGTCTGTGCCAGCTGAAAAACGATCCACCTATTCTAATCCCACCTTCCAGCATTTGGTTTGTAGCCCTGCAGATTATAGCACTTGAGGTGCATATCCAGACTCCTTTTGAATGAGTTCCAGACTGCCACCACCCACTGTGTGAAAACGCTTTTCCTTATCTCCCCTCTAATCTTTTGACCAATCACTTAAAATCTATGCCCCTTCGTCACTGACCTCTCTGATAAGGTGAATAGACCCTTCACCTCCACTCTATCCAGGCCCCTCAAAATTTTGTACATTTCAGTCAGATCTCCCCTCAGCCTTCTCTGTTCCAAGGAGAACAACCCAGCCTATTCAATCTTTCCACATAGCTGCATTTTTCTAGTCTTGGCAACATCCTCGTAAATCTCCTCTGTACCCTCTCTAGTCCAATTACGTCCTTTCTGGAATGAGGTGACCCGAACTGCACACAGTTCTCAAGTTGTGGCCTAACCAATGAGTTATGCTGTTCCAGCATAACCTCCCTGCTCTTGTATTCTACACCTCGGCTAATAGAGGAAAGGATTCCATATGCCTTCTTAACCTTCTTTATCGACCACTCCTACCTTCGGGGATCTGTGGATATTCACTCCAAGGTCCCTCACTTCCTCTACACTTCTCAGTATTTTCCCATTAATCATGTATTCCTTTGCCTTGTTTGACCTCCCCAAATACATCACCTCACGCTTTTCCAGGTTGAATTCCGTTTGCCACTTTTCTGCCCATTTGACCAGACCATCAATATTTTCCTGCAGCCTACAGCTATCCTCCTCACCACCTACCACATGACCAATTTTTGTGTTATTCACAAACTTATTGGGTAGGTCGTGCCTCACAAACCTTATTGAGTTTTTCGAGAAGGTGACCAAACAGGTGGATGAGGGTAAAGCAGTGGATGTGGTATATATGGATTTCAGTAAGGCGTTTGATAAGGTTCCCCATGGTAGGCTATTGCAGAAAATACGGAAGTATGGGGTTGAAGGTGATTTAGAGCTTTGGATCAGAAATTGGCTAGCTGAAAGAAGACAGAGGGTGGTGGTTGATGGCAAATGTTCATCCTGGAGTTTAGTTACTAGTGGTGTACCGCAAGGATCTGTTTTGGGGCCACTGCTGTTTGTCATTTTTATAAATGACCTGGAAGATGGTGTAGAAGGGTGGGTTAGTAAATTTGCGGATGACACTAAGGTCGGTGGAGTTGTGGATAGTGCCGAAGGATGTTGTAGGGTACAGAGGGACATAGATAGGCTGCAGAGCTGGGCTGAGAGATGGCAAATAGAGTTTAATGCGGAAAAGTGCGAGGTGATTCACTTTGGAAGGAGTAACAGGAATGCAGAGTACTGGGCTAATGGGAAGATTCTTGGTAGTGTAGATGAACAGAGAGAGATCTTGGTGTCCAGGTGCATAAATCCCTGAAGGTTGCTACCCAGGTTAATAGGGCTGTTAAGAAGGCATATGGTGTGTTAGCTTTTATTAGTAGGGGGATCGAGTTTTGGAGCCACGAGGTCATGCTGCAGCTGTACAAAACTCTGGTGAGACCGCACCTGGAGTATTGCGTGCAGTTCTGGTCACCGCATTATAGGAAGGATGTGGAAGCTATGGAAAGGGTGCAGAGGAGATTTACTAGGATGTTGCCTGGTATGGAGGGAAGGTCTTACGAGGAAAGGCTGAGGGACTTGAGGTTGTTTTCGTTGGAGAGAAGGAGGAGGAGAGGTGACTTAATAGAGACATATAAGATAATCAGAGGGTTAGATAGGGTGGATAGTGAGAGTCTTTTTCCTCGGATGGTGATGGCAAACACGAGGGGACATAGCTTTAAGTTGAGTGGTGATAGATATAGGACAGATGTCAGAGGTAGTTTCTTTACTCAGAGTAGTAGTAGGGGCGTGGAACGCCCTGCCTGCAGCAGTAGTAGACTCGCCAACTTTAAGGGCATTTAAGTGGTCATTGGATAGACATATGGATGAAAATGGAATAGTGTAGGTCAGATGGTTTCACAGGTCGGCGCAAAATCGAGGGCCGAAGGGCCTGTACTGCGTTGTAATGTTCTAATTCTAATGTTCTAATTCTAATTATTGATCATGTCCACTACTTTTCCGTCCAAATCGTTAATATACACCACAAAAAGCAGGGGACCCAGTACTGAGCCCTGTGGAACACCACTGGAAACAGTCCTCCAGTCACTAAAACAGCCATCAACCATTACCCTTTGTTTCCCGCCACCGAGCCAATTTTGTAACCACCTTGCTGCATTTCTCTGGATCCCATGGGATTTTTTATAACCAGTCTGCCATGTGGGAACTTGTCAAAAGCTTTGCTAAAATCAATGTAGACCACATCAACTGCACAACCCTCATGTATCTTCCTTGTTACTACTTCAAAAAATTTGATCAAGTTCGTCAAAGAAGATTTTCCCTGAAATCCATGCTGACTATCCTTGATTAACCTGTGCCTTTCTAAGTGACAGTTGATCCTGTCTCTCAGAATAGATTCCAATAATTTGCCCATTACTGAGGTTAGACTGACTGGCCTGTAGTATTTCGGTCTATCCTTCGCTCCCTTTGTAAACCGAGGTACAGCATGCTCCAGTCCTCTGGCACCACACCTGTATCCAGTGAGGACTGGAAAATGATGGTCAGACCTTCTGCTATTTCCTCTCTTGCTTTTAACAGCCTGGGGTACATTCCATCTGGCTTTGGTGATTTTCTGAACTTTCAAGAAAGCTAATCCCATTAATACTTCCTCTCTCCCTATGTTTATCACATCTAATACTTCACACCCTTAACTACAATATCTGCATTGCCCCCTCTTCTGTGAAGACAGACACAAAGTATTCATGAAGAACCATACCAACATCTTCTGCCCCTACACATAGGTTACCTTTTTGGTCTTTTATGGGCCCTACTCTCTCCTTAGTTATCCT
The DNA here is from genome assembly GCF_036365525.1 of Heterodontus francisci. Lineage (NCBI taxonomy): Eukaryota > Metazoa > Chordata > Chondrichthyes > Heterodontiformes > Heterodontidae > Heterodontus > Heterodontus francisci. Next base: position 3,261,273 of record NC_090397.1, read on the forward strand.
CTTACTCTTAATGTATTGATAAAACATCTTTGGGTTCACCTTGATTTTGCTTGCCAATATTCTTTCATGCCCTCTCGTTGCTTTCCTAATTTCCTTTTTGATTTCACCCCTCCACTTTCTATACACCTCTCGGCTTTCTGTAGTATTGATTTCTCTGTGTTGGACATAAGCTTTTCTTTTCTGTCTTATCCTGTAGGCTCCTTGACATCCATGGGGCTCTAGATTTGGCTGCCTCACCCTTTTTCTTTGTGGGAACATGTTTACTCTGAACCCTTGAATCTCCCCTTTGAATGCCTCCCACTATTGTGACACTGATTTACCTTTAAGTAGCTGTTTCCAGTTCACTTTTGGTAAATTACTCCTCAGTCTAGTAAAATTGGCCTTGGCCCGATATTTATTTTTTATTTTTATTTAGAGATACAGCACTGAAACAGGCTGTTCGGCCCACCGTGTCTGTGCCGACCAACAACCACCCATTTATACTAACCCTACAGTAATCCCATATTCCCTATCACCTCCCTACACTAGGGGCAATTTACAACGGCCAATTTACCTATCACCTGCAAGTCCTTGGATGTGGGAGGAAACCGGAGCACCTGGCGAAAACCCACGCAGACACAGGGAGAACTTGCAAACTCCGCACAGGCAGTACCCAGAATCGAACCCGGGTCCCTGGAGCTGCGAGGCTGCAGTGCTAACCGCTGCACCACTGTGCCGCAATGAGAACTCTTAACTCCTGTCCTATCTCTGTCCTTTTCCATAATTATGTTATAACTGCATTATAATCACTACCACCAAAATGCTTTCCCACTGACAGTCCTTCCATCTGCCCATCTTCACTTCCTAAAACTGTGCACTCTCTTGTTGGACTTGCTACATACTGGGCAAAGAAGCTCTCCTGAATGCACCTCAAGAGTTCTGCTCCCTCAATTCCTTTTACACTAAAACTACTCCCAGTTAGTATTCGAGTAGTTAAAATTCCCTACCGTTACTGCCCTATTGTTTTTGCACTTCTCAGAGATTTCCCTACATATCTGCTCTTCTATCTGCCTCTGACTGGGGATCGAGCGTATACACCCAGCAGTGAGATTGCCCTTTTTTTGTTCCTTAGCTCAATCCATATGTCCTCATTTGATGAACCTTCCAGCATATCATCCCTCCTCACAGCTGTAAGTTTCCATGACCAAAATTGCCAATCCCCCCTCCTTTCTTATTCCCCTCCCTACCTTGACTGAAAACCCTGTAACCAGGAACGTTGAGCTGCCATTCCTGTCCCTCCATAAGCCATGTTTCTGTAATAGCTATGATATCATACTGCCACGTGTCTCTCTGTGCCCTCAGTTCATCTGCTTTATTTGCTATACTCCTTGCATTGAAATAGATACCCTTGAGCACTGCCAAACTCTCTCTCTTATTTTCTAACCCTCGTTTCCTCTGCCTTCCAGACTCAGAACCACAGAATAATACAGTGCAGAAGGGGCCCTTCGGCCCATCGAGTCTGCACTGATGCTTTAAAGACATCTGACCTGTCTACCTAATCCCATTTGCCAGCACTTGGCCCATAGCCTTGAATGTTATGACGTTCCAAGTGCTCATCCAGGTACTTTTTAAAGGATGTGAGGCAACCCGCTTCTACCACCCTCCCAGGCAGTGCATTCCAGACCGTCACCACCCTCTGGGTACAAAAGTTCTTCCTCAAATCCCCCTTAAACCTCCTGCCCCTCACCTTAAACTTGTGTCCCCTCGTAACTGACCCTTCAACTAAGGGGGACAGCTGCTCCCTGTCCATGCCCCTCATTATTTATTTATTTTATTTATTTAGAGATACAGCACTGAAACAGGCCCTTCGGCCCACCGAGTCTGTGCCGACCAACAACCACCCATTTATACTAACCCTACAGTAATCCCATATTCCCTATCACCTACCTACACTAGGAGCAATTTACAATGGCCAATTTACCTATCAATCTGCAAGTCTTTGACTGTGGGAGGAAACCGGAGCACCCGGCGAAAACCCACACGGTCACAGGGAGAACTTGCAAGTTCGGCACAGGCAGTACCCAGAACTGAACCCGGGTCCCTGGAGCTGTGAGGCTGCGGTGATAACCAATGCGCCGCCCCTTTACTCCCAGGTCCCTTACTTCCTCCATACCTTTCAGTATCCTCCCAACAGTTTATTTTATTTTTATTTAGAGATACAGCACTGAAACAGACCCTTTAGCCCACTGGGTCTGTGCCAACCAACAACCACCCATTTATACTAATCCTACTTTCACCCATATTCCCTACCATTCTCCTACCACCTACCTGCACGAGGGGCAATTTACAATGGGCAATTTACCTATCAACCTGCAAGTCTTTGGCTGTGGGAGAAACCGGAGCACCTGGCGGAAACCCACACAGTCACAGGGAGAACTTGCAAACTCCGCACAGGCAGTACCCAGAACTGAACCCAGGTCGCTGGAGCTGTGAGGCTGCAGTGCTAACCACTGCGCCACTGTGCCGCCACTTTAGATTGGGTGAACCGGCTTGCTTTCCTTTTATTCCATAACATCACTTAGCTATTGCAGAATTTACTACATTTTATAAATTGAAAACATATTCTGTTGTAAAGCTTTTCATTGCTTCTGTTATCTTTTAGAAGGATTTGACTATAATGAAGATGAGAACTATGAATGCAAAAGTGGAGAGGTGTTTGGAAGCCAGCGCCGATTTCCTCTGCAGTTTTTCTGGGATTTTAAGGTAATATTAGTTGAATACTGATATAAATAAACGAGACACTTAGCTATTGGAGTAATATCATAAGTCATGGTGTTCAAAATGTTTTACAGATAAATTTGTTGGGTGAGAAAGATGACACACCCATTCATTTCTGTGATAAATGTGGATTGCCAATCAAGATATATGGTCGCATGGTAAGTGATGTCATCTCGCTAGGATTTTGGTAGTTTTTTTATTGAGTGAAATCTGTTTTCTTTCTTTCTATTTGGCATTTTAATAGTTACATGGAAACTATTAACAGATATTGCAATATTGTTGAAAAATATAAACACCCAATTCTTGAGTTTTCCTCTGACAAACTTACTCAGCCACCAGTTTGCATGCCGATAACTACAGTTTTTAAGCATACACTTACAACACTCTAGTTTATTAATTGTGAGGTGACCTTACTTTAGTTTTAAAAACAGCATGTTTATGTCTGCTTCTCCCAAATGGATTCCAAGTGTTTTGAAGGCATAGGAAAGTGAATTTGTCTGAATACCAAGTATGACACATCTGCAAATGTGGCTGGTGTTCATCAGTGTGTGTTAGGCCCAGTAATGTGTCATCTTCAGAATTCCAGTTCTTTTAGCAGATCACCTTTCATATTCCCTGTTTAAAATTCAGTGTTGGACAGTATCATAGAAGGAGGCCATTTGGGTAATTGAATCCATGCCGACTCTCTGGAGCAATCCAGTCAGTCTCATTACCCGTTCCCCTGCAAGTTTAGTTTCCTCAAGTGCCCATCCAATTTCCTTTGAAATCATTCATCGTCTTGGCTCCGCTTCCACCACCCTCCTGGGAAGCAAGGTCCAGGTCATCACCGCTCACTACATAAAAAGGTCTTCCTCACATCCCCTCTGCATCTCTTGCCCAAAACCTTAAACCTATATATCCTGTCGTCTTTGTACCATCAACTAATGTGAAAAACTTATCTTTGTCTACCTTTTATAAACCTGTCATAATCTTGTACACCTCCATCAAATCTCCCCTCAAACTGCTTTGCCAAGTAGAACAACCCCAGCTCTCCAACCTAACTTCATAGCTAAAATCCCTCATCCCTGGAACTATTCTGGTAAATCTTCTGTGTACTATCTCAAGGACCCTCACATTCTTCCTAAAGTGTAGTGACCAGAACTGCATGCAATACTCTAGTTGGGGGCCTAACCAGAGCTTCATAAAGGTTCAGCATAACTTCCCTGCTTTTGTACTCAATGCCTATGTTTATGAAGTCCAAGATCCCATATGCTTTGCTAATTACTCTCTCAATACGTCCTGCCACCATCAAAGACCTCGACACATGAACCCGCACGCTCTTTAGAACTGTGCCATTAAGTCTGTATCACTTCTCCCTAACCTTTCGGCTAAAATGCATCACTTCACGCTTCTCTGTTTTAAATTCTATCTGCTACTTGTTGCACATTCTGCTAGCCTACTTATGTCCTTTGCAGTCGATTGGTATCATTCTCAGTGTTTGTCACACCCCGAAGTTTGGTATCATTGGCAAATTGTGAAATTTTACTCTGCATTCCAATATCCAAGTCATTTGTATACATCAAAAAAAGCAGTGGCCCTAGCACTGATCCTTGGGGCACACCACTGTCTCCATACTCCAGAATGAAAAACAACAATTTACCACAACTCGCTGTTTTCTGTCCTTAAGCCAATTTTTTATCCCAAGATGATATTGAGCCTCCTATTGCATGAGCCTCAATATTGTTAACCAGCTTTTTATGTAGTACTTTGTCAAACACTTTCTCAAAATCCATATAGACCAGATCCACTGCATTCCCTTCATCAACTTTCTCTGTCACTTCATCAAAAAATTTAGTTAGGTTAGTCAAGCACCATCTGCAAGATCCATGCTGGCTCTCCTTAATTAAATCAAACCTCTCCAAGTACCTGTTGATTATTTTCCCTGATTATTGTTTCTAAAACCTTACTGACCAGTGTTGAGGAATGTCCTTTCCTGAATAATGGTGTCACATTTGCCACTCTCCAATCCTCTAGCACCTCTCCTGTGCTTGGGGAAGATTGGAGGATTATGGCAAACCCTTCCACTATCTCCACCCCTACTTCCTTTAGTAACCTGGGTTGCAAGCCATTCGGATCAGGCGACTTATCCACTCTAAGCAAAGCCTAACTTTCCAGTACATCTTTCTATCAATTTCCACTCCATCGATTACCTCTACTTTTACTGATATTTTGTCAGCATCCTCTTCCTTAGTGAACACTGATATAAAGTACTGATTAAGTATTCTAGTCTTGCCCTGTGCCTTTAAGCATATGTCACCCTCTTTGTCCCAAATAGGCCCCACCCATCTCTTACCACCCACTTACTATTTATATGCTGGTAGAAAATTTTTGTTTCCCTTTTATGTTGACTGCCATTCTATTCTCATATTCTCTCTTTGTCAGTCTTATTTTCCTTTTCACTTCCCCTCTCAACTCATTGCATTTGGTCTGGTTCTCACTTGAAGAATTCACCTGACATGCATCATACACCCTCTTTTTTTTGTTTTTATTTCATCATATTCTGTATCTCCCTCGTTATCCATGGAGCCCTGGCTTTGGTTCCCCTGCCATTCACCCTTGTAGGAATGTACCTAGCCTGTACCTGAAACATCTCCTTAAAGATCAGCCGGTGTTCCGTTGTTGTTTTTCCCTTCAGTCTGTTCCGTTAGAGTTTTGCCTATCTGTCTTTGGGTCCATTTTATCCTAACTAGATCCTCTTTCATCCCTTTGAAGTTAGCCCTCTTCCAATTTAGAATTTCTAGTTTAGATTGTTCTTTGCTCATCTCCATTACTAATCTAAACCTTATGATACGATGCTCACTCTTACTCAAGTGTTCCCTACAGACACTTGGCCCACCTCATTCCCCAGCAGCAGATCCAGCAATGTCTCCTTCCTAGGTGGATTGAGAACCTACTGTCAAGGAAGTTCTCCTGAACACATTTCAGAAATTCCTCCACCGCTTTATACATGACTTTAGCAAAATCCCAATCAATATTTAGGAAATTAAAGTCCCCCATTATCACCACCCTGTGATTTCCCTGCCGATTTGCTCCTCCACCTCTCTCTCACTATTCAAAGGCCTAACCAATACTCCCAGTAACGTGATCATACCCTTTTTGCTTCTTACCTCTAACCAAATGAATTCTGTCCTTCCCCCTTCAAGGACATCTCTTTCTAATACTACGATGTCTTCCCTAATTAGTACTGCCACTCCACCTCTCTCTTTTCCTTCTCTATCTTTTCTGAATGCTTTTTATCTGTGGATATTAAGCACCCAGTCCTGTTTATGTTTATGTTTACATTATTGCTATTACATCATACTTACACATGGCTATTTGTGTTTGTAGTTCACCAACCTTATTCCCCATACATCGTGCATTTAAGTACATGCATTCTAAACTTGTCTTTGAATTCCTCGTAGTCCTTCCTAGTCTGCTCCTGTCTAAAATGTTCCTTCTCTAGTACTATCCAACACTCTCACCCCTTTATGCACCTTATTCCTCTTTTCTACTTCTACAGGCCCTCCTGAACCTCACTAGTGAACCTCTGCACAAGGACATTGGTCCCAGTCCTGTTGAAGTGCAATCGGTCCCATTTGAATAGGTGCTTCCTGCACCAGAACTGGTCTCAATGCCCCAAAAATCTGAAGCCCTCCCCGTGGCATCACACTTTGATTTATTTTTTTCAAATACTGTCAGTCCATTTCCAACTCGCGAGCTCTTTATTCCCACGTCGATCTCGCTTTTACTTCTGGTCTCAGGCCTCCTCTGATGTCGCTCTTTATCTTTCCACCAGTTTCACTCTTGCTGCTGGTCTTGGGCCTGCTGTGCCACTGCTCCTAATCCCCCCCATGCTGGTCACACTCAGCACTTGCTGCTGGTCTCGGGGCCGCTGTACTGCCGCTCTGTATCCTGTCACCAGCCTTGTTCTGCTCTCGCTGCTGGTCTCGGACCTGCTCTGACACCACTCTGGTCTGGACTGCATTCCTTCAGGGTGTCCTCACTGCCAGCAGTCTTCAATGCTGTGTATTGGTTTGAGACTGCCACACACCCCAAAGACTGCTGGACCTCCTGCCTCTTGCTACTCTTCTGGATGGCCACACATCTACCACCCTGAACTCACACTACCTGTATGATGACCATCTCCTGGAAAGTACGATCCAGGAAACTCTCATCCTTCCTGAAGCTCCGCAGTGACTCCAGCTGCCCCTCAAGCTGAGAAATCATTGTGTATTTCTTAAAAATCGTGCAAAAGACCAAAGGTAATTGTCTCAGAACCTGATTTCTTCTTTCGAAAAAACTATTTCACGTCCTGGGGTTAGAGTTGAAACACTGTGACTTTGCTGTAAATTTAGCATTTTTTTGAGATGTACACAGGGAATGGGATTTAAATTTTCTGCTGCCTCACAAATGTGCATTACTTCACAGATTCCGTGCAAACATGTGTTTTGTTTCAACTGTGCAAGTTTGCAAGAGAAAAAGGGTGACAAGATGTGTCCTGGGTAAGGCATGCTCTCTTTGTGTTTAGCTAGTAATTTAAATTTACACTATGCCTTTCTTGGTACCAAAAATACTTTCAACTATTTTTCCCTTTAGTAATGCACAATTTTATGCAGTACAAGACAGTTAGCTGACGATTGTTTTCCTGTTCAATTTATACTATATCCTGCAGACTACATGAGCACTATACACCTGTATACAGCAAAACAAATGGCAGTGTGTACCTTTGTACACCCAGGGCTGGATTTTGTGTTGGAGATGGGGCTCCTGGTGCCGTGCTGAAAAGTGGGGGGGAAAGCCCGCCACGGCCTATTTGCGCCCCCGGAGAGACCCTGTGGTCTTTTTAAATCAAAGTTTTAGGAGATGGGATCCCCATCCCTTCAAAGATGAGTATCCTGCCTCCAAGAGCTGCCAGCCAATCAGAGAGTTCGCAGCTCAGCTGTATCGGCAGCGCCATGGAGCAGTGGCCACTGCTGGTACTACAGAGACCTCAGACCCAGGCCCGGCATTGGAACCCAGGATCCAAGATGAGTGAGGCAGGGTCGCCAGGGCCAGTCCGGGAGGGTGGTCATACAGTCCGGGGGGAGATGGGTCCCAGGGGGTAAACTGGTTTTTGGCGGGGTCCTCCAAGCCACAGATTGCCCATGGAGGAGGGACCCCCCCAAGCCCACAGGAAGGGCGTTTCATTCCACAAGGCATCTTCTCCACGTGGCGAAGGCACCCCATGCCGCTAGTAATATCCCAGTGGCAGCGGGAAGAGGCTGTTAATAGGCCACTTATGGGTCTGTACTGGCCTCTGGGCGGAAAGGCCGCCATCGTCGGCCTTTCTCACCACGGGAAGATCACTTGGCTATAGGGAGGCGATGGGCCTTCCGCCCTCCCACCCCTGGCCACCCATCATGATACTCTGTGCCTCCCCCTCCCCTCCTGCCTCAGGGGCTGAGACAAAATCTCTGCCCCAGAATTTGGCACAACTGCATACACTGTTGACTATTAACCATGATTCCAACAAGAAACATAGATTTAGCAAAATACTGAAAGAAAGCAATACACCGTATAAATAAAGTGCCACAGTGCAGTCAACAGCTGTCCTGTAGCACAGTCATTCTATGGGTGGGAGTGGTAGGTCTATGGTATTATACTGCAAACCCTCTGATTCATGCTCTCATCTAGTGAGGCTCTGCAGACTTACTTAATTTGCCTGTATATTCTTTGGCATTTTCTCAGTTGGAGTTTGGAATGGTACAAGAGTACTTAAGTCAATTGTAACACTTTTTATTCATTGCATTAAAACTGGGGTATTTTCGATTTTATGGTACAGACGTCACCTATTTGGTCTTTTTTGACTGCCAACTCTAAGCCAGAGCAATCCAAAAGTCATCCCTCTGTCCCACTCTCCAAATGGTCTTGTTTCAATCCAAAACAGAGATTTCCCTATAGTCCTGTATACTCTGCTTCAAGTATTTGACCAATATTTCCTGTAAAGTGCTGTGATCTTTGCCTCAACCAATCCCTGTAGAAAAGCATTTCATATTCCAATAATCTGCTGTGCAAATAAATGTCTCCTAACCCCTCTCCATTTTCTTGGTGACAGTTTTGAATTGATGACCATTTGCCAATGAATTCCCCGCCTAAGGATCTAGTCTATACAAAGCCCTTCATCATTTTAAAAACCTCTGTTAAGTTTCCTCTTGGCCTTCTCTGCAACGTGGTCCTTCTTTGTTGGAAGTTAAGTCTCAATGCGACAGCTGATCCATGAAGTTTGTTCCATACTGCCATTATACAACTTTGGCAAATCCTGACACTCATCCACACAACCTTCTGAGTGAGGGCAAATACCATAGGCCAATGTAGGATGGAGAACTCTGGGAAATTCCTCTTTAATCCCCACAGGCAATTTAAACAACTTGCAGGAGATCACGGTGATGCATTGCTCCATGCCTACTCACCTACATAGTATGTTGGTCACACTCAGGAACTCATCCCTTCACAATGTATGCAGCAAATGCACACTCATTTAATGAGCTAACAACTTGTTCCATAGGTGATGACTCTGAAAAGAACTACCTCCTAGCATCTAACCTAGTCTATGCTTATGTAAGTTATAATCTTGTCCCCTGGTCCTCCTAGCCAAACAACGAATCTAATATTTTAATTATTTTAAAGATGTGAATCAAACCTCCCCCAAAGCCCTTGCTTTTCGCAAACAAAAAGCTCACTCTCTAAGCCTATCATGGTAACTAAGGGCATTTAAACTTGGTATCAATCTAGTGGCTCTCCTCTGAATCTTTTCTATCAACCACCAAGTGTGGGGACAAAAACTAGACACAGTGTTCTAAAGGAGGCCGAACCATGTTGTTACATAAACACAGTGTAGTTTTTTTTGTTGTTGTGTTTTTGATTGCCGTAACAGGACAACCTAACAATATTTGCTTATGCAGTAGTCATCTAGCACAAGGCCATAGGTCTTCCGAGATTAATGTATGATAACACCTAGGTTCCTCTCCCGTTCAGCCTCCATGGTGTACACATGTTTGACATTGGCCTTGCTAATGTGCATAATACTACATTTCTCTGTATTGAATGATACCAAGCAGATGCAGGCCTATTGCCACATTGCATCAATATCTGACTAATCTATTTCGTCATCTAGACCTAACACTTGCACTTAACCTTTGTATCAACAATATTAAACCACTAACTGGGGGAGGAGGGGTATTAAACAACTAACAGGGACAAAGCTGCATAGACATCCCCATCCTCAACATGGTGGAGGCCAGCACAAGTGCAAAAGAAAAGGCTGCAGCATTTGCAACCATCTTCAGCCAGAAGTGCCAAAGGAATGATCCATCTTTGTCTCCTCCTGAGGTTCTCACCATCATAGAGGCCATTCTGCAGCCAATTCAATTCACTGCACTTTATATCAAGAAATGGCTGAGTGCACTGGACAAAGCAAAGGTTATGGTTCCCAACAACATCCAGGCTGTGGTCTGAAGACCTGTGCTCGAGAACAAGCCATGCCTGTAGCCAAGCTGTTCCAGTACAGCTCCAACATTGGTATATCCAGGTATGTCCTGTCCACAAAAAGCAGGACAAATCCAATTCAACCAATTACCACTCCATTGGTCTACTCTCAAATCATTAGCAAAATAATGGAAGGTGTCATCGACAGTGCTATCAGGCAGCATTTACTCAGCAATAACCTGCTCACTGATGAGCAGTTTAGGTTCCACCAGGTCCACTGGTCTCCCAGCCTCATTACAGCCTTGGCCCAAATGTGGACAAATGAGCTGAATTCCAGAGGAGAGGTGAGATGAGAGTGACTGCCCTTAGCATCAGGGCAGCATTTGACCAAGTGTGGCATCAAGGAGACCTAGCAAAATTGAAGTCAATGGGAATCGGGGGAAGCTCTCCACTGGTTGGATTCATACCTAGCACAAAGGAAGATGGTTGTGGTTGTTGGACGCCAATCATCTCAGCCCCAGGGCATTTCTCCAGAGGTTCTTAGGCCCAATCATCTTAGCTGCTTCATCAATGACCTTTCCTCCAACATAGAATCATAGAATGGTTACAGCACAGAATTTGGCCTGTCATGTCAATGCGGCAAATGCCAGAAGTGGGGATGTTCGCTGAACAGTTTTCAGTAGCATTCACAGCTCCTCAGATACTGAACGAGTCCATGTCCGCATGCAGAAAGACCTGGACAACATTCAGGCTTGGGCTGATAAGTGGAAAGTAACATTCGTGCCACACAAGTGCCAAACAATTAGTATCCCTAACAAGAAGCCATCGAACCATCTCCCCTTGACATTCAATGGCATTACCATTGCTGAATCCCCCACCATCAACATCCTCGGAGGGAGCGGGTGTGTGGGTGTCACCATTGACCAGAAACTTAACTGGACCAGCCGTAAATATGCTGTGGCTACAATAGAAAGTCAGAGGTTTGGGAATTCTGCACCTACTGACTCCCTAAAGCCTGTCCACCATTTACAAGGCACCAGTCATGAGTGTAATGGAATACTCTCCACTTGCCTAAACAGCTACAACAACATTCAAGAAGCTCAACACCATCTAGGACAAAGCAGTTAGCCTGATCGTCTCCCCCATTCATCACCTTAAACATTCACTCCCTCCACCACCGGTGCACAGTGGAAGTGGTGTGTACTATCTACAAGATGCACTACAGCAACTTGCCAAGCCTCCTTTGACAGCACCTTCCAAACCCATGACCTCTACCACCTAGAAGGAATCAACCAGGTTAATGGGAATCTCTCTTACAGCAGTGGCGCAGTGGTTAGCACTGCAGCCTCACAGCTCCAGCGACCCGGGTTCAATTCTGGGTACTGCCTGTGTGGAGTTTGCAAGTTCTCTGTGGGTTTCCTCCAGGTGCTCCGGTTTCCTCCCACATGCCAAAAACTTGCGGGTTGATAGGTAAATTGGCCATTAGCAGTTGCCCCTAGTATAGGTAGGTGGTAGAGAAATATAGGGACAGGTGGGGATGTGGTAGGAATGTGGAATTAGTGTAGGATTAGTATAAATGGGTGGTTGATGGTCGGCACAGATTCGGTGGGCTGAAGGGCCTGTTTCAGTGCTGTATCTCTAAACTAAACTAAACCTCCTCTATTCAGGTGATTATACAGAGCATCTGAAATGATCCCATTGAGCAATTTGCTTATAATTAAAGTTAAGTTACTGGGCCTGTAATTTCCCAGTTCTCTCTTATTGTCTTTGTAATATTGGTACAACACCTCTGCCCAGTACATGGGAACAATCTTAGTGAGCTTTGAGATGTACGAGTAAAAGGGCATGCTGAGCATGGATCCCATTGCTTTGCATACACTTTGTGGAATACTGTCAGGGCCTGTTGTTTTGAGACTACTTATTCTAGCCAGGACTATAACTGGACCAATTAGTCATTTCCAACTTTAGGATCAGTCCTACAATGTAATATTGGTAATTTAGTCTTATGTTAAGAACGCAACTTTTGGAGTGAGCTGACAAAGAGCTATGACATACTTCCAGAGCTAATTGCATTTCTGGGAGCATGATATAGTCTACTGATCAGTGGAAAGAAAGTATGAATTTGTAGATTTTAATTATCCAGGTATATTAGAATGAGGTAAATGTAGCGAGAAATTGTTCTAGTACATAAGAAATAGGAACAGAATATAGCCCATCTGGCTGAACTTCTACCTTCACTCCATTTCCCACACTAACCCTTGATTCCCTTAGTGCCTGAAAACAAATTAATCTCGGCCTTGAATATATTCATTGACTCAGCATCCACGGCTCTCTGGGATGGAGAATTTCCAAAGATTCGCGCCTGCTGAGTGAAGAAATTTCTCTTCATCTTAGCCCCAAATGGTCAATTCCTTTTGCACCCTCATCCACATCAATAAAATGAACTTGCTACATTCTACCTGTTCATGCTCTCACCACTTGCTCTGTATGACTCTATGACTTCCTCTGCAACAAAACATGCATTTCCGTAGCACCTTTCGGAACTTCAGGACATCTCAAACTCTTCAGAGGCAATGAATTAATTTTGAAATGTGGTCACTGTTGCAATGTAAGGAAATTTGGCAGCCAATTTGCACACAGCAAGGTCCCAGAAACAGCAGTGATATAAATGCCCAGATGGTCTGTATTACGAGTCATGCTGATTGAGGGAAATGTTGGCTAGACACCAGAAGAACTTTAAAATAAAAGCAAAATACTGCAGATGCTGGAAATCTGAAATAAAAATGGCATGTCTGGCAGCATCTGTGGAGAGAGAGGCAAAGTTAACATTTCAGGTCTGTGATCTTTCATTAGAACTGGAAAAGGTTAGAAAAGAATTAGGTTTTAAGCAAGTGAAGGGGAGGTGGGGGGTGGGTGGGTGGGGGAGAGAACAAAGGGGAAGATATTTGATCAGGCAAAGGGTGATTTACAAAGCTGTCCTGGGACAAAGGCAGAGTGTGTTAATGCTTGTGAAAGACAAAGTATTAATCCAGAGAGAGTGTTAATAGCAGAATAATGAGCAGCTCTGACTACATGGTTAAAAAATAAAATATTTTTAAAAAAGGCCAGTCATGCTCTGAAGTTATAGAAACATAGAAAAATAGGAGCAGGAATAGGCCATTCGGCCCTTCGAGCCTGTTCTGCATTCAATATGATCATGGCTGATCATCCAAACTCAGTAACCTGTTCCTGCTTTCTCCCTGTATCCCTTGATTCCTTTAGCCCTAAGAACTATATCTAACTCTTTCTTGAATATATTTAATGATTTGGCCTCAACTGCTTTCCGTGGTAGAGAATTCCACAGGTTCAGCACTGTCTGGATGAAGAAATCTCTCCTCATCTCAGTCCTAAATGGCTCACTCCTTATCCTTAGACTGTAACCCCTGGTCCTGGACTCCCCCGCCATCGGGAACATCCTTCCTGCATCTAGTCTGTCTAGTCCTGTTAGAACATTGTAGGTTTCTATGAGGTCCCCTCTCATTCTTCTAAACTCTAGTGACTACAAGCCTAATCGACCCAATTTCTGTTCATACGTCAGTCCTGCCATCTCAGGAATCAGTCTGGTGAATCTTCGCTGCACTCCCTCCATAGCAAGAACATCCTTCCTCAAATAAGGAGACCAAAACTGCACACAATACTCAAGGTGTGGTCTCACCAAGGCCTTGTATAATTGCAGCAAGACATCCCTGCTCCTGTACTCGAATCCTGTCGCTATGAAGGCCAACATACCATTTGCCTTCTTAACTGCCTGCTGCACCTGCATGCTTACTTTCAGCGACTGGTGCACAAGGACGCCCAGGTCTCACTGCACCTCCCCCTTTCCCATTCTATCGCCGTTCAAATAATAGCCTGCCTTTCTGTTTTTGCCACCAAAGTGGATAACCTCACATTTATCCACATTATACTGCAGCTGCCATGTATTTGCCCACTCACTCAACCTGTCCAAATCACACTGGAGCTTCTCTGCATCCTCCTCACAGCTCACAATCCCACCCAGCTTTGTGTCATCTGCAAACCTGAATATATTACATTTAATTCCCTCATCTATATCATTAATATATATTGTGAATAGCTTGAGTCCAGCACTGATCCCTGTGGTACCCCACTAGTCACTGCCTGCCACTCGGAAAAAGACCCGTTTATTCCTACTCTTTGTTTCCTGTCTGCCAACCAGTTCTCTATCCATGTCAGTACCTCACCCCTAATCCCATGTGCTTTAATTTTGCATGCTAATGTCTTACGTGGGACTTTATCGAAAGCCTTCTGAAAGTCCAAATACACCAAATCCACTGGTTCTCCCGTTTCTATTCTACTAGTTACATCCTCAAAAAATTCCAGTAGATTTGTCAAGCATGATTTCCCTTTCGTTGACTTTGTCCGATCATGTCATTGTTTTCCAAGTGCTCTGCTATTCCATCTTTTATAATGGCATTTTCCCCACTACTGATGTCAGGCTAACTGGCCTATAATTCCCTGTTTTCTCTCTACCTCTTTTTTTAAATAGTGGGGTTACATTAACTACCTTCCAATCTGTTGGAACTGTTCCAGAGTCTATAGAATTTTGAAAAATGACCAGCAATACATCATCTATTTCTAGGGCCACTTCTTTAAGTACTCTGGGATGTAGATTATCAGGCCCTGGGGATTGATCAGCCTTCAATTTCCCTAACACCATTTCCCTACTAATACTGATTTCATACATTTCCTCCTTCTCACTAGACCCTATGTTCCCCAACATTTCTGGGAGGTAAATTGTGTCCTCCTTTGTGAAGACAGTATGTATTTAATTGGTCTGCCATTTCTTTGTTCCCCATTATAAATTTCCCATTTCTGACTGTAAGGGACCCACATTTGTCTTCACTAATCTTTTTCTCTTCTTACATCTATAGAAGCTTTTACAGTCAGTTTTTATGTTCTCTGCAAGCTTACTCTCATACTCTATTTTCCCCTTCTTAATTAATCCCTTTGTCCTCCTTTGCTGAATTCTAAACTGCTCCCGATCCTCAGGTTTGCTGTTTGTTCTGGCCATTTTATATTTCTCCTCCTTGGATCTCATACTATCCCTAATTTATTTTGTATGCCACGGTTGAGCCACCCTTCCTATTTTATTTTTGCACCAGACAGGAATGAACAATTGTTGCAATTCATCCATGCGCTCTTTAAATGCTAACCATTGCCTATCCACCCTTGAAGTAACATTCCCCAATCGATCATAGCCAACTCGCACCTCATACCTTCATAGTTCCCTTTATTTAGATTCAGGACCCTAGTCTCGGAATCAACTTTCTCACATTCCATCTTAATGAAGAATTCTAACATGTTATGGTCGCTCTTCCCCAAGGGACCCCGCACAACAAGATTGTTAACTAATCCTTTCTCATTACACAATACCCAGTCTAGGATGGCCTGTTTTCTAGTTGGTTCTTCAACGTATTGGTCCAAACAACCGTCATGTACGCACTCCAGGAATTTCTCCTCTACAGTATTGCTAATTTGGTTTGCCCAATCTATATTTAGATTAAGGTCATCCATCATTAATTGCACCCTTATTGCATGCGTCTCTAATTTCCTGTTTCATGCCATCCTCTACATCACCACTGCTGTTTGGGGGTCCATATGCGACCCCCACTAATGTTTTCTGCCCCTTGGTGTTTCTTAGCTCCACCCATACTGATTCCACGTCAGGATTCTCTGAGCTAATATCTTTCCTTGCTATTGTATTGATTTCCTCTTTTACTAACAGTGCTGCTCCACCTCCTTTCCCTTTTTGCCTGTCCTTCCTAAATATTGAATACCCCTGGATGTTCAGTTCCCATCCTTGGTCACCCTGCAGCCATGTCTCCGTAATCGCAACTATATCGTATCCATTTACATCTATTTGTGCAGTTAATTCGCTTACCTTATTGCGAATGCTCCGCATTGAGACACAATGCCTTTAGGCTTGTCTTTTAACATTCTTAGTCATCTTCGCATAATTTCGCACTATTTGTTTCTTGCCCTTGATTTCTGTGCCTTCCACTTTTGCCTTTTTGTTTCCTGTCTTTCGTTTCTGTCTTTCGTTTCTGTCCTTGTTTCCTCCTCCTCAGTCTTCCCACTCAGGTTCCCATCCCCCTGTCATTCTAGTTTAAATCCTCCCCATCAGCACTAGCAAACGCCCCTGCGAGGACATCGGTTCCGGTGTAACCCGTCCCGCCTGTACAGGTCCCATCTTCCCCAGAACCAGTCCCGATGTCCCAGGGATCTAAATCCCCCACTCTTGCACCATTTCTCCAGCCACGCATTCATCTGGTCTATTCTCCTGTTCCCATCCCTCTTCTGCCTCTGCAGCCATTACTTGCAATGTGACCACCTCGCTAAATGTGCTATCCACGACGTCCTCAGCATCGCGGATGCTCCACAGTGAATCCATCCGCAGCTCCAGCTGCGCAATGCGGTCAGTCAGTAGCTGCAGCTGGACACCCTTCCTGCACACATGGTCACCAGGGACACTGGAAGTGTCGCAGACCTGAAATGTTAACTTTGCTTCTCTCTCCACAGATGCTGCCAGACCACCAGAAGAATGTTTTTGCTTTTCTTTGTATAGTACCATGGGATCTTTTGCCTCTCTCATGCTTTTGTTGCTATATATTGAAATATTTTCTGAAATCGCATTGAATTTGTTTGGTTATGGGGGTTTGGTTAATGTAGAGACTTGTATCTACGCTTATGTCAATCCTGAAGGGAACATCCCAACTCGCAGCAAATCCCATTTATCCATCAGACTCCACTTGCTGACCTGCATTCGCCCTTGATCAGGCAACATTTTTAATTTCTTATAGGATCACAAGAAATAGGAGCAGGAGTAGGCCATTCGGACAGATCATGGCTGATCATCTACCTCTACGCCATTTTTCCCCACTATCCTTTGATGTCATTAGTATCCAGAAATCTATTGGTTTCTGTCTTGAACGTGCTCAGTGATTGAGCTTCCACAGCCCTTCTTTGTTTTCAAATCCCTCCAAAGCTTTGGCTCTCCCTATCTCTGTAACCTCCCCACCCTACAACTTCCAAGATCTCATGGCTTCTTGCACATCCCCAATTTTCATCACTCCACCATTGGCAGCTGTGCCTCCAGCTGCCTCGACCCTAAGCTTTGGAATTTCCTCTCTAAACCTCTCTTCAAAATCTACTCCTTTGGCCAAGCTTTTGGTTCCGAAGAAGGGTCACTGACCCGAAACGTTAACTCTGCATCTTTTTCCACAGATGCTGCCAGACCTGCTGAGTGATTCCAGAATTTCTTGTTTTTGTTTTGGTTACCTGTCCTTGTGTGGCTTGGTGTCTTGTTTGTTAATGCTACTATGAAGCACCTTGGAATGTTTTATTATGTATTGAGGACCCTTACTGTCATGATGCTTCAACAGGGAAGGGTGACTTGGCTCAGGGTAATGAAGTAGAACAAGTAGGGAACCTAAATATAGTGGGGCATTTGAAAAGCCGTAACCACCACACAACTAGGTTAGTGTAAGAATAGACAAGGAAAAGGCAAACTTAAGGGGCAATGGTACTTGACCGAGAACAGGCAGATTATAGTGAGAATTTTTAAAAGTTCATTCAATTTATTGCCCATCCCTAAGTGTTTTTGAGATGCTGGTGTAGGCATTCCCTGTGAACCGGAGTAGTGCATGTGGTGAAGGTACTCACACAATGTGTGAGCTGGGGAGTTCCCAGGTATTGACCCAGTGATAATGCATGTCAGTCAAGATGGTTTACGACTTGCAAGTAGTGGTGTTCCTGTTGGTATGCGTGTAGTGAAGGGAGTGGATGTTTAAGTGGTAAATTGGTTGCTATCAAGCGGGTTGCTTTGTCCTGGATGGTGTCGATCTTTTTTGAGTGTTATTGGAGCTGCCACCATCCAGGACAGTGGAGAGTATTCCATCACACTCCTGACTTGTGCCTCGTAGGTAACGGAGAGGCTTTAAGCAGTCAGGAGGTGAGCCACCACCACAGAATATCCAGGCTATGATCTACTCTAGTAGCCATGGCATTTATGTAGCTAGTCCAGTTAAGTTTCTGATAAGTGGCAGCCTTCAGGGTGTTCATAGTGTGTGGTGGGCGGAGGGGGGGGGGGGGGTGGTGGTGGGTGCGGATGTTCAGCAGTGGTAATGCAGTTTAATACTATGTGGAGGTGGTTAGATTCTCTTGTTGGCTATGGTTATTGCTTGGCACTTGAATAACATGAATGTTACTTGCCAGTAACAGTCCAAGCCAGGATTGTCCAGGTCTCCCTGCGTGTGGGCACAGACTTCTGTATTAATTGCTAAGTTGCAGATAGAGCTGAACATGGCAGTCATCACCAAACAGCTCCACTTCTGTACTTATGATGGAGGGAAGGTCATTGATGAATCAGCTGAAGATGGTTGCACCTAGGACACTACCCTGAGGAACTCCTGCACTAAGCCCTGGGGCTGAGATAGTTGGCCTCCAACAACCACAACCATCTTCCTTTATGCTAGGTGTGATTCCAACCAGTGGCGAGTTTTACTCCTTATTTCCTTTGATTTCAATCTTGCTAGGGCTCCTTGATGCCACATGTGGTCAAATGCTGCCTTGATGTTAAGGGCAGTAACTCTCACCGAACATGAACAAAGTCTCTAATGAGGTCTGGAGCTAAGAAGAATCATCCACTTAGTACTTCTGGCTGAATTTGGTTGCGAATATTTCAGCCTGTCTTTTGCATCAACATGCTGGGCTCAGTCATCATTGATGATTGAAATGTTCGGGGAGCCTCCTCCCATTGCTGCTTTATTGCCCACCATGACTCGTGACTGGTTGTGACAGGCCTGTGACCTAACTCCTGCCTTTGTCCCATATCCCTTAATAACTTCAGTTAACAAAAATAGCAGTTTAGAAGAGTTATGGAAAAGGACAAGGAACAAATGTAAAAATACCTAACTGGATAAAGGCTAGCTTCAATAAGTTTAAAACACATCTGGCCCAGGTGGATTGGCATCAAAAATTGGTAGGCAAAACAGATCCTTTGGGTTGATGTGGGGGAGGCGGTGGCGTACTGGTATTGTCACTGGACTAGTAACCCAGAGACCCAGGTATTGCTCTGGGGATATGGGTTCAAATCCCACCACAGCAGAAGGTGGAATTTGAATTTAATTAATAAATCTGGAATTAAAAGCTAGTCTAATGATGGCCATGAAACCATTGTCGATTGTTGTAAAAACCCATCCGGTTCACTAATGTCCTTTAAGGAAGGAAATCTGCTGTCCTTACCTGGTCTGGCCTACATGTGACTCCAGACCCACAGCAATGTGGTTGACTCTTTACATGCCCTCGAAATGGCCTAGCAAGCCACTCAGTTCAAGGGTAATTAGGGATGGACAATAAATGCTGGCCTGGCCTGCGACGCCCTCATCCCATGAAAGAATAAAAAAAAAATTCAAGGAGGAAGGGAAAGACAACCAAAACTAAAGCTGAAACAAAAACAAGAAATGCTGGATTCACTCAGCAGGTCTGGCAGCATCTGTGGAAAGAGAAGCAGAGTTAACGTTTCGGGTCAGTGACCCTTCTTCGGGACTCCGAACTTGAGTTCCGAAGAAGGGTCACTGACCCGAAACGTTAACTCTGCTTCTCTTTCCACAGATGCTGCCAGACCTGCTGAGTGAATCCAGCATTTCTTGTTTTTGTTTCAGATTTCCAGCATCCGCAGTATTTTGCTTTTGCAAAACTAAAGCTGCCTGGATAACTAAAGATATCAAGGCTAAACTAAGGCAGAAAAAGGGGGCTTACAACAAATCTAAGGTGCATAAATACAATGGAAAACCAAGCTAAATATAGAAAGTGCAGAGGAGATCCAAAAGGAATAAAAGGGCAAAGAGAGAGTAGGAGAATAGATTAGCAGCTAACATAAAAGGAAATCCACAAGTCTTATAAACATATAAATAGGAAAATGATGCATGGGGCCAATTGGTGTCCATAAAGAGATTCATTTTTGTGGAGGCAGAGAGCACGGCTGAGATATTAAATCAGTACTTTGAAGCTGACTTCACTTGAAAGCAATGCTTCCAATGTAGCAGTGAAGGAGGAGGTAGTAGCAATATTAGATAAGATAGAAATAGATGAGGAGGGCATACTTAAAAGGTTGGCAGTTCTTAAAGTGGAAAGTCACCCTGTCTGGGTAGGATGCATCTTTGGTTACTGAGGGAAGTCAGGGTGGAAATCGCAGAGGCTCTGGGCACAGTCTTCCAATCCACCTTGGATATGGGGTTGGTGCCAGAGAGCTGGAGGATTCCAAATGTTATACACCTGTTTTTTAAAAATATAGGGGGACAGAAGGATAAACCCAACAACTTCAGGCCACCCCAATGTCTGTAGCAATGTTGAAACGTTTTAGAGACAACAATCCAGGACAGAATGAATTGGCATTTACAAAATTATGGATTTAGAGATGAAAGTCATCACAACTTTGTTAAAGGCAAGTCCTGTTTCACTAACTTGATCAAGCTCTTTGATGAAGTAATGGTGAGGGTTGTTGAGGACAGTGTGGTTGATGTTATGTGTACATGGATTTTCAAATGGTGTTTGATAAATTATTTGGTAACAAAATTGAAGCTGCTGAGGTGAAAGGAGCAGTGGCAGTCTGGATACAGAATTGTCTATGGAGCAGAGAGTAGTGGTGAATGGTTGTTTTTCAGACTGGAGGGAAGTTTACAGTGGTGTTAACCAGGGGATCAGTTTTGGGACCACTGCTCTTTTTGTTATATATTAATGTCCTGGACCTTTTTTTAAAAATTCATTCTTGGGATGTGAGCATTGCTGGCAAAGCCAGAATTTATTGCCCATCCCTAATTGTTCTTGAGAAGGTGGTGGTGAGCCTCTGACTTGAACTGCTGCAGTCCATGTGGTGTAGGTACACCCATAATGGATACGATATAGTTGCAATTACGGAGACATGGCTGCAGGGTGACCAAGGATGGGAACTGAACATCCAAGGGTATTCAGTATTTAGGAAGGACAGGCAAAAAGGGAAAGGAGGTGGAGTAGCATTGTTAGTAAAAGAGGAAATCAATACAATAGTGAGGAAAGATATTAGCTCAGAGAATCCTGATGTGGAATCAGTATGGGTGGAGCTAAGAAACACCAAGGGGCAGAAAGCGTTGGTGGGGGTTATATATAGACCCCCAAACAGCAGCGGTGATGTAGAGGATGGCATTAAACAGGAAATTAGAGACGCATGCAATAAGGGTGCAACTGTAATTATGGGTGACTTTAATTTACATATATAGTCATAGAATTTTACAGCACAGAAACAGGCCCTTTGGCCCAACGTGCCTGCGCCGACCATAAAGCACCCGTCCTAATTAATCTCATATCCCTGCACTTGGCCCGGAGCCTTGAATGTTATGGCGTTTCAAGTGCTCATCTAAATACTTCTTGAATGTCGTGAGTGTTCCTGCCTCTACCACCTCTTCAGGCAGTGTGTTCCAGACTCCAACCACCCTCTGGGTGAAAAAATTTCTCCTCAACTCCCCTCTAAACCTTCTGCCAGTTACCTTAAATCTATGCCCCCTAGTTATTGACCTCTCCGCTAAGGAAGAAAGTTTCTTCCTCTCTATCCTATCAATGCCCCTCATAATTTTGTATACCTCAATCAGGTTCCCCCCTCAGCCTTCTCTGCTCCAAGGAAAACAACCTCAGCCTATCCAGTCTGTCTTCATAACTGAAATGCTCCAGCCCAGGCAACATCCTGGTGAATCTCCCCTGCAGCCTCTCCATTGCAATCACATTCTTCCAATAGTGTGACGACCAGAACTGTACACAGTACTCCAGCTGTGGCCTAACCAGTGTTTTATACAGCTCCATCATAACATCCCTGTTCTTGTATTCTATGCCTCGGATAATAAAGGCAAGTATCCAGTATGCCTTCCAAACCACCTTATCTACCTGTGCTGCTGTCTTCAGTGATCTATGGACAAGCACCCCAAGGTCCCTCTGACCCTCTGTACTCCCTAGGGTCCTACCATCCACTGTATATTCCATTGCCTTGTTAAACCTCCCAAAGTGCATCACCTCACACTTCTCAGGATTAAACTCCATTTGCCACTGCTGCGCCCATCTTACCAGCCCATCTATATCGTCCTGTAATCTAAGGATTTCCTCCTCACTACTTACGACACCGTCAATTTTAATGTCATCTGCAAACTTACTGATCATACCTCCTATACTCATGTCTAAATCATTAATGTACATTACAAACAGTAAGGGTCCCAGCACTAATCCCTGCAGTACCCGACTGGTCACAGTCCTCCATTTGCAAAAACAACCCTCGGCCATCACCCTCTCCCTCCTGCCACTAAGCCAATTTTGAATCTAATTTTCCAAATTACCCTGGTTCCAATTGGCTTTTACTTTCTTAACCAATCTCCCATGTGGGACCTTATCAAAAACCTTACTGAAGTCCATGTAGACTACATCAACTGCTTTACCCTCATCTACACCTCTACTCACCACCTCGAAAAATTCTATCAAATGTGTTAGACGCGATCTCCCCCTGACAAAGCCATGCTGACTATCCCAGATTAATCCCTGCCTCTCCCTGTGGAGGTTGATCCTGTGTCTCAGAATTTTTTCCAGTAATTTTCCTACCTCTGATGTTAGACTCACCTGCCTGTAATTACCTGATTTATCCCTGCTACCCTTCTTGAATAATGGTACCATATTCGCTGTTCTCCAGTCCTCTGGTACTTCCCCTGTGGCCAGAGAGGATCTGAAAATTTGTCAGAGTCCCTGCTATCTCCTCCCTTGCCTCACATAGCAGCCTGGGATACAGCTCATCTGGGCCTGAGGATTTATCTACCTTAAGCCCGCTAATACAGCCCATTTGCAGCTGCTCCGCCCATCTTACCAGCCCATCTATATCGTCCTGTAATCTAAGGATTTCCTCCTCACTACTTACGACACCATCAATTTTCATGTCATCTGCAAACTTACTGATCATACCTCCTATACTCATGTCTAAATTATTAATGTACACTACAACAGCAAGGGTCCCAGCACCGATCCCTGCGGTATACCACTGGTCACAGGCTTCCAATCACAAAAACAGCCCTCGACCATTGCCCTCTGCCTCCTGCCACTAAGCCAATTTTGGATCCAATTTGCCAAATTGCCCTTGATCCCATGTGCTCAAATTCTTGACTAAGGAAGAGGATGCTGATAAATTTTTAGGAAGAAGCAGAGCTCGTAGAGATAATGGATGGCATGAAAATTAATAGAAAGGATGTATTGGAAAGGCTGGGTATGCTTAGCGTGGGTAAGTCGCCTGGTCTGATGGCTTGCGACCCTGGTTGCTAAAAGATGTGTGAGTGGAGGTCGCAGAAGGGCTTGCCATAATATTCCAATCTTCCCTAGATACAGGGGAGGTGCCAGAGGATTCACTAGGGAGAGGCGAATGCGATACCCTTATTTAAGAAAGGGTGCAAGGACATTCCTAGTAACTGCAAGCCAGTCAGTTTAAAATCAGTGGGGGACAAGATTTTAGAAACAATAACCAAGAGGAATAAAATCAACAGCTGCTTTGAGAGGTTTGAGTTGATTAAGGAGAGCCAGCACAGATCTGCGACAGACAGTTGCTGTTGGACTAATTGAATTTTTTGATGAAGTGACAGAGAAGGTTGATAAAGGGGATGTTGTCTATGGATTTTAAGGAAGTGTTTGACAAAGTACCAAAAAGGCTGGTTGACAAAATTGTGGCTCATGGAATAGGAGGGTCAGTGTCAATTTGGATTGAAAAAAAAATGGCTCAAGGACAGAAAACAGAGAGTCGCGGTAAATTGATGTTTTTCAGGTGGGAGGGTAGTAAACAGTGGTTTCCCCAAGGTTCAGTGGTAGGACTATTGCTTTCTTTGATATATATATAAATTACTTGGATATTGGAATACAGAGTAAAATTTCAAAATTTGCCAATGATACCGAACTCAGAGGTCTGGTAAACAGTGAGGATGATACAAATGGGCTGCAACAGGACATAGATAGGCTAGCAGAATGGGCAGATGGAATTTAATAGAGAAGTGTGAGATGATGCATTTGGCAGAAGGGATAGGGAGAGGCAGTATAAACTTAATGGCAGAGTTCTGAAGAGTATGTAGGAACAGAGGGATTTTGGGGTGTATAAGCATAGATCATTGAAGGTGGCAGGACATACTGTGTGAGAAGATTTTTGGGTTCCTTTTTATGTTAACTGCCATGTTATATTCTCTTTATGCCAGTCTTCTTTTCCTCTTCACTTCCCCTCTAAATTTATTGTATTTGGCCTGGTTCTTGCTTGAAAAATTTACCTGACATGCATCATAAACCTTTTTTTTGTTTCATCATATTCTGTATCTCCCTCATCATCCAAGGAGCCCTGGCTTTTATACCCTTACCGTTCGCCTTTGTTGGAATGTATTTAGCCTGTACCTGAAACAACATCTCCTTAACAATCACCCATTGTTTCTTTACCATTTTTCCTGTCAGTTTTTGGTTCCATTTTACCCTGACTAGATCTCCTCTCATCCCGTTGAAGTTAGCCCTCTTCCAGTTAAGAAGTTCTAATTTAGAATGTTCCTTGCTTTTTTCCATTGCTAATCTAAAACTTATGATACAATGATCGCTCTTACCCAAGAGTTCCCCCACAGACACTTGGTCCACTTGTCCCACTTCATTCCCAGCACCAGAACCAGCAATACCTCCTTACTAGTTGGACCCAGAACATACTCGTCAAGGAAGTTCTCCTGAACACATTTCTGAAATTTCTCCCCCTCCTTTGCCTTTTCTTTATCATTGTCCCAATTGATATTTGGGTAATAAAAATCCCCCATAATCACCACTATATAGTTCTTGCACGTTTCTGTGACTTCCCTGCAGATTTGCTCCTCTGGCTTTCTCTTACCATTTGGAGTCCTGTAGGATACCCTCAATAACGTGATCATCTTTTTGCTTCTTAGCTCTAACCAAATGGATTTTGTCCTTGTTCCCCCTCAAGGACATCTCTTTGCAATACTACAATGTCTTCCTTAATCTGTACTGGCACCCACAGCTCTTTTTCCTTCCCTTTTCTGAACACTTTATGTCCCTGAATATTAAGCACCCAGTCCTCACCATTTCTAAACCACATTTCCCTTATTGCCACTTCTTCATATCTCATTCCCACATGGCTATTTATGCTTGTAGCTCACTAACTTATTCACCACACTTTGTGTATTTGCATACATGCATTCTAAACCTGTCCTTGTATTCCTTGTACTTCTAGTCTGCTGCTTTCTAATATGCACTACTTTCTTCTCTAGGACTATCCAAACTCTCTCTCCTTTATGCACCTTATTCCTCTTTTGTACTTCTATATGTTGGTGCACATCCCTCTGCCAATCTAGTTTAAACCCTCCCCAGCTACAGTATTGAACCTCCCCACGAGGATACTGGTATCAGTCCTGTTGAGGTGCAACCCATCCCTTTTGAATAGCTACCTCTTACCCCAGAACTGGTCCCAATGCCCCAAGAATCTGAAGTCCTCCCTCCTGCACAAATGCTCAAGCCACGCATTGATCCTGTGTATCTTAATATTTCGACCATCGCTATTGAGCGACACCTGGAGTAATCCAGAGATTACTACCTTTGAGCTCCTACTCTTTAACTTCGTCCCTAGTTCCTGAAAATCTGACATAGGACCTCTTTACCTGCCCCCTCTATGTCGTTGGTATTGACTTGTACCACAACATCTGGCTCGCTGCCGCCTTCCTGTGGAATATTCTGCACCCTCCCCATGATGTCCTTTACCCTGGCACCGGGGAGGCAACATAGCATGCAGGATTCACGTTGACAGTTACAGAAATGCCTGTCAGTCCATGTAACTGTGGAGTCTCCTACAATGACTGCATTTCTGCTGTTAGATGTTCCCTCCTGTGGAGTCCTTTGCACTTTGGTGCCATTGTGTGGACTGCACTCCTTCAAGATGTCATCACTCCCAGCAGTCTCCAAAGCTGAGTACTGGTTTGAGAGTGGCACACACCACTAAGATCACGGCACTTTCTGCCTCTTTCTACTCTTCCGGTTGGCCACTCATCTATCCTGAAATCACACTGCCTGTGGGGGTGACCATCTCCTGGAATGTACGATCCAGTAAACTTTCTAACTCCCTGATGCTCCGCAATGACTGCAACGGACCCTCAAACTCAAAGCTGGAGCTCAAATAGCTGGAGACATTTCCTACACCCGCCCGCCCCAAAGACACGTGAAGTGTCCTGAAGTTCCGACATGGTTCAAGATTTGCAAGCAACAGGTCTCAGCCGCTCATCCATGATCTAAAGAAAAATCTTCATTCCTGTTTTTACAATCTAGTTAGTACCTTGCTTAAATTATTAATTTTATTTAATGCCTCTAGACCTGCTCGCTGCTGATACTCTTATTAATTCACTTGGTGTTTTACTTACCCAGATTGAAATTTTTAATTTCCGTCTCCTAGTTTGAACAAATGCCCTAGTTTAGAGAGAGATCGAGAAATACTCACAAACCAGTCACTTACCTGCTTTCCTGTGATGTCACACTTCAATTTTTTTTTCTCTTTTTTTTCAAACACAGTTGCTCTGGACTGACGAAACCTATTTCTTTTCCATTCTTTAGGTGTAGTGACCCCGTCCAGCGCATTGAGCAGTGCTTACGGGGCTCGCTCTTCATGTGCAGCATTGTCCAAGGCTGCAAACGGACCTACCTTTCTCAGAGAGACTTACAAGCTCACATCAATCACCGGCACATGAGAACTGGCAAAGCTGTCATTAGGTCACAGCCAGAACCACTTCATCCTGCAATGGCACCTCCGGCAGAGATTCCTGAGCGCTTTCTGATGCCGCAAGACAAGCACCATATTTCTCATCTTCCTCCTAAGCAACATGCCATCATGATGCCGCCACCCCCTCTACAACATGTGTCACATGATCACTACAGCCAGACGCACGAGGACATTCGCCCACCGCCCTCTGAGATGTCTCTTGCTCCACC
Source organism: Heterodontus francisci (assembly GCF_036365525.1). Classification (NCBI taxonomy): domain Eukaryota; kingdom Metazoa; phylum Chordata; class Chondrichthyes; order Heterodontiformes; family Heterodontidae; genus Heterodontus; species Heterodontus francisci. The sequence goes on from NC_090397.1 coordinate 3,288,570, forward strand.
ACCGAGGTCGGTGAGTCAGGAAACCTTTCGAATTTCAACTGTGACAACAAGGAAACACAGCAATCTGATCACCGTTCCTATTCAAGACGACTCTTCAAGTACAGGCAGTCGCGAGCCCCCACCTGCAGCACCTCATCATCATCCTGAATACCAGAGCAATCCGGTGGTATCTCACCCACACCACATGTTGCCTCCCCAGCAACACTATGCTCCACCTCCTCCCCCTCCCCCACCAATAAACCACCCCATGCAGCACCCAGCACAAGCAGCTGGCAACCCCCACATGGTGTACAACCAGGCTCCACCTCCACCTCTGTCAGCAGCTCCACCACCAATCAATCCACCACCGGGGCACATCTTGGCTCAAATGCCACCATATATGAACCATCCTCCCCATGGACCACCCCCTCCGCAGCACACTGGTCCACCTGTAAACACCCCTCCTCCGCCGCACCATTACTCTGCATCCTCAATGCCGCAGTATTCAGAAGACCAGGGAACTCTTAGCCCTCCATTTACTCAGCCTGGAGGGCATAGTCCAGGTATCGGTGTTTGGTCTGCTCCCAGAGGTCCCCCTCCGCCGAGGATTCAGGTCCCACCTCCACAGGCTCCACTGCCTGGACCACATCACCCTGATCAGACACGATACAGGCCATATTATCAGTAAGTTGTGGAATGGAAGTACCTCGTAGTCCCATGGTGTAACATTGCTTCTTCAGATGAAAATTTCTTTACATTTTAAAGGAACCCTGCTGAAAGGGGTTCCAGTGACTTAAAGGTTAATTCGGGTGGTTCTGGGGAGATTTTGATGTAATAAATTATTAATACGACTGAAACTGTGTCAACGAAACCCAGCGATTGAGTTTTCATGCTTTACACAATATATACTAACTACATCATTTATGAAAGTGAAAAAAACTAGTCTTTAATGTGTATCGTGCAGTTTGTTCCTTGTGTGAGCAAAATCTCTGTGAGCATTGGCGGCAGTTCTGTGAAGATTCTGCTGGAACGAACAGTTAATTTAGTTAACTGCTTTTAAGATAGAGGAACATGTGACCACGACTATGTTTTGTCCAATTTAGGGAGCATGTAGTTACTATATATATTTTAAATACATATTTTACTGACCTTTCTTTGGCCCATTTGTGCTTAACACTGTAATTAACATCTGCAAAATGTTCTGTAAATAAATCCACAAGTGTAAGCAATTCATTGTTGCAAACTTATGTTCACCTTAGTGTAAACCCTTAAAAGTTGACAACAGTAGGGATGCTGTAAGATGAGTGCTGAGTAACAGGAGAGCAGGTATTGTTTTTGTTTATTTCCGTTTGAAATGTATAATACACATGCATTGGAATATTAAAGTGAATGCTGGCTTTTAAGGGTTTTGCATTCTCTGCATTGCCTAATATTATGGCCTGAGTCAATGAGTTGTTCGCCCCTCACCCCCTCCAGCTTAGTATTACATTATATTTTGAGAACATTTTTTTAATTTACCAGAAAAGGATAGAATAGACTTAAAACCACTGTTAAAGGCTGTTCTTTTGTATTCATTTCAAATAAAAGTGCTGCAGACGAAATGGGCGTGTATAAGGACGAATGTTTATATCTACTGTTACGACCAAGGCTGGAGGAGTGCACAGTCTTTTCTAGTTCCACTTCTCCATAGGTCACAATATATATTTAAATGTTTACCCGGTACCGATATGGTCAATCGTATACTCTACTCTTTATCCCGGAATCAGGTACACCAACCAAGTTTCTTTGATAAACAACCAAATTATCAATTCATTTAAACCATTAAATGAAACAAATTTTGCGACGTTTAAGAGGCATCTTGACAAATACATGAGTAGGATGGGAATAGAGGGATACGGGCCCCGGAAGTCCAGAAGGTCTTAGTTTCCACAGGCTTGGAGGGCCGAATGGCCTGTTCCTGTGCTTGTTCTTTGTAAGACTTATCCAGTAATGAAGCAAAGTATTAACACAGATTGAAATATGAAAGTTCCCTTTTTACCTTAGCACCTCACACACACACACACATATATATACACTGGTTAACTAAAAAAGATTTTTTCTACAGAACTCTTTTACAAAAATAACAAACAAAAAAAAGGAATACTTTGGCCAAATATTTGCTAATTCTTCAAGAAAAAAAAGAGTAGATATGGAAGGCTGTCAATTGTCCCTTTTGGTCTGGCATCTGGGTATACGGAGATAGATCACTGGGATCTTTTCTGGAGCAGTTCGGTCAGGAGATGTTGAGAAGTAGTCTGGTAAGCTTTCCAGGAGAAATATGGCATCAGGGGTTTCAGTTATTCCATTCTGGATTCACAGGTTTTTCAAAGAGCTAGAGAAGGAGGAGCTGACATATTCCTTCTCCAGGTCTCTTCAAGAGGTGCAGGAAGGCTGGGTGTTTCTCCCTTGACAGGTTGACCTCCAACTGTTTTTCAGCATAGTCCACACCGCAACCAGAGAGTCAAAACAAAATCTCAGAAGCAAAACTAACTCCTCCCTCATAAATCTCGACATGTCACTTCCCTGTAAATATCTCCCCTAAGTCACCAAGGTTTCTGTTGTGTTTTGAGCTAAAGGCATATGACAGCCAGTAAAGGTTATTTTCAAACAAGACCTCTCAATGACCCTTGTAAAAAAAAAATATCCATAGTCTTCAGTTTTCCCAAATAACCCAATGTCCTGGATTCAAAAATATGATTCCTCAAAATAAAATTTTTTTTTAAAGAAGCACTTTCATAACACCTCCATCCTTGGAGGAATGAAATGCCATTTTTAAATGTGTTTCATTACAAAATATGGAAAAACTGAAGATGAAAATATATTCATTCATTTCTTTACCTGTAGCCAATACAGTTCTGCTTTGTATATCTTTGTATTCAACTCAAAGCAAAGTTAAATCCGAGACACAGCATTCACAATTACATTATGTTGCCCCGCAATGTGGTAAGTGATAAGGTTGAGATAGTAAACTCCATTGGAATAGTCTGGCATTCTGGTTTTTTTGAATTTTTCCACAAAGGCTAGGCTGTTGTGATCAGTATAAACCAGTGTCTCCGGAGTCATAGTGGACAGATATTTCAAAAAGCTTAAGAGCTAGTAAAAAGCCCAAAGTTTCTTTTTCCATTATTGAGTATCTCTTTTGGTGTCGATTTAGCTTTTAGGAAAAGTATCCCACTGACCTTTCTATGCCCGATTCAGCGTCTTGTAACAGGGTGGGAGAGAGTAGGTCCCCTTAAGGATCAGTGTGGCAATCTATGTGTGGAGCCATGGGAAATGGGTGAGGTCTTAAATGAATACTTCTCGTCCGTATTTATCCTGGAGAAGGTCATGGAAGCTAGTGAGTTCAAAGGAGGGGACACCGATATCCTAGAGCATATCAACATTACAAAGGAGGAGGTGTTGGAGGTTTTGAAGCGCATTAAGGTGGATAATTCCCCAGGGCCTGACCAGGTGTATCCTAGGATGCTATGGGGATCAAGGGAGGAGATTGCTGGGGCCCTGGCAGAGATTTTTGATTCATCGTTAGCCACGGGTGAGATACTGGAAGACTGGACGATAGCTAATGTTGTGCCTTTATTCAAGAAGGGCAGCAGGGATAAACCAAGGAACTACAGGCCGGTGAGCCTTACATCAGTGGTGGGAAAGTTATTGAAAGGGATTCTGAGAGACAGGATTTATATGCATCTGGAAAGGCATCGTCTGATTAGGGATAGCATGTCTCACGAGGAGGTGACCAAGAGGATTGACGAGGGCAGGGCGATGGACGTTGTCTCCATGGACTTTAGCAAGGCCTTTGACAAGGTCCCGCATGGTAGGCTGGTCCGGAACGTTCGAACACATGGGATCCAGGGTGAGCTAGCAAATTGGATACAAAATTGGCTTGGTGATAGGAGGCAGAGGGTGGTAGTGGAGGGTTGTTTTTTCAGATTGGAGGCCGGTGACCAGTGGTGTGCCGCAAGGATCGGTGCTGGGTCCTCTGTTGTTTGTCATATATATTAATGACTTGGATGCAAATGTAAGGGGCATGCTTAGTAGGTTTGCAGATGACACCAAAATTGGTGGTATAGTGGACAGTGAAGAAGGTTGTCTAAGGTTACAACAGGATCAACTGGGAAAGTGGACAAGGGAGTGGCAAATGGAATTTAACGCAGACAAGTGTGAAGTGATGCATTTTGGGCAGTTAAACCGGGGCAGGACATATACAGTGAATGGCAGGGCCCTGGGGAGTGTTGTTGAGCAGAGAGAACTTGGGGTGCAAGTACATAGTTCCCTGAAAGTGGCAACACAGGTAGACAGGGTGGTGAAGAAGGCGTATGCTTGCCGTCATCGGCCGAGGCATTGAGTACAAGAGTTGGGACGCCATGTTACAGTTGTACATAACGTTGGTTGGGCTGCATTTGGAGTACTGTGTGCAGTTCTGGTCGCCGCACTACAGGAAAGATGTGATTAAGCTAGAGAGGGTGCAGAAAAGATTCACAAGATGTTGCCTGGTTTGGAGGGCTTGAGTTGTAAAGAGAGACTGGATAGGCTGGGTCTGTTTTCCCTGGAGCGAAGGAGGCTGAGAGGGGACATGATAGAGGTATATAAAATTATGGGAGACGTAGATAGCCAGAGTCTGTTTCCCATGGTAGGGGTGACTAAAATTAGAGGGCATAGATTTAAGGTGAGAGGGAGGAGGTTTAAAGGGGATCAAAGGGGTAAATTTTTCACACAAAGAATAGTGGGTATCTGGAATGAGCTGCCTGAGGAGGTGGTGGAGGCAGGAACAGTAGCGACATTTAAGAGGCATCTGGACAGGTATGACTCTATGACTGTACCGACCCCAGGTCACTGGCATCAATTGCTACCTTGACGGGCATAGTGAAATTTGGGGTAAGCAACACTGGTTCATTCGTCAACATGGCTTTCAGCCTCTCAAAAGATGCTTGGCACTCTCCTGACCGCACTACCTTGTTTTTTATTAAGCAAATCCGTCAATGGAGCAGCTATGGTACTAAAATTTGGTGGAAACTTGCAGTAGAACCTGCACGTCTCCAAGAACCTCATGATTTCTCGCTTAGTCTTAGGGGTAGGGAACTCCACCAATGCTTGTACTTTTTCTGTTCTTGGCAACACTTGTCCTTGCCCTACTAAATGCCCGAGGTCAGTTACCCTTGCTTTTGCAAATTCATTTTTGGCAAAGTTTATACTATATCTGCCGACTGTAATTTTCTAAACAGAGCTTCTAGTTCCAAGTGGTGCTTCCAAGTGTCGCTGTATACCAGCACATCACAGTTAGGAACACTGGCTACCATTTGGTTCATTAGTCTCTAAAAAGTGGCAAGGGCATTTTTTTTTAGCATTAATGGCATCACTTAGCATTGGAAAAGACCATCTGGTGTGACATAGGCCAATATTTCTTCAGCTCAGGGTATAAAGGAACCTTCCAGTATCCCTTTGACAAATCTATTTTTGTAAGAAACGTGGCACTGCCCACTCTTATCAATACAATCTTCCAAGTGAGGAATTGGGTAGGAGTCTGCCTTTGTTATTGCATTAACCTTTCTGTAGTCCGCAGAATCTAGTTGAACCGTCAGGTTTAGGCACTAACACCACTGGGGAACTCCAGATGCTTTGACTGTGTTCAATTAGGTGGTTTTCCAACATGTATTGGATTTCTGCTTTTACCTGGGTCTGTTTCTCTGCACTTAAAGCGATAAGGATGTTGTTTGATAGGAAAGGATTCCCCTACATCCACATCATGTATGGCTAAGGTTGTACATTCTGGTTTGTCCCTACAAGCTGCTTTAACTGCTGAGTAGCCTTGTTAGGTCTTCTTGTTCTGCATCTAAATATGAAAGCATAGTGTCTAATCTCCCTAACAATTCAGTATGAGCTAACCAGATAGTAGGAGGTTCAATTTGAGAATTGTCCAGGCCTCCTTCTGCCTCATCCTCACCATCCCTTTCATCCTTCCCTGTCCTTACTACCTGACATCCCTGTGCTTGCTTAACCTCCTCCTGGTGATAATATTTTTTTCAGCATATTGATATGACACGTGATTCTTTTTCCAGCGATCTGGGTTGTCAATCAAATAATTTACTTTATCAATTCTCTTGACTGTTGTATATGGACCACTGAACCATGCTTTCAGTGGTTCACCCTGTAAAGGCAGTAATACTAACACCTCATCCCCTGGCTGAAATGTTCGGGTCTTAGCATGCTTGTCTGCCCATTTCTTCATGATTGTTTGGGAAGCTTTCAGGTGTTCCTGAGCCACTTTGCAGGCTCTCATGAGCCACTACCGGAACACTGATACATAATCTAACATGGAAGATTCATCCCTCTGTACTAAAGACTTTCCTTTGATTAGTTTTAAAGGACAGCTCATGTCCATAAACTAATTCAAAAGGACTAAAACTGATAGACTCATTCGGTGAATCCCTAGTGGCAAACAAAAGAAATTCTAGCCCTTTATCCCAATCATGGGGATATTCATGACAGTAAGCCCTGATCATCATTTTGAGGGTCTGATGGTACCTTTCTGAAGTCCCTTGTGTTTGAGTGGTAAGCTGAAAACTTTAACTGTTATACCCAAATTACCCATAACTTTATGAAAAATTTTAGACATGAAATTGGAACCTTGATCCGACTGAATCTCAGTTGGTAATCCATATCTAGTGAAGAACTGGGTTAACTTCTCTACCACTACCTTAGCAGAAATTGTTCTCAAGGGAATGGTCTCTGGGACCCAAGTAGCCATATCCATGATAGTGAGTATATATTGGTGTCCTGCTTTTGTTTTTGGTAAAGGTCCTACACAGTCTACCATCACCCTACTAAATGGTTCCCCAAAAACTGGTATGGGAATTAGAGATGGCGGTTTTATGGCAGGTTGCAGTTTTCCCACAATCTGGCATGTATGGCACATTTTACAAACCTGCACCACATCCTTGGAAAAACCTAGCCAGTAAAAATGTTGACCTATACGTGATTGGGTCTTCCAGATCCCCACATGTCCCGCCAAAGGAATTTCACTTAATTTTCCTTAATATTTCCTGATGATACATGGGTGGTACCACTATCTGGTGAACAACTGTCCATTCTTCATCCGCAGGTCTGTGAAGAGGTCTCCACTTACTCATCAGAATCCCATTTTTAATATGAAAGCAAAATACTGCAGATACTGGAAATCTGAAATAAAAGCAGGAAGTGCTGGAAATACTCAGCGGGTCAGGCAGCATCTGTGGAGAGAAGCAAAGTTAACGTTTGAGGTTTGTGACCTTTCATCAGAATGGTCACAGACTTGAAACGTTAACCCCATTTTTAATATAGTAGGCTTCTGAATTCCCTTTGCCTCCGTTCCATTAGAACCAATTGTGCCACTTTATTTGACTCTGGATCGGCTTGCTGAGCCTTGATCATAGAAGACTTACTGACATTTCCTTTGGATTATCCAAATCCCCAAAGAAAGTTTCAGATATTCGGCTATCTGTCTGTGGTGCCAATTTTACCTCCAACAATGGAACTTGTTTAGCCATTGCTCAGGTCTCTACACATGAAGGAAAAATTCCTGGAACGTTTTCCTGCAACTGTTCTGTGTCTTTTACCTCACTTGGACTTTCTGTGGCTACTGGAGAAGCTACTACTTCACTCCAGCTAAATCAGTCCCCAGGAGTAGGTCAACTCCATTTATAGGAAAGCTATGGACAACTTCTACAATTACCGTTCCGGACATTAGGTCACACTCTAGGTGCAAAAGTATTTACCTGATACAAAGGTATGGGTAAATACTCCCTGCCAATACCATTCACTAAAACCTTGGCATTCAATGCGCTCTCTGATGGAAAAGTTATGCCTTCCCCCAGCAAAAGAGTTTGGGTGGCTTCTGTATCCCAAAGTATAACTATAGGTTTACCTGCCTAAATGAGGAATAAGGAGTTACTTTTCCTTTTGACAAGAATTCCATACCTCTCAGGTATCTTGTTCACATCCCCCACACTCACAGCGGTTTTTGTACTTGGCCTTACAGCTGCAGTTAGAGCTACAGCCTGATCTGTTGTAATCCCAGTCAGGGCCCCTTTCTCTGCATTGGCCTTGTACATCCCAATGAGCCCCATGGGTTTACCCTGAAACTTCCAGAATTCTGCACAAAGTTGTCCCACCTTGTTGCAATGGTAACACTTAGGCTTTCGGACCTCACTTCCATGCTCAGCATCTTGCTTTCTGGCCTGAGGAGAAGATCCTGGACATTACCAGCTGTCCCTTCTTGTCCCTGGCTACTTGTCTTCCTTTCACCCTCTCACCCTCTATCCTTCTTGAGTTTGTGGGGGTGATGGACAAAGGGTTTCAGCTTGTAAACAAGCTTAAAATCATCAGCGATCTCAGCTACCTGTTTGGCTGTTGAAACCTGGTTCTCTACATGGATTCTTACTAACGGAGGGAGTGAATTTTTAAATTCTTCCAGGAGAATTGTTTTCCCTAAGATTCTCATATGTGGCCTTTACCTTTAGTGCCTGCATCCAATGATCCAGATTAATCTGCTTTACCCTCTCAAATTCTATATAAATCTGCCCAGGCTGTCTCCAGATGTTCTGAAATTTCTGCCTGTAGACTGCAGGGACTAACTCAAACAGCGATAATAGCCTTTTTAACCATCTCATTATTTGCAGAAGCCACCTCGGAAAGTATGGTATGGACTTTATGAGCTCTGTCCCTCAACCTGCTTTGCATGAGCAGTGTCCAGCTTTCCTTTGACCACTTCATTTGTCTAGCTATCTTTGCAAAAGAAATGAAAAATGCCTCTATACCCTTCAAACTTCAGGAGGGCTTGCACAAATTTAGACAGCTCTCAACTGGGTCCTGGGCTGGAGTTAGATCTTCCCTCACCAAAACTTTTCCTGAAGTCAAGGCCACTTTTTTGTCTTAATTCCAGCTTTTTAAAATTTGAATTTCCTTCTCTCTCTCTTTCCTGCTTTTCAAGCAGTTCAAGTTTTTTTTTATTATCAATTCTCTTTGCTGTTCAAGCTCAACTTCTTTCATTTTCAATTGCAACTGAATCCTAGCTAATTCAACTGAATCTCGATCGCCTTTTTCTTCCAATTGCAAGTGCTGTGCTATTACTTCAATAATGTCTGCTGTCTTAGCTTCTGGTTTTAACTCTAGCCCCAATTTTGCTGTCAATGCTATTAGCCTAACCTTGGTTAAGTTTCTAAAATCACTCACAGATAAGTACTTCTCCAGAAAAGTCATAGCAACTGACAAATCCATTCTGGTAATGTAAACTTTACTCTAATGCACAAGAAACCTGTTTTTTCCTTTTCCTCTTTTCAATTATTATTACCCCACTTACAATTGCAGGTCGGCTTTGAGTTGTCCCGCACAGAGCCCCCAATTATATGTTATGACCAAGGTGGGAGGAGTGCACTGTCTTTTCTAGTTCCACTTCTCCACAGGTCACAACATATATTTAAATGTTTACTCAAGTGCTGATATGGTCAATTATATACTCTACTCTTTATCCCCGAATAAAATACATGAACTAGGTTTCTGTGATAAACAACAAAATTATCAGTTTGGTATAAACCAAGACTTATCCAGGAATGAAGCAAAGCATCAACGCACAGATTGAAATATGAAAGTTCCCTTTTTACCTTAGCCCCTCTCACTCACACACAAACACACACCGGCTAACTGAAAAATAAAGAGATTTTCTCTGCAAAGCTCTTTTGCAAAAAAAAAACTTTGGCCAAATACTTGCTAAATCTTGAAGAATAAAGAGAAGATATGGAAGGATGTCGGTTGTTCCTTTTGGTCTGGCATCCGGGTATACAATGACAGATCACTGGGATCTTTTCTAGAGCAGTTCTGGAGATGTCAAGATGTAGTCTGGTTGGCTTTCCAGGAGGAATGTGGCATCAGGGGTTTCAATTATCCCACTCTGAATTCGCAGGTTGTTCAAAGAGGTAGCGAAAGAGGAGCTGACATACAGGATTTCTCCATGTCACTTAGAGAGGTGCAGGAAAGATGAGCTGGGGGTTTCTCCCTTGGCAGGTTGATGTCCAAATGCTTTTCAACACAGTCCGCACCCCAACCAGAAAGTCAAAACAAAAACTCAGAAGCAAAACCAATCCTCCCTCATAAATCTTGACATGGCATTTCTCTGTAAACATCTCCCCCCAGTCACCAAGGTTTCTGTTGTTTATTGTATGTGACAGCCAGTAAAGGTTTGTTTCCAAGCAAGACCTCTTGTAAAAAACACCCATGGAGTCTTTTCAATTTTCCCAAATAAACCAATGTCCATGATTCTAAAATACGAATCCTCAAAAAAAAAAAATTTAAAGCACTTTCATGACACTGCTTCATTAGTTATTTTTGGAAACTACTACCAAAAGATAAGTGAGGTACAGTAACAATGGCATCTGTTTGAGTGATGCTTGTCTTAATCAAATCCAGCAAATGGATCAATGAGCTATTAGTTAATTGAGAAGCATTTAACTGCACTCCTGGTCTATCACTAAACATTCTACTACAAGAATTTCCATGCCATTTTATGTGGTCTGTGGGTGAAAAGTTAAACTAACATTTCATAGCAGGCATAATTTTATTTTAGATGTAATTTGCATCCAGTTAGAAGCATCATGGAAGGAGGCCATTAGGCCCATCTATCCAATTAGCCCCATTCCCCTTCTCTTTTAGCCCTGCAAATGTTTCCTTTTCAAGTATATATCTAATTCCCTTTTGAAAGTTAAGTTGAATTTGCTGATTGAGTATACTGGCTCTAAAGCTCATTTAAAATGAATAAGATTATTTCTCACATCAGGACATGTCAAATGACAATCAATGTAAACTCAATGTACAAAAGCAAAATACTGCAGATGTGGGAAATCTGAAATAAAAACAGAAAATGCAGGAAATACTCAACAGCTCTGGCAGCATCTGTGGAGAGAGACACAAAGTTAACGTTTCAGGTCTGTGACCTTTTATCAATATTTCCAGCATTTTCTGTGACTGACAGGTAGAAAGGTGTGTTCACCTCCCAACTGACTGCAGTTGTGTTTAGTTAAAAATGTTGAGTTAGCCCCTGACGTTTATAATGGTTAAATAAACCGACAAATGATATTTTTTTTAACCTACTAGAAAACCTAACTATTTTTACACAATTCCCAAAACAGTCGCAACCTCACCCATGCACATATTCACTCACACACGCATACACAAGAATAGAGCAAAAAAGGGTAAGTAGTTTAAAGATCAAAGTAAGATAGGTGTTCGAGGTTGATAGTAAGCCTGTTGAATTTTCTCAGGACAGTCTCTTTTAAAGGTGTAGGCCTGGTATGTTTATAGTCTTGAACTTGTTGAGGTGTTGTAGATTTCCCGCTGGTTTAAATTTCAGACTGGAGGTGTTGGTTATTTTATGTGCTCTGTTGCAGCAAGTTGAAGTGTAGAATTAGCAGCAGGGCTTCCTCCTTGCTTGGCTGGATCTCTTTCACAGTCCTTGACTGGTCTGCTTTCTGAAGGTGTTAGCTTGATCTCTCCCTCTCTCGCCAGCTTTTTAAGGTAAAAATTCATCACATTAGAGTTTCTGTAAGGAGACATGTGACTCGCTGGTGTGACCACACAATGGACCAGGATGTGGAGACCATGGCTATCGATTGATGTCTGAATGGGGACCCTTCTGTTAACACAATGCTACTTCATACCTATTCAGTTTTGGTTTCTGCTGTAAGTCCATCGGTCTCCAGAATCCTTTGTTAGTTCATTCATGTTCATGAGAGTAATTAATGCAATAGTGCTCTGATCAATTACAAAGGGGTTCTCCCCAGAGCTATTTCAGATGAGGTTAATGAGTTCCATGTTGTAGACAGGTTTGTTGATTTCCAGTAAAGGAGGGGTCACATGGCCCATTTTGACTGTGGTACAAGTGGTCATGTTCTTGTGGTTTTGTTTAACAGTTGATTTAAAAAAAAATCATAATTCTTCTATTTCATTGTTTATTTCATCACTGCCCTCTTCCATTCATGACACTGTTTTTAACCTCAATATATTTGGTCAGCATTACAGTAAATGTAGGCTGAAATTTTACGCCACCCCCCACAATAGCGGGCTGGTGGTGGAGGCGGGGGTGGTGCTGTAAAATTGAGTGGGAGGCAGGGGTGCCGTTCCCGACACCTTCCCGATTTTACACAGGGTGGCGGCAGCAAGAAGCAGCCCGCTTGTCCTAGGCCAACCAAGGCCCTTAAGCGGCCAATTAACTGCCTCCTCCCACCGCAGCTGGTATTTTAGCAGCGGCAGCTGGGAGGCAAAGGTCCCAGGAATGCCCCCCCATGGCCCAACTGCCCCCACTGTACACTTCCCCTCCCCCCCACTCCCAATCGATCCCCCTTGCCTCGCCGGGGCACGGCCGATTGTCCCTGGTGAGGCCCCAGACACTTACCTTCTTTTCAGGGCCATCATCCCTCTTGCTGCCGTTGACAGGAAGTCCCGCTGATTGGCCAGCAGCTCCATTAGGCAGGACTTCCTGCCTCGAGAATGTGGAAGTCCTGCCCAGGGCTAATTAAGGGCCTGGGGAGTGGAAAATCCCAGTGTGGCTCCTCAGGCCTGTTGGAGGTGGGCTCGCCAGTGGGCAAGGCCTCCACCCAACATAAAATACCAGCCATAGAGTATAACTCCAATTAACACCAACTGCATCTTTATGAAAGTTAAATCGTCGTACTGTAAATATAAAGAGGGAGGTGTTCAGAGTCAACCATGGGATGAGAGCATTCTCTCTGACAGCTCTTTATTGTCAGAACACAAGAAATAGGTAGACCACAGAGCCCATCGAGGCTACTCCGCCATTCAATACAATCTTTAGTCTTCAATTCCACTTTCCTGCCTGCTCCCCAAATCCCTTGATTCCCTGCGAGACCAAAAATCCATCCACGCCAGCCCTAAATGTATTCACTAAAGGAGCATCCACAACCTTCTGGGTTACAGAATTCCAAAGATTCACAACCCTTTGAGTGAAGTAATTTCTTCTCATCTCAGTCTTGAATGATTGGCCTCTTATCCTGAGACTGTGCCCCTGTGTTCTAGATTCCCCGACCAGTGGGAACAATCTCTCAGCTTCTACCCTATCAAGCCCTTTCAGAATCTTGTATGTCTCTATTAGATCACCTCTCATTCTTCTAAACTCCAGAGAAAATAGGCCCAATTTACTCAGCCTCTCATCATAGGACATCCTCCTCATCCCAGGGACCAATTTAGTAAATCTTCGCTGCACTGCCTCCAGTGCAAGTATATCCTTTCTTAAATGTGGAGACCAAAACTGCACACAGTATTCCAGGTGCGGTCTCACCAAAACCTTGTACAATTTTAGTAAGACATCTTTATTCCTGTACTCCAGTCCCCTTGCAATAAAGGCCAACATGCCATTTGCCCTTCTAATAGCCTGCTGCACCTGCATGTTAACTTCCTGCATTCCTTGTACGCGGACCTCCAAGTCTCTCTGAACATCAACACTTACCAGTTTCACATCTTTTAAAAAATATTCTGCTTTTTTATTTTTACGACCAAAGTAAACAACTTCACATTTCCCTACATTATACTCCATTTGCCATCTTGTTGAGCACTCACTTAACCTGTCTATATCTCTTTGCAGCCTCTCTACATCCTCCCCACAGCTTACCTTTCCACCGAGCTTTGTATCATTAGCAAACTTAGATACATTACTCTCTGCCTCTTCATCCAAGTCATTAATATGAGTGTAAGTAGCTGAGGCCCCAGCACTGATCCTTGTGGCACCCCACTATTCACTGCCTGCCAACTTGAATTGCCCCATTTATGCCCACTCTCTGCTTCCTGTCTATCCATGCTAATATATTACCCCCAACACCATGAGCCCTTATCTTGCTATTAATCTTTTATGTGTCACCTTATCGAATGCCTTTTGGAAATCCAGGTATACTATATCTACTGGTTCCCCTTTATCTACCCTACTAGTTACATCCTCAAAAAACTCTAATAAATTTGTCAAACAGGATCTCCCTTTAGTAAAACCATGCTGACTTGTTCTAATCATACTATGCTTTTCCAAGTGCAATAGTTAAGACTTATTTAATAATAGTTTCCAGCATCTTCCCAACTACTGATGTTAGGCTAACTGGCCTGTAGTTCCCTGTTTTCTCTCTACCTCCTTTCTTGAAAAGTGGTGTAACATTTCCAAATTCCAATCTGACGGGACCATTCCTGAGTCTATGGAATTCTGGAAAATCATAGCCAGCACATCCACTATCTCTGCACCTATCTCTTTTAGAACTCTAGAATATAGGCCATCTGGTCCCGGGGACTTGTCAGAATTTAGTCCCTCAAGTTTCTCCAATACTTTTTCTCAGCTGCTTTCAGTATCATTAATTTCCTCACACTTTTTAGCTCCGAGGTTACTGCTTATTTCTGGTATGGAACTTGACAGACACAAAATATTTGTTCAATGCCTCTGTGATTTCGTCATTCCCCATGATGATTTCTCCGGTCTCTGCCTCCAAGGGACCAACGTGTACTTTAGCTACTCTCTTCCTTTATATGTACTTATAAAAGCTCTTACAATCTGTTTTTATATTGCTGGCTAGTTTAGAACAAAGAACAAAGAATAGTACAGCACAGGAACAGGCCATTCGGCCCTCCAAGCCTGCGCCGATCTTGATGCCTGTCTAAACTAAAACCTTCTGCACTTCCGGGGACCGTATCCCTCCATTCCCATCTTATTCATGTATTTGTCAAGATGCCTCTTAAACGTCGCTATTGTACCTGCTTCCACCACCTCCCCCGGCAGCAGGTTCCAGGCACTCACCACCCTCTGTGTAAAGAACTTGCCTCGCACATCCCCCCTAAACTTTGCCCAGCGCACCTTAAACCTATGTTCCCTAGTAACTGACTCTTCCACCCTGGGAAAAAGCTTCTGACTATCCACTCTGTCCATGCCACTCATAACTTTGTAAACCTCTATCATGTCGCCCCTCCACCTCCGTTGTTCCAGTGAAAACAATCCGCGTTTATCCAACCTCTCCTCATAGCTAACACCCTCCAGACCAGGCAACATCCTGGTAAACTTCTTCTGTACCCTCTGCAAAGCCTTCACATCCTTCTGGTAGTGTGGCGACCAGAATTGTACGCAGTATTCCAAGTGTGGCCTAACTAAGTTTCTGTACAGCTGCAGCATGACTTGCCAATTTTTATACTCTATGCCCCGACCGATGAAGGCAAGCATGCCGTATGCCTTCTTGATTACCTTATCCACCCGCGTTGCCACTTTCAGTGATCTGTGGACCTGTACGCCCAGATCTCTCTGCCTGTCAATACTCCTTAGGGTTCTGCCATTTACTGTATACTTCCCACGTGTATTAGATCTTCCAAAATGCATTACCTCACATTTTTCCAGATTAAACTCCATCTGCCATTTCTCCGCCCAAGTCTCCAATCGATCTGTATCCTGCTGTATCCTCTCATGTTCTCTATTTTCCCCTTTTTATCAACTTTTTGTGGCCCTTTGCTGGTCTCTAAAACATTCCCAATCCTCAGACTTGCTCCTATTTTTTTTTTTGCAACATTGTATGCCTCTTCTTTTAATCTAATACTGTCCTTAACTTCCTGAGTGAGCCACAGACAGGTCTTTCTTAATCAATTGTTGTTTTTAAACTGAATGTACGTTTGTTGAACCCTTTGAATTGTTTCTTTAAATGTTTCCCACTGTTCATTTACTGCCATACCTTCCAGTCTATTTACCCAAGTAACCTTAGCCAGTTCTTTCCAATAATATAACTACTGTTTGGGGACCTGTAAACTACTCCCACCAGTGTTTTCTGACTCCTTCTATTCCTAATTTCCACCCAAACTGATTCTACTTTATGATCTGCTGATGCCAGATCCCTTCTTATTAATATCCTTATGTCATCCTTTACTATCAGTGCTCCCCCTCGTCTTTTGCCATTCTGTCTCTCTGTTGTGTCCCCTGGAATATTCATTTCCCAACCTTGATCTCCTTGTCACCATGTCTCAGTAAAGGCAATTAGATGCAGATCATTTACCTCTATTTGTACCACGAGTTCATCTATCTTATTACAGATGCTTTGTGCATTCAGATAAAGGAGCTTTAATTAAATTTTTTTTTAACCTCCATTCCCTGCAATGACCTTATTTGCTGATGTACAATTTTTGATAAACTCTCTGTCCCTTCTTGTCCCATTCTGTTGGGAGTTACCCACATCACTATCCTGCTCCAATGCCCTGACCTATTTCTTTAGATTTCTAAGTTTCCCTTTACCCAAAACCTCCCCCAATTCTGTTAGTTTAAAGCCTTGTCCATAGCCCTAGTTATGCAATTAGTCAGGACACTGTCTCCAGCCTAGTTTAGTTCTCTAATCTGCTCGACCCTCTGCCAATTTGCGCTTGGCTCAGGTAACAATCCGGAGATGATTACTTTTGATGTTCTGCATTTTAGGTTAGAATTAGAATTAGAATTAGAACATGACAGCGCAGTACAGGCCCTTCGGCCCTCGATGTTGCGCTGACCTGTGAAACCATCTGACCTACACTATTCCATTTTCATCCATATGTCTATCCAATGACCACTTAAATGCCCTTAAAGTTGGCGAGTCTACTACTGCTGCAGGCAGGGCGTTCCACGCCCTTACTACTCTCTGAGTAAAGAAACTACCTCTGACATCTGTCCTATATCTATCACCCATCAACCTAAAGCTATGTCCCCTCGTGTTTGCCATCACCATCCGAGGAAAAAGACTCTCACTATCCACCCTATCTAACCCTCTGATTATCTTATATGTCTCTATTAAGTCACCTCTCCTCCTCCTTCTCTCCAACGAAAACAACCTCAAGTCCCTCAGCCTTTCCTCGTAAGACCTTCCCTCCATACCAGGCAACATCCTAGTAAATCTCCTCTGCACCCTTTCCATAGCTTCCACATCCTTCCTATAATGCGGTGACCAGAACTGCACGCAATACTCCAGGTGCGGTCTCACCAGAGTTTTGTACAGCTGCAGCATGACCTCGTGGCTCCGAAACTCGATCCCCCTACTAATAAAAGCTAACACACCATATGCCTTCTTAACAGCCCTATTAACCTGGGTAGCAACCTTCAGGGATTTATGCACCTGGACACCAAGATCTCTCTGTTCATCTACACTACCAAGAATCTTCCCATTAGCCCAGTACTCTGCATTCCTGTTACTCCTTCCAAAGTGAATCACCTCGCACTTTTCCGCATTAAACGCCATTTGCCATCTCTCAGCCCAGCTCTGCAGCCTATCTATGTCCCTCTGTACCCTACAACATCCTTCGGCACTATCCACAACTCCACCGACCTTAGTGTCATCCGCAAATTTACTAACCCACCCTTCTACACCCTCTTCCAGGTCATTTATAAAAATGACAAACAGCAGTGGCCCCAAAACAGATCCTTGCGGTACACCACTAGTAACTAAACTCCAGGATGAACATTTGCCATCAACCACCAGTCTCTGTCTTCTTTCAGCTAGCCAATTTCTGATCCAAAGCTCTAAATCACCTTCAACCCCATACTTCCGTATTTTCTGCAATAGCCTACCGTGGGGAACCTTATCAAACGCCTTACTGAAATCCATATACACCACATCCACGGCTTTACCCTCATCCACCTGTTTGGTCACCTTCTCGAAAAACTCAATAAGGTTTGTGAGGCACGACCTACCCTTCACAAAACCATGCTGACTATCGCTAATGAACTTATTCTTTTCAAGATGATTATAAATCCTGTCTCTTATAACCTTTTCCAACATTTTACCCACAACCGAAGTAAGACTCACAGGTCTATAATTACCAGGGCTGTCTCTACTCCCCTTTATGAACAAGGGGAGAACATTTGCTATCCTCCAGTCTTCCGGCACTATTCCTGTCGACAATGACGACATAAAGATCAAGGACAAAGGCTCTGCAATCTCCTCCCTGGCTTCCCAGAGAATCCGAGGATAAATCCCATCTGGCCCAGGGGACTTATCTATTTTCACACTTTGCAAAATTGCTAACACCTCCTCCTTGTGAACCTCAATCCCATCTAGCCTAGTAGCCTGAATCTCAGTATTCTCCTCGACAACATTTTCTTTCTCAACTGGAAATACTGACGAAAAATATTCATTTAACACTTCCCCGATCTCCTCTGATTCCACACACAAATTCCCACGACTATCCTTGATTGGCCCTAATCTAACTCTAGTCATTCTTTTATTCCTGATATACCTATAGAAAGCCTGAGGGTTTTCCTTGATCCTATCCACCAATGACTTCTCGTGTCCTCTCCTTGCTCTTCTTAGCTCTCCCTTTAGATCCTTCCTGGCTAGCTTGTAACTCTCAAGCGCCCTAACTGAGCCTTCTTCTTCCTCTTGACAAGCGCTTCAACTTCTTTAGTAAACCACGGCTCCCTCGCTCGACAACTTCCTCCCTGCCTGACAGGTACATACTTATCAAGGACACGCAGCAGCTGCTCCTTGAATAAGCTCCACATTTCGTTTGTGCCCAACCCCTGCAGTTTCCTTCCCCATCCTACGCATCCTAAATCTTGCCTAATCGCATCATAATTTCCTTTCCCCCAGCTATAATTCTTGCCCTGCGGAATATACCTGTCCCTGCCCATCGCTAAGGTAAACCTAACCGAATTGTGATCACTATCACCAAAGTACTCACAAACATCTG
Source organism: Heterodontus francisci (assembly GCF_036365525.1). Classification (NCBI taxonomy): domain Eukaryota; kingdom Metazoa; phylum Chordata; class Chondrichthyes; order Heterodontiformes; family Heterodontidae; genus Heterodontus; species Heterodontus francisci. The sequence continues at coordinate 3,307,287 of NC_090397.1, forward strand.
AATCTAACACCTGGCCGTGTTCATTACCCAGTACCAAATCCAATGTGGCATCGCCCCTGGTTGGCCTGTCTACATACTGTGTCAGAAAACCCTCCTGCACACACTGGACAAAAACTGACCCATCTAAAGTACTCGAACTACAGCATTTCCAGTCAATATTTGGAAAGTTAAAGTCCCCCATAACAACTACCCTGTTACTCTCGCTCCTGTCGAGAATCATCTTCGCTATCCTTTCCTCTACATCTCTGGAACTATTCGGAGGTCTAGAGAAGACTCCCAACAGGGTGACCTACCGTCTCCTGTTTCTAACCTCGGCCCATACTACCTCAATAGAAGAGTCCTCAAACATCCTTTCTGCTGCTGTAATACTCTCCTTGATTAACAATTCCACAACCCCCATCTTTTACCATCTTCTCTGTTCTTACTGAAACATCTAAATCCCGGAACCTGCAACATCCATTCCTCCCCTGCTCTCATTAATGTATAGGTCCTGAGGAACAATGCTACACTCTCTCATTAATGTACAGGTCCTGAGGAACAATGCTGCACTCTCTCATTAATGTAGAGGTCCTGAGGAACAATGCTGCACTCTCTCATTAATGTAGAGGGACTGGGGAACAAAGCTGCACTCTCTCATTAATGTAGAGGGACTGAGGAACAAAGCTGCACTCTCTCATTAATGTAGAGGGACTGAGGATCAAAGCTGCACTCTCTCATTAATGTAGAGGGACTGAGGATCAAAGCTGCACTCTCTCATTAATGTAGAGGGACTGAGGAACAATGCTGCACTCTCTCATTAATGTAGAGGGACTGAGGAACAATGCTGCACTCTCTCATTAATGTAGAGGTCCTGAGGAACAATGCTGCACTCTCTCAGTAATGTATAGGTCCTGATGAACAATGCTGCACTCTCTCATTAATGTAGAGGGACTGAGGAACAATGCTGCACTCTCTCATTAATGTACAGGTCCTGAGGAACAATGCTGCACTCTCTCATTAATGTACAGGTCCTGAGGAACAATGCTGCACTCTCTCATTAATGTACAGGTCCTGAGGAACAATGCTGCACTCTCTCATTAATGTACAGGTCCTGAGGAACAATGCTGCACTCTCTCATTTATATACAGTTCCTGAGGAACAATGCTGCACTCTCTCATAAATGTACAGGTCCCGAGGAACAATGCTGCACTCTCTCATTAATGTACAGGTCCTGAGGAACAATGCTGCACTCTCTCATTAATGTACAGGTCCTGAGGAACAATGCTGCACTCGCTCACTAATGTACAGGTCCTGAGTAATAATGCTGCTCTCTCGCATTAATGTGTACGTCTCGCGGAACAATGCTACCCTCTCTCATTAATCAATAGGTCCTGAGGAACAATGCTGCACTCTCTCATTAATGTATAGGTCCTGAGTAATAATGCTGCACTCTCTCATCAATGTAAAGGCCCTGAAGAACAATGCTGCACTCTCTCATTAATGTATAGGTCCTGAGTAATAATGCTGCTCTCTCTCATTAATGTATAGGTCCTGAGTAATAATGCTGCACTCTCTCATTAATGTCGAGGGACTGAGGAACAATGCTGCACTCTCTCATTAATGTATAGGTCCTGGGGAACAATGCTGCACCCTCTCATTAATGTATAGGTCCTGAGTAATAATGCTGCACTCTCTCATTAATGTCTAGGTCCTGAGGAACAATGCTGCACTCTCTCATTAATGTCTAGGTCCAGAGTAACAATGCTGCACTCTCTCATTAATGTCTAGGTCCTGAGGAACAATGCTTCACTCTCTCATTAATGTAGAGGGACTGAGGAACAAAGCTGCACTCTCTCATTAATGTATAGGGACTGAGGAACAATGCTGCACTCTCTCATTAATGTATAGGTCCTGAGGAACAATGCTGCACTCTCTCATTAATGTAGAGGGACTGAGGAACAATGCTGCACTCTCTCATTAATGTAGAGGGACTGAGGAACAATGCTGCACTCTCTCATTAATGTAGAGGGACTGAGGAACAAAGCTGCACTCTCTCATTAATGTAGAGGGACTGAGGAACAATGCTGCACTCTCTCATTAATGTAGAGGGACTGAGGAACAATGCTGCACTCTCTCATTAATGTAGAGGGACTGAGGAACAATGCTGCACTCTCTCATTAATATAGAGGGACTGAGGAACAATGCTGCACTCTCTCATTAATGTAGAGGGACTGAGGAACAATGCTGCACTCTCTCATTAATGTAGAGGGACTGAGGAACAATGCTGCACTCTCTCATTAATGTATAGGTCCTGAGGAACAATGCTGCACTCTCTCATTAATGTAGAGGGACTGAGGAACAATGCTGCACTCTCTCATTAATGTAGAGGGACTGAGGAACAATGCTGCACTCTCTCATTAATGTAGAGGGACTGAGGAACAAAGCTGCACTCTCTCATTAATGTAGAGGGACTGAGGAACAATGCTGCACTCTCTCATTAATGTAGAGGGACTGAGGAACAATGCTGCACTCTCTCATTAATGTAGAGGGACTGAGGAACAAAGCTGCAATCTCTCATTAATGTAGAGGGACTGAGGAACAATGCTGCACTCTCTCATTAATGTAGAGGGACTGAGGAACAAAGCTGCACTCTCTCATTAATGTAGAGGGACTGAGGAACAAAGCTGCACTCTCTCATTAATGTCGAGGGACTGAGGAACAATGCTGCACTCTCTCATTAACGTAGAGGGACTGAGGAACAATGCTGCACTCTCTCATTAATGTAGAGGGACTGAGGAACAAAGCTGCACTCTCTCATTAATGTAGAGGGACTGAGGAACAAAGCTGCACTCTCTCATTAATGTAGAGGGACTGAGGAACAAAGCTACCCTCTCTCATTAATCAATAGGTCCTGAGGAACAATGCTGCACTCTCTCATTAATGTATAGGTCCTGAGTAATAATGCTGCACTCTCTCATCAATGTAAAGGCCCTGAAGAACAATGCTGCACTCTCTCATTAATGTATAGGTCCTGGGGAACAATGCTGCACCCTCTCATTAATGTATAGGTCCTGAGTAATAATGCTGCTCTCTCTCATTAATTTATAGGTCCTGAGTAATAATGCTGCACTCTCTCATTAATGTCGAGGGACTGAGGAACAATGCTGCACTCTCTCATTAATGTAGAGGTCCTGGGGAACAATGCTGCACCCTCTCATTAATGTATAGGTCCTGAGTAATAATGCTGCACTCTCTCATTAATGTCTAGGTCCTCAGGAACAATGCTGCACTCTCTCATTAATGTCTAGGTCCAGAGTAACAATGCTGCACTCTCTCATTAATGTCTAGGTCCTGAGGAACAATGCTTCACTCTCTCATTAATGTAGAGGGACTGAGGAACAAAGCTGCACTCTCTCATTAATGTATAGGGACTGAGGAACAATGCTGCACTCTCTCATTAATGTATAGGTCCTGAGGAACAATGCTGCACTCTCTCATTAATGTAGAGGGACTGAGGAACAATGCTGCACTCTCTCATTAATGTAGAGGGACTGAGGAACAATGCTGCACTCTCTCATTAATGTAGAGGGACTGAGGAACAAAGCTGCACTCTCTCATTAATGTAGAGGGACTGAGGAACAATGCTGCACTCTCTCATTAATGTAGAGGGACTGAGGAACAATGCTGCACTCTCTCATTAATGTAGAGGGACTGAGGAACAATGCTGCACTCTCTCATTAATGTAGAGGGACTGAGGAACAATGCTGCACTCTCTCATTAATGTAGAGGGACTGAGGAACAATGCTGCACTCTCTCATTAATGTAGAGGGACTGAGGAACAATGCTGCACTCTCTCATTAATGTATAGGTCCTGAGGAACAATGCTGCACTCTCTCATTAATGTAGAGGGACTGAGGAACAATGCTGCACTCTCTCATTAATGTAGAGGGACTGAGGAACAATGCTGCACTCTCTCATTAATGTAGAGGGACTGAGGAACAAAGCTGCACTCTCTCATTAATGTAGAGGGACTGAGGAACAATGCTGCACTCTCTCATTAATGTAGAGGGACTGAGGAACAATGCTGCACTCTCTCATTAATGTAGAGGGACTGAGGAACAAAGCTGCAATCTCTCATTAATGTAGAGGGACTGAGGAACAATGCTGCACTCTCTCATTAATGTAGAGGGACTGAGGAACAAAGCTGCACTCTCTCATTAATGTAGAGGGACTGAGGAACAAAGCTGCACTCTCTCATTAATGTCGAGGGACTGAGGAACAATGCTGCACTCTCTCATTAACGTAGAGGGACTGAGGAACAATGCTGCACTCTCTCATTAATGTAGAGGGACTGAGGAACAAAGCTGCACTCTCTCATTAATGTAGAGGGACTGAGGAACAAAGCTGCACTCTCTCATTAATGTAGAGGGACTGAGGAACAAAGCTACCCTCTCTCATTAATCAATAGGTCCTGAGGAACAATGCTGCACTCTCTCATTAATGTATAGGTCCTGAGTAATAATGCTGCACTCTCTCATCAATGTAAAGGCCCTGAAGAACAATGCTGCACTCTCTCATTAATGTATAGGTCCTGGGGAACAATGCTGCACCCTCTCATTAATGTATAGGTCCTGAGTAATAATGCTGCTCTCTCTCATTAATGTATAGGTCCTGAGTAATAATGCTGCACTCTCTCATTAATGTCCAGGGACTGAGGAACAATGCTGCACTCTCTCATTAATGTATAGGTCCTGGGGAACAATGCTGCACCCTCTCATTAATGTATAGGTCCTGAGTAATAATGCTGCACTCTCTCATTAATGTCTAGGTCCTGAGGAACAATGCTGCACTCTCTCATTAATGTCTAGGTCCAGAGTAACAATGCTGCACTCTCTCATTAATGTAGAGGGACTGAGGAACAAAGCTGCACTCTCTCATTAATGTAGAGGGACTGAGGAACAATGCTTCACTCTCTCATTAATGTAGAGGGACTGAGGAACAAAGCTGCACTCTCTCATTAATGTATCGGGACTGAGGAACAATGCTGCACTCTCTCATTAATGTATAGGTCCTGAGGAACAATGCTGCACTCTCTCATTAATGTAGAGGGACTGAGGAACAATGCTGCACTCTCTCATTAATGTAGAGGGACTGAGGAACAATGCTGCACTCTCTCATTAATGTAGAGGGACTGAGGAACAAAGCTGCACTCTCTCATTAATGTAGAGGGACTGAGGAACAATGCTGCACTCTCTCATTAATGTAGAGGGACTGAGGAACAATGCTGCACTCTCTCATTAATGTAGAGGGACTGAGGAACAATGCTGCACTCTCTCATTAATGTAGAGGGACTGAGGAACAATGCTGCACTCTCTCATTAATGTAGAGGGACTGAGGAACAATGCTGCACTCTCTCATTAATGTAGAGGGACTGAGGAACAATGCTGCACTCTCTCATTAATGTATAGGTCCTGAGGAACAATGCTGCACTCTCTCATTAATGTAGAGGGACTGAGGAACAATGCTGCACTCTCTCATTAATGTAGAGGGACTGAGGAACAATGCTGCACTCTCTCATTAATGTAGAGGGACTGAGGAACAAAGCTGCACTCTCTCATTAATGTAGAGGGACTGAGGAACAATGCTGCACTCTCTCATTAATGTAGAGGGACTGAGGAACAATGCTGCACTCTCTCATTAATGTAGAGGGACTGAGGAACAAAGCTGCAATCTCTCATTAATGTAGAGGGACTGAGGAACAATGCTGCACTCTCTCATTAATGTAGAGGGACTGAGGAACAAAGCTGCACTCTCTCATTAATGTAGAGGGAGTGAGGAACAAAGCTGCACTCTCTCATTAATGTCGAGGGACTGAGGAACAATGCTGCACTCTCTCATTAACGTAGAGGGACTGAGGAACAATGCTGCACTCTCTCATTAATGTAGAGGGACTGAGGAACAAAGCTGCACTCTCTCATTAATGTAGAGGGACTGAGGAACAAAGCTGCACTCTCTCATTAATGTAGAGGGACTGAGGAACAATGCTGCACTCTCTCATTAATGTAGAGCGACTGAGGAACAAAGCTGCACTCTCTCATTAATGTAGAGGGACTGAGGAACAATGCTGCACTCTCTCATTAATGTAGAGGGACTGAGGAACAATGCTGCACTCTCTCATTAATGTAGAGGGACTGAGGAACAATGCTGCACTCTCTCATTAATGTAGAGGGACTGAGGAACAATGCTGCACTCTCTCATTAATGTAGAGGGACTGAGGAACAATGCTGCACTCTCTCATTAATGTAGAGGGACTGAGGAACAAAGCTGCACTCTCTCATTAATGTAGAGGGACTGAGGAACAAAGCTGCACTCTCTCATTAATGTAGAGGGACTGAGGAACAATGCTGCACTCTCTCATTAATGTAGAGGGACTGAGGAACAATGCTGCACTCTCTCATTAATGTAGAGGGACTGAGGAACAATGCTGCACTCTCTCATTAATGTATAGGTCCTGAGGAACAATGCTGCACTCTCTCATTAATGTATAGGTCCTGAGGAACAATGCTGCACTCTCTCATTAAGGTACAGGTCCTGAGGAACAATGCTGCACTCTCTCATTAATGTACAGGTCCTGAGGAACAATGCTGCACTCTCTCATTAATGTAGAGGGACTGAGGAACAATGCTGCACTCTCTCATTAATGTAGAGGGACTGAGGAACAATGCTGCACTCTCTCATTAATGTAGAGGGACTGAGGAACAAAGCTGCACTCTCTCATTAATGTAGAGGGACTGAGGAACAATGCTGCACTCTCTCATTAATGTAGAGGGACTGAGGAACAATGCTGCACTCTCTCATTAATGTAGAGGGTCTGAGGAACAATGCTGCACTCTCTCATTAATGTATAGGTCCTGAGGAACAATGCTGCACTCTCTCATTAATGTATAGGTCCTGAGGAACAATGCTGCACTCTCTCATTAATGTCCAGGTCCTGAGGAACAATGCTGCACTCTCTCATTAATGTACAGGTCCTGAGGAACAATGCTGCACTCTCTCATTAATGTACAGGTCCTGAGGAACAATGCTGCACTCTCTCATTAATGTACAGGTCCTGAGGAACAATGCTGCACTCTCTCATTAATGTACAGGTCCTGAGGAACAATGCTGCACTCTCTCATTAATGTATAGGTCCTGAGGAACAATGCTGCACTCTCTCATTAATGTATAGGTACTGAGGAACAATGCTGCACTCTCTCATTAATGTATAGGTCCTGAGGAACAATGCTGCACGCTTTCATTAATGTAGAGGTCCTGAGGAACAATGCTGCACTCTCTCATTAATGTACAGGTCCTGAGGAACAATGCTGCACTCTCTCATTAATGTATAGGTCCTGAGGAACAATGCTGCACTCTCTCATTAATGTATAGGTCCTGAGGAACAATGCTGCACTCTCTCATTAATGTACAGGTCCTGAGGAACAATGCTGCACTCTCTCATTAATGTATAGGTACTGATGAACAATGCTGCACTCTCTCATGAATATACTGTTCCTGAGGAACAATGCTGCACTCTCTCATTAATGTATAGGTCCTGAGGAACAATGCTGCACTCTCTCATTAATGTATAGGTACTGAGGAACAATGCTGCACTCTCTCATTAATATACAGTTCCTGAGGAACAATGCTGCACTCTCTCATTAATGTAGAGGGACTGAGGAACAAAGCTGCACTCTCTCATTAATGTATAGGGACTGAGGAACAATGCTGCACTCTCTCATTAATGTAGAGGGACTGAGGAACAATGCTGCACTCTCTCATTAATGTAGAGGGACTGAGGAACAATGCTGCACTCTCATTAATGTAGAGGGACTGAGGAACAAAGCTGCACTCTCTCATTAATGTAGAGGGACTGAGGAACAATGCTGCACTCTCTCATTAATGTAGAGGGACTGAGGAACAATGCTGCACTCTCTCATTAATGTAGAGGGACTGAGGAACAATGCTGCACTCTCTCATTAATGTAGAGGGACTGAGGAACAAAGCTGCACTCTCTCATTAATGTAGAGGGACTGAGGAACAAAGCTGCACTCTCTCATTAATGTAGAGGGACTGAGGAACAATGCTGCACTCTCTCATTAATGTAGAGGGACTGAGGAACAATGCTGCACTCTCTCATTAATGTAGAGGGACTGAGGAACAATGCTGCACTCTCTCATTAATGTATAGGTCCTGAGGAACAATGCTGCACTCTCTCATTAATGTATAGGTCCTGAGGAACAATGCTGCACTCTCTCATTAATGTACAGGTCCTGAGGAACAATGCTGCACTCTCTCATTAATGTACAGGTCCTGAGGAACAATGCTGCACTCTCTCATTAATGTAGAGGGACTGAGGAACAATGCTGCACTCTCTCATTAATGTAGAGGGACTGAGGAACAATGCTGCACTCTCTCATTAATGTAGAGGGACTGAGGAACAAAGCTGCACTCTCTCATTAATGTAGAGGGACTGAGGAACAAAGCTGCACTCTCTCATTAATGTAGAGGGACTGAGGAACAATGCTGCACTCTCTCATTAATGTGGAGGGACTGAGGAACAATGCTGCACTCTCTCATTAATGTAGAGGGTCTGAGGAACAATGCTGCACTCTCTCATTAATGTATAGGTCCTGAGGAACAATGCTGCACTCTCTCATTAATGTATAGGTCCTGAGGAACAATGCTGCACTCTCTCATTAATGTACAGGTCCTGAGGAACAATGCTGCACTCTCTCATTAATGTACAGGTCCTGAGGAACAATGCTGCACTCTCTCATTAATGTAGAGGGTCTGAGGAACAATGCTGCACTCTCTCATTAATGTAGAGGGACTGAGGAACAATGCTGCACTCTCTCATTAATGTATAGGTCCTGAGGAACAATGCTGCACTCTCTCATTAATGTATAGGTCCTGAGGAACAATGCTGCACTCTCTCATTAATGTACAGGTCCTGAGGAACAATGCTGCACTCTCTCATTAATGTACAGGTCCTGAGGAACAATGCTGCACTCTCTCATTAATGTAGAGGGACTGAGGAACAATGCTGCACTCTCTCATTAATGTAGAGGGACTGAGGAACAATGCTGCACTCTCTCATTAATGTAGAGGGACTGAGGAACAAAGCTGCACTCTCTCATTAATGTAGAGGGACTGAGGAACAAAGCTGCACTCTCTCATTAATGTAGAGGGACTGAGGAACAATGCTGCACTCTCTCATTAATGTGGAGGGACTGAGGAACAATGCTGCACTCTCTCATTAATGTAGAGGGTCTGAGGAACAATGCTGCACTCTCTCATTAATGTATAGGTCCTGAGGAACAATGCTGCACTCTCTCATTAATGTATAGGTCCTGAGGAACAATGCTGCACTCTCTCATTAATGTACAGGTCCTGAGGAACAATGCTGCACTCTCTCATTAATGTACAGGTCCTGAGGAACAATGCTGCACTCTCTCATTAATGTAGAGGGTCTGAGGAACAATGCTGCACTCTCTCATTAATGTATAGGTCCTGAGGAACAATGCTGCACTCTCTCATTAATGTATAGGTCCTGAGGAACAATGCTGCACTCTCTCATTAATGTACAGGTCCTGAGGAACAATGCTGCACTCTCTCATTAATGTAGAGGGACTGAGGAACAATGCTGCACTCTCTCATTAATGTACAGGTCCTGAGGAACAATGCTGCACTCTCTCATTAATGTACAGGTCCTGAGGAACAATGCTGCACTCTCTCATTAATGTATAGGTACTGATGAACAATGCTGCACTCTCTCATTAATATACTGTTCCTGAGGAACAATGCTGCACTCTCTCATTAATGTATAGGTCCTGAGGAACAATGCTGCACTCTCTCATTAATGTATAGGTACTGAGGAACAATGCTGCACTCTCTCATTAATATACAGTTCCTGAGGAACAATGCTGCACTCTCTCATTAATGTAGAGGGACTGAGGAACAAAGCTGCACTCTCTCATTAATGTATAGGGACTGAGGAACAATGCTGCACTCTCTCATTAATGTAGAGGGACTGAGGAACAATGCTGCACTCTCTCATTAATGTAGAGGGACTGAGGAACAATGCTGCACTCTCATTAATGTAGAGGGACTGAGGAACAAAGCTGCACTCTCTCATTAATGTAGAGGGACTGAGGAACAATGCTGCACTCTCTCATTAATGTAGAGGGACTGAGGAACAATGCTGCACTCTCTCATTAATGTAGAGGGACTGAGGAACAATGCTGCACTCTCTTATTAATGTACAGGTACTGAGGAACAAAGCTGAACTCTCTTATTAATGTTGAGGGACTGAGGAACAATGCTGCACTCTCTCATTAATGTCGAGGGACTGAGGAACAAAGCTGAACTCACTCATTAATGTCGAGGGACTGAGGAACAATGTTGCACTCTCTCATTAATGTATAGGTACTCAGGAACAATGCTGCACTCTCTCATTAATGTAGAGGGACTGAGGAACAATGCTGCACTCTCTCATTAAATTTAGGGTCTGAGGAACAATGCTGCACTCTCTCATTAATGTAGAGGGACTGAGGAACAATGCTGCACTCTCTCATTAATGCAGAGGGACTGAGGAACAATGCTGCTCTCTCTCATTAATGTATAGGTCCTCAGGAACAATGCTGCACTCTCTCATTAATGTAGAGGGACTGAGGAACAATGCTGCACTCTCTCATTAATGCAGAGGGACTGAGGAACAATGCTGCTCTCTCGCATTAATGCAGAGGGACTGAGGAACAATGCTGCACTCTCTCATTAATGTAGAGGGACTGAGGAACAATGCTGCTCTCTCTCATTAATGTATAGGTCCTCAGGAACAATGCTGCACTCTCTCATTAATGCAGAGGGACTGAGGAACAATGCTGCACTCTCTCATTAATGTAGAGGGACTGAGGTTCAAAGCTGCACTCTCTCATTAATGTAGAGGGTCTGAGGAACAAAGCTGCACTCTCTCATTAATGTAGAGGGACTGAGGAACAATGCTGCTCTCTCGCATTAATGCAGAGGGACTGAGGAACAATGCTGCTCTCTCGCATTAATGTAGAGGGACTGAGGAACAATGCTGCACTCTCTCATTAATGCAGAGGGACTGAGGAACAATGCTGCACTCTCTCATTAATGTAGAGGGACTGAGGAACAATGCTGCACTCTCTCATTAATGCAGAGGGACTGAGGAACAATGCTGCTCTCTCGCATTAATGTAGAGGGACTGAAGAACAATGCTGCACTCTCTCATTAATGCAGAGGGACTGAGGAACAATGCTGCACTCTCACATTAATGTAGAGGGACTGAGGTTCAAAGCTGCACTCTCTCATTAATGTAGAGGGACTGAGGAACAAAGCTGCACTCTCTCATTAATGTATAGGTCCTGAGGAACAATGCTGCACACCCTCATTAATGTCGAGGGACTGAGGAACAATGCTGCACTCTCTCATTAATGTAGAGGGTCTGAGGAACAATGCTGCACTCTCTCATTAATGTAGAGGGACTGAGGAACAAAGCTGCACTCTCTCATTAATGTAGAGGGACTGAGGAACAATGCTGCACTCTCTCATTAATGTAGAGGGACTGAGGAACAATGCTGCACTCTCTCATTAATGTAGAGGGACTGAGGAACAATGCTGCACTCTCTCATTAATGTATAGGTCCTGAGGAACAATGCTGCACTCTCTCATTAATGTATAGGTCCTGAGGAACAATGCTGCACTCTCTCATTAATGTAGAGGGACGGAGGAACAAAGCTGCACTCTCTCATTAATGTAGAGGGACTGAGGAACAATGCTGCACTCTCTCATTAATGTAGAGGCACGGAGGAACAAAGCTGCACTCTCTCATTAATGTAGAGGGACTGAGCAACAAAGCAGCACTCTCTCATTAATGTGGAGGGACTGAGGAACAAAGCTGCACTCTCTCATTAATGTGGAGGGACTGAGCAACAAAGCTGCACTCTCTCATTAATGTAGAGGGACTGAGGAACAAAGCTGCACTCTCTCATTAATGTATAGATCCTGAGGAACAATGCTGCACTCTCTCATTAATGTGGAGGGACTGAGGAACAAAGCTGCACTCTCTCATTAATGTGGAGGGACTGAGCAACAAAGCTGCACACCCTCATTAATGTAGAGGGACGGAGGAACAAAGCTGCACTCTCTCATTAATGTGGAGGGACTGAGGAACAAAGCTGCACTCTCTCATTAATGTAGAGGGACTGAGGAACAAAGCTGCACTCTCTCATTAATGTAGAGGGACTGAGGAACAATGCTGCACTCTCTCATTAATGTAGAGGGACGGAGGAACAAAGCTGCACTCTCTCATTAATGTAGAGGGACTGAGGAACAAAGCTGCACTCTCTCATTAATGTAGAGGGACTGAGGAACAATGCTGCACTCATTAATGTAGAGGGACGGAGGAACAAAGCTGCACTCTCTCATTAATGTAGAGGGACTGAGGAACAATGCTGCACTCTCTCATTAATGTAGAGGGACTGAGGAACAAAGCTGCACTCTCTCATTAATGTATAGATCCTGAGGAACAATGCTGCACTCTCTCATTAATGTGGAGGGACTGAGCAACAAAGCTGCACTCTCTCATTAATGTGGAGGGACTGAGCAACAAAGCTGCACTGTCTCATTAATGTAGAGGGACTGAGGAACAATGCTGCACTCTCTCATTAATGTAGAGGGACTGAGGAACAATGCTGCACTCTCTCATTAATGTAGAGGGACTGAGGAACAATGCTGCACTCTCTCATTAATGTAGAGGGACTGAGGAACAATGCTGCACTCTCTCATTAATGTATAGATCCTGAGGAACAATGCTGCACTCTCTCATTAATGTAGAGGGACGGAGGAACAATGCTGCACTCTCTCATTAATGTAGAGGGACTGAGGAACAATGCTGCACTCTCTCATTAATGTATAGGTCCTGAGGAACAAAGCTGCACTCTCTCATTAATGTATAGGTCCTGAGGAACAATGCTGCACTCTCTCATTAATGTAGAGGGACGGAGGAACAAAGCTGCACTCTCTCATTAATGTATAGGTCCTGAGGAACAATGCTGCACTCTCTCATTAATGTAGAGGGACTGTGGAACAATGCTGCACCCTCTCATTAATGTAGAGGGACGGAGGAACAAAGCTGCACTCTCTCATTAATGGAGAGGGACTGAGCAACAAAGCTGCACTCTCTCATTAATGTGGAGGGACTGAGCAACAAAGCTGCACTCTCTCATTAATGTAGAGGGACTGAGGAACAAAGCTGCACTCTCTCATTAATGTATAGATCCTGAGGAACAATGCTGCACTCTCTCATTAATGTAGAGGGACTGAGGAACAAAGCTGCACTCTCTCATTAATGTGGAGGGACTGAGCAACAAAGCTGCACTCTCTCATTAATGTGGAGGGACTGAGCAACAAAGCTGCACTCTCTCATTAATGTGGAGGGACTGAGCAACAAAGCTGCACTCTCTCATTAATGTAGAGGGACTGAGGAACAAAGCTGCACTCTCTCATTAATGTATAGATCCTGAGGAACAATGCTGCACTCTCTCATTAATGTGGAGGGACTGAGGAACAAAGCTGCACTCTCTCATTAATGTGGAGGGACTGAGGAACAAAGCTGCACTCTCTCATTAATGTAGAGGGACTGAGGAAAAAAAGCTGCACTCTCTCATTAATGTATAGATCCTGAGGAACAATGCTGCACTCTCTCATTAATGTGGAGGGACTGAGGAACAAAGCTGCACTCTCTCATTAATGTGGAGGGACTGAGGAACAAAGCTGCACTCTCTCATTAATGTAGAGGGACTGAGGAACAAAGCTGCACTCTCTCATTAATGTAGAGGGACTGAGGAACAAAGCTGCACTCTCTCATTAATGTATAGATCCTGAGGAACAAAGCTGCACTCTCTCATTAATGTGGAGGGACTGAGGAACAAAGCTGCACTCTCTCATTAATGTAGAGGGACTGAGGAACAAAGCTGCACTCTCTCATTAATGTAGAGGGACTGAGGAACAATGCTGTACTCTCTCATTAATGTAGAGGGACTGAGGAACAAAGCTGCACTCTCTCATTAATGTGGAGGGACTGAGGAACAATGCTGCACTCTCTCATTAATGTATAGGGACTGAGGAACAATGCTGCACTCTCTCATTAATGTGGAGGGACTGAGGAACAAAGCTGCACTCTCTCATTAATGTAGAGGGACTGAGGAACAATGCTGCACTCTCTCATTAATGTAGAGGGACTGAGGAAAAATGCTGCACTCTCTCATTAATGTGGAGGGACTGAGGAACAAAGCTGCACTCTCTCATTAATGTAGAGGGACTGAGGAACAAAGCTGCACTCTCTCATTAATGTAGAGGGACTGAGGAACAAAGCTGCACTCTCTCATTAATGTAGAGGGACTGAGGAACAAAGCTGCACTCTCTCATTAATGTAGAGGGACTGAGGAACAAAGCTGCACTCTCTCATTAATGTAGAGGGACTGAGGAACAATGCTGCACTCTCTCATTAATGTAGAGGGACTGAGGAACAAAGCTGCACTCTCTCATTAATGTGGAGGGACTGAGGAACAATGCTGCACTCTCTCATTAATGTGGAGGGACTGAGGAACAAAGCTGCACTCTCTCATTAATGTGGAGGGACTGAGGAACAAAGCTGCACTCTCTCATTAATGTAGAGGGACTGAGGAACAATGCTGCACTCTCTCATTAATGTAGAGGGACTGAGGAACAATGCTGCACTCTCTCATTAATGTAGAGGGACTGAGGAACAATGCTGCACTCTCTCATTAATGCAGAGGGACTGAGGAACAATGCTGCACTCTCTCATTAATGTAGAGGGACTGAGGAACAAAGCTGCACTCTCTCATTAATGTAGAGGGACTGAGGAACAATGCTGCACTCTCTCATTAATGCAGAGGGACTGAGGAACAATGCTGCACTCTCTCATTAATGTAGAGGGACTGAGGAACAATGCTGCACTCTCTCATTAATGTAGAGGGACTGAGGAACAATGCTGCACTCTCTCATTAATGTAGAGGGACTGAGGAACAAAGCTGCACTCTCTCATTAATGTATAGATCCTGAGGAACAATGCTGTACTCTCTCATTAATGTATAGATCCTGAGGAACATTGCTGCACTCTCTCATTAATGTAGAGGGACTGAGGAACAAAGCTGCACTCTCTCATTAATGTAGAGGGACTGAGGAACAATGCTGCACTCTCTCATTAATGCAGAGGGACTGAGGAACAATGCTGCACTCTCTCATTAATGTAGAGGGACTGAGGAACAATGCTGCACTCTCTCATTAATGTAGAGGGACTGAGGAACAATGCTGCACTCTCTCATTAATGTAGAGGGACTGAGGAACAAAGCTGCACTCTCTCATTAATGTATAGATCCTGAGGAACAATGCTGCACTCTCTCATTAATGTATAGATCCTGAGGAACAATGCTGCACTCTCTCATTAATGTAGAGGGACTGAGGAACAATGCTGCACTCTCTCATTAATGCAGAGGGACTGAGGAACAATGCTGCACTCTCTCATTAATGTAGAGGGACTGAGGAACAAAGCTGCACTCTCTCATTAATGTATAGGGACTGAGGAACAATGCTGTACTCTCTCATTAATGTATAGATCCTGAGGAACAATGCTGCACTCTCTCATTAATGTAGAGGGACTGAGGAACAATGCTGCACTCTCTCATTAATGTAGAGGGACTGAGGAACAAAGCTGCACTCTCTCATTAATGTATAGATCCTGAGGAACAATGCTGCACTCTCTCATTAATGTAGAGGGACTGAGGAACAATGCTGCACTCTCTCATTAATGTAGAGGGACTGAGGAACAAAGCTGCACTCTCTCATTAATGTATAGATCCTGAGGAACAATGCTGCACTCTCTCATTAATGTGGAGGGACTGAGGAACAATGCTGCACTCTCTCATTAATGTAGAGGGACTGAGGAACAATGCTGCACTCTCTCATTAATGTAGAGGGACTGAGGAACAATGCTGCACTCTCTCATTAATGTAGAGGGACTGAGGAACAATGCTGTACTCTCTCATTAATGTAGAGGGACTGAGGAACAATGCTGCACTCTCTCATTAATGTAGAGGGACTGAGGAACAAAGCTGCACTCTCTCATTAATGTGGAGGGACTGAGGAACAATGCTGCACTCTCTCATTAATGTAGAGGGTCTGAGGAACAATGCTGCACTCTCTCAGTAATGTAGAGGGACTGAGGAACAATGCTGCACTCTCTCATTAATGTAGAGGGACTGAGGAACAAAGCTGCACTCTCTCATTAATGTGGAGGGACTGAGGAACAATGCTGCACTCTCTCATTAATGTAGAGGGACTGAGGAACAAAGCTGCACTCTCTCATTAATGTAGAGGGACTGAGGAACAAAGCTGCACTCTCTCATTAATGTGGAGGGACTGAGGAACAAAGCTGCACTCTCTCATTAATGTGGAGGGACTGAGGAACAATGCTGCACTCTCTCATTAATGTGGAGGGACTGAGGAACAATGCTGCACTCTCTCATTAATGTGGAGGGACTGAGGAACAAAGCTGCACTCTCTCATTAATGTAGAGGGACTGAGGAACAATGCTGCACTCTCTCATTAATGTAGAGGGACTGAGGAACAAAGCTGCACTCTCTCATTAATGTAGAGGGACTGAGGAACAATGCTGCACTCTCTCATTAATGTAGAGGGACTGAGGAACAATGCTGCACTCTCTCATTAATGTTGAGGGACTGAGGAACAATGCTGCACTCTCTCATTAATGTAGAGGGACTGAGGAACAATGCTGCACTCTCTCATTAATGTGGAGGGACTGAGGAACAAAGCTGCACTCTCTCATTAATGTATAGGGACTGAGGAACAATGCTGCACTCTCTCATTAATGTAGAGGGACTGAGGAACAAAGCTGCACTCTCTCATTAATGTATAGGGACTGAGGAACAATGCTGCACACCCTCATTAATGTAGAGGGACTGAGGAACAAAGCTGCACTCTCTCATTAATGTAGAGGGACTGAGGAACAATGCTGCACACCCTCATTAATGTAGAGGGACTGAGGAACAATGCTGCACTCTCTCATTAATGTATAGATCCTGAGGAACAATGCTGCACTCTCTCATTAATGTGGAGGGACTGAGCAACAAAGCTGCACTGTCTCATTAATGTAGAGGGACTGAGGAACAATGCTGCACACCCTCATTAATGTAGAGGGACTGAGGAACAATGCTGCACTCTCTCATTAATGTATAGATCCTGAGGAACAATGCTGCACTCTCTCATTAATGTAGAGGGACTGAGGAACAATGCTGCACTCTCTCATTAATGTGGAGGGACTGAGCAACAAAGCTGCACTCTCTCATTAATGTAGAGGGACTGAGGAACAATGCTGCACTCTCTCATTAATGTAGAGGGTCTGAGGAACAATGCTGCACTCTCTCATTAATGTAGAGGGACTGAGGAACAATGCTGCACTGTCTCATTAATGTAGAGGGACTGAGGAACAATGCTGCACTCTCTCATTAATGTAGAGGGACTGAGGAACAATGCTGCACTCTCTCATTAATGTAGAGGGACTGAGGAACAATGCTGCACTCTCTCATTAATGTAGAGGGACTGAGGAACAATGCTGCACTCTCTCATTAATGTAGAGGGACTGAGGAACAATGCTGCACTCTCTCATTAATGTAGAGGGACTGAGGAACAATGCTGCACTGTCTCATTAATGTAGAGGGACTGAGGAACAATGCTGCACTCTCTCATTAATGTAGAGGGACTGAGGAACAATGCTGCACTCTCTCATTAATGTAGAGGGACGGAGGAACAATGCTGCACTCTCTCATTAATGTATAGATCCTGAGGAACAATGCTGCACTCTCTCATTAATGTAGAGGGACTGAAGAACAAAGCTGCACTCTCGCATTAATGTAGAGGGACTGAGGAACAAAGCTGCACTCTCTCATTAATGTAGAGGGACTGAGGAACAATGCTGCACTCTCTCATTAATGTTTAGGGTCTGAGGAACAATGCTGCACTCTCTCATTAATGTAGAGGGACTGAGGAACAAAGCTGCACTCTCTCATTAATGTAGAGGGACTGAGGAACAATGCTGCACTCTCTCATTAATGTAGAGGGACTGAGGAACAATGCTGCACTCTCTCATTAATGTTTAGGGTCTGAGGAACAATGCTGCACTCTCTCATTAATGTAGAGGGACTGAGGAACAATGCTGCACTCTCTCATTAATGTAGAGGGACTGAGGAACAATGCTGCACTCTCTCATTAATGTTTAGGGTCTGAGGAACAATGCTGCACTCTCTCATTAATGTAGAGGGACTGAGGAACAATGCTGCACTCTCTCATTAATGTAGAGGGACTGAGGAACAATGCTGCACTCTCTCATTAATGTAGAGGGACTGAGGAACAATGCTGCACTCTCTCATTAATGTTTAGGGTCTGAGGAACAATGCTGCACTCTCTCATTAATGTAGAGGGACTGAGGAACAATGCTGCACTCTCTCATTAATGTAGAGGGACTGAGGAACAATGCTGCACTCTCTCATTAATGTTTAGGGTCTGAGGAACAATGCTGCACTCTCTCATTAATGTAGAGGGACTGAGGAACAATGCTGCACTCTCTCATTAATGTAGAGGGACTGAGGAACAATGCTGCACTCTCTCATTATTGTTTAGGGTCTGAGGAACAATGCTGCACTCTCTCATTAATGTAGAGGGACTGAGGAACAAAGCTGCACTCTCTCATTAATGTAGAGGGACTGAGGAACAATGCTGCACTCTCTCATTAATGTAGAGGGACTGAGGAACAATGCTGCACTCTCTCATTAATGTAGAGGGACTGAGGAACAAAGCTGCACTCTCTCATTAATGCAGAGGTCCTGAGGAACAATGCTGCACTCTCTCATTAATGTTTAGGGTCTGAGGAACAAAGCTGCACTCTCTCATTAATGTATAGGGACTGAGGAACAATGCTGCTCTCTCGCATTAATGTAGAGGGACTGAGGAACAAAGCTGCACTCTCTCATTAATGTAGAGGGACTGAGGAACAATGCTGCACTCTCTCATTAATGTAGAGGGACTGAGGAACAATGCTGCACTCTCTCATTAATGTATAGGTCCTGAGGAACAATGCTGCACTCTCTCATTAATGTAGAGGGACTGAGGAACAAAGCTGCACTCTCTCATTAATGTAGAGGGACTGAGGAACAAAGCTGCACTCTCTCATTAATGTAGAGGGACTGAGGAACAATGCTGCACTCTCTCATTAATGTAGAGGGACTGAGGAACAATGCTGCACTCTCTCATTAATGTAGAGGGACTGAGGAACAAAGCTGCACTCTCTCATTAATGTAGAGGGACTGAGGAACAAAGCTGCACTCTCTCATTAATGTAGAGGGACTGAGGAACAATGCTGCACTCTCTCATTAATGTAGAGGGACTGAGGAACAATGCTGCACTCTCTCATTAATGTATAGGTCCTGAGGAACAATGCTGCACTCTCTCATTAATGTAGAGGGACTGAGGAACAAAGCTGCACTCTCTCATTAATGTAGAGGGACTGAGGAACAAAGCTGCACTCTCTCATTAATGTAGAGGGACTGAGGAACAATGCTGCACTCTCTCATTAATGTAGAGGGACTGAGGAAAAATGCTGCACACCCTCATTAATGTAGAGGGACTGAGGAACAATGCTGCACTCTCTCATTAATGTATAGTTCCTGAGGAACAATGCTGCACTCTCTCATTAATGTAGAGGGACTGAGGAACAAAGCTGCACTCTCTCATTAATGTATAGGTCCTGAGGAACAATGCTGCACACCCTCATTAATGTCGAGGGACTTAGGAACAATGCTGCACTCTCTCATTAATGCAGAGGGACTGAGGAACAATGCTGCACTCTCTCATTAATGTTTAGGGACTGAGGAACAATGCTGCACTCTCTCATTAATGCAGATGGACTGAGGAACAATGCTGCACTCTCTCATTAATGTAGAGGGACTGAGGAACAATGCTGCACTCTCTCATTAATGCAGATGTCCTGAGGAACAATGCTGCACTCTCTCATTAATGTATAGGTCCTCAGGAACAATGCTGCACTCTCTCATTAATGTAGAGGGACTGAGGAATAATGCTGCACTCTCTCATTAATGCAGAGGGACTGAGGAACAATGCTGCTCTCTCGCATTAATGTAGAGGGACTGAGGAACAATGCTGCACTCTCTCATTAATGTTTAGGGTCTGAGGAACAATGCTGCACTCTCTCATTAATGTAGAGGGACTGAGGAACAAAGCTGCACTCTCTCATTAATGTAGAGGGACTGAGGAACAATGCTGCACTCTCTCATTAATGTAGAGGGACTGAGGAACAATGCTGCACTCTCTCATTAATGTTTAGGGTCTGAGGAACAATGCTGCACTCTCTCATTAATGTAGAGGGACTGAGGAACAATGCTGCACTCTCTCATTAATGTAGAGGGACTGAGGAACAATGCTGCACTCTCTCATTAATGTAGAGGGACTGAGGAACAAAGCTGCACTCTCTCATTAATGTAGAGGGACTGAGGAACAAAGCTGCACTCTCTCATTAATGTATAGGTCCTGAGGAACAATGCTGCACTCTCTCATTAATGTAGAGGGACTGAGGAACAATGCTGCACTCTCTCATTAATGTATAGGTCCTGAGGAACAATGCTGCACTCTCTCATTAATGTACAGGTCCTGAGGAACAAAGCTGCACTCTCTCATTAATGTAGAGGGACTGAGGAACAAAGCTGCACTCTCTCATTAATGTAGAGGGACTGAGGAACAATGCTGCACTCTCTCATTAATGTAGAGGGACTGAGGAACAATGCTGCACTCTCTCATTAATGTATAGGTCCTGAGGAACAATGCTGCACTCTCTCATTAATGTACAGGTCCTGAGGAACAAAGCTGCACTCTCTCATTAATGTAGAGGGACTGAGGAACAAAGCTGCACTCTCTCATTAATGTAGAGGGACTGAGGAACAATGCTGCACTCTCTCATTAATGTAGAGGGACTGAGGAACAATGCTGCACTCTCTCATTAATGTATAGGTCCTGAGGAACAATGCTGCACTCTCTCATTAATGTACAGGTCCTGAGGAACAATGCTGCACTCTCTCATTAATGTAGAGGGACTGAGGAACAATGCTGCACTCTCTCATTAATGTAGAGGGACTGAGGAACAATGCTGCACTCTCTCATTAATGTAGAGGGACTGAGGAACAATGCTGCACTCTCTCATTAGTGTAGAGGGACTGAGGAACAAAGCTGCACTCTCTCATTAATGTAGAGGGACTGAGGAACAATGCTGCACTCTCTCATTAATGTAGAGGGACTGAGGAACAATGCTGCACTCTCTCATTAATGTAGAGGGACTGAGGAACAATGCTGCACTCTCTCATTAATGTGGAGGTCCTGAGGAACAATGCTGCACTCTCTCATTAATGTACAGGTCCTGAGGAACAATGCTGCACTCTCTCATTAATGTACAGGTCCTGAGGAACAATGCTGCACTCTCTCATTAATGTACAGGTCCTGAGGAACAATGCTGCACACCCTCATTTATGTCGAGTGACTTAGGAACAATGCTGCACTCTCTCATTAATGTAGAGGGACTGAGGAACAATGCTGCACTCTCTCATTAATGTTTAGGGTCTGAGGAACAAAGCTGCACTCTCTCATTAATGTAGAGGGACTGAGGAACAATGCTGCACTCTCTCATTAATGTATAGGTCCTGAGGAACAATGCTGCTCTCTCTCATTAATGTATAGGTCCTCAGGAACAATGCTGCACTCTCTCATTAATGTAGAGGGACTGAGGAACAATGCTGCACTCTCTCATTAATGTAGAGGGACTGAGGAACAATGCTGCACTCTCTCATTAATGTATAGGTCCTGAGGAACAATGCTGCACTCTCTCATTAATGTAGAGGGACTGAGGAACAAAGCTGCACTCTCTCATTAATGTAGAGGGACTGAGGAACAATGCTGCACTCTCTCATTAATGTAGAGGGACTGAGGAACAATGCTGCACTCTCTCATTAATGTAGAGGGACTGAGGAACAAAGCTGCACTCTCTCATTAATGTAGAGGGACTGAGGAACAATGCTGCACTCTCTCCATAATGTAGAGGGACTGAGGAACAATGCTGCACTCTCTCATTAATGTATCGGTCCTGAGGAACAATGCTGCACTCTCTCATTAATGTTTACGGTCTGAGGAACAATGCTGCACTCTCTCATTAATGTAGAGGGACTGAGGAACAATGCTGCACTCTCTCATTAATGTAGAGGGACTGAGGAACAAAGCTGCACTCTCTCATTAATGTAGAGGGACTGAGGAACAATGCTGCACTCTCTCATTAATGTAGAGGGACTGAGGAACAATGCTGCACTCTCTCATTAATGTAGAGGGACTAAGGAACAATGCTGCACTCTCTCATTAATGTAGAGGGACTGAGGAACAATGCTGCACTCTCTCATTAATGTATAGGTCCTGAGGAACAATGCCGCACTCTCTCATTAATGTACAGGTCCTGAGGAACAAAGCTGCACTCTCTCATTAATGTAGAGGGACTGAGGAACAAAGCTGCACTCTCTCATTAATGTGGAGGGACTGAGGAACAATGCTGCACTCTCTCATTAATGTAGAGGGACTGAGGAACAATGCTGCACTCTCTCATTAATGTATAGGTCCTGAGGAACAATGCTGCACTCTCTCATTAATGTACAGGTCCTGAGGAACAATGCTGCACTCTCTCATTAATGTAGAGGGACTGAGGAACAATGCTGCACTCTCTCATTAATGTAGAGGGACTGAGGAACAATGCTGCACTCTCTCATTAATGTAGAGGGACTGAGGAACAATGCTGCACTCTCTCATTAATGTAGAGGGACTGAGGAACAAAGCTGCACTCTCTCATTAATGTAGAGGGACTGAGGAACAATGCTGCACTCTCTCATTAATGTAGAGGGACTGAGGAACAATGCTGCACTCTCTCATTAATGTAGAGGGACTGAGGAACAATGCTGCACACCCTCATTAATGTAGAGGGACTGAGGAACAAAGCTGCACTCTCTCATTAATGTAGAGGGACTGAGGAACAAAGCTGCACTCTCTCATTAATGTATAGATCCTGAGGAACAATGCTGCACTCTCTCATTAATGTAGAGGGACTGAGGAACAAAGCTGCACTCTCTCATTAATGTAGAGGGACTGAGGAACAATGCTGCACTCTCTCATTAATGTAGAGGGACTGAGGAACAAAGCTGCACTCTCTCATTAATGTAGAGGGACTGAGGAACAATGCTGCACTCTCTCATTAATGTAGAGGGACGGAGGAACAAAGTTGCACTCTCTCATTAATGTAGAGGGACTGAGGAACAAAGCTGCACTCTCTCATTAATGTAGAGGGACGGAGGAACAAAGCTGCACTCTCTCATTAATGTGGAGGGACTGAGGAACAAAGCTGCACTCTCTCATTAATGTAGAGGGACTGAGGAACAAAGCTGCACTCTCTCATTAATGTAGAGGGACTGAGGAACAATGCTGCACTCTCTCATTAATGTAGAGGGACTGAGGAACAAAGCTGCACTCTCTCATTAATGTAGAGGGACTGAGGAACAATGCTGCACTCTCTCATTAATGTAGAGGGACGGAGGAACAAAGCTGCACTCTCTCATTAATGTAGAGGGACTGAGGAACAAAGCTGCACTCTCTCATTAATGTAGAGGGACGGAGGAACAAAGCTGCACTCTGTCATTAATGTGGAGGGTCTGAGGAACAAAGCTGCACTCTCTCATTAATGTATAGGTCCTGAGGAACAAAGCTGCACTCTCTCATTAATGTAGAGGGACTGAGGAACAAAGCTGCACTCTCTCATTAATGTATAGGTCCTGAGGAACAAAGCTGCACTCTCTCATTAATGTAGAGGGACTGAGCAACAAAGCTGCACTCTCTCATTAATGTATAGATCCTGAGGAACAATGCCGCACTCTCTCATTAATGTGGAGGGACTGAGGAACAATGCTGCACTCTCTCATTAATGTAGAGGGACTGAGGAACAATGCTGCACTCTCTCATTAATGTAGAGGGACTGAGGAACAATGCTGCACTCTCTCATTAATGTAGAGGGACTGAGGAACAATGCTGCACTCTCTCATTAATGTAGAGGGACTGAGGAACAATGCTGCACTCTCTCATTAATGTAGAGGGACTGAGGAACAATGCTGCACTCTCTCATTAATGTAGAGGGACTGAGGAACAATGCTGTACTCTCTCATTAATGTAGAGGGACTGAGGAACAATGCTGCACTCTCTCATTAATGTAGAGGGACTGAGGAACAATGCTGCACTCTCTCATTAATGTAGAGGGACGGAGGAACAAAGCTGCACTCTCTCATTAATGTATATGTCCTGAGGAACAAAGCTGCACTCTCTCATTAATGTGGAGGGTCTGAGGAACAATGCTGCACTCTCTCATTAATGTGGAGGGTCTGAGGAACAAAGCTGCACTCTCTCATTAATGTATAGGTCCTGAGGAACAAAGCTGCACTCTCTCATTAATGTAGAGGGACTGAGGAACAATGCTGCACTCTCTCATTAATGTAGAGGGACGGAGGAACAAAGCTGCACTCTCTCATTAATGTAGAGGGACTGAGGAACAAAGCTGCACTCTCTCATTAATGTAGAGGGACGGAGGAACAAAGCTGCACTCTCTCATTAATGTGGAGGGTCTGAGGAACAAAGCTGCACTCTCTCATTAATGTATAGGTCCTGAGGAACAAAGCTGCACTCTCTCATTAATGTAGAGGGACTGAGGAACAAAGCTGCACTCTCTCATTAATGTATAGGTCCTGAGAAACAAAGCTGCACACTCTCATTAATGTAGAGGGACTGAGCAACAAAGCTGCACTCTCTCATTAATGTATAGATCCTGAGGAACAATGCTGCACTCTCTCATTAATGTGGAGGGACTGAGGAACAATGCTGCACTCTCTCATTAATGTAGAGGGACTGAGGAACAATGCTGCACTCTCTCATTAATGTAGAGGGACTGAGGAACAATGCTGCACTCTCTCATTAATGTAGAGGGACTGAGGAACAATGCTGCACTCTCTCATTAATGTAGAGGGACTGAGGAACAATGCTGTACTCTCTCATTAATGTAGAGGGACTGAGGAACAATGCTGCACTCTCTCATTAATGTAGAGGGACTGAGGAACAATGCTGCACTCTCTCATTAATGTAGAGGGACGGAGGAACAAAGCTGCACTCTCTCATTAATGTATATGTCCTGAGGAACAATGCTGCACTCTCTCATTAATGTGGAGGGTCTGAGGAACAATGCTGCACTCTCTCATTAATGTGGAGGGTCTGAGGAACAAAGCTGCACTCTCTCATTAATGTA
Source organism: Heterodontus francisci (assembly GCF_036365525.1). Classification (NCBI taxonomy): domain Eukaryota; kingdom Metazoa; phylum Chordata; class Chondrichthyes; order Heterodontiformes; family Heterodontidae; genus Heterodontus; species Heterodontus francisci. The sequence goes on from NC_090397.1 coordinate 3,332,803, forward strand.
TAGGTCCTGAGGAACAAAGCTGCACTCTCTCATTAATGTAGAGGGACTGAGGAACAAAGCTGCACTCTCTCATTAATGTATAGGTCCTGAGGAACAAAGCTGCACTCTCTCATTAATGTAGAGGGACTGAGCAACAAAGCTGCACTCTCTCATTAATGTATAGATCCTGAGGAACAATGCTGCACTCTCTCATTAATGTGGAGGGACTGAGGAACAATGCTGCACTCTCTCATTAATGTGGAGGGACTGAGGAACAATGCTGCACTCTCTCATTAATGTAGAGGGACTGAGGAACAATGCTGCACTCTCTCATTAATGTAGAGGGACTGAGGAACAATGCTGCACTCTCTCATTAATGTAGAGGGACTGAGGAACAATGCTGCACTCTCTCATTAATGTAGAGGGACTGAGGAACAATGCTGCACTCTCTCATTAATGTAGAGGGACTGAGGAACAATGCTGTACTCTCCCATTAATGTATAGGTCCTGAGGAACAATGCTGCACTCTCTCATTAATGTAGAGGGACGGAGGAACAAAGCTGCACTCTCTCATTAATGTAGAGGGACTGAGGAACAATGCTGCACTCTCTCATTAATGTAGAGGGACTGAGGAACAATGCTGCACTCTCTCATTAATGTAGAGGGACTGAGGAACAAAGCTGCACTCTCTCATTAATGTAGAGGGACTGAGGAACAAAGCTGCACTCTCTCATTAATGTGGAGGGACTGAGGATCAATGCTGCACTCCCTCATTAATGTAGAGGGACTGAGGAACAATGCTGCACTCTCTCATTAATGTAGAGGGACGGAGGAACAAAGCTGCACTCTCTCATTAATGTATAGATCCTGAGGAACAATGCTGCACTCTCTCATTAATGTAGAGGGACTGAGGAACAAAGCTGCACTCTCTCATTAATGTAGAGGGACTGAGGAACAAAGCTGCACTCTCTCATTAATGCAGAGGGACTGAGGAACAAAGCTGCACTCTCTCATTAATGTATAGATCCTGAGGAACAATGCTGCACACCCTCATTAATGTAGAGGGACTGAGGAACAAAGCTGCACTCTCTCATTAATGTAGAGGGACTGAGGAACAATGCTGCACTCTCTCATTAATGTTTAGGGTCTGAGGAACAATGCTGCACTCTCTCATTAATGTAGAGGGGCTGAGGAACAATGCTGCACTCTCTCATTAATGTAGAGGGACTGAGGAACAATGCTGCACTCTCTCATTAATGTTTAGGGTCTGAGGAACAATGCTGCACTCTCTCATTAATGTAGAGGGACTGAGGAACAATGCTGCACTCTCTCATTAATGTAGAGGGACTGAGGAACAATGCTGCACTCTCTCATTAATGTTTAGGGTCTGAGGAACAATGCTGCACTCTCTCATTAATGTAGAGGGACTGAGGAACAATGCTGCACTCTCTCATTAATGTCGAGGGACTGAGGAACAAAGCTGCACTCTCTCATTAATGTAGAGGGACTGAGGAACAATGCTGCACTCTCTCATTAATGTAGAGGGACTGAGGAACAATGCTGCACTCTCTCATTAATGTTTAGGGTCTGAGGAACAATGCTGCACTCTCTCATTAATGTAGAGGGACTGAGGAACAAAGCTGCACTCTCTCATTAATGTAGAGGGACTGAGGAACAATGCTGCACTCTCTCATTAATGTAGAGGGACTGAGGAACAATGCTGCACTCTCTCATTAATGTCGAGGGACTGAGGAACAAAGCTGCACTCTCTCATTAATGCAGAGGTCCTGAGGAACAATGCTGCACTCTCTCATTAATGTTTAGGGTCTGAGGAACAATGCTGCACTCTCTCATTAATGTATAGGGACTGAGGAACAATGCTGCTCTCTCGCATTTATGTAGAGGGACTGAGGAACAATGCTACACTCTCTCATTAATGTTTAGGGTCTGAGGAACAATGCTGCACTCTCTCATTAATGTAGAGGGACTGAGGAACAATGCTGCACTCTCTCATTAATGTAGAGGGACTGAGGAACAATGCTGCACTCTCTCATTAATGTATAGGTCCTGAGGAACAATGCTGCACTCTCTCATTAATGTAGAGGGACTGAGGAACAAAGCTGCACTCTCTCATTAATGTAGAGGGACTGAGGAACAAAGCTGCACTCTCTCAATAATGTAGAGGGACTGAGGAACAATGCTGCACTCTCTCATTAATGTAGAGGGACTGAGGAACAATGCTGCACTCTCTCATTAATGTAGAGGGACTTAGGAACAAAGCTGCACTCTCTCATTAATGTATAGGTACTGAGGAACAAAGCTGCACTCTCTCATTAATGTATAGGTACTGAGGAACAATGCTGCACTCTCTCATTAATGTAGAGGGACTGAGGAACAATGCTGCACTCTCTCATTAATGTATCGGTTCTGAGGAACAATGCTGCACACCCTCATTAATGTAGAGGGACTGAGGAACAATGCTGCACTCTCTCATTAATGTAGAGGGACTGAGGAACAATGCTGCACTCTATCATTAATGTTTAGGGTCTGAGGAACAATGCTGCACTCTCTCATTAATGTAGAGGGACTGAGGAACAATGCTGCACTCTCTCATTAATGTAGAGGGACTGAGGAACAATGCTGCACTCTCTCATTAATGTCGAGGGACTGAGGAACAAAGCTGCACTCTCTCATTAATGTAGAGGGACTGAGGAACAATGCTGCACTCTCTCATTAATGTAGAGGGACTGAGGAACAATGCTGCACTCTCTCATTAATGTAGAGGGACTGAGGAACAATGCTGCACTCTCTCATTAATGTCGAGGGACTGAGGAACAAAGCTGCACTCTCTCATTAATGTAGAGGGACTGAGGAACAATGCTGCACTCTCTCATTAATGTTTAGGGTCTGAGGAACAAAGCTGCACTCTCTCATTAATGTATAGGTACTGAGGAACAAAGCTGCACTCTCTCATTAATGTATAGGTTCTGAGGAACAATGCTGCACACCCTCATTAATGTAGAGGCACTGAGGAACAATGCTGCACTCTCTCATTAATGTAGAGGGACTGAGGAACAATGCTGCACTCTCTCATTAATGTTTAGGGTCTGAGGAACAATGCTGCACTCTCTCATTAATGTAGAGGGACTGAGGAACAATGCTGCACTCTCTCATTAATGTATAGGTCCTGAGGAACAATGCTGCACTCTCTCATTAATGTATAGGTCCTGAGGAACAATGCTGCACTCTCTCATTAATGTATAGGTCCTGAGGAACAATGCTGCACTCTCTCATTAATGTTTAGGGTCTGAGGAACAAAGCTGCACTCTCTCATTAATGTATAGGTCCTGAGGAACAATGCTGCACTCTCTCATTAATGTAGAGGGACTGAGGAACAATGCTGCACTCTCTCATTAATGTTGAGGGACTGAGGAACAATGCTGCACTCTCTCATTAATGTAGAGGGACTGAGGAACAATGCTGCACTCTGTCATTAATGTAGAGGGACTGAGGAACAAAGCTGCACTCTCTCATTAATGTATAGGTACTGAGGAACAATGCTGCACACCCTCATTAATGTAGAGGGACTGAGGAACAATGCTGCACTCTCTCATTAATGTAGAGGGACTGAGGAACAATGCTGCACTCTCTCATTAATGTATAGGTTCTGAGGAACAATGCTGCACTCTCTCATTAATGTATAGGTACTGAGGAACAATGCTGCACACCCTCATTAATGTAGAGGGACTGAGGAACAATGCTGCACTCTCTCATTAATGTAGAGGGACTGAGGAACAATGCTGCACTCTCTCATTAATGTATAGGTACTGAGGAACAATGCTGCACACCCTCATTAATGTAGAGGGACTGAGGAACAATGCTGCACTCTCTCATTAATGTAGAGGGACTGAGGAACAATGCTGCACTCTCTCATTAATGTTGAGGGACTGAGGAACAATGCTGCACTCTCTCATTAATGTAGAGGGACTGAGGAACAATGCTGCACTCTGTCATTAATGTAGAGGGACTGAGGAACAAAGCTGCACTCTCTCATTAATGTAGAGGGACTGAGGAGCAAAGCTGCACTCTCTCATTAATGTAGAGGGACTGAGGAACAAAGCTGCACTCTCTCATTAATGTATAGGTACTGAGGAACAAAGCTGCACTCTCTCATTAATGTATAGGTCCTGAGGAACAATGCTGCACTCTCTCATTAATGTATAGGTACTGAGGAACAATGCTGCACTCTCTCATTAATGTATAGGTACTGAGGAACAATGCTGCACTCTCTCAATAATGTAGAGGGACTGAGGAACAATGCTGCACTCTCTCATTAATGTAGAGGGACTGAGGAACAATGCTGCACTCTCTCATTAATGTAGAGGGACTGAGGAACAATGCTGCACTCTCTCAATAATGTAGAGGGACTGAGGAACAATGCTGCACTCTCTCATTAATGTAAAGGGACTGAGGAACAAAGCTGCACTGTCTCATTAATGTAGAGGGACTGAGGAACAATGCTGCACTCTCTCATTAATGTAGAGGGACTGAGGAACAAAGCTGCACTCTCTCATTAATGTAGAGGGACTGAGGAACAAAGCTGCACTCTCTCATTTATGTAGAGGGACTGAGGAACAATGCTGCACTCTCTCATTAATGTAGAGGGACTGAGGAACAATGCTGCACTCTCTCATTAATGTAGAGGGACTGAGGAACAATGCTGCACTCTCTCATTAATGTATAGGTTCTGAGGAACAATGCTGCACACCCTCATTAATGTAGAGGGACTGAGGAACAATGCTGCACTCTCTCATTAATGTAGAGGGACTGAGGAGCAAAGCTGCACTCTCTCATTAATGTAGAGGGACTGAGGAACAAAGCTGCACTCTCTCATTAATGTATAGGTACTGAGGAACAAAGCTGCACTCTCTCATTAATGTATGGGTACTGAGGAACAATGCTGCACTCTCTCATTAATGTATAGGTTCTGAGGAACAATGCTGCACACCCTCATTAATGTAGAGGGACTGAGGAACAATGCTGCACTCTCTCAATAATGTAGAGGGACTGAGGAACAATGCTGCACTCTCTCATTAATGTAGAGGGACTGAGGAACAATGCTGCACTCTCTCATTAATGTAGAGGGACTGAGGAACAATGCTGCACTCTCTCAATAATGTAGAGGGACTGAGGAACAATGCTGCACTCTCTCATTAATGTAAAGGGACTGAGGAACAAAGCTGCACTGTCTCATTAATGTAGAGGGACTGAGGAACAATGCTGCACTCTCTCATTAATGTAGAGGGACTGAGGAACAAAGCTGCACTCTCTCATTAATGTAGAGGGACTGAGGAAGAAAGCTGCACTCTCTCATTTATGTAGAGGGACTGAGGAACAATGCTGCACTCTCTCATTAATGTAGAGGGACTGAGGAACAATGCTGCACTCTCTCATTAATGTAGAGGGACTGAGGAACAATGCTGCACTCTCTCATTAATGTAGAGGGACGGAGGAACAAAGCTGCACTCTCTCATTAATGTATAGGTCCTGAGGAACAATGCTGCACACCCTCATTAATGTCGAGTGACTTAGGAACAATGCTGCACTCTCTCATTAATGTAGAGGGACTGAGGAACAATGCTGCACTCTCTCATTAATGTTTAGGGTCTGAGGAACAAAGCTGCACTCTCTCATTAATGTAGAGGGACTGAGGAACAATGCTGCACTCTCTCATTAATGCAGATCGACTGAGGAACAATGCTGCTCTCTCTCATTAATGTATAGGTCCTCAGGAACAATGCTGCACTCTCTCATTAATGTAGAGGGACTGAGGAACAATGCTGCACTCTCTCATTAATGCTGAGGGACTGAGGAACAATGCCGCTCTCTCGCATTAATGTAGAGGGACTGAGGAACAATGCTGCACTCTCTCATTAATGTTTAGGGTCTGAGGAACAATGCTGCACTCTCTCATTAATGTAGAGGGACTGCGGAACAATGCTGCACTCTCTCATTAATGTTTAGGGTCTGAGGAACAAAGCTGCACTCTCTCATTAATGTAGAGGGACTGAGGAACAATGCTGCACTCTCTCATTAATGCAGATGGACTGAGGAACAATGCTGCTCGCTCTCATTAATGTATAGGTCCTCAGGAACAATGCTGCACTCTCTCATTAATGTAGAGGGACTGAGGAACAATGCTGCACTCTCTCATTAATGTAGAGGGACTGAGGAACAATGCTGCACTCTCTCATTAATGTAGAGGGACTGAGGAACAATGCTGCACACTCTCATTAATGTAGAGGGACTGAGGAACAAAGCTGCACTCTCTCATTAATGTAGAGGGACTGAGGAACAATGCTGCACTCTCTCATTAATGTAGAGGGACTGAGGAACAATGCTGCACTCTCTCATTAATGTTTATGGTCTGAGGAACAATGCTGCACTCTCTCATTAATGTAGAGGGACTGAGGAACAATGCTGCACTCTCTCATTAATGTCGAGGGACTGAGGAACAAAGCTGCACTCTCTCATTAATGTAGAGGGACTGAGGAACAATGCTGCACTCTCTCATTAATGTAGAGGGACTGAGGAACAATGCTGCACTCTCTCATTAATGTAGAGGGACTGAGGAACAAAGCTGCACTCTCTCATTAATGTAGAGGGACTGAGGAACAATGCTGCACTCTCTCATTAATGTATAGGGACTGAGGAACAATGCTGCACTCTCTCCATAATGTAGAGGGTCTCAGGAACAATGCTGCACTCTCTCATTAATGTTTAGGGTCTGAGGATCAATGCTGCACTCTCTCATTAATGTAGAGGGACTGAGGAACAAAGCTGCACTCTCTCATTAATGCAGAGGGACTGAGGAACAATGCTGCACTCTCTCATTAATTTAGAGGGACTGAGGAACAAAGCTGCACTCTCTCATTAATGTAGAGGGACTGAGGAACAAAGCTGCACTCTCTCATTAATGTAGAGGGACTGAGGAACAATGCTGCACACCCTCATTAATGTAGAGGGACTGAGGAACAATGCTGCACTCTCTCATTAATGTAGAGGGACTGAGGAACAATGCTGCACTCTCTCATTAATGTATAGGTCCTGAGGAACAATGCTGCACTCTCTCATTAATGTAGAGGGACTGAGGAACAATGCTGCACTCTCTCATTAATGTTGAGGGACTGAGGAACAATGCTGCACTCTCTCATTAATGTAGAGGGACTGAGGAACAATGCTGCACTCTGTCATTAATGTAGAGGGACTGAGGAACAAAGCTGCACTCTCTCATTAATGTATAGGTACTGAGGAACAATGCTGCACACCCTCATTAATGTAGAGGGACTGAGGAACAATGCTGCACTCTCTCATTAATGTAGAGGGACTGAGGAACAATGCTGCACTCTCTCATTAATGTATAGGTTCTGAGGAACAATGCTGCACTCTCTCATTAATGTATAGGTACTGAGGAACAATGCTGCACACCCTCATTAATGTAGAGGGACTGAGGAACAATGCTGCACTCTCTCATTAATGTAGAGGGACTGAGGAACAATGCTGCACTCTCTCATTAATGTATAGGTACTGAGGAACAATGCTGCACACCCTCATTAATGTAGAGGGACTGAGGAACAATGCTGCACTCTCTCATTAATGTTGAGGGACTGAGGAACAATGCTGCACTCTCTCATTAATGTAGAGGGACTGAGGAACAATGCTGCACTCTGTCATTAATGTAGAGGGACTGAGGAACAAAGCTGCACTCTCTCATTAATGTAGAGGGACTGAGGAGCAAAGCTGCACTCTCTCATTAATGTAGAGGGACTGAGGAACAAAGCTGCACTCTCTCATTAATGTATAGGTACTGAGGAACAAAGCTGCACTCTCTCATTAATGTATAGGTCCTGAGGAACAATGCTGCACTCTCTCATTAATGTATAGGTACTGAGGAACAATGCTGCACTCTCTCATTAATGTAGAGGGACTGAGGAACAATGCTGCACTCTCTCATTAATGTAGAGGGACTGAGGAACAATGCTGCACTCTCTCATTAATGTATAGGTTCTGAGGAACAATGCTGCACACCCTCATTAATGTAGAGGGACTGAGGAACAATGCTGCACTCTCTCATTAATGTAGAGGGACTGAGGAGCAAAGCTGCACTCTCTCATTAATGTAGAGGGACTGAGGAACAAAGCTGCACTCTCTCATTAATGTATAGGTACTGAGGAACAAAGCTGCACTCTCTCATTAATGTATGGGTACTGAGGAACAATGCTGCACTCTCTCATTAATGTATAGGTTCTGAGGAACAATGCTGCACACCCTCATTAATGTAGAGGGACTGAGGAACAATGCTGCACTCTCTCAATAATGTAGAGGGACTGAGGAACAATGCTGCACTCTCTCATTAATGTAGAGGGACTGAGGAACAATGCTGCACTCTCTCATTAATGTAGAGGGACTGAGGAACAATGCTGCACTCTCTCAATAATGTAGAGGGACTGAGGAACAATGCTGCACTCTCTCATTAATGTAAAGGGACTGAGGAACAAAGCTGCACTGTCTCATTAATGTAGAGGGACTGAGGAACAATGCTGCACTCTCTCATTAATGTAGAGGGACTGAGGAACAAAGCTGCACTCTCTCATTAATGTAGAGGGACTGAGGAAGAAAGCTGCACTCTCTCATTTATGTAGAGGGACTGAGGAACAATGCTGCACTCTCTCATTAATGTAGAGGGACTGAGGAACAATGCTGCACTCTCTCATTAATGTAGAGGGACTGAGGAACAATGCTGCACTCTCTCATTAATGTAGAGGGACGGAGGAACAAAGCTGCACTCTCTCATTAATGTATAGGTCCTGAGGAACAATGCTGCACACCCTCATTAATGTCGAGTGACTTAGGAACAATGCTGCACTCTCTCATTAATGTAGAGGGACTGAGGAACAATGCTGCACTCTCTCATTAATGCAGATCGACTGAGGAACAATGCTGCTCTCTCTCATTAATGTATAGGTCCTCAGGAACAATGCTGCACTCTCTCATTAATGTAGAGGGACTGAGGAACAATGCTGCACTCTCTCATTAATGCTGAGGGACTGAGGAACAATGCCGCTCTCTCGCATTAATGTAGAGGGACTGAGGAACAATGCTGCACTCTCTCATTAATGTTTAGGGTCTGAGGAACAATGCTGCACTCTCTCATTAATGTAGAGGGACTGAGGAACAATGCTGCACTCTCTCATTAATGCAGATCGACTGAGGAACAATGCTGCTCTCTCTCATTAATGTATAGGTCCTCAGGAACAATGCTGCACTCTCTCATTAATGTAGAGGGACTGAGGAACAATGCTGCACTCTCTCATTAATGCTGAGGGACTGAGGAACAATGCCGCTCTCTCGCATTAATGTAGAGGGACTGAGGAACAATGCTGCACTCTCTCATTAATGTTTAGGGTCTGAGGAACAATGCTGCACTCTCTCATTAATGTAGAGGGACTGCGGAACAATGCTGCACTCTCTCATTAATGTTTAGGGTCTGAGGAACAAAGCTGCACTCTCTCATTAATGTAGAGGGACTGAGGAACAATGCTGCACTCTCTCATTAATGCAGATGGACTGAGGAACAATGCTGCTCGCTCTCATTAATGTATAGGTCCTCAGGAACAATGCTGCACTCTCTCATTAATGTAGAGGGACTGAGGAACAATGCTGCACTCTCTCATTAATGTAGAGGGACTGAGGAACAATGCTGCACTCTCTCATTAATGTAGAGGGACTGAGGAACAATGCTGCACACTCTCATTAATGTAGAGGGACTGAGGAACAAAGCTGCACTCTCTCATTAATGTAGAGGGACTGAGGAACAATGCTGCACTCTCTCATTAATGTAGAGGGACTGAGGAACAATGCTGCACTCTCTCATTAATGTTTATGGTCTGAGGAACAATGCTGCACTCTCTCATTAATGTAGAGGGACTGAGGAACAATGCTGCACTCTCTCATTAATGTCGAGGGACTGAGGAACAAAGCTGCACTCTCTCATTAATGTAGAGGGACTGAGGAACAATGCTGCACTCTCTCATTAATGTAGAGGGACTGAGGAACAATGCTGCACTCTCTCATTAATGTAGAGGGACTGAGGAACAAAGCTGCACTCTCTCATTAATGTAGAGGGACTGAGGAACAATGCTGCACTCTCTCATTAATGTATAGGGACTGAGGAACAATGCTGCACTCTCTCCATAATGTAGAGGGTCTCAGGAACAATGCTGCACTCTCTCATTAATGTTTAGGGTCTGAGGATCAATGCTGCACTCTCTCATTAATGTAGAGGGACTGAGGAACAAAGCTGCACTCTCTCATTAATGCAGAGGGACTGAGGAACAATGCTGCACTCTCTCATTAATTTAGAGGGACTGAGGAACAAAGCTGCACTCTCTCATTAATGTAGAGGGACTGAGGAACAAAGCTGCACTCTCTCATTAATGTAGAGGGACTGAGGAACAATGCTGCACACCCTCATTAATGTAGAGGGACTGAGGAACAATGCTGCACTCTCTCATTAATGTAGAGGGACTGAGGAACAATGCTGCACTCTCTCATTAATGTATAGGTCCTGAGGAACAATGCTGCACTCTCTCATTAATGTAGAGGGACTGAGGAACAATGCTGCACTCTCTCATTAATGTTGAGGGACTGAGGAACAATGCTGCACTCTCTCATTAATGTAGAGGGACTGAGGAACAATGCTGCACTCTGTCATTAATGTAGAGGGACTGAGGAACAAAGCTGCACTCTCTCATTAATGTATAGGTACTGAGGAACAATGCTGCACACCCTCATTAATGTAGAGGGACTGAGGAACAATGCTGCACTCTCTCATTAATGTAGAGGGACTGAGGAACAATGCTGCACTCTCTCATTAATGTATAGGTTCTGAGGAACAATGCTGCACTCTCTCATTAATGTATAGGTACTGAGGAACAATGCTGCACACCCTCATTAATGTAGAGGGACTGAGGAACAATGCTGCACTCTCTCATTAATGTAGAGGGACTGAGGAACAATGCTGCACTCTCTCATTAATGTATAGGTACTGAGGAACAATGCTGCACACCCTCATTAATGTAGAGGGACTGAGGAACAATGCTGCACTCTCTCATTAATGTTGAGGGACTGAGGAACAATGCTGCACTCTCTCATTAATGTAGAGGGACTGAGGAACAATGCTGCACTCTGTCATTAATGTAGAGGGACTGAGGAACAAAGCTGCACTCTCTCATTAATGTAGAGGGACTGAGGAGCAAAGCTGCACTCTCTCATTAATGTAGAGGGACTGAGGAACAAAGCTGCACTCTCTCATTAATGTATAGGTACTGAGGAACAAAGCTGCACTCTCTCATTAATGTATAGGTCCTGAGGAACAATGCTGCACTCTCTCATTAATGTATAGGTACTGAGGAACAATGCTGCACTCTCTCATTAATGTAGAGGGACTGAGGAACAATGCTGCACTCTCTCATTAATGTCGAGGGACTGAGGAACAAAGCTGCACTCTCTCATTAATGTAGAGGGACTGAGGAACAATGCTGCACTCTCTCATTAATGTAGAGGGACTAAGGAACAATGCTGCACTCTCTCATTAATGTAGAGGGACTGAGGAACAAAGCTGCACTCTCTCATTAATGTAGAGGGACTGAGGAACAATGCTGCACTCTCTCATTAATGTATAGGGACTGAGGAACAATGCTGCACTCTCTCCATAATGTAGAGGGTCTCAGGAACAATGCTGCACTCTCTCATTAATGTTTAGGGTCTGAGGATCAATGCTGCACTCTCTCATTAATGTAGAGGGACTGAGGAACAAAGCTGCACTCTCTCATTAATGCAGAGGGACTGAGGAACAATGCTGCACTCTCTCATTAATTTAGAGGGACTGAGGAACAAAGCTGCACTCTCTCATTAATGTAGAGGGACTGAGGAACAAAGCTGCACTCTCTCATTAATGTAGAGGGACTGAGGAACAATGCTGCACACCCTCATTAATGTAGAGGGACTGAGGAACAATGATGCACTCTCTCATTAATGTAGAGGGACTGAGGAACAATGCTGCACTCTCTCATTAATGTATAGGTCCTGAGGAACAATGCTGCACTCTCTCATTAATGTAGAGGGACTGAGGAACAATGCTGCACTCTCTCATTAATGTTGAGGGACTGAGGAACAATGCTGCACTCTCTCATTAATGTAGAGGGACTGAGGAACAATGCTGCACTCTGTCATTAATGTAGAGGGACTGAGGAACAAAGCTGCACTCTCTCATTAATGTAGAGGGACTGAGGAGCAAAGCTGCACTCTCTCATTAATGTAGAGGGACTGAGGAACAAAGCTGCACTCTCTCATTAATGTATAGGTACTGAGGAACAAAGCTGCACTCTCTCATTAATGTATAGGTCCTGAGGAACAATGCTGCACTCTTTCATTAATGTATAGGTTCTGAGGAACAATGCTGCACACCCTCATTAATGTAGAGGGACTGAGGAACAATGCTGCACTCTCTCAATAATGTAGAGGGACTGAGGAACAATGCTGCACTCTCTCATTAATGTAGAGGGACTGAGGAACAATGCTGCACTCTCTCATTAATGTAGAGGGACTGAGGAACAATGCTGCACTCTCTCATTAATGTATAGGTCCTGAGGAACAATGCTGCACTCTCTCATTAATGTAGAGGGACTGAGGAACAATGCTGCACTCTCTCATTAATGTAGAGGGACTGAGGAACAATGCTGCACTCTCTCATTAATGTAGAGGGACTGAGGAACAATGCTGCACTCTCTCATTAATGTAGAGGGACTGAGGAACAAAGCTGCACTCTCTCATTAATGTAGAGGGACTGAGGAACAATGCTGCACTCTCTCATTAATGTAGAGGGACTGAGGAACAATGCTGCACTCTCTCATTAAAGTATAGGTCCTGAGGAACAATGCTGCACTCTCTCATTAATGTAGAGGGACTGAGGAACAAAGCTGCACTCTCTCATTAATGTAGAGGGACTGAGGAACAATGCTGCACTCTCTCAGTAATGTAGAGGGACTGAGGAACAATGCTGCACTCTCTCATTAATGTATAGGTCCTGAGGAACAATGCTGCACTCTCTCATTAATGTAGAGGGACTGAGGAACAAAGCTGCACTCTCTCATTAATGTAGAGGGACTGAGGAACAATGCTGCACTCTCTCAGTAATGTAGAGGGACTGAGGAACAATGCTGCACACCCTCATTAATGTATAGGTTCTGAGGAACAATGCTGCACTCTCTGATTAATGTAGAGGGACTGAGGAACAAAGCTGCACTCTCTCATTAATGTATAGGTCCTGAGGAACAATGCTGCACTCTCTCATTAATGTAGAGGGACTGAGGAACAAAGCTGCACTCTCTCATTAATGTAGAGGGACTGAGGAACAATGCTGCACTCTCTCATTAATGTATAGGTACTGAGGAACAATGCTGCACACCCTCATTAATGTAGAGGGACTGAGGAACAATGCTGCACTCTCTCATTAATGTAGAGGGACTGAGGAACAATGCTGCACTCTCTCATTAATGTATAGGTACTGAGGAACAATGCTGCACACCCTCATTAATGTAGAGGGACTGAGGAACAATGCTGCACTCTCTCATTAATGTTGAGGGACTGAGGAACAATGCTGCACTCTCTCATTAATGTAGAGGGACTGAGGAACAATGCTGCACTCTGTCATTAATGTAGAGGGACTGAGGAACAAAGCTGCACTCTCTCATTAATGTAGAGGGACTGAGGAGCAAAGCTGCACTCTCTCATTAATGTAGAGGGACTGAGGAACAAAGCTGCACTCTCTCATTAATGTATAGGTACTGAGGAACAAAGCTGCACTCTCTCATTAATGTATAGGTCCTGAGGAACAATGCTGCACTCTCTCATTAATGTATAGGTACTGAGGAACAATGCTGCACTCTCTCATTAATGTAGAGGGACTGAGGAACAATGCTGCACTCTCTCATTAATGTCGAGGGACTGAGGAACAAAGCTGCACTCTCTCATTAATGTAGAGGGACTGAGGAACAATGCTGCACTCTCTCATTAATGTAGAGGGACTAAGGAACAATGCTGCACTCTCTCATTAATGTAGAGGGACTGAGGAACAAAGCTGCACTCTCTCATTAATGTAGAGGGACTGAGGAACAATGCTGCACTCTCTCATTAATGTATAGGGACTGAGGAACAATGCTGCACTCTGTCCATAATGTAGAGGGTCTCAGGAACAATGCTGCACTCTCTCATTAATGTTTAGGGTCTGAGGATCAATGCTGCACTCTCTCATTAATGTAGAGGGACTGAGGAACAAAGCTGCACTCTCTCATTAATGCAGAGGGACTGAGGAACAATGCTGCACTCTCTCATTAATTTAGAGGGACTGAGGAACAAAGCTGCACTCTCTCATTAATGTAGAGGGACTGAGGAACAAAGCTGCACTCTCTCATTAATGTAGAGGGACTGAGGAACAATGCTGCACACCCTCATTAATGTAGAGGGACTGAGGAACAATGATGCACTCTCTCATTAATGTAGAGGGACTGAGGAACAATGCTGCACTCTCTCATTAATGTATAGGTCCTGAGGAACAATGCTGCACTCTCTCATTAATGTAGAGGGACTGAGGAACAATGCTGCACTCTCTCATTAATGTTGAGGGACTGAGGAACAATGCTGCACTCTCTCATTAATGTAGAGGGACTGAGGAACAATGCTGCACTCTGTCATTAATGTAGAGGGACTGAGGAACAAAGCTGCACTCTCTCATTAATGTAGAGGGACTGAGGAGCAAAGCTGCACTCTCTCATTAATGTAGAGGGACTGAGGAACAAAGCTGCACTCTCTCATTAATGTATAGGTACTGAGGAACAAAGCTGCACTCTCTCATTAATGTATAGGTCCTGAGGAACAATGCTGCACTCTTTCATTAATGTATAGGTTCTGAGGAACAATGCTGCACACCCTCATTAATGTAGAGGGACTGAGGAACAATGCTGCACTCTCTCAATAATGTAGAGGGACTGAGGAACAATGCTGCACTCTCTCATTAATGTAGAGGGACTGAGGAACAATGCTGCACTCTCTCATTAATGTAGAGGGACTGAGGAACAATGCTGCACTCTCTCATTAATGTATAGGTCCTGAGGAACAATGCTGCACTCTCTCATTAATGTAGAGGGACTGAGGAACAATGCTGCACTCTCTCATTAATGTAGAGGGACTGAGGAACAATGCTGCACTCTCTCATTAATGTAGAGGGACTGAGGAACAATGCTGCACTCTCTCATTAATGTAGAGGGACTGAGGAACAAAGCTGCACTCTCTCATTAATGTAGAGGGACTGAGGAACAATGCTGCACTCTCTCATTAATGTAGAGGGACTGAGGAACAATGCTGCACTCTCTCATTAAAGTATAGGTCCTGAGGAACAATGCTGCACTCTCTCATTAATGTAGAGGGACTGAGGAACAAAGCTGCACTCTCTCATTAATGTAGAGGGACTGAGGAACAATGCTGCACTCTCTCAGTAATGTAGAGGGACTGAGGAACAATGCTGCACTCTCTCATTAATGTATAGGTCCTGAGGAACAATGCTGCACTCTCTCATTAATGTAGAGGGACTGAGGAACAAAGCTGCACTCTCTCATTAATGTAGAGGGACTGAGGAACAATGCTGCACTCTCTCAGTAATGTAGAGGGACTGAGGAACAATGCTGCACACCCTCATTAATGTATAGGTTCTGAGGAACAATGCTGCACTCTCTGATTAATGTAGAGGGACTGAGGAACAAAGCTGCACTCTCTCATTAATGTATAGGTCCTGAGGAACAATGCTGCACTCTCTCATTAATGTAGAGGGACTGAGGAACAAAGCTGCACTCTCTCATTAATGTAGAGGGACTGAGGAACAATGCTGCACACCCTCATTAATGTAGAGGGACTGAGGAACAATGCTGCACTCTCTCATTAATGTAGAGGGACTGAGGAACAATGCTGCACTCTCTCATTAATGTATAGGTCCTGAGGAACAATGCTGCACTCTCTCATTAATGTAGAGGGACTGAGGAACAATGCTGCACTCTCTCATTAATGTTGAGGGACTGAGGAACAATGCTGCACTCTCTCATTAATGTAGAGGGACTGAGGAACAATGCTGCACTCTGTCATTAATGTAGAGGGACTGAGGAACAAAGCTGCACTCTCTCATTAATGTAGAGGGACTGAGGAGCAAAGCTGCACTCTCTCATTAATGTAGAGGGACTGAGGAACAAAGCTGCACTCTCTCATTAATGTATAGGTACTGAGGAACAAAGCTGCACTCTCTCATTAATGTATAGGTCCTGAGGAACAATGCTGCACTCTTTCATTAATGTATAGGTTCTGAGGAACAATGCTGCACACCCTCATTAATGTAGAGGGACTGAGGAACAATGCTGCACTCTCTCAATAATGTAGAGGGACTGAGGAACAATGCTGCACTCTCTCATTAATGTAGAGGGACTGAGGAACAATGCTGCACTCTCTCATTAATGTAGAGGGACTGAGGAACAATGCTGCACTCTCTCATTAATGTATAGGTCCTGAGGAACAATGCTGCACTCTCTCATTAATGTAGAGGGACTGAGGAACAATGCTGCACTCTCTCATTAATGTAGAGGGACTGAGGAACAATGCTGCACTCTCTCATTAATGTAGAGGGACTGAGGAACAAAGCTGCACTCTCTCATTAATGTAGAGGGACTGAGGAACAATGCTGCACTCTCTCATTAATGTAGAGGGACTGAGGAACAATGCTGCACTCTCGCATTAAAGTATAGGTCCTGAGGAACAATGCTGCACTCTCTCATTAATGTAGAGGGACTGAGGAACAAAGCTGCACTCTCTCATTAATGTAGAGGGACTGAGGAACAATGCTGCACTCTCTCAGTAATGTAGAGGGACTGAGGAACAATGCTGCACTCTCTCATTAATGTATAGGTCCTGAGGAACAATGCTGCACTCTCTCATTAATGTAGAGGGACTGAGGAACAAAGCTGCACTCTCTCATTAATGTAGAGGGACTGAGGAACAATGCTGCACTCTCTCAGTAATGTAGAGGGACTGAGGAACAATGCTGCACACCCTCATTAATGTATAGGTTCTGAGGAACAATGCTGCACTCTCTCATTAATGTAGAGGGACTGAGGAACAATGCTGCACACCCTCATTAATGTATAGGTTCTGAGGAACAATGCTGCACTCTCTCATTAATGTAGAGGGACTGAGGAACAATGCTGCACACTCTCATTATTGTATAGGTCCTGAGGAACAATGCTGCACTCTCTCATTAATGTAGAGGGACTGAGGAACAATGCTGCACTCCCTCATTAATGTATAGGTTCTGAGGAGCAATGCTGCACACCCTCATTAATGTAGAGGGACTGAGGAACAATGCTGCACTCTCGCATTAATGTAGAGGGACTGAGGAACAATGCTGCACTCTCTCATTAATGTAGAGGGACTGAGGAACAATGCTGCACTCTCTCATTAATGTAGAGGGACTGAGGAACAATGCTGCACTCTCGCATTAATGTCGAGGGACTGAGGAACAATGCTGCACTCTCTCATTAATGTATAGGTTCTGAGGAACAATGCTGCACTTTCTCACTAATGTAGAGGGACTGAGGAACAATGCTGCACTCTCTCATTAATGTAGAGGGACTGAGGAACAATGCTGCACTCTCTCATTAATGTAGAGGGACTGAGGAACAATGCTGCACTCTCTCATTAATGTAGAGGGACTGAGGAACAATGCTGCACTCTCGCATTAATGTAGAGGGACTGAGGAACAATGCTGCACTCTCTCATTAATGTAGAGGGACTGAGGAACAATGCTGCACTCTCTCATTAATGTAGAGGGACTGAGGAACAATGCTGCACTCTCTCATTAATGTAGAGGGGCTGAGGAACAATGCTGCACACCCTCATTAATGTAGAGGGACTGAGGAACAATGCTGCACTCTCTCATTAATGTAGAGGGACTGAGGAACAAAGCTGCACTCTCTCATTAATGTAGAGGGACTGAGGAACAAAGCTGCACTCTCTCATTAATGTAGAGGGACTGAGGAACAATGCTGCGCTCTCTGTTTAATGTAGAGGGACTGAGGAACAATGCTGCACTCTCTCATTAATGTATAGGTCCTGAGGAACAATGCTGCACTCTCTCATTAATGTAGAGGGACTGAGGAACAATGCTGCACTCTCTCATTAATGTAGAGGGACTGAGGAACAAAGCTGCACTCTCTGATTAATGTAGAGGGACTGAGGAACAATGCTGCACTCTCTCATTAATGTAGAGGGACTGAGGAACAAAGCTGCACTCTCTGATTAATGTAGAGGGACTGAGGAACAAAGCTGCACTCTCTGATTAATGTAGAGGGACTGAGGAACAATGCTGCACTCTCTCATTAATGTAGAGGTACTGAGGAACAATGCTGCACTCTCTCATTAATGTAGAGGGACTGAGGAACAATGCTGCACTCTCTCATTAATGTAGAGGGAGTGAGGAACAAAGCTGCACTCTCTCATTAATGTAGAGGGACTGAGGAACAAAGCTGCACTCTCTCATTAATGTAGAGGGACTGAGGAACAATGCTGCGCTCTCTCTTTAATGTAGAGGGACTGAGGAACAATGCTGCACTCTCTCATTAATATAGAGGGACTGAGGAACAAAGCTGCACTCTCTCATTAATGTAGAGGGACTGAGGAACAAAGCTGCACTCTCTCATTAATGTAGAGCGTCTGAGGAACAATGCTGCGCTCTCTCTTTAATGTAGAGGGACTGAGGAACAATGCTGCACACCCTCATTAATGTAGAGGGACTGAGGAACAATGCTGCACTCTCTCATTAATGTATAGGTCCTGAGGAACAATGCTGCACTTTCTCATTAATGTAGAGGGACTGAGGAACAATGCTGCACTCTCTCATTAATGTATAGGTCCTGAGGAACAATGCTGCACTTTCTCATTAATGTAGAGGGACTGAGGAACAATGCTGCACTCTCTCATTAATGTATAGGTCCTGAGGAACAATGCTGCACTCTCTCATTAATGTAGAGGGACTGAGGAACAATGCTGCACTCTCTCATTAATGTATAGGTCCTGAGGAACAATGCTGCACTCTCTCATTAATGTAGAGGGACTGAGGAACAATGCTGCACTCTCTCATTAATGTAGAGGGACTGAGGAACAATGCTGCACTCTCTCATTAATGTATAGGTCCTGAGGAACAATGCTGCACTCTCTCATTAATGTAGAGGGACTGAGGAACAATGCTGCACTCTCTCATTAATGTAGAGGGACTGAGGAACAATGCTGCACTCTCTCATTAATGTAGAGGGACTGAGGAACAATGCTGCACTCTCTCATTAATGTATAGGTCCTGAGGAACAATGCTGCACTCTCTCATTAATGTAGAGGGACTGAGGAACAATGCTGCACACCCTCATTAATGTATAGGACCTGAGGAACAATGCTGCACTCTCTCAGTAATGTAGAGGGACTGAGGAACAATGCTGCACTCTCTCATTAATGTATAGGTCCTGAGGAACAATGCTGCACTCTCTCATTAATGTAGAGGGACTGAGGAACAATGCTGCACTCTCTCATTAATGTAGAGGGACTGAGGAACAATGCTGCACTCTCTCATTAATGTAGAGGGACTGAGGAACAATGCTGCACTCTCTCATTAATGTAGAGGGACTGAGGAACAATGCTGCACTCTCTCATTAATGTAGAGGGACTGAGGAACAATGCTGCACTCTCTCATTAATGTATAGGTCCTGAGGAACAATGCTGTACTCTCTCATTAATGTATAGGTCCTGAGGAGCAATGCTGCACTCTCTCATTAATGTAGAGGGACTGAGGAACAATGCTGCACTCTCTCATTAATGTAGAGGGACTGAGGAACAATGCTGCACTCTCTCATTAATGTAGAGGGACTGAGGAACAATGCTGCACTCTCTCATTAATGTAGAGGGACTGAGGAACAATGCTGCATTCTCTCATGAATGTAGAGGGACTGAGGAACAATGCTGCACTCTCTCATTAATGTAGAGGGACTGAGGAACAAAGCTGCACTCTCTCATTAATGTAGAGGGACTGAGGAACAATGCTGCACTCTCTCAGTAATGTAGAGGGACTGAGGAACAATGCTGCACTCTCTCATTAATGTAGAGGGACGGAGGAACAAAGCTGCACTCTCTCATTAATGTAGAGGGACTGAGGAACAAAGCTGTTCACCCTCATTAATGTATAGGTCCTGAGGAACAATGCTGCACTCTCTCAGTAATGTAGAGGGACTGAGGAACAATGCTGCACTCTCTCATTAATGTATAGGTCCTGAGGAACAAAGCTGCACTCTCTCATTAATGTAGAGGGACTGAGGAACAAAGCTGCACTCTCGCATTAATGTAGAGGGACTGAGGAACAATGCTGCACTCTCTCATTAATGTATAGGTTCTGAGGAACAATGCTGCACACCCTCATTAATGTGGAGGGACTGAGGAACAATGCTGCACTCTCTCATTAATGTATAGGTTCTGAGGAACAATGCTGCACACCCTCATTAATGTAGAGGGACTGAGGAACAATGCTGCACTCTCTCATTAATGTATAGGTCCTGAGGAACAATGCTGCACTCTCTCATTAATGTAGAGGGACTGAGGAACAAAGCTGCACTCTCTCATTAATGTAGAGGGACTGAGGAACAATGCTGCACTCTCTCATTAATGTAGAGGGACTGAGGAACAATGCTGCACACCCTCATTAATGTAGAGGGACTGAGGAACAATGCTGCACTCTCTCAATAATGTAGAGGGACTGAGGAACAATGCTGCACTCTCGCATTAATGTAGAGGGACTGAGGAACAATGCTGCACTCTCTCATTAATGTAGAGGGACTGAGGAACAATGCTACACACCCTCATTAATGTATAGGTCCTGAGGAACAAAGCTGCACTCTCTCATTAATGTATAGGTCCTGAGGAACAATGCTGCACTCTCTCATTAATGTAGAGGGACTGAGGAACAAAGCTGCACTCTCTCATTAATGTAGAGGGACTGAGGAACAAAGCTGCGCTCTCTCTTTAATGTAGAGGGACTGAGGAACAATGCTGCACTCTCTCATTAATGTATAGGTCCTGAGGAACAATGCTGCACTTTCTCACTAATGTAGAGGGACTGAGGAACAATGCTGCACTCTCTCATTAATGTATAGGTCCTGAGGAACAATGCTGCACTCTCTCATTAATGTAGAGGGACTGAGGAACAATGCTGCACTCTGTCATTAATGTAGAGGGACTGAGGAACAAAGCTGCACTCTCTCATTAATGTAGAGGGACTGAGGAACAATGCTGCACTCTCTCATTAATGTAGAGGGACTGAGGAACAATGCTGCACTCTCTCATTAATGTATAGGTCCTGAGGAACAATGCTGCACTCTCTCATTAATGTAGAGGGACTGAGGAACAAAGCTGCACTCTCTCATTAATGTAGAGGGACTGAGGAACAATGCTGCACTCTCTCATTAATGTAGAGGGACTGAGGAACAAAGCTGCACTCTCTCATTAATGTAGAGGGACTGAGGAACAAAGCTGCACTCTCTCATTAATGTAGAGGGACTGAGGAACAAAGCTGCACTCTCTCATTAATGTAGCGGGACTGAGGAACAATGCTGTGCTCTCTCTTTAATGTAGAGGGACTGAGGAACAATGCTGCACTCTCTCATTAATGTAGAGGGACTGAGGAACAAAGCTGCACTCTCATTAATGTAGAGGGACTGAGGAACAAAGCTGCACTCTCTCATTAATGTAGAGGGACTGAGGAACAAAGCTGCACTCTCTCATTAATGTAGAGGGACTGAGGAACAATGCTGCACTCTCTCATTAATGTAGAGGGACTGAGGAACAAAGCTGCACTCTCTCATTAATGTAGAGGGACTGAGGAACAAAGCTGCACTCTCTCATTAATGTAGAGGGACTGAGGAACAATGCTGCGCTCCCTCTTTAATGTAGAGGGACTGAGGAACAATGCTGCACACCCTCATTAATGTAGAGGGACTGAGGAACAATGCTGCACTCTCTCATTAATGTATAGGTCCTGAGGAACAATGCTGCACTTTCTCATTAATGTAGAGGGACTGAGGAACAATGCTGCACTCTCTCATTAATGTATAGGTCCTGAGGAACAATGCTGCACTTTCTCATTAATGTAGAGGGACTGAGGAACAATGCTGCACTCTCTCATTAATGTATAGGTCCTGAGGAACAATGCTGCACTCTCTCATTAATGTAGAGGGACTGAGGAACAATGCTGCACTCTCTCATTAATGTATAGGTCCTGAGGAACAATGCTGCACACCCTCATTAATGTATAGGTCCTGAGGAACAATGCTGCACTCTCTCATTAATGTAGAGGGACTGAGGAACAATGCTGCACTCTCTCATTAATGTATAGGTCCTGAGGAACAATGCTGCACACCCTCATTAATGTATAGGTCCTGAGGAACAATGCTGCACTCTCTCATTAATGTATAGGTCCTGAGGAACAATGCTGCACACCCTCATTAATGTATAGGTCCTGAGGAACAATGCTGCACTCTCTCATTAATGTATAGGGACTGAGGAACAATGCTGCACTCTCTCATTAATGTAGAGGGACTGAGGAACAATGCTGCACTCTCTCATTAATGTATAGGGACTGAGGAACAAAGCTGCACTCTCTCATTAATGTAGAGGGACTGAGGAACAATGCTGCACTCTCTCATTAATGTAGAGGGACTGAGGAACAATGCTGCACTCTCTCATTAATGTAGAGGGACTGAGGAACAAAGATGCACTCTCTCATTAATGTATAGGTCCTGAGGAACAATGCTGCACTCTCTCATTAATGTCGAGGGACTGAGGAACAATGCTGCACTCTCTCATTAATGTAGAGGGACTGAGGAACAATGCTGCACTCTCTCATTACTGTATAGGTCCTGAGGAACAATGCTGCACTCTCTCATTAATGTAGAGGGACTGAGGAACAATGCTGCACACCCTCATTAATGTATAGGTCCTGAGGAACAATGCTGCACTCTCTCATTAATGTAGAGGGACTGAGGAACAATGCTGCACTCTCTCATTAATGTATAGGTCCTGAGGAACAATGCTGCACTCTCTCATTAATGTAGAGGGACTGAGGAACAATGCTGCACTCTCTCATTAATGTAGAGGGACTGAGGAACAATGCTGCACTCTCTCATTAATGTATAGGTCCTGAGGAACAATGCTGTACTCTCTCATTAATGTATAGGTCCTGAGGAACAATGCTGCACTCTCTCATTAAAGTAGAGGGACTGAGGAACAATGCTGCACTCTCTCATTAATGTAGAGGGACTGAGGAACAATGCTGCACTCTCTCATTAATATAGAGGGACTGAGGAACAATGCTGCACTCTCTCATTAATGTAGAGGGACTGAGGAACAAAGCTGCACTCTCTCATTAATGTAGAGGGACTGAGGAACAATGCTGCACTCTCTCATTAATGTAGAGGGACTGAGGAACAAAGCTGCACTCTCTCATTAATGTAGAGGGACTGAGGAACAATGCTGCACTCTCTCAGTAATGTAGAGGGACTGAGGAACAATGCTGCACTCTCTCATTAATGTATAGGTCCTGAGTAACAATGCTGCACTCTCTCATTAATGTAGAGGGACTGAGGAACAAAGCTGCACTCTCTCATTAATGTAGAGGGACTGAGGAACAATGCTGCACTCTCTCAGTAATGTAGAGGGACTGAGGAACAATGCTGCACTCTCTCATTAATGTAGAGGGACTGAGGAACAAAGCTGCACTCTCTCATTAATGTAGAGGGACTGAGGAACAATGCTGCACTCTCTCATTAATGTAGAGGGACTGAGGAACAAAGCTGCACTCTCTCATTAATGTAGAGGGACTGAGGAACAATGCTGCACTCTCTCAGTAATGTAGAGGGACTGAGGAACAATGCTGCACACTCTCATTAATGTAGAGGGACTGAGGAACAATGCTGCACACTCTCATTATTGTATAGGTCCTGAGGAACAATGCTGCACTCTCTCATTAATGTAGAGGGACTGAGGAACAATGCTGCACACCCTCATTAATGTATAGGTTCTGAGGAACAATGCTGCACACCCTCATTAATGTAGAGGGACTGAGGAACAATGCTGCACACCCTCATTAATGTATAGGTTCTGAGGAACAATGCTGCACACCCTCATTAATGTATAGGTTCTGAGGAACAATGCTGAACACCCTCATTAATGTAGAGGGACTGAGGAACAATGCTGCACTCTCTCATTAATGTAGAGGGACTGAGGAACAATGCTGCACTCTCGCATTAATGCAGAGGGACTGAGGAACAATGCTGCACTCTCTCATTAATGTATAGGTTCTGAGGAACAATGCTGCACTTTCTCACTAATGTAGAGGGACTGAGGAACAATGCTGCACTCTCTCATTAATGTAGAGGGACTGAGGAACAATGCTGCACTCTCTCATTAATGTAGAGGGACTGAGGAACAATGCTGCACTCTCTCGTTAATGTAGAGGGACTGAGGAACAATGCTGCACTCTCGCATTAATGTAGAGGGACTGAGGAACAATGCTGCACTCTCTCATTAATGTAGAGGGACTGAGGAACAATGCTGCACTCTCTCATTAATGTAGAGGGACTGAGGAACAATGCTGCACTCTCTCATTAATGTAGAGGGACTGAGGAACAATGCTGCACACCCTCATTAATGTAGAGGGACTGAGGAACAATGCTGCACTCTCTCATTAATGTAGAGGGACTGAGGAACAAAGCTGCGCTCTCTCTTTAATGTAGAGGGACTGAGGAACAATGCTGCACTCTCTCATTAATGTATAGGTCCTGAGGAACAATGCTGCACTCTCTCATTAATGTAGAGGGACTGAGGAACAAAGCTGCACTCTCTCATTAATGTAGAGGGACTGAGGAACAATGCTGCGCTCTCTCTTTAATGTAGAGGGACTGAGGAACAATGCTGCACTCTCTCATTAATGTAGAGGGACTGAGGAACAATGCTGCACTCTCTCATTAATGTAGGGGGACTGAGGAACAAAGCTGCACTCTCTCATTAATGTAGAGGGACTGAGGAACAATGCTGCGCTCTCTCTTTAATGTAGAGGGACTGAGGAACAATGCTGCACTCTCTCATTAATGTAGAGGGACTGAGGAACAAAGCTGCACTCTCTCATTAATGTAGGGGGACTGAGGAACAAAGCTGCACTCTCTCATTAATGTAGAGGGACTGAGGAACAATGCTGCGCTCTCTCTTTAATGTAGAGGGACTGAGGAACAATGCTGCACTCTCTCATTAATGTAGAGGGACTGAGGAACAAAGCTGCACTCTCTCATTAATGTAGAGGGTCTGAGGAACAATGCTGCGCTCTCTCTTTAATGTAGAGGGACTGAGGAACAATGCTGCACACCCTCATTAATGTAGAGGGACTGAGGAACAATGCTGCACTCTCTCATTAATGTATAGGTCCTGAGGAACAATGCTGCACTTTCTCATTAATGTAGAGGGACTGAGGAACAATGCTGCACTCTCTCATTAATGTATAGGTCCTGAGGAACAATGCTGCACTTTCTCATTAATGTAGAGGGACTGAGGAACAATGCTGCACTCTCTCATTAATGTACAGGTCCTGAGGAACAATGCTGCACTCTCTCATTAATGTAGAGGGACTGAGGAACAATGCTGCACTCTCTCATTAATGTATAGGTCCTGAGGAACAATGCTGCACACCCTCATTAATGTATAGGTCCTGAGGAACAATGCTGCAATCTCTCATTAATGTAGAGGGACTGAGGAACAATGCTGCACTCTCTCATTAATGTATAGGTCCTGAGCAACAATGCTGCACACCCTCATTAATGTATACGTCCTGAGGAACAATGCTGCACTCTCTCATTAATGTATAGGGACTGAGGAACAATGCTGCACTCTCTCATTAATGTAGAGGGACTGAGGAACAATGCTGCGCTCCCTCTTTAATGTAGAGGGACTGAGGAACAATGCTGCACACCCTCATTAATGTAGAGGGACTGAGGAACAATGCTGCACTCTCTCATTAATGTATAGGTCCTGAGGAACAATGCTGCACTTTCTCATTAATGTAGAGGGACTGAGGAACAATGCTGCACTCTCTCATTAATGTATAGGTCCTGAGGAACAATGCTGCACTTTCTCATTAATGTAGAGGGACTGAGGAACAATGCTGCACTCTCTCATTAATGTATAGGTTCTGAGGAACAATGCTGCACTTTCTCACTAATGTAGAGGGACTGAGGAACAATGCTGCACTCTCTCATTAATGTAGAGGGACTGAGGAACAATGCTGCACTCTCTCATTAATGTAGAGGGACTGAGGAACAATGCTGCACTCTCTCATTAATGTAGAGGGACTGAGGAACAATGCTGCACTCTCTCATTAATGTAGGGGGACTGAGGAACAAAGCTGCAGTCTCTCAATAATGTAGAGGGACTGAGGAACAATGCTGCACTCTCTCATTAATGTAGAGGGACTGAGGAACAATGCTGCACTCTCTCATTAATGTAGAGGGACTGAGGAACAATGCTGCACTCTCTCATTAATGTATAGGTCCTGAGGAACAATGCTGCACTCTCTCATTAATGTAGAGGGACTGAGGAACAATGCTGCACTCTCTCATTAATGTAGAGGGACTGAGGAACAATGCTGCACTCTCTCATTAATGTAGAGGGACTGAGGAACAATGCTGCACTCTCTCATTAATGTAGAGGGACTGAGGAACAAAGCTGCACTCTCTCATTAATGTAGAGGGACTGAGGAACAATGCTGCACTCTCTCATTAATGTAGAGGGACTGAGGAACAATGCTGCACTCTCTCATTAAAGTATAGGTCCTGAGGAACAATGCTGCACTCTCTCATTAATGTAGAGGGACTGAGGAACAAAGCTGCACTCTCTCATTAATGTAGAGGGACTGAGGAACAATGCTGCACTCTCTCAGTAATGTAGAGGGACTGAGGAACAATGCTGCACTCTCTCATTAATGTATAGGTCCTGAGGAACAATGCTGCACTCTCTCATTAATGTAGAGGGACTGAGGAACAAAGCTGCACTCTCTCATTAATGTAGAGGGACTGAGGAACAATGCTGCACTCTCTCAGTAATGTAGAGGGACTGAGGAACAATGCTGCACACCCTCATTAATGTATAGGTTCTGAGGAACAATGCTGCACTCTCTGATTAATGTAGAGGGACTGAGGAACAAAGCTGCACTCTCTCATTAATGTATAGGTCCTGAGGAACAATGCTGCACTCTCTCATTAATGTAGAGGGACTGAGGAACAAAGCTGCACTCTCTCATTAATGTAGAGGGACTGAGGAACAATGCTGCACACCCTCATTAATGTAGAGGGACTGAGGAACAATGCTGCACTCTCTCATTAATGTAGAGGGACTGAGGAACAATGCTGCACTCTCTCATTAATGTATAGGTCCTGAGGAACAATGCTGCACTCTCTCATTAATGTAGAGGGACTGAGGAACAATGCTGCACTCTCTCATTAATGTTGAGGGACTGAGGAACAATGCTGCACTCTCTCATTAATGTAGAGGGACTGAGGAACAATGCTGCACTCTGTCATTAATGTAGAGGGACTGAGGAACAAAGCTGCACTCTCTCATTAATGTAGAGGGACTGAGGAGCAAAGCTGCACTCTCTCATTAATGTAGAGGGACTGAGGAACAAAGCTGCACTCTCTCATTAATGTATAGGTACTGAGGAACAAAGCTGCACTCTCTCATTAATGTATAGGTCCTGAGGAACAATGCTGCACTCTTTCATTAATGTATAGGTTCTGAGGAACAATGCTGCACACCCTCATTAATGTAGAGGGACTGAGGAACAATGCTGCACTCTCTCAATAATGTAGAGGGACTGAGGAACAATGCTGCACTCTCTCATTAATGTAGAGGGACTGAGGAACAATGCTGCACTCTCTCATTAATGTAGAGGGACTGAGGAACAATGCTGCACTCTCTCATTAATGTATAGGTCCTGAGGAACAATGCTGCACTCTCTCATTAATGTAGAGGGACTGAGGAACAATGCTGCACTCTCTCATTAATGTAGAGGGACTGAGGAACAATGCTGCACTCTCTCATTAATGTAGAGGGACTGAGGAACAAAGCTGCACTCTCTCATTAATGTAGAGGGACTGAGGAACAATGCTGCACTCTCTCATTAATGTAGAGGGACTGAGGAACAATGCTGCACTCTCGCATTAAAGTATAGGTCCTGAGGAACAATGCTGCACTCTCTCATTAATGTAGAGGGACTGAGGAACAAAGCTGCACTCTCTCATTAATGTAGAGGGACTGAGGAACAATGCTGCACTCTCTCAGTAATGTAGAGGGACTGAGGAACAATGCTGCACTCTCTCATTAATGTATAGGTCCTGAGGAACAATGCTGCACTCTCTCATTAATGTAGAGGGACTGAGGAACAAAGCTGCACTCTCTCATTAATGTAGAGGGACTGAGGAACAATGCTGCACTCTCTCAGTAATGTAGAGGGACTGAGGAACAATGCTGCACACCCTCATTAATGTATAGGTTCTGAGGAACAATGCTGCACTCTCTCATTAATGTAGAGGGACTGAGGAACAATGCTGCACACCCTCATTAATGTATAGGTTCTGAGGAACAATGCTGCACTCTCTCATTAATGTAGAGGGACTGAGGAACAATGCTGCACACTCTCATTATTGTATAGGTCCTGAGGAACAATGCTGCACTCTCTCATTAATGTAGAGGGACTGAGGAACAATGCTGCACTCCCTCATTAATGTATAGGTTCTGAGGAGCAATGCTGCACACCCTCATTAATGTAGAGGGACTGAGGAACAATGCTGCACTCTCGCATTAATGTAGAGGGACTGAGGAACAATGCTGCACTCTCTCATTAATGTAGAGGGACTGAGGAACAATGCTGCACTCTCTCATTAATGTAGAGGGACTGAGGAACAATGCTGCACTCTCGCATTAATGTCGAGGGACTGAGGAACAATGCTGCACTCTCTCATTAATGTATAGGTTCTGAGGAACAATGCTGCACTTTCTCACTAATGTAGAGGGACTGAGGAACAATGCTGCACTCTCTCATTAATGTAGAGGGACTGAGGAACAATGCTGCACTCTCTCATTAATGTAGAGGGACTGAGGAACAATGCTGCACTCTCTCATTAATGTAGAGGGACTGAGGAACAATGCTGCACTCTCGCATTAATGTAGAGGGACTGAGGAACAATGCTGCACTCTCTCATTAATGTAGAGGGACTGAGGAACAATGCTGCACTCTCTCATTAATGTAGAGGGACTGAGGAACAATGCTGCACTCTCTCATTAATGTAGAGGGGCTGAGGAACAATGCTGCACACCCTCATTAATGTAGAGGGACTGAGGAACAATGCTGCACTCTCTCATTAATGTAGAGGGACTGAGGAACAAAGCTGCACTCTCTCATTAATGTAGAGGGACTGAGGAACAAAGCTGCACTCTCTCATTAATGTAGAGGGACTGAGGAACAATGCTGCGCTCTCTGTTTAATGTAGAGGGACTGAGGAACAATGCTGCACTCTCTCATTAATGTATAGGTCCTGAGGAACAATGCTGCACTCTCTCATTAATGTAGAGGGACTGAGGAACAATGCTGCACTCTCTCATTAATGTAGAGGGACTGAGGAACAAAGCTGCACTCTCTGATTAATGTAGAGGGACTGAGGAACAATGCTGCACTCTCTCATTAATGTAGAGGGACTGAGGAACAAAGCTGCACTCTCTGATTAATGTAGAGGGACTGAGGAACAAAGCTGCACTCTCTGATTAATGTAGAGGGACTGAGGAACAATGCTGCACTCTCTCATTAATGTAGAGGTACTGAGGAACAATGCTGCACTCTCTCATTAATGTAGAGGGACTGAGGAACAATGCTGCACTCTCTCATTAATGTAGAGGGAGTGAGGAACAAAGCTGCACTCTCTCATTAATGTAGAGGGACTGAGGAACAAAGCTGCACTCTCTCATTAATGTAGAGGGACTGAGGAACAATGCTGCGCTCTCTCTTTAATGTAGAGGGACTGAGGAACAATGCTGCACTCTCTCATTAATATAGAGGGACTGAGGAACAAAGCTGCACTCTCTCATTAATGTAGAGGGACTGAGGAACAAAGCTGCACTCTCTCATTAATGTAGAGCGTCTGAGGAACAATGCTGCGCTCTCTCTTTAATGTAGAGGGACTGAGGAACAATGCTGCACACCCTCATTAATGTAGAGGGACTGAGGAACAATGCTGCACTCTCTCATTAATGTATAGGTCCTGAGGAACAATGCTGCACTTTCTCATTAATGTAGAGGGACTGAGGAACAATGCTGCACTCTCTCATTAATGTATAGGTCCTGAGGAACAATGCTGCACTTTCTCATTAATGTAGAGGGACTGAGGAACAATGCTGCACTCTCTCATTAATGTATAGGTCCTGAGGAACAATGCTGCACTCTCTCATTAATGTAGAGGGACTGAGGAACAATGCTGCACTCTCTCATTAATGTATAGGTCCTGAGGAACAATGCTGCACTCTCTCATTAATGTAGAGGGACTGAGGAACAATGCTGCACTCTCTCATTAATGTAGAGGGACTGAGGAACAATGCTGCACTCTCTCATTAATGTATAGGTCCTGAGGAACAATGCTGCACTCTCTCATTAATGTAGAGGGACTGAGGAACAATGCTGCACTCTCTCATTAATGTAGAGGGACTGAGGAACAATGCTGCACTCTCTCATTAATGTAGAGGGACTGAGGAACAATGCTGCACTCTCTCATTAATGTATAGGTCCTGAGGAACAATGCTGCACTCTCTCATTAATGTAGAGGGACTGAGGAACAATGCTGCACACCCTCATTAATGTATAGGACCTGAGGAACAATGCTGCACTCTCTCAGTAATGTAGAGGGACTGAGGAACAATGCTGCACTCTCTCATTAATGTATAGGTCCTGAGGAACAATGCTGCACTCTCTCATTAATGTAGAGGGACTGAGGAACAATGCTGCACTCTCTCATTAATGTAGAGGGACTGAGGAACAATGCTGCACTCTCTCATTAATGTAGAGGGACTGAGGAACAATGCTGCACTCTCTCATTAATGTAGAGGGACTGAGGAACAATGCTGCACTCTCTCATTAATGTAGAGGGACTGAGGAACAATGCTGCACTCTCTCATTAATGTATAGGTCCTGAGGAACAATGCTGTACTCTCTCATTAATGTATAGGTCCTGAGGAGCAATGCTGCACTCTCTCATTAATGTAGAGGGACTGAGGAACAATGCTGCACTCTCTCATTAATGTAGAGGGACTGAGGAACAATGCTGCACTCTCTCATTAATGTAGAGGGACTGAGGAACAATGCTGCACTCTCTCATTAATGTAGAGGGACTGAGGAACAATGCTGCATTCTCTCATGAATGTAGAGGGACTGAGGAACAATGCTGCACTCTCTCATTAATGTAGAGGGACTGAGGAACAAAGCTGCACTCTCTCATTAATGTAGAGGGACTGAGGAACAATGCTGCACTCTCTCATTAATGTAGAGGGACGGAGGAACAAAGCTGCACTCTCTCATTAATGTAGAGGGACTGAGGAACAAAGCTGTTCACCCTCATTAATGTATAGGTCCTGAGGAACAATGCTGCACTCTCTCAGTAATGTAGAGGGACTGAGGAACAATGCTGCACTCTCTCATTAATGTATAGGTCCTGAGGAACAAAGCTGCACTCTCTCATTAATGTAGAGGGACTGAGGAACAAAGCTGCACTCTCGCATTAATGTAGAGGGACTGAGGAACAATGCTGCACTCTCTCATTAATGTATAGGTTCTGAGGAACAATGCTGCACACCCTCATTAATGTGGAGGGACTGAGGAACAATGCTGCACTCTCTCATTAATGTATAGGTTCTGAGGAACAATGCTGCACACCCTCATTAATGTAGAGGGACTGAGGAACAATGCTGCACTCTCTCATTAATGTATAGGTCCTGAGGAACAATGCTGCACTCTCTCATTAATGTAGAGGGACTGAGGAACAAAGCTGCACTCTCTCATTAATGTAGAGGGACTGAGGAACAATGCTGCACTCTCTCATTAATGTAGAGGGACTGAGGAACAATGCTGCACACCCTCATTAATGTAGAGGGACTGAGGAACAATGCTGCACTCTCTCAATAATGTAGAGGGACTGAGGAACAATGCTGCACTCTCGCATTAATGTAGAGGGACTGAGGAACAATGCTGCACTCTCTCATTAATGTAGAGGGACTGAGGAACAATGCTACACACCCTCATTAATGTATAGGTCCTGAGGAACAAAGCTGCACTCTCTCATTAATGTATAGGTCCTGAGGAACAATGCTGCACTCTCTCATTAATGTAGAGGGACTGAGGAACAAAGCTGCACTCTCTCATTAATGTAGAGGGACTGAGGAACAAAGCTGCGCTCTCTCTTTAATGTAGAGGGACTGAGGAACAATGCTGCACTCTCTCATTAATGTATAGGTCCTGAGGAACAATGCTGCACTTTCTCACTAATGTAGAGGGACTGAGGAACAATGCTGCACTCTCTCATTAATGTATAGGTCCTGAGGAACAATGCTGCACTCTCTCATTAATGTAGAGGGACTGAGGAACAATGCTGCACTCTGTCATTAATGTAGAGGGACTGAGGAACAAAGCTGCACTCTCTCATTAATGTAGAGGGACTGAGGAACAATGCTGCACTCTCTCATTAATGTAGAGGGACTGAGGAACAATGCTGCACTCTCTCATTAATGTATAGGTCCTGAGGAACAATGCTGCACTCTCTCATTAATGTAGAGGGACTGAGGAACAAAGCTGCACTCTCTCATTAATGTAGAGGGACTGAGGAACAATGCTGCACTCTCTCATTAATGTAGAGGGACTGAGGAACAAAGCTGCACTCTCTCATTAATGTAGAGGGACTGAGGAACAAAGCTGCACTCTCTCATTAATGTAGAGGGACTGAGGAACAAAGCTGCACTCTCTCATTAATGTAGCGGGACTGAGGAACAATGCTGTGCTCTCTCTTTAATGTAGAGGGACTGAGGAACAATGCTGCACTCTCTCATTAATGTAGAGGGACTGAGGAACAAAGCTGCACTCTCATTAATGTAGAGGGACTGAGGAACAAAGCTGCACTCTCTCATTAATGTAGAGGGACTGAGGAACAAAGCTGCACTCTCTCATTAATGTAGAGGGACTGAGGAACAATGCTGCACTCTCTCATTAATGTAGAGGGACTGAGGAACAAAGCTGCACTCTCTCATTAATGTAGAGGGACTGAGGAACAAAGCTGCACTCTCTCATTAATGTAGAGGGACTGAGGAACAATGCTGCGCTCCCTCTTTAATGTAGAGGGACTGAGGAACAATGCTGCACACCCTCATTAATGTAGAGGGACTGAGGAACAATGCTGCACTCTCTCATTAATGTATAGGTCCTGAGGAACAATGCTGCACTTTCTCATTAATGTAGAGGGACTGAGGAACAATGCTGCACTCTCTCATTAATGTATAGGTCCTGAGGAACAATTCTGCACTTTCTCATTAATGTAGAGGGACTGAGGAACAATGCTGCACTCTCTCATTAATGTATAGGTCCTGAGGAACAATGCTGCACTCTCTCATTAATGTAGAGGGACTGAGGAACAATGCTGCACTCTCTCATTAATGTATAGGTCCTGAGGAACAATGCTGCACACCCTCATTAATGTATAGGTCCTGAGGAACAATGCTGCACTCTCTCATTAATGTAGAGGGACTGAGGAACAATGCTGCACTCTCTCATTAATGTATAGGTCCTGAGGAACAATGCTGCACACCCTCATTAATGTATAGGTCCTGAGGAACAATGCTGCACTCTCTCATTAATGTATAGGTCCTGAGGAACAATGCTGCACACCCTCATTAATGTATAGGTCCTGAGGAACAATGCTGCACTCTCTCATTAATGTATAGGGACTGAGGAACAATGCTGCACTCTCTCATTAATGTAGAGGGACTGAGGAACAATGCTGCACTCTCTCATTAATGTATAGGGACTGAGGAACAAAGCTGCACTCTCTCATTAATGTAGAGGGACTGAGGAACAATGCTGCACTCTCTCATTAATGTAGAGGGACTGAGGAACAATGCTGCACTCTCTCATTAATGTAGAGGGACTGAGGAACAAAGATGCACTCTCTCATTAATGTATAGGTCCTGAGGAACAATGCTGCACTCTCTCATTAATGTCGAGGGACTGAGGAACAATGCTGCACTCTCTCATTAATGTAGAGGGACTGAGGAACAATGCTGCACTCTCTCATTACTGTATAGGTCCTGAGGAACAATGCTGCACTCTCTCATTAATGTAGAGGGACTGAGGAACAATGCTGCACACCCTCATTAATGTATAGGTCCTGAGGAACAATGCTGCACTCTCTCATTAATGTAGAGGGACTGAGGAACAATGCTGCACTCTCTCATTAATGTATAGGTCCTGAGGAACAATGCTGCACTCTCTCATTAATGTAGAGGGACTGAGGAACAATGCTGCACTCTCTCATTAATGTAGAGGGACTGAGGAACAATGCTGCACTCTCTCATTAATGTATAGGTCCTGAGGAACAATGCTGTACTCTCTCATTAATGTATAGGTCCTGAGGAACAATGCTGCACTCTCTCATTAAAGTAGAGGGACTGAGGAACAATGCTGCACTCTCTCATTAATGTAGAGGGACTGAGGAACAATGCTGCACTCTCTCATTAATATAGAGGGACTGAGGAACAATGCTGCACTCTCTCATTAATGTAGAGGGACTGAGGAACAAAGCTGCACTCTCTCATTAATGTAGAGGGACTGAGGAACAATGCTGCACTCTCTCATTAATGTAGAGGGACTGAGGAACAAAGCTGCACTCTCTCATTAATGTAGAGGGACTGAGGAACAATGCTGCACTCTCTCAGTAATGTAGAGGGACTGAGGAACAATGCTGCACTCTCTCATTAATGTATAGGTCCTGAGTAACAATGCTGCACTCTCTCATTAATGTAGAGGGACTGAGGAACAAAGCTGCACTCTCTCATTAATGTAGAGGGACTGAGGAACAATGCTGCACTCTCTCAGTAATGTAGAGGGACTGAGGAACAATGCTGCACTCTCTCATTAATGTAGAGGGACTGAGGAACAAAGCTGCACTCTCTCATTAATGTAGAGGGACTGAGGAACAATGCTGCACTCTCTCATTAATGTAGAGGGACTGAGGAACAAAGCTGCACTCTCTCATTAATGTAGAGGGACTGAGGAACAATGCTGCACTCTCTCAGTAATGTAGAGGGACTGAGGAACAATGCTGCACACTCTCATTAATGTAGAGGGACTGAGGAACAATGCTGCACACTCTCATTATTGTATAGGTCCTGAGGAACAATGCTGCACTCTCTCATTAATGTAGAGGGACTGAGGAACAATGCTGCACACCCTCATTAATGTATAGGTTCTGAGGAACAATGCTGCACACCCTCATTAATGTAGAGGGACTGAGGAACAATGCTGCACACCCTCATTAATGTATAGGTTCTGAGGAACAATGCTGCACACCCTCATTAATGTATAGGTTCTGAGGAACAATGCTGCACACCCTCATTAATGTAGAGGGACTGAGGAACAATGCTGCACTCTCTCATTAATGTAGAGGGACTGAGGAACAATGCTGCACTCTCGCATTAATGCAGAGGGACTGAGGAACAATGCTGCACTCTCTCATTAATGTATAGGTTCTGAGGAACAATGCTGCACTTTCTCACTAATGTAGAGGGACTGAGGAACAATGCTGCACTCTCTCATTAATGTAGAGGGACTGAGGAACAATGCTGCACTCTCTCATTAATGTAGAGGGACTGAGGAACAATGCTGCACTCTCTCGTTAATGTAGAGGGACTGAGGAACAATGCTGCACTCTCGCATTAATGTAGAGGGACTGAGGAACAATGCTGCACTCTCTCATTAATGTAGAGGGACTGAGGAACAATGCTGCACTCTCTCATTAATGTAGAGGGACTGAGGAACAATGCTGCACTCTCTCATTAATGTAGAGGGACTGAGGAACAATGCTGCACACCCTCATTAATGTAGAGGGACTGAGGAACAATGCTGCACTCTCTCATTAATGTAGAGGGACTGAGGAACAAAGCTGCGCTCTCTCTTTAATGTAGAGGGACTGAGGAACAATGCTGCACTCTCTCATTAATGTATAGGTCCTGAGGAACAATGCTGCACTCTCTCATTAATGTAGAGGGACTGAGGAACAAAGCTGCACTCTCTCATTAATGTAGAGGGACTGAGGAACAATGCTGCGCTCTCTCTTTAATGTAGAGGGACTGAGGAACAATGCTGCACTCTCTCATTAATGTAGAGGGACTGAGGAACAATGCTGCACTCTCTCATTAATGTAGGGGGACTGAGGAACAAAGCTGCACTCTCTCATTAATGTAGAGGGACTGAGGAACAATGCTGCGCTCTCTCTTTAATGTAGAGGGACTGAGGAACAATGCTGCACTCTCTCATTAATGTAGAGGGACTGAGGAACAAAGCTGCACTCTCTCATTAATGTAGGGGGACTGAGGAACAAAGCTGCACTCTCTCATTAATGTAGAGGGACTGAGGAACAATGCTGCGCTCTCTCTTTAATGTAGAGGGACTGAGGAACAATGCTGCACTCTCTCATTAATGTAGAGGGACTGAGGAACAAAGCTGCACTCTCTCATTAATGTAGAGGGTCTGAGGAACAATGCTGCGCTCTCTCTTTAATGTAGAGGGACTGAGGAACAATGCTGCACACCCTCATTAATGTAGAGGGACTGAGGAACAATGCTGCACTCTCTCATTAATGTATAGGTCCTGAGGAACAATGCTGCACTTTCTCATTAATGTAGAGGGACTGAGGAACAATGCTGCACTCTCTCATTAATGTATAGGTCCTGAGGAACAATGCTGCACTTTCTCATTAATGTAGAGGGACTGAGGAACAATGCTGCACTCTCTCATTAATGTACAGGTCCTGAGGAACAATGCTGCACTCTCTCATTAATGTAGAGGGACTGAGGAACAATGCTGCACTCTCTCATTAATGTATAGGTCCTGAGGAACAATGCTGCACACCCTCATTAATGTATAGGTCCTGAGGAACAATGCTGCAATCTCTCATTAATGTAGAGGGACTGAGGAACAATGCTGCACTCTCTCATTAATGTATAGGTCCTGAGCAACAATGCTGCACACCCTCATTAATGTATACGTCCTGAGGAACAATGCTGCACTCTCTCATTAATGTATAGGGACTGAGGAACAATGCTGCACTCTCTCATTAATGTAGAGGGACTGAGGAACAATGCTGCGCTCCCTCTTTAATGTAGAGGGACTGAGGAACAATGCTGCACACCCTCATTAATGTAGAGGGACTGAGGAACAATGCTGCACTCTCTCATTAATGTATAGGTCCTGAGGAACAATGCTGCACTTTCTCATTAATGTAGAGGGACTGAGGAACAATGCTGCACTCTCTCATTAATGTATAGGTCCTGAGGAACAATGCTGCACTTTCTCATTAATGTAGAGGGACTGAGGAACAATGCTGCACTCTCTCATTAATGTATAGGTTCTGAGGAACAATGCTGCACTTTCTCACTAATGTAGAGGGACTGAGGAACAATGCTGCACTCTCTCATTAATGTAGAGGGACTGAGGAACAATGCTGCACTCTCTCATTAATGTAGAGGGACTGAGGAACAATGCTGCACTCTCTCATTAATGTAGAGGGACTGAGGAACAATGCTGCACTCTCTCATTAATGTAGGGGGACTGAGGAACAAAGCTGCAGTCTCTCATTAATGTAGAGGGACTGAGGAACAATGCTGCGCTCTCTCTTTAATGTAGAGGGACTGAGGAACAATGCTGCACTCTCTCATTAATGTAGAGGGACTGAGGAACAAAGCTGCACTCTCTCATTAATGTAGGGGGACTGAGGAACAAAGCTGCACTCTCTCATTAATGTAGAGGGACTGAGGAACAATGCTGCGCTCTCTCTTTAATGTAGAGGGACTGAGGAACAATGCTGCACTCTCTCATTAATGTAGAGGGACTGAGGAACAAAGCTGCACTCTCTCATTAATGTAGAGGGTCTGAGGAACAATGCTGCGCTCTCTCTTTAATGTAGAGGGACTGAGGAACAATGCTGCACACCCTCATTAATGTAGAGGGACTGAGGAACAATGCTGCACTCTCTCATTAATGTATAGGTCCTGAGGAACAATGCTGCACTTTCTCATTAATGTAGAGGGACTGAGGAACAATGCTGCACTCTCTCATTAATGTATAGGTCCTGAGGAACAATGCTGCACTTTCTCATTAATGTAGAGGGACTGAGGAACAATGCTGCACTCTCTCATTAATGTACAGGTCCTGAGGAACAATGCTGCACTCTCTCATTAATGTAGAGGGACTGAGGAACAATGCTGCACTCTCTCATTAATGTATAGGTCCTGAGGAACAATGCTGCACACCCTCATTAATGTATAGGTCCTGAGGAACAATGCTGCAATCTCTCATTAATGTAGAGGGACTGAGGAACAATGCTGCACTCTCTCATTAATGTATAGGTCCTGAGCAACAATGCTGCACACCCTCATTAATGTATACGTCCTGAGGAACAATGCTGCACTCTCTCATTAATGTATAGGGACTGAGGAACAATGCTGCACTCTCTCATTAATGTAGAGGGACTGAGGAACAATGCTGCGCTCCCTCTTTAATGTAGAGGGACTGAGGAACAATGCTGCACACCCTCATTAATGTAGAGGGACTGAGGAACAATGCTGCACTCTCTCATTAATGTATAGGTCCTGAGGAACAATGCTGCACTTTCTCATTAATGTAGAGGGACTGAGGAACAATGCTGCACTCTCTCATTAATGTATAGGTCCTGAGGAACAATGCTGCACTTTCTCATTAATGTAGAGGGACTGAGGAACAATGCTGCACTCTCTCATTAATGTATAGGTTCTGAGGAACAATGCTGCACTTTCTCACTAATGTAGAGGGACTGAGGAACAATGCTGCACTCTCTCATTAATGTAGAGGGACTGAGGAACAATGCTGCACTCTCTCATTAATGTAGAGGGACTGAGGAACAATGCTGCACTCTCTCATTAATGTAGAGGGACTGAGGAACAATGCTGCACTCTCTCATTAATGTAGGGGGACTGAGGAACAAAGCTGCAGTCTCTCATTAATGTAGAGGGACTGAGGAACAATGCTGCGCTCTCTCTTTAATGTAGAGGGACTGAGGAACAATGCTGCACTCTCTCATTAATGTAGAGGGACTGAGGAACAAAGCTGCACTCTCTCATTAATGTAGGGGGACTGAGGAACAAAGCTGCACTCTCTCATTAATGTAGAGGGACTGAGGAACAATGCTGCGCTCTCTCTTTAATGTAGAGGGACTGAGGAACAATGCTGCACTCTCTCATTAATGTAGAGGGACTGAGGAACAAAGCTGCACTCTCTCATTAATGTAGAGGGTCTGAGGAACAATGCTGCGCTCTCTCTTTAATGTAGAGGGACTGAGGAACAATGCTGCACACCCTCATTAATGTAGAGGGACTGAGGAACAATGCTGCACTCTCTCATTAATGTATAGGTCCTGAGGAACAATGCTGCACTTTCTCATTAATGTAGAGGGACTGAGGAACAATGCTGCACTCTCTCATTAATGTATAGGTCCTGAGGAACAATGCTGCACTTTCTCATTAATGTAGAGGGACTGAGGAACAATGCTGCACTCTCTCATTAATGTACAGGTCCTGAGGAACAATGCTGCACTCTCTCATTAATGTAGAGGGACTGAGGAACAATGCTGCACTCTCTCATTAATGTATAGGTCCTGAGGAACAATGCTGCACACCCTCATTAATGTATAGGTCCTGAGGAACAATGCTGCAATCTCTCATTAATGTAGAGGGACTGAGGAACAATGCTGCACTCTCTCATTAATGTATAGGTCCTGAGCAACAATGCTGCACACCCTCATTAATGTATACGTCCTGAGGAACAATGCTGCACTCTCTCATTAATGTATAGGGACTGAGGAACAATGCTGCACTCTCTCATTAATGTAGAGGGACTGAGGAACAATGCTGCGCTCCCTCTTTAATGTAGAGGGACTGAGGAACAATGCTGCACACCCTCATTAATGTAGAGGGACTGAGGAACAATGCTGCACTCTCTCATTAATGTATAGGTCCTGAGGAACAATGCTGCACTTTCTCATTAATGTAGAGGGACTGAGGAACAATGCTGCACTCTCTCATTAATGTATAGGTCCTGAGGAACAATGCTGCACTTTCTCATTAATGTAGAGGGACTGAGGAACAATGCTGCACTCTCTCATTAATGTATAGGTCCTGAGGAACAATGCTGCACTCTCTCATTAATGTAGAGGGACTGAGGAACAATGCTGCACTCTCTCATTAATGTATAGGTCCTGAGGAACAATGCTGCACACCCTCATTAATGTATAGGTCCTGAGGAACAATGCTGCACTCTCTCATTAATGTAGAGGGACTGAGGAACAATGCTGCACTCTCTCATTAATGTATAGGTCCTGAGGAACAATGCTGCACACCCTCATTAATGTATAGGTCCTGAGGAACAATGCTGCACTCTCTCATTAATGTAGAGGGACTGAGGAACAATGCTGCACTCTCTCATTAATGTATAGGTCCTGAGGAACAATGCTGCACACCCTCATTAATGTATAGGTCCTGAGGAACAATGCTGCACTCTCTCATTAATGTATAGGGACTGAGGAACAATGCTGCACTCTCTCATTAATGTATAGGGACTGAGGAACAATGCTGCACTCTCTCATTAATGTAGAGGGACTGAGGAACAATGCTGCACTCTCTCATTAATGCAGAGGGACTGAGGAACAATGCTGCACTCTCTCATTAATGTATAGGTCCTGAGGAACAATGCTGCACACCCTCATTAATGTATAGGTCCTGAGGAACAATGCTGCACTCTCTCATTAATGTAGAGGGACTGAGGAACAATGCTGCACTCTCTCATTAATGTATAGGTCCTGAGGAACAATGCTGCACTCTCTCATTAATGTATAGGTCCTGAGGAACAATGCTGCACTCTCTCATTAATGTAGAGGGACTGAGGAACAATGCTGCACTCTCTCATTAATGTATAGGGACTGAGGAACAATGCTGCACTCTCTCATTAATGTAGAGGGACTGAGGAACAATGCTGCACTCTCTCATTAATGTATAGGTCCGGAGGAACAATGCTGCACTCTCTCATTAATGTAGAGGGACTGAGGAACAATGCTGCACTCTCTCATTAATGTATAGGGACTGAGGAACAAAGCTGCACTCTCTCATTAATGTAGAGGGACTGAGGAACAAAGCTGCACTCTCTCATTAATGTATAGGTCCTGAGGAACAATGCTGCACTCTCTCATTAATGTAGAGGGACTGAGGAACAAAGCTGCACTCTCTCATTAATGTAGAGGGACTGAGGAACAAAGCTGCACTCTCTCATTAATGTATAGGTCCTGAGGAACAATGCTGCACTCTCTCATTAATGTCGAGGGACTGAGGAACAATGCTGCACACCCTCATTAATGTATAGGTCCTGAGGAACAATGCTGCACTCTCTCATTAATGTAGAGGGACTGAGGAACAATGCTGCACTCTCTCATTAATGTATAGGTCCTGAGGAACAATGCTGCACTCTCTCAGTAATGTATAGGTCCTGAGGAACAATGCTGCACTCTCTCATTAAAGTAGAGGGACTGAGGAACAATGCTGCACTCTCTCATTAATGTAGAGGGACTGAGGAACAATGCTGCACACCCTCATTAATGTACAGGTCCTGAGGAACAATGCTGCACTCTCTCATTAAAGTAGAGGGACTGAGGAACAATGCTGCACTCTCTCATTAATGTAGAGGGACTGAGGAACAAAGCTGCACTCTCTCATTAATGTATAGGTCCTGAGGAACAATGCTGCACTCTCTCAGTAATGTATAGGTCCTGAGGAACAATGCTGCACTCTCTCATTAAAGTAGAGGGACTGAGGAACAATGCTGCACTCTCTCATTAATGTAGAGGGACTGAGGAACAATGCTGCACACCCTCATTAATGTACAGGTCCTGAGGAACAATGCTGCACTCTCTCATTAAAGTAGAGGGACTGAGGAACAATGCTGCACTCTCTCATTAATGTAGAGGGACTGAGGAACAATGCTGCACTCTCTCATTAATGTAGAGGGACTGAGGAACAATGCTGCACTCTCTCAGTAATGTATAGGTCCTGAGGAACAATGCTGCACTCTCTCATTAAAGTAGAGGGACTGAGGAACAATGCTGCACTCTCTCATTAATGTAGAGGGACTGAGGAACAAAGCTGCACTCTCTCATTAATGTAGAGGGACTGAGGAACAATGCTGCACTCTCTCATTAATGTATAGGTCCTGAGGAACAAAGCTGCACTCTCTCATTAATGTAGAGGGACTGAGGAACAATGCTGCACTCTCTCAGTAATGTAGAGGGACTGAGGAACAATGCTGCACTCTCTCATTAATGTAGAGGGACTGAGGAACAAAGCTGCACTCTCTCATTAATGTAGAGGGACTGAGGAACAATGCTGCACTCTCTCATTAATGTAGAGGGACTGAGGAACAAAGCTGCACTCTCTCATTAATGTAGAGGGACTGAGGAACAATGCTGCACTCTCTCAGTAATGTAGAGGGACTGAGGAACAATGCTGCACTCTCTCATTATTGTATAGGTCCTGAGGAACAATGCTGCACTCTCTCATTAATGTAGAGGGACTGAGGAACAATGCTGCACACTCTCATTATTGTATAGGTCCTGAGGAACAATGCTGCACTCTCTCATTAATGTAGAGGGACTGAGGAACAATGCTGCACACCCTCA
This sequence comes from Heterodontus francisci, assembly GCF_036365525.1. Lineage (NCBI taxonomy): Eukaryota > Metazoa > Chordata > Chondrichthyes > Heterodontiformes > Heterodontidae > Heterodontus > Heterodontus francisci. The sequence goes on from NC_090397.1 coordinate 3,376,071, forward strand.
TTAATGTATAGGTTCTGAGGAACAATGCTGCACACCCTCATTAATGTAGAGGGACTGAGGAACAATGCTGCACACCCTCATTAATGTATAGGTTCAGAGGAACAATGCTGCACACCCTCATTAATGTATAGGTTCTGAGGAACAATGCTGCACACCCTCATTAATGTATAGGTTCTGAGGAACAATGCTGCACACCCTCATTAATGTAGAGGGACTGAGGAACAATGCTGCACTCTCTCATTAATGTAGAGGGACTGAGGAACAATGCTGCACTCTCTCATTAATGTAGAGGGACTGAGGAACAATGCTGCACACCCTCATTAATGTAGAGGGACTGAGGAACAATGCTGCACACCCTCATTAATGTAGAGGGACTGAGGAACAATGCTGCACTCTCTCATTAATGTAGAGGGACTGAGGAACAATGCTGCACTCTCTCATTAATGTAGAGGGACTGAGGAACAATGCTGCACTCTCTCATTAATGTAGAGGGACTGAGGAACAATGCTGCACTCTCGCATTAATGCAGAGGGACTGAGGAACAATGCTGCACTCTCTCATTAATGTATAGGTTCTGAGGAACAATGCTGCACTTTCTCACTAATGTAGAGGGACTGAGGAACAATGCTGCACTCTCTCATTAATGTAGAGGGACTGAGGAACAATGCTGCACTCTCTCATTAATGTAGAGGGACTGAGGAACAATGCTGCACTCTCTCATTAATGTAGAGGGACTGAGGAACAATGCTGCACTCTCTCATTAATGTAGAGGGACTGAGGAACAATGCTGCACTCTCGCATTAATGTAGAGGGACTGAGGAACAATGCTGCACTCTCTCATTAATGTAGAGGGACTGAGGAACAATGCTGCACTCTCTCATTAATGTAGAGGGACTGAGGAACAATGCTGCACTCTCTCATTAATGTAGAGGGACTGAGGAACAATGCTGCACACCCTCATTAATGTAGAGGGACTGAGGAACAATGCTGCACTCTCTCATTAATGTAGAGGGACTGAGGAACAAAGCTGCGCTCTCTCTTTAATGTAGAGGGACTGAGGAACAATGCTGCACTCTCTCATTAATGTATAGGTCCTGAGGAACAATGCTGCACTCTCTCATTAATGTAGAGGGACTGAGGAACAAAGCTGCACTCTCTCATTAATGTAGAGGGACTGAGGAACAATGCTGCGCTCTCTCTTTAATGTAGAGGGACTGAGGAACAATGCTGCACTCTCTCATTAATGTAGAGGGACTGAGGAACAATGCTGCACTCTCTCATTAATGTAGGGGGACTGAGGAACAAAGCTGCACTCTCTCATTAATGTAGAGGGACTGAGGAACAATGCTGCGCTCTCTCTTTAATGTAGAGGGACTGAGGAACAATGCTGCACTCTCTCATTAATGTAGAGGGACTGAGGAACAAAGCTGCACTCTCTCATTAATGTAGGGGGACTGAGGAACAAAGCTGCACTCTCTCATTAATGTAGAGGGACTGAGGAACAATGCTGCGCTCTCTCTTTAATGTAGAGGGACTGAGGAACAATGCTGCACTCTCTCATTAATGTAGAGGGACTGAGGAACAAAGCTGCACTCTCTCATTAATGTAGAGGGTCTGAGGAACAATGCTGCGCTCTCTCTTTAATGTAGAGGGACTGAGGAACAATGCTGCACACCCTCATTAATGTAGAGGGACTGAGGAACAATGCTGCACTCTCTCATTAATGTATAGGTCCTGAGGAACAATGCTGCACTTTCTCATTAATGTAGAGGGACTGAGGAACAATGCTGCACTCTCTCATTAATGTATAGGTCCTGAGGAACAATGCTGCACTTTCTCATTAATGTAGAGGGACTGAGGAACAATGCTGCACTCTCTCATTAATGTACAGGTCCTGAGGAACAATGCTGCACTCTCTCATTAATGTAGAGGGACTGAGGAACAATGCTGCACTCTCTCATTAATGTATAGGTCCTGAGGAACAATGCTGCACACCCTCATTAATGTATAGGTCCTGAGGAACAATGCTGCAATCTCTCATTAATGTAGAGGGACTGAGGAACAATGCTGCACTCTCTCATTAATGTATAGGTCCTGAGCAACAATGCTGCACACCCTCATTAATGTATACGTCCTGAGGAACAATGCTGCACTCTCTCATTAATGTATAGGGACTGAGGAACAATGCTGCACTCTCTCATTAATGTAGAGGGACTGAGGAACAATGCTGCACTCTCTCATTAATGTATAGGGACTGAGGAACAATGCTGCACTCTCTCATTAATGTAGAGGGACTGAGGAACAATGCTGCACACCCTCATTAATGTATAGGTCCTGAGGAACAATGCTGCACTCTCTCATTAATGTATAGGTCCTGAGGAACAATGCTGTACTCTCTCATTAATGTATAGGTCCTGAGGAACAATGCTGCACTCTCTCATTAATGTATAGGTCCTGAGGAACAATGCTGCACTCTCTCATTAATGTATAGGGACTGAGGAACAATGCTGCACTCTCTCATTAATGTAGAGGGACTGAGGAACAATGCTGCACACCCACATTAATGTATAGGTCCTGAGGAACAATGCTGCACTCTCTCATTAATGTAGAGGGACTGAGGAACAATGCTGCACTCTCTCATTAATGTATAGGGACTGAGGAACAATGCTGCACTCTCTCATTAATGTAGAGGGACTGAGGAACAATGCTGCACACCCTCATTAATGTATAGGTCCTGAGGAACAATGCTGCACTCTCTCATTAATGTATAGGTCCTGAGGAACAATGCTGTACTCTCTCATTAATGTATAGGTCCTGAGGAACAATGCTGCACTCTCTCATTAATGTATAGGTCCTGAGGAACAATGCTGCACTCTCTCATTAATGTATAGGGACTGAGGAACAATGCTGCACTCTCTCATTAATGTAGAGGGACTGAGGAACAATGCTGCACACCCTCATTAATGTATAGGTCCTGAGGAACAATGCTGCACTCTCTCATTAATGTATAGGTCCTGAGGAACAATGCTGCACTCTCTCATTAATGTATAGGGACTGAGGAACAATGCTGCACTCTCTCATTAATGTAGAGGGACTGAGGAACAATGCTGCACTCTCTCATTAATGTATAGGTCCTGAGGAACAATGCTGCACTCTCTCATTAATGTAGAGGGACTGAGGAACAATGCTGCACTCTCTCATTAATGTAGAGGGACTGAGGAACAATGCTGCACTCTCTCATTAATGTATAGGTCCTGAGGAACAATGCTGTACTCTCTCATTAATGTATAGGTCCTGAGGAACAATGCTGCACTCTCTCATTAATGTAGAGGGACTGAGGAACAATGCTGCACTCTCTCATTAATGTATAGGTCCTGAGGAACAATGCTGTACTCTCTCATTAATGTATAGGTCCTGAGGAACAATGCTGCACTCTCTCATTAATGTAGAGGGACTGAGGAACAAAGCTGCACTCTCTCATTAATGTAGAGGGACTGAGGAACAATGCTGTACTCTCTCATTAATGTAGAGGGACTGAGGAACAATGCTGCACTCTCTCATTAATGTAGAGGGACTGAGGAACAATGCTGCACTCTCTCATTAATGTAGAGGGACTGAGGAACAAAGCTGCACTCTCTCATTAATGTAGAGGGACTGAGGAACAATGCTGCACTCTCGCATTAATGCAGAGGGACTGAGGAACAATGCTGCACTCTCTCATTAATGTATAGGTCCTGAGGAACAATGCTGCACACTCTCATTAATGTAGAGGGACTGAGGAACAATGCTGCACTCTCTCATTAATGTAGAGGGACTGAGGAACAATGCTGCACTCTCTCATTAATGTAGAGGGACTGAGGAACAAAGCTGCACTCTCTCATTAATGTAGGGGGACTGAGGAACAAAGCTGCACTCTCTCATTAATGTAGAGGGACTGAGGAACAATGCTGCGCTCTCTCTTTAATGTAGAGGGACTGAGGAACAATGCTGCACTCTCTCATTAATGTAGAGGGACTGAGGAACAAAGCTGCACACCCTCATTAATGTAGAGGGACTGAGGAACAATGCTGCACTCTCTCATTAATGTATAGGTTCTGAGGAACAATGCTGCACACCCTCATTAATGTAGAGGGACTGAGGAACAATGCTGCACTCTCGCATTAATGTAGAGGGACTGAGGAACAATGCTGCACTCTCGCATTAATGCAGAGGGACTGAGGAACAATGCTGCACTCTCTCATTAATGTATAGGTTCTGAGGAACAATGCTGCACTTTCTCACTAATGTAGAGGGACTGAGGAACAATGCTGCACTCTCTCATTAATGTAGAGGGACTGAGGAACAATGCTGCACTCTCTCATTAATGTAGAGGGACTGAGGAACAATGCTGCACTCTCTCATTAATGTAGAGGGACTGAGGAACAATGCTGCACTCTCGCATTAATGTAGAGGGACTGAGGAACAATGCTGCACTCTCTCATTAATGTAGAGGGACTGAGGAACAATGCTGCACTCTCTCATTAATGTAGAGGGACTGAGGAACAATGCTGCACTCTCTCATTAATGTAGAGGGACTGAGGAACAATGCTGCACACCGTCATTAATGTAGAGGGACTGAGGAACAATGCTGCACTCTCTCATTAATGTAGAGGGACTGAGGAACAAAGCTGCGCTCTCTCTTTAATGTAGAGGGACTGAGGAACAATGCTGCACTCTCTCATTAATGTATAGGTCCTGAGGAACAATGCTGCACTCTCTCATTAATGTAGAGGGACTGAGGAACAATGCTGCACTCTCTCATTAATGTAGAGGGACTGAGGAACAATGCTGCACTCTCTCATTAATGTAGAGGGACTGAGGAACAAAGCTGCACTCTCTCATTAATGTAGAGGGACTGAGGAACAAAGCTGCACTCTCTCATTAATGTAGAGGGACTGAGGAACAAAGCTGCACTCTCATTAATGTAGAGGGTCTGAGGAACAATGCTGCGCTCTCTCTTTAATGTAGAGGGACTGAGGAACAATGCTGCACACCCTCATTAATGTAGAGGGACTGAGGAACAATGCTGCACTCTCTCATTAATGTATAGGTCCTGAGGAACAATGCTGCACTTTCTCATTAATGTAGAGGGACTGAGGAACAATGCTGCACTCTCTCATTAATGTATAGGTCCTGAGGAACAATGCTGCACTTTCTCATTAATGTAGAGGGACTGAGGAACAATGCTGCACTCTCTCATTAATGTACAGGTCCTGAGGAACAATGCTGCACTCTCTCATTAATGTAGAGGGACTGAGGAACAATGCTGCACTCTCTCATTAATGTATAGGTCCTGAGGAACAATGCTGCACACCCTCATTAATGTATAGGTCCTGAGGAACAATGCTGCAATCTCTCATTAATGTAGAGGGACTGAGGAACAATGCTGCACTCTCTCATTAATGTATAGGTCCTGAGGAACAATGCTGCACACCCTCATTAATGTATAGGTCCTGAGGAACAATGCTGCACTCTCTCATTAATGTATAGGGACTGAGGAACAATGCTACACTCTCTCATTAATGTAGAGGGACTGAGGAACAATGCTGCACTCTCTCATTAATGTATAGGGACTGAGGAACAATGCTGCACTCTCTCATTAATGTAGAGGGACTGAGGAACAATGCTGCACACCCTCATTAATGTATAGGTCCTGAGGAACAATGCTGCACTCTCTCATTAATGTATAGGTCCTGAGGAACAATGCTGTACTCTCTCATTAATGTATAGGTCCTGAGGAACAATGCTGCACTCTCTCATTAATGTATAGGTCCTGAGGAACAATGCTGCACTCTCTCATTAATGTATAGTGACTGAGGAACAATGCTGCACTCTCTCATTAATGTAGAGGGACTGAGGAACAATGCTGCACACCCTCATTAATGTATAGGTCCTGAGGAACAATGCTGCACTCTCTCATTAATGTAGAGGGACTGAGGAACAATGCTGCACTCTCTCATTAATGTATAGGGACTGAGGAACAATGCTGCACTCTCTCATTAATGTAGAGGGACTGAGGAACAATGCTGCACACCCTCATTAATGTATAGGTCCTGAGGAACAATGCTGCACTCTCTCATTAATGTATAGGTCCTGAGGAACAATGCTGTACTCTCTCATTAATGTATAGGTCCTGAGGAACAATGCTGCACTCTCTCATTAATGTATAGGTCCTGAGGAACAATGCTGCACTCTCTCATTAATGTATAGGGACTGAGGAACAATGCTGCACTCTCTCATTAATGTAGAGGGACTGAGGAACAATGCTGCACACCCTCATTAATGTATAGGTCCTGAGGAACAATGCTGCACTCTCTCATTAATGTAGAGGGACTGAGGAACAATGCTGCACTCTCTCATTAATGTAGAGGGACTGAGGAACAAAGCTGCACTCTCTCATTAATGTAGAGGGACTGAGGAACAATGCTGCACTCTCTCATTAATGTAGAGGGACTGAGGAACAATGCTGCACTCTCTCATTAATGTATAGGTCCTGAGGAACAATGCTGCACTCTCTCATTAATGTAGAGGGACTGAGGAACAATGCTGCACACCCTCATTAATGTATAGGTCCTGAGGAACAATGCTGCACTCTCTCATTAATGTAGAGGGACTGAGGAACAATGCTGCACTCTGTCATTAATGTATAGGTCCTGAGGAACAATGCTGCACTCTCTCATTAATGTAGAGGGACTGAGGAACAATGCTGCACTCTCTCATTAATGTAGAGGGACTGAGGAACAATGCTGCACACCCTCATTAATGTATAGGTCCTGAGGAACAATGCTGTACTCTCTCATTAATGTATAGGTCCTGAGGAACAATGCTGCACTCTCTCATTAAAGTAGAGGGACTGAGGAACAATGCTGCACTCTCGCATTAATGTAGAGGGACTGAGGAACAATGCTGCACTCTCTCATTAATATAGAGGGACTGAGGAAAAATGCTGCACTCTCTCATTAATGTAGAGGGACTGAGGAACAAAGCTGCACTCTCTCATTAATGTAGAGGGACTGAGGAACAATGCTGCACTCTCTCATTAATGTAGAGGGACTGAGGAACAATGCTGCACACTCTCATTAATCTATAGGTCCTGAGGAACACTGCTGCACTCTCTCATTAATGTAGAGGGTCTGAGGAACAAAGCTGCACTCTCTCATTAATGTAGAGGGACTGAGGAACAATGCTGCACTCTCTCAGTAATGTAGAGGGACTGAGGAACAAAGCTGCACTCTCTCAGTAATGTAGAGGGACTGAGGAACAATGCTGCACTCTCTCATTAATGTATAGGTCCTGAGGAACAATGCTGCACTCTCTCATTAATGTAGAGGGACTGAGGAACAAAGCTGCACTCTCTCAGTAATGTAGAGGGACTGAGGAACAATGCTGCACTCTCTCATTAATGTATAGGTCCTGAGGAACAATGCTGCACTCTCTCATTAATGTAGAGGGACTGAGGAACAATGCTGCACTCTCTCAGTAATGTAGAGGGACTGAGGAACAATGCTGCACTCTCTCATTAATGTAGAGGGACTGAGGAACAATGCTGCGCTCTCTCTTTAATGTAGAGGGACTGAGGAACAATGCTGCACTCTCTCATTAATGTATAGGTCCTGAGGAACAATGCTGCACTCTCTCATTAATGTAGAGGGACTGAGGAACAAAGCTGCACTCTCTCATTAATGTAGAGGGACTGAGGAACAAAGCTGCACTCTCTCATTAATGTAGAGGGACTGAGGAACAATGCTGCGCTCTCTCTTTAATGTAGAGGGACTGAGGAACAATGCTGCACTCTCTCATTAATGTATAATTCCTGAGGAACAATGCTGCACTCTCTCATTAATGTAGAGGGACTGAGGAACAATGCTGCACTCTCTCATTAATGTAGAGGGACTGAGGAACAAAGCAGCACTCTCTCATTAATGTAGAGGGACTGAGGAACAATGCTGCACTCTCTCATTAATGTAGAGGGACTGAGGAACAATGCTGCACTCTCTCATTAATGTAGAGGGACTGAGGAACAATGCTGCACTCTCTCATTAATGTAGAGGGACTGAGGAACAAAGCTGCACTCTCTCATTAATGTAGGGGGACTGAGGAACAAAGCTGCACTCTCTCATTAATGTAGAGGGACTGAGGAACAATGCTGCACTCTCTCATTAATGTAGAGGGACTGAGGAACAAAGCTGCACTCTCTCATTAATGTAGAGGGACTGAGGAACAAAGCTGCACTCTCTCATTAATGTAGCGGGACGGAGGAACAAAGCTGCACTCTCTCATTAATGTATAGGTCCTGAGGAACAATGCTGCACTCTCTCATTAATGTAGAGGGACTGAGGAACAAAGCTGCACTCTCTCATTAATGTAGGGGGACTGAGGAACAAAGCTGCACTCTCTCATTAATGTAGAGGGACTGAGGAACAATGCTGCACTCTCTCATTAATGTAGAGGGACTGAGGAACAAAGCTGCACTCTCTCATTAATGTCGAGGGACTGAGGAACAATGCTGCACTCTCTCATTAATGTATAGGTCCTGAGGAACAATGCTGCACTCTCTCATTAATGTATAGGTCCTGAGGAACAATGCTGCACTCTCTCATTAATGTAGATGGACTGAGGAACAAAGCTGCACTCTCTCATTAATGTATAGGTCCTGAGGAACAATGCTGCACTCTCTCATTAATGTAGAGGGACTGAGGAACAAAGCTGCACTCTCTCATTAATGTAGAGGGACTGAGGAACAAAGCTGCACTCTCTCATTAATGTAGAGGGACTGAGGAACAAAGCTGCACTCTCTCATTAATGTAGGGGGACTGAGGAACAAAGCTGCACTCTCTCATTAATGTAGAGGGACTGAGGAACAAAGCTGCACTCTCTCAGTAATGTAGAGGGACTGAGGAACAAAGCTGCACTCTCTCAGTAATGTAGAGGGACTGAGGAACAATGCTGCACTCTCTCATTAATGTATAGGTCCTGAGGAACAATGCTGCACTCTCTCATTAATGTAGAGGGACTGAGGAACAAAGCTGCACTCTCTCAGTAATGTAGAGGGACTGAGGAACAATGCTGCACTCTCTCATTAATGTATAGGTCCTGAGGAACAATGCTGCACTCTCTCATTAATGTAGAGGGACTGAGGAACAATGCTGCACTCTCTCAGTAATGTAGAGGGACTGAGGAACAATGCTGCACTCTCTCATTAATGTAGAGGGACTGAGGAACAATGCTGCGCTCTCTCTTTAATGTAGAGGGACTGAGGAACAATGCTGCACTCTCTCATTAATGTATAGGTCCTGAGGAACAATGCTGCACTCTCTCATTAATGTAGAGGGACTGAGGAACAAAGCTGCACTCTCTCATTAATGTAGAGGGACTGAGGAACAAAGCTGCACTCTCTCATTAATGTAGAGGGACTGAGGAACAATGCTGCGCTATCTCTTTAATGTAGAGGGACTGAGGAACAATGCTGCACTCTCTCATTAATGTATAATTCCTGAGGAACAATGCTGCACTCTCTCATTAATGTAGAGGGACTGAGGAACAATGCTGCACTCTCTCATTAATGTAGAGGGACTGAGGAACAAAGCTGCACTCTCTCATTAATGTAGAGGGACTGAGGAACAATGCTGCACTCTCTCATTAATGTAGAGGGACTGAGGAACAATGCTGCACTCTCTCATTAATGTAGAGGGACTGAGGAACAATGCTGCACTCTCTCATTAATGTAGAGGGACTGAGGAACAAAGCTGCACTCTCTCATTAATGTAGGGGGACTGAGGAACAAAGCTGCACTCTCTCATTAATGTAGAGGGACTGAGGAACAATGCTGCACTCTCTCATTAATGTAGAGGGACTGAGGAACAAAGCTGCACTCTCTCATTAATGTAGAGGGACTGAGGAACAAAGCTGCACTCTCTCATTAATGTAGAGGGACTGAGGAACAATGCTGCACACCCTCATTAATGTATAGGTCCTGAGGAACAATGCTGTACTCTCTCATTAATGTATAGGTCCTGAGGAACAATGCTGCACTCTCTCATTAAAGTAGAGGGACTGAGGAACAATGCTGCACTCTCGCATTAATGTAGAGGGACTGAGGAACAATGCTGCACTCTCTCATTAATATAGAGGGACTGAGGAAAAATGCTGCACTCTCTCATTAATGTAGAGGGACTGAGGAACAAAGCTGCACTCTCTCATTAATGTAGAGGGACTGAGGAACAATGCTGCACTCTCTCATTAATGTAGAGGGACTGAGGAACAATGCTGCACACTCTCATTAATCTATAGGTCCTGAGGAACACTGCTGCACTCTCTCATTAATGTAGAGGGTCTGAGGAACAAAGCTGCACTCTCTCATTAATGTAGAGGGACTGAGGAACAATGCTGCACTCTCTCAGTAATGTAGAGGGACTGAGGAACAAAGCTGCACTCTCTCAGTAATGTAGAGGGACTGAGGAACAATGCTGCACTCTCTCATTAATGTATAGGTCCTGAGGAACAATGCTGCACTCTCTCATTAATGTAGAGGGACTGAGGAACAAAGCTGCACTCTCTCAGTAATGTAGAGGGACTGAGGAACAATGCTGCACTCTCTCATTAATGTATAGGTCCTGAGGAACAATGCTGCACTCTCTCATTAATGTAGAGGGACTGAGGAACAATGCTGCACTCTCTCAGTAATGTAGAGGGACTGAGGAACAATGCTGCACTCTCTCATTAATGTAGAGGGACTGAGGAACAATGCTGCGCTCTCTCTTTAATGTAGAGGGACTGAGGAACAATGCTGCACTCTCTCATTAATGTATAGGTCCTGAGGAACAATGCTGCACTCTCTCATTAATGTAGAGGGACTGAGGAACAAAGCTGCACTCTCTCATTAATGTAGAGGGACTGAGGAACAAAGCTGCACTCTCTCATTAATGTAGAGGGACTGAGGAACAATGCTGCGCTCTCTCTTTAATGTAGAGGGACTGAGGAACAATGCTGCACTCTCTCATTAATGTATAATTCCTGAGGAACAATGCTGCACTCTCTCATTAATGTAGAGGGACTGAGGAACAATGCTGCACTCTCTCATTAATGTAGAGGGACTGAGGAACAAAGCAGCACTCTCTCATTAATGTAGAGGGACTGAGGAACAATGCTGCACTCTCTCATTAATGTAGAGGGACTGAGGAACAATGCTGCACTCTCTCATTAATGTAGAGGGACTGAGGAACAATGCTGCACTCTCTCATTAATGTAGAGGGACTGAGGAACAAAGCTGCACTCTCTCATTAATGTAGGGGGACTGAGGAACAAAGCTGCACTCTCTCATTAATGTAGAGGGACTGAGGAACAATGCTGCACTCTCTCATTAATGTAGAGGGACTGAGGAACAAAGCTGCACTCTCTCATTAATGTAGAGGGACTGAGGAACAAAGCTGCACTCTCTCATTAATGTAGCGGGACGGAGGAACAAAGCTGCACTCTCTCATTAATGTATAGGTCCTGAGGAACAATGCTGCACTCTCTCATTAATGTAGAGGGACTGAGGAACAAAGCTGCACTCTCTCATTAATGTAGGGGGACTGAGGAACAAAGCTGCACTCTCTCATTAATGTAGAGGGACTGAGGAACAATGCTGCACTCTCTCATTAATGTAGAGGGACTGAGGAACAAAGCTGCACTCTCTCATTAATGTCGAGGGACTGAGGAACAATGCTGCACTCTCTCATTAATGTATAGGTCCTGAGGAACAATGCTGCACTCTCTCATTAATGTATAGGTCCTGAGGAACAATGCTGCACTCTCTCATTAATGTAGATGGACTGAGGAACAAAGCTGCACTCTCTCATTAATGTATAGGTCCTGAGGAACAATGCTGCACTCTCTCATTAATGTAGAGGGACTGAGGAACAAAGCTGCACTCTCTCATTAATGTAGAGGGACTGAGGAACAAAGCTGCACTCTCTCATTAATGTAGAGGGACTGAGGAACAAAGCTGCACTCTCTCATTAATGTAGGGGGACTGAGGAACAAAGCTGCACTCTCTCATTAATGTAGAGGGACTGAGGAACAAAGCTGCACTCTCTCAGTAATGTAGAGGGACTGAGGAACAAAGCTGCACTCTCTCAGTAATGTAGAGGGACTGAGGAACAATGCTGCACTCTCTCATTAATGTATAGGTCCTGAGGAACAATGCTGCACTCTCTCATTAATGTAGAGGGACTGAGGAACAAAGCTGCACTCTCTCAGTAATGTAGAGGGACTGAGGAACAATGCTGCACTCTCTCATTAATGTATAGGTCCTGAGGAACAATGCTGCACTCTCTCATTAATGTAGAGGGACTGAGGAACAATGCTGCACTCTCTCAGTAATGTAGAGGGACTGAGGAACAATGCTGCACTCTCTCATTAATGTAGAGGGACTGAGGAACAATGCTGCGCTCTCTCTTTAATGTAGAGGGACTGAGGAACAATGCTGCACTCTCTCATTAATGTATAGGTCCTGAGGAACAATGCTGCACTCTCTCATTAATGTAGAGGGACTGAGGAACAAAGCTGCACTCTCTCATTAATGTAGAGGGACTGAGGAACAAAGCTGCACTCTCTCATTAATGTAGAGGGACTGAGGAACAATGCTGCGCTATCTCTTTAATGTAGAGGGACTGAGGAACAATGCTGCACTCTCTCATTAATGTATAATTCCTGAGGAACAATGCTGCACTCTCTCATTAATGTAGAGGGACTGAGGAACAATGCTGCACTCTCTCATTAATGTAGAGGGACTGAGGAACAAAGCTGCACTCTCTCATTAATGTAGAGGGACTGAGGAACAATGCTGCACTCTCTCATTAATGTAGAGGGACTGAGGAACAATGCTGCACTCTCTCATTAATGTAGAGGGACTGAGGAACAATGCTGCACTCTCTCATTAATGTAGAGGGACTGAGGAACAAAGCTGCACTCTCTCATTAATGTAGGGGGACTGAGGAACAAAGCTGCACTCTCTCATTAATGTAGAGGGACTGAGGAACAATGCTGCACTCTCTCATTAATGTAGAGGGACTGAGGAACAAAGCTGCACTCTCTCATTAATGTAGAGGGACTGAGGAACAAAGCTGCACTCTCTCATTAATGTAGCGGGACGGAGGAACAAAGCTGCACTCTCTCATTAATGTATAGGTCCTGAGGAACAATGCTGCACTCTCTCATTAATGTAGAGGGACTGAGGAACAAAGCTGCACTCTCTCATTAATGTAGGGGGACTGAGGAACAAAGCTGCACTCTCTCATTAATGTAGAGGGACTGAGGAACAATGCTGCACTCTCTCATTAATGTAGAGGGACTGAGGAACAAAGCTGCACTCTCTCATTAATGTCGAGGGACTGAGGAACAATGCTGCACTCTCTCATTAATGTATAGGTCCTGAGGAACAATGCTGCACTCTCTCATTAATGTATAGGTCCTGAGGAACAATGCTGCACTCTCTCATTAATGTAGATGGACTGAGGAACAAAGCTGCACTCTCTCATTAATGTATAGGTCCTGAGGAACAATGCTGCACTCTCTCATTAATGTAGAGGGACTGAGGAACAAAGCTGCACTCTCTCATTAATGTAGAGGGACTGAGGAACAAAGCTGCACTCTCTCATTAATGTAGAGGGACTGAGGAACAAAGCTGCACTCTCTCATTAATGTAGGGGGACTGAGGAACAAAGCTGCACTCTCTCATTAATGTAGAGGGACTGAGGAACAAAGCTGCACTCTCTCATTAATGTAGAGGGACTGAGGAACAAAGCTGCACTCTCTCATTAATGTAGAGGGTCTGAGGAACAATGCTGCGCTCTCTCTTTAATGTAGAGGGACTGAGGAACAATGCTGCACTCTCTCATAAATGCAGAGGGACTGAGGAACAAAGCTGCACTCTCTCATTAATGTAGAGGGACTGAGGAACAAAGCTGCACTCTCTCATTAATGTAGAGGGACTGAGGAACAAAGCTGCACTCTCTCATTAATGTAGAGGGTCTGAGGAACAATGCTGCGCTCTCTCTTTAATGTAGAGGGACTGAGGAACAATGCTGCACACCCTCATTAATGTAGAGGGACTGAGGAACAATGCTGCACTCTCTCATTAATGTATAGGTCCTGAGGAACAATGCTGCACTTTCTCATTAATGTAGAGGGACTGAGGAACAATGCTGCACTCTCTCATTAATGTATAAGTCCTGAGGAACAATGCTGCACTCTCTCATTAATGTAGAGGGACTGAGGAACAAAGCTGCACACCCTCATTAATGTAGAGGGACTGAGGAACAATGCTGCACTCTCTCATTAATGTAGAGGGACTGAGGAACAATGCTGCACTCTCTCATTAATGTAGAGGGACTGAGGAACAAAGCAGCACTCTCTCATTAATGTAGAGGGACTGAGGAACAATGCTGCACTCTCTCATTAATGTAGAGGGACTGAGGAACAATGCTGCACTCTCTCATTAATGTAGAGGGACTGAGGAACAATGCTGCACTCTCTCATTAATGTAGAGGGACTGAGGAACAAAGCTGCACTCTCTCATTAATGTAGCGGGACTGAGGAACAAAGCTGCACTCTCTCATTAATGTCGAAGGACTGAGGAACAATGCTGCACTCTCTCATTAATGTATAGGTCCTGAGGAACAATGCTGCACTCTCTCATTAATGTAGGGGGACTGAGGAACAAAGCTGCACTCTCTCATTAATGTAGAGGGACTGAGGAACAAAGCTGCACTCTCTCATTAATGTAGAGGGTCTGAGGAACAATGCTGCGCTCTCTCTTTAATGTAGAGGGACTGAGGAACAATGCTGCACTCTCTCTTTAATGTAGAGGGACTGAGGAACAATGCTGCACTCTCTCATTAATGTAGAGGGACTGAGGAACAAAGCTGCACTCTCTCATTAATGTAGAGGGACTGAGGAACAATGCTGCGCTCTCTCTTTAATGTAGAGGGACTGAGGAACAATGCTGCACTCTCTCATTAATGTAGAGGGACTGAGGAACAATGCTGCACTCTCTCATTAATGTATAGGTCCTGAGGAACAATGCTGCACTCTCTCATTAATGTAGAGGGACTGAGGAACAATGCTGCACACCCTCATTAATGTATAGGTCCTGAGGAACAATGCTGCACACCCTCATTAATGTATAGGTCCTGAGGAACAATGCTGCACTCTCTCATTAATGTAGAGGGACTGAGGAACAATGCTGCACTCTGTCATTAATGTATAGGTCCTGAGGAACAATGCTGCACTCTCTCATTAATGTAGAGGGACTGAGGAACAATGCTGCACTCTCTCATTAATGTAGAGGGACTGAGGAACAATGCTGCACTCTCTCATTAATGTATAGGTCCTGAGGAACAATGCTGTACTCTCTCATTAATGTATAGGTCCTGAGGAACAATGCTGCACTCTCTCATTAAAGTAGAGGGACTGAGGATCAATGCTGCACTCTCGCATTAATGTAGAGGGACTGAGGAACAATGCTGCACTCTCTTATTAATATAGAGGGACTGAGGAACAATGCTGCACTCTCTCATTAATGTAGAGGGACTGAGGAACAAAGCTGCACTCTCTCATTAATGTAGAGGGACTGAGGAACAATGCTGCACTCTCTCATTAATGTAGAGGGACTGAGGAACAATGCTGCACTCTTTCATTAATCTATAGGTCCTGAGGAACACTGCTGCACTCTCTCATTAATGTAGAGGGTCTGAGGAACAAAGCTGCACTCTCTCATTAATGTAGAGGGACTGAGGAACAATGCTGCACTCTCTCAGTAATGTAGAAGGACTGAGGAACAATGCTGCACTCTCTCATTAATGTAGAGGGACTGAGGAACAAAGCTGCACTCTCTCATTAATGCAGATCGACTGAGGAACAATGCTGCACTCTCTCAGTAATGTAGAGGTACTGAGGAACAATGCTGCACTCTCTCATAAATGTATAGGTCCTGAGGAACAATGCTGCACTCTCTCATTAATGTAGAGGGACTGAGGAACAATGCTGCACTCTCTCAGAAATGTAGAGGGACTGAGGAACAATGCTGCACTCTCTCATTAATGTAGAGGGACTGAGGAACAAAGCTGCACTCTCTCATTAATGTAGAGGGACTGAGGAACAATGCTGCACTCTCTCATTAATGTAGAGGGACTGAGGAACAATGCTGCGCTCTCTCTTTAATGTAGAGGGACTGAGGAACAATGCTGCACTCTCTCATTAATGTATAGGTCCTGAGGAACAATGCTGCACTCTCTCATTAATGTAGAGGGACTGAGGAACAAAGCTGCACTCTCTCATTAATGTAGAGGGACTGAGGAACAAAGCTGCACTCTCTCATTAATGTAGAGGGACTGAGGAACAATGCTGCGCTCTCTCTTTAATGTAGAGGGACTGAGGAACAAAGCTGCACTCTCTCATTAATGTAGAGGGACTGAGGAACAATGCTGCGCTCTCTCTTTAATGTAGAGGGACTGAGGAACAATGCTGCACTCTCTCTTTATTGTAGAGGGACTGAGGAACAATGCTGCACACCCTCATTAATGTAGAGGGACTGAGGAACAATGCTGCACTCTCTCATTAATGTATAGGTCCTGAGGAACAATGCTGCACTTTCTCATTAATGTAGAGGGACTGAGGAACAATGCTGCACTCTCTCATTAATGTATAGGTCCTGAGGAACAATGCTGCACTTTCTCATTAATGTAGAGGGACTGAGGAACAATGCTGTACTCTCTCATTAATGTAGAGGGACTGAGGAACAATGCTGCACTCTCTCATTAATGTAGAGGGACTGAGGAACAATGCTGCACTCTCTCATTAATGTACAGGTCCTGAGGAACAATGCTGCACTCTCTCATTAATGTAGAGGGACTGAGGAACAATGCTGCACTCTCTCATTAATGTAGAGGTCCTGAGGAACAATGCTGCACACCCTCATTAATGTATAGGTCCTGAGGAACAATGCTGCACTCTCTCATTAATGTATAGGTCCTGAGGAACAATGCTGCACACCCTCATTAATGTATAGGTCCTGAGGAACAATGCTGCACACCCTCATTAATGTAGAGGGACTGAGGAACAATGCTGCACTCTCTCATTAATGTATAGGTCCTGAGGAACAATGCTGCACACCCTCATTAATGTACAGGTCCTGAGGAACAATGCTGCACTCTCTCATTAATGTAGAGGGACTGAGGAACAATGCTGCACTCTCTCATTAATGTATAGGTCCTGAGGAACAATGCTGCACACCCTCATTAATGTATAGGTCCTGAGGAACAATGCTGCACTCTCTCATTAATTTATAGGGACTGAGGAACAATGCTGCACTCTCTCATTAATGTAGAGGGACTGAGGAACAATGCTGCACTCTCCCATTAATGTATAGGGACTGAGGAACAATGCTGCACTCTCTCATTAATGTAGAGGGACTGAGGAACAATGCTGCACACCCTCATTAATGTATAGGTCCTGAGGAACAATGCTGCACTCTCTCATTAATGTAGAGGGACTGAGGAACAATGCTGCACTCTCTCATTAATGTATAGGTCCTGAGGAACAATGCTGCACTCTCTCATTAATGTAGAGGGACTGAGGAACAATGCTGCACACCCTCATTAATGTATAGGTCCTGAGGAACAATGCTGCACTCTCTCATTAATGTAGAGGGACTGAGGAACAATGCTGCACTCTCTCATTAATGTAGAGGGACTGAGGAACAATGCTGCACTCTCTCATTAATGTAGAGGGACTGAGGAACAATGCTGCACTCTCTCATTAATGTATAGGTCCTGAGGAACAATGCTGTACTCTCTCATTAATGTATAGGTCCTGAGGAACAATGCTGCACTCTCTCATTAATGTAGAGGGACTGAGGAACAATGCTGCACTCTCTCATTAATGTATAGGTCCTGAGGAACAATGCTGTACTCTCTCATTAATGTATAGGTCCTGAGGAACAATGCTGCACTCTCTCATTAATGTATAGGTCCTGAGGAACAATGCTGCACTCTCTCATTAATGTAGAGGGACTGAGGAACAATGCTGCACTCTCTCATTAATGTAGAGGGACTGAGGAACAATGCTGTACTCTCTCATTAATGTATAGGTCCTGAGGAACAATGCTGCACTCTCTCATTAATGTAGAGGGACTGAGGAACAATGCTGCACTCTCTCATTAATGTATAGGTCCTGAGGAACAATGCTGTACTCTCTCATTAATGTATAGGTCCTGAGGAACAATGCTGCACTCTCTTATTAATGCAGAGGGACTGAGGAACAATGCTGCACTCTCTCATTAATGTAGAGGGACTGAGGAACAATGCTGTACTCTCTCATTAATGTAGAGGGACTGAGGAACAATGCTGCACTCTCTCATTAATGTAGAGGGACTGAGGAACAAAGCTGCACTCTCTCATTAATGTAGAGGTCCTGAGGAACAATGCTGCACTCTCTCATTAATGTATAGGTCCTGAGGAACAATGCTGCACACCCTCATTAATGTATAGGTCCTGAGGAACAATGCTGCACACCCTCATTAATGTACAGGTCCTGAGGAACAATGCTGCACTCTCTCATTAATGTAGAGGGACTGAGGAACAATGCTGCACTCTCTCATTAATGTATAGGTCCTGAGGAACAATGCTGCACACCCTCATTAATGTATAGGTCCTGAGGAACAATGCTGCACTCTCTCATTAATGTATAGGGACTGAGGAACAATGCTGCACTCTCTCATTAATGTAGAGGGACTGAGGAACAATGCTGCACTCTCTCATTAATGTATAGGGACTGAGGAACAATGCTGCACTCTCTCATTAATGTAGAGGGACTGAGGAACAATGCTGCACACCCTCATTAATGTATAGGTCCTGAGGAACAATGCTGCACTCTCTCATTAATGTAGAGGGACTGAGGAACAATGCTGCACTCTCTCATTAATGTATAGGTCCTGAGGAACAATGCTGCACTCTCTCATTAATGTAGAGGGACTGAGGAACAATGCTGCACACCCTCATTAATGTATAGGTCCTGAGGAACAATGCTGCACTCTCTCATTAATGTAGAGGGACTGAGGAACAATGCTGCACTCTCTCATTAATGTAGAGGGACTGAGGAACAATGCTGCACTCTCTCATTAATGTAGAGGGACTGAGGAACAATGCTGCACTCTCTCATTAATGTATAGGTCCTGAGGAACAATGCTGTACTCTCTCATTAATGTATAGGTCCTGAGGAACAATGCTGCACTCTCTCATTAATGTAGAGGGACTGAGGAACAATGCTGCACTCTCTCATTAATGTATAGGTCCTGAGGAACAATGCTGTACTCTCTCATTAATGTATAGGTCCTGAGGAACAATGCTGCACTCTCTCATTAATGTATAGGTCCTGAGGAACAATGCTGCACTCTCTCATTAATGTAGAGGGACTGAGGAACAATGCTGCACTCTCTCATTAATGTAGAGGGACTGAGGAACAATGCTGTACTCTCTCATTAATGTATAGGTCCTGAGGAACAATGCTGCACTCTCTCATTAATGTAGAGGGACTGAGGAACAATGCTGCACTCTCTCATTAATGTATAGGTCCTGAGGAACAATGCTGTACTCTCTCATTAATGTATAGGTCCTGAGGAACAATGCTGCACTCTCTTATTAATGTAGAGGGACTGAGGAACAATGCTGCACTCTCTCATTAATGTAGAGGGACTGAGGAACAATGCTGTACTCTCTCATTAATGTAGAGGGACTGAGGAACAATGCTGCACTCTCTCATTAATGTAGAGGGACTGAGGAACAAAGCTGCACTCTCTCATTAATGTAGAGGGACTGAGGAACAATGCTGCACTCTCTCATTAATGTAGAGGGACTGAGGAACAATGCTGCACTCTCTCATTAATGTAGAGGGACTGAGGAACAATGCTGCACTCTCTCATTAATGTAGAGGGACTGAGGAACAAAGCTGCACTCTCTCATTAATGTAGGGGGACTGAGGAACAAAGCTGCACACTCTCATTAATGTAGAGGGACTGAGGAACAATGCTGCACTCTCTCATTAATGTAGAGGGACTGAGGAACAAAGCTGCACTCTCTCATTAATGTAGAGGGACTGAGGAACAAAGCTGCACTCTCTCATTAATGTAGAGGGACTGAGGAACAAAGCTGCACTCTCTCATTAATGTAGAGGGACTGAGGAACAAAGCTGCACTCTCTCATTAATGTAGAGGGTCTGAGGAACAATGCTGCGCTCTCTCTTTAATGTAGAGGGACTGAGGAACAATGCTGCACTCTCTCATTAATGTAGAGGGACTGAGGAACAAAGCTGCACTCTCTCATTAATGTAGAGGGACTGAGGAACAAAGCTGCACTCTCTCATTAATGTAGAGGGACTGAGGAACAAAGCTGCACTCTCTCATTAATGTAGAGGGACTGAGGAACAAAGCTGCACTCTCTCATTAATGTAGAGGGTCTGAGGAACAATGCTGCGCTCTCTCTTTAATGTAGAGGGACTGAGGAACAATGCTGCACACCCTCATTAATGTAGAGGGACTGAGGAACAATGCTGCACTCTCTCATTAATGTATAGGTCCTGAGGAACAATGCTGCACTTTCTCATTAATGTAGAGGGACTGAGGAACAATGCTGTACTCTCTCATTAATGTATAGGTCCTGAGGAACAATGCTGCACTCTCTCATTAATGTAGAGGGACTGAGGAACAAAGCTGCACACCCTCATTAATGTAGAGGGACAGAGGAACAATGCTGCACTCTCTCATTAATGTAGAGGGACTGAGGAACAATGCTGCACTCTCTCATTAATGTAGAGGGACTGAGGAACAAAGCTGCACTCTCTCATTAATGTAGAGGGACTGAGGAACAATGCTGCACTCTCTCATTAATGTAGAGGGACTGAGGAACAATGCTGCACTCTCTCATTAATGTAGAGGGACTGAGGAACAATGCTGCACTCTCTCATTAATGTAGAGGGACTGAGGAACAAAGCTGCACTCTCTCATTAATGTAGCGGGACTGAGGAACAATGCTGCACTCTCTCATTAATGTAGAGGGACTGAGGAACAATGCTGCACACCCTCATTAATGTATAGGTCCTGAGGAACAATGCTGCACACCCTCATTAATGTATAGGTCCTGAGGAACAATGCTGCACTCTCTCATTAATGTAGAGGGACTGAGGAACAATGCTGCACTCTGTCATTAATGTATAGGTCCTGAGGAACAATGCTGCACTCTCTCATTAATGTAGAGGGACTGAGGAACAATGCTGCACTCTCTCATTAATGTATAGGTCCTGAGGAACAATGCTGTACTCTCTCATTAATGTATAGGTCCTGAGGAACAATGCTGCACTCTCTCATTAAAGTAGAGGGACTGAGGAACAATGCTGCACTCTCGCATTAATGTAGAGGGACTGAGGAACAATGCTGCACTCTCTCATTAATATAGAGGGACTGAGGAACAATGCTGCACTCTCTCATTAATGTAGAGGGACTGAGGAACAAAGCTGCACTCTCTCATTAATGTAGAGGGACTGAGGAACAATGCTGCACTCTCTCATTAATGTAGAGGGACTGAGGAACAATGCTGCACTCTCTCATTAATCTATAGGTCCTGAGGAACACTGCTGCACTCTCTCATTAATGTAGAGGGTCTGAGGAACAAAGCTGCACTCTCTCATTAATGTAGAGGGACTGAGGAACAATGCTGCACTCTCTCATTAATGTAGAAGGACTGAGGAACAATGCTGCACTCTCTCATTAATGTATAGGTCCTGAGGAACAATGCTGCACTCTCTCATTAATGTAGAGGGACTGAGGAACAAAGCTGCACTCTCTCAGTAATGTAGAGGGACTGAGGAACAATGCTGCACTCTCTCATTAATGTATAGGTCCTGAGGAACAATGCTGCACTCTCTCATTAATGTCGAGGGACTGAGGAACAATGCTGCACTCTCTCAGAAATGTAGAGGGACTGAGGAACAATGCTGCACTCTCTCATTAATGTAGAGGGACTGAGGAACAAAGCTGCACTCTCTCATTAATGTAGAGGGACTGAGGAACAATGCTGCACTCTCTCATTAATGTAGAGGGACTGAGGAACAATGCTGCGCTCTCTCTTTAATGTAGAGGGACTGAGGAACAATGCTGCACTCTCTCATTAATGTATAGGTCCTGAGGAACAATGCTGCACTCTCTCATTAATGTAGAGGGACTGAGGAACAAAGCTGCACTCTCTCATTAATGTAGAGGGACTGAGGAACAAAGCTGCACTCTCGCATTAATGCAGAGGGACTGAGGAACAATGCTGCACTCTCTCATTAATGTATAGGTCCTGAGGAACAATGCTGCACACTCTCATTAATGTAGAGGGACTGAGGAACAATGCTGCACTCTCTCATTAATGTAGAGGGACTGAGGAACAATGCTGCACTCTCTCATTAATGTAGAGGGACTGAGGAACAAAGCTGCACTCTCTCATTAATGTAGGGGGACTGAGGAACAAAGCTGCACTCTCTCATTAATGTAGAGGGACTGAGGAACAATGCTGCGCTCTCTCTTTAATGTAGAGGGACTGAGGAACAATGCTGCACTCTCTCATTAATGTAGAGGGACTGAGGAACAAAGCTGCACACCCTCATTAATGTAGAGGGACTGAGGAACAATGCTGCACTCTCTCATTAATGTATAGGTTCTGAGGAACAATGCTGCACACCCTCATTAATGTAGAGGGACTGAGGAACAATGCTGCACTCTCGCATTAATGTAGAGCGACTGAGGAACAATGCTGCACTCTCGCATTAATGCAGAGGGACTGAGGAACAATGCTGCACTCTCTCATTAATGTATAGGTTCTGAGGAACAATGCTGCACTTTCTCACTAATGTAGAGGGACTGAGGAACAATGCTGCACTCTCTCATTAATGTAGAGGGACTGAGGAACAATGCTGCACTCTCTCATTAATGTAGAGGGACTGAGGAACAATGCTGCACTCTCTCATTAATGTAGAGGGACTGAGGAACAAAGCTGCACTCTCTCATTAATGTAGAGGGACTGAGGAACAAAGCTGCACTCTCTCATTAATGTAGAGGGTCTGAGGAACAATGCTGCGCTCTCTCTTTAATGTAGAGGGACTGAGGAACAATGCTGCACACCCTCATTAATGTAGAGGGACTGAGGAACAATGCTGCACTCTCTCATTAATGTATAGGTCCTGAGGAACAATGCTGCACTTTCTCATTAATGTAGAGGGACTGAGGAACAATGCTGTACTCTCTCATTAATGTATAGGTCCTGAGGAACAATGCTGCACTCTCTCATTAATGTAGAGGGACTGAGGAACAAAGCTGCACACCCTCATTAATGTAGAGGGACAGAGGAACAATGCTGCACTCTCTCATTAATGTAGAGGGACTGAGGAACAATGCTGCACTCTCTCATTAATGTAGAGGGACTGAGGAACAAAGCTGCACTCTCTCATTAATGTAGAGGGACTGAGGAACAATGCTGCACTCTCTCATTAATGTAGAGGGACTGAGGAACAATGCTGCACTCTCTCATTAATGTAGAGGGACTGAGGAACAATGCTGCACTCTCTCATTAATGTAGAGGGACTGAGGAACAAAGCTGCACTCTCTCATTAATGTAGCGGGACTGAGGAACAATGCTGCACTCTCTCATTAATGTAGAGGGACTGAGGAACAATGCTGCACACCCTCATTAATGTATAGGTCCTGAGGAACAATGCTGCACACCCTCATTAATGTATAGGTCCTGAGGAACAATGCTGCACTCTCTCATTAATGTAGAGGGACTGAGGAACAATGCTGCACTCTGTCATTAATGTATAGGTCCTGAGGAACAATGCTGCACTCTCTCATTAATGTAGAGGGACTGAGGAACAATGCTGCACTCTCTCATTAATGTAGAGGGACTGAGGAACAATGCTGCACTCTCTCATTAATGTATAGGTCCTGAGGAACAATGCTGTACTCTCTCATTAATGTATAGGTCCTGAGGAACAATGCTGCACTCTCTCATTAAAGTAGAGGGACTGAGGAACAATGCTGCACTCTCGCATTAATGTAGAGGGACTGAGGAACAATGCTGCACTCTCTCATTAATATAGAGGGACTGAGGAACAATGCTGCACTCTCTCATTAATGTAGAGGGACTGAGGAACAAAGCTGCACTCTCTCATTAATGTAGAGGGACTGAGGAACAATGCTGCACTCTCTCATTAATGTAGAGGGACTGAGGAACAATGCTGCACTCTCTCATTAATCTATAGGTCCTGAGGAACACTGCTGCACTCTCTCATTAATGTAGAGGGTCTGAGGAACAAAGCTGCACTCTCTCATTAATGTAGAGGGACTGAGGAACAATGCTGCACTCTCTCATTAATGTAGAAGGACTGAGGAACAATGCTGCACTCTCTCATTAATGTATAGGTCCTGAGGAACAATGCTGCACTCTCTCATTAATGTAGAGGGACTGAGGAACAAAGCTGCACTCTCTCAGTAATGTAGAGGGACTGAGGAACAATGCTGCACTCTCTCATTAATGTATAGGTCCTGAGGAACAATGCTGCACTCTCTCATTAATGTCGAGGGACTGAGGAACAATGCTGCACTCTCTCAGAAATGTAGAGGGACTGAGGAACAATGCTGCACTCTCTCATTAATGTAGAGGGACTGAGGAACAAAGCTGCACTCTCTCATTAATGTAGAGGGACTGAGGAACAATGCTGCACTCTCTCATTAATGTAGAGGGACTGAGGAACAATGCTGCGCTCTCTCTTTAATGTAGAGGGACTGAGGAACAATGCTGCACTCTCTCATTAATGTATAGGTCCTGAGGAACAATGCTGCACTCTCTCATTAATGTAGAGGGACTGAGGAACAAAGCTGCACTCTCTCATTAATGTAGAGGGACTGAGGAACAAAGCTGCACTCTCTCATTAATGTAGAGGGACTGAGGAACAATGCTGCGCTCTCTCTTTAATGTAGAGGGACTGAGGAACAAAGCTGCACTCTCTCATTAATGTAGGGGGACTGAGGAACAAAGCTGCACTCTCTCATTAATGTAGAGGGACTGAGGAACAATGCAGCGCTCTCTCTTTAATGTAGAGGGACTGAGGAACAATGCTGCACTCTCTCTTTATTGTAGAGGGACTGAGGAACAATGCTGCACACCCTCATTAATGTAGAGGGACTGAGGAACAATGCTGCACTCTCTCATTAATGTAGAGGGACTGAGGAACAATGCTGCACTCTCTCATTAATGTATAGGTCCTGAGGAACAATGCTGCACTTTCTCATTAATGTAGAGGGACTGAGGAACAATGCTGTACTCTCTCATTAATGTAGAGGGACTGAGGAACAATGCTGCACTCTCTCATTAATGTAGAGGGACTGAGGAACAATGCTGCACTCTCTCATTAATGTACAGGTCCTGAGGAACAATGCTGCACTCTCTCATTAATGTAGAGGGACTGAGGAACAATGCTGCACTCTCTCATTAATGTATAGGTCCTGAGGAACAATGCTGCACACCCTCATTAATGTATAGGTCCTGAGGAACAATGCTGCACTCTCTCATTAATGTATAGGTCCTGAGGAACAATGCTGCACACCCTCATTAATGTATAGGTCCTGAGGAACAATGCTGCACACCCTCATTAATGTATAGGTCCTGAGGAACAATGCTGCACACCCTCATTAATGTAGAGGGACTGAGGAACAATGCTGCACTCTCTCATTAATGTATAGGTCCTGAGGAACAATGCTGCACACCCTCATTAATGTATAGGTCCTGAGGAACAATGCTGCACTCTCTCATTAATGTAGAGGGACTGAGGAACAATGCTGCACTCTCTCATTAATGTATAGGTCCTGAGGAACAATGCTGCACACCCTCATTAATGTATAGGTCCTGATGAACAATGCTGCACTCTCTCATTAATGTATAGGGACTGAGGAACAATGCTGCACTCTCTCATTAATGTAGAGGGACTGAGGAACAATGCTGCACTCTCTCATTAATGTATAGGGACTGAGGAACAATGCTGCACTCTCTCATTAATGTAGAGGGACTGAGGAACAATGCTGCACACCCTCATTAATGTATAGGTCCTGAGGAACATTGCTGCACTCTCTCATTAATGTAGAGGGACTGAGGAACAATGCTGCACTCTCTCATTAATGTAGAGGGACTGAGGAACAATGCTGCACTCTCTCATTAATGTAGAGGGACTGAGGAACAATGCTGCACTCTCTCATTAATGTATAGGTCCTGAGGAACAATGCTGCACTCTCTCATTAATGTAGAGGGACTGAGGAACAATGCTGCACACCCTCATTAATGTATAGGTCCTGAGGAACAATGCTGCACTCTCTCATTAATGTAGAGGGACTGAGGAACAATGCTGCACTCTCTCATTAATGTAGAGGGACTGAGGAACAATGCTGCACTCTCTCATTAATGTAGAGGGACTGAGGAACAATGCTGCACTCTCTCATTAATGTATAGGTCCTGAGGAACAATGCTGTACTCTCTCATTAATGTATAGGTCCTGAGGAACAATGCTGCACTCTCTCATTAATGTAGAGGGACTGAGGAACAATGCTGCACTCTCTCATTAATGTATAGGTCCTGAGGAACAATGCTGCACTCTCTCATTAATGTATAGGTCCTGAGGAACAATGCTGCACTCTCTCATTAATGTAGAGGGACTGAGGAACAATGCTGCACTCTCTCATTAATGTAGAGGGACTGAGGAACAATGCTGTACTCTCTCATTAATGTATAGGTCCTGAGGAACAATGCTGCACTCTCTCATTAATGTAGAGGGACTGAGGAACAAAGCTGCACTCTCTCATTAATGTAGAGGGACTGAGGAACAATGCTGCACTCTCTCATTAATGTAGAGGGACTGAGGAACAATGCTGCGCTCTCTCTTTAATGTAGAGGGACTGAGGAACAATGCTGCACTCTCTCATTAATGTATAGGTCCTGAGGAACAATGCTGCACTCTCTCATTAATGTAGAGGGACTGAGGAACAAAGCTGCACTCTCTCATTAATGTAGAGGGACTGAGGAACAAAGCTGCACTCTCTCATTAATGTAGAGGGACTGAGGAACAATGCTGCGCTCTCTCTTTAATGTAGAGGGACTGAGGAACAAAGCTGCACTCTCTCATTAATGTAGGGGGACTGAGGAACAAAGCTGCACTCTCTCATTAATGTAGAGGGACTGAGGAACAATGCAGCGCTCTCTCTTTAATGTAGAGGGACTGAGGAACAATGCTGCACTCTCTCTTTATTGTAGAGGGACTGAGGAACAATGCTGCACACCCTCATTAATGTAGAGGGACTGAGGAACAATGCTGCACTCTCTCATTAATGTAGAGGGACTGAGGAACAATGCTGCACTCTCTCATTAATGTATAGGTCCTGAGGAACAATGCTGCACTTTCTCATTAATGTAGAGGGACTGAGGAACAATGCTGTACTCTCTCATTAATGTAGAGGGACTGAGGAACAATGCTGCACTCTCTCATTAATGTAGAGGGACTGAGGAACAATGCTGCACTCTCTCATTAATGTACAGGTCCTGAGGAACAATGCTGCACTCTCTCATTAATGTAGAGGGACTGAGGAACAATGCTGCACTCTCTCATTAATGTATAGGTCCTGAGGAACAATGCTGCACACCCTCATTAATGTATAGGTCCTGAGGAACAATGCTGCACTCTCTCATTAATGTATAGGTCCTGAGGAACAATGCTGCACACCCTCATTAATGTATAGGTCCTGAGGAACAATGCTGCACTCTCTCATTAATGTATAGGTCCTGAGGAACAATGCTGCACACCCTCATTAATGTAGAGGGACTGAGGAACAATGCTGCACTCTCTCATTAATGTATAGGTCCTGAGGAACAATGCTGCACACCCTCATTAATGTATAGGTCCTGAGGAACAATGCTGCACTCTCTCATTAATGTAGAGGGACTGAGGAACAATGCTGCACTCTCTCATTAATGTATAGGTCCTGAGGAACAATGCTGCACACCCTCATTAATGTATAGGTCCTGATGAACAATGCTGCACTCTCTCATTAATGTATAGGGACTGAGGAACAATGCTGCACTCTCTCATTAATGTAGAGGGACTGAGGAACAATGCTGCACTCTCTCATTAATGTATAGGGACTGAGGAACAATGCTGCACTCTCTCATTAATGTAGAGGGACTGAGGAACAATGCTGCACACCCTCATTAATGTATAGGTCCTGAGGAACATTGCTGCACTCTCTCATTAATGTAGAGGGACTGAGGAACAATGCTGCACTCTCTCATTAATGTAGAGGGACTGAGGAACAATGCTGCACTCTCTCATTAATGTAGAGGGACTGAGGAACAATGCTGCACTCTCTCATTAATGTATAGGTCCTGAGGAACAATGCTGCACTCTCTCATTAATGTAGAGGGACTGAGGAACAATGCTGCACACCCTCATTAATGTATAGGTCCTGAGGAACAATGCTGCACTCTCTCATTAATGTAGAGGGACTGAGGAACAATGCTGCACTCTCTCATTAATGTAGAGGGACTGAGGAACAATGCTGCACTCTCTCATTAATGTAGAGGGACTGAGGAACAATGCTGCACTCTCTCATTAATGTATAGGTCCTGAGGAACAATGCTGTACTCTCTCATTAATGTATAGGTCCTGAGGAACAATGCTGCACTCTCTCATTAATGTAGAGGGACTGAGGAACAATGCTGCACTCTCTCATTAATGTATAGGTCCTGAGGAACAATGCTGCACTCTCTCATTAATGTATAGGTCCTGAGGAACAATGCTGCACTCTCTCATTAATGTAGAGGGACTGAGGAACAATGCTGCACTCTCTCATTAATGTAGAGGGACTGAGGAACAATGCTGTACTCTCTCATTAATGTATAGGTCCTGAGGAACAATGCTGCACTCTCTCATTAATGTAGAGGGACTGAGGAACAATGCTGCACTCTCTCATTAATATAGAGGGACTGAGGAACAATGCTGCACTCTCTCATTAATGTAGAGGGACTGAGGAACAAAGCTGCACTCTCTCATTAATGTAGAGGGACTGAGGAACAATGCTGCACTCTCTCATTAATGTAGAGGGACTGAGGAACAATGCTGCACTCTCTCATTAATGTAGAGGGACTGAGGAACAATGCTGCACTCTCTCATTAATGTATAGGTCCTGAGGAACACTGCTGCACTCTCTCATTAATGTAGAGGGACTGAGGAAGAAAGCTGCACTCTCTCATTAATGTAGAGGGACTGAGGAACAATGCTGCACTCTCTCAGTAATGTAGAGGGACTGAGGAACAATGCTGCACTCTCTCATTAATGTATAGGTCCTGAGGAACAATGCTGCACTCTCTCATTAATGTAGAGGGACTGAGGAACAAAGCTGCACTCGCTCAGTAATGTAGAGGGACTGAGGAACAATGCTGCACTCTCTCAGTAATGTAGAGGGACTGAGGAACAATGCTGCACTCTCTCATTAATGTATAGGTCCTGAGGAACAATGCTGCACTCTCTCATTAATGTAGAGGGACTGAGGAACAATGCTGCACTCTCTCAGTAATGTAGAGGGACTGAGGAACAATGCTGCACTCTCTCAGTAATATAGAGGGACTGAGGAACAATGCTGCACTCTCTCATTAATGTAGAGGGACTGAGGAACAAAGCTGCACTCTCTCATTAATGTAGAGGGACTGAGGAACAATGCTGCACTCTCTCATTAATGTAGAGGGACTGAGGAACAAAGCTGCACTCTCTCAGTAATGTAGAGGGACTGAGGAACAATGCTGCACTCTCTCATTAATGTAGAGGGACTGAGGAACAAAGCTGCACTCTCTCATTAATGTAGAGGGACTGAGGAACAATGCTGCACTCTCTCATTAATGTAGAGGGACTGAGGAACAATGCTGCACTCTCTCATTAATGTAGAGGGACTGAGGAACAATGCTGCACACTCTCATTATTGTATAGGTCCTGAGGAACAATGCTGCACTCTCTCATTAATGTAGAGGGACTGAGGAACAATGCTGCACTCTCTCATTAATGTAGAGGGACTGAGGAACAATGCTGCACTCTCGCATTAATGTAGAGGGACTGAGGAACAATGCTGCACTCTCTCATTAATGTATAGGTTCTGAGGAACAATGCTGCACACCCTCATTAATGTATAGGTTCTGAGGAACAATGCTGCACACCCTCATTAATGTAGAGGGACTGAGGAACAATGCTGCACTCTCTCATTAATGTAGAGGGACTGAGGAATAATGCTGCACTCTCGCATTAATGTAGAGGGACTGAGGAACAGTGCTGCACTCTCTCATTAATGTATAGGTTCTGAGGAACAATGCTGCACACCCTCATTAATGTATAGGTTCTGAGGAACAATGCTGCACACCCTCATTAATGTAGAGGGACTGAGGAACAATGCTGCACTCTCGCATTAATGTAGAGGGACTGAGGAACAATGCTGCACTCTCACATTAATGTATAGGTTCTGAGGAACAATGCTGCACTCCCTCATTAATGTAGAGGGACTGAGGAACAATGCTGCACTCTCTCATTAATGTAGAGGGACTGAGGAACAATGCTGCACTCTCGCATTAAGGTAGAGGGACTGAGGAACAATGCTGCACTCTCTCATTAATGTATAGGTTCTGAGGAACAATGCTGCACTCTCTCATTAATGTAGAGGGCCTGAGGAACAATGCTGCACTCTCTCATTAATGTAGAGGGACTGAGGAACAATGCTGCACTCTCTCATTAATGTAGAGGGACTGAGGAACAATGCTGCACTCTGTCATTAATGTAGAGGGACTGAGGAACAATGCTGCACTCTCTCATTAATGTAGAGGGACTGAGGAACAATGCTGCACTCTCGCATTAATGTAGAGGGACTGAGGAACAATGCTGCACTCTCTCATTAATGTAGAGGGACTGAGGAACAATGCTGCACTCTCTCATTAATGTAGAGGGACTGAGGAACAATGCTGCACTCTCTCATTCATGTAGAGGGACTGAGGAACAATGCTGCACACCCTCATTAATGTAGAGGGACTGAGGAACAATGCTGCACTCTGTCATTAATTTAGAGAGACTGAGGAACAAAGCTGCGCTCTCTCTTTAATGTAGAGGGACTGAGGAACAATGCTGCACTCTCTCATTAATGTATAGGTCCTGAGGAACAATGCTGCACACCCTCATTAATGTATAGGTCCTGAGGAACAATGCTGCACTCTCTCATTAATGTATAGGGACTGAGGAACAATGCTGCACTCTCTCATTAATGTAGAGGGACTGAGGAACAATGCTGCACTCTCTCATTAATGTATAGGGACTGAGGAACAATGCTGCACTCTCTCATTAATGTAGAGGGACTGAGGAACAATGCTGCACACCCTCATTAATGTATAGGTCCTGAGGAACAATGCTGCACTCTCTCATTAATGTAGAGGGACTGAGGAACAATGCTGCACTCTCTCATTAATGTAGAGGGACTGAGGAACAATGCTGCACTCTCTCATTAATGTAGAGGGACTGAGGAACAATGCTGCACTCTCTCATTAATGTATAGGTCCTGAGGAACAATGCTGCACTCTCTCATTAATGTAGAGGGACTGAGGAACAATGCTGCACACCCTCATTAATGTATAGGTCCTGAGGAACAATGCTGCACTCTCTCATTAATGTAGAGGGACTGAGGAACAATGCTGCACTCTCTCATTAATGTAGAGGCACTGAGGAACAATGCTGCACTCTCTCATTAATGTAGAGGGACTGAGGAACAATGCTGCACTCTCTCATTAATGTATAGGTCCTGAGGAACAATGCTGCACTCTCTCATTAATGTAGAGGGACTGAGGAACAATGCTGCTCTCTCTCATTAATGTATAGGTCCTGAGGAACAATGCTGCACTCTCTCATTAATGTATAGGTCCTGAGGAACAATGCTGCACTCTCTCATTAATGTAGAGGGACTGAGGAACAATGCTGCACTCTCTCATTAATGTAGAGGGACTGAGGAACAATGCTGTACTCTCTCATTAATGTAGAGGGACTGAGGAACAATGCTGTACTCTCTCATTAATGTAGAGGGACTGAGGAACAAAGTTGCACTCTCTCACTAATGTAGAGGGACTGAGGAACAATGCTGTACTCTCTCATTAATGTATAGGTCCTGAGGAACAATGCTGCACTCTCTCATTAATGTAGAGGGACTGAGGAACAATGCTGCACTCTCTCATTAATGTAGAGGGACTGAGGAACAATGCTGTACTCTCTCATTAATGTAGAGGGACTGAGGAACAATGCTGTACTCTCTCATTAATGTAGAGGAACTGAGGAACAATGCTGCACTCTCTCATTAATGTAGAGGGACTGAGGAACAAAGCTGCACTCTCTCATTAATGTAGAGGGACTGAGGAACAATGCTGCACTCTCTCAGTAATGTCGAGGGACTGAGGAACAATGCTGCACTCTCTCATTAATGTATAGGTCCTGAGGAACAATGCTGCACTCTCTCAGTAATGTAGAGGGACTGAGGAACAATGCTGCACTCTCTCATTAATGTAGAGGGACTGAGGAACAAAGCTGCACTCTCTCATTAATGTAGAGGGACTGAGGAACAATGCTGTACTCTCTCATTAATGTAGAGGGACTGAGGAACAATGCTGCACTCTCTCATTAATGTAGAGGGACTGAGGAACAATGCTGTACTCTCTCATTAATGTAGAGGGACTGAGGAACAATGCTGTACTCTCTCATTAATGTAGAGGGACTGAGGAACAAAGCTGCACTCTCTCATTAATGTAGAGGGACTGAGGAACAATGCTGCACTCTCTCATTAATGTAGAGGGACTGAGGAACAATGCTGCACTCTCTCATTAATGTAGAGGGACTGAGGAACAAAGCTGCACTCTCTCATTAATGTAGAGGGACTGAGGAACAATGCTGCACTCTCTCAGTAATGTCGAGGGACTGAGGAACAAAGCTGCACTCTCTCATTAATGTAGAGGGACTGAGGAACAATGCTGCACTCTCTCAGTAATGTCGAGGGACTGAGGAACAATGCTGCACTCTCTCATTAATGTAGAGGGACTGAGGAACAAAGCTGCACTCTCTCATTAATGTAGAGGGACTGAGGAACAATGCTGTACTCTCTCATTAATGTAGAGGGACTGAGGAACAATGCTGCACTCTCTCATTAATGTAGAGGGACTGAGGAACAATGCTGTACTCTCTCATTAATGTAGAGGGACTGAGGAACAATGCTGTACTCTCTCATTAATGTAGAGGGACTGAGGAACAAAGCTGCACTCTCTCATTAATGTAGAGGGACTGAGGAACAATGCTGCACTCTCTCATTAATGTAGAGGGACTGAGGAACAATGCTGCACTCTCTCATTAATGTAGAGGGACTGAGGAACAAAGCTGCACTCTCTCATTAATGTAGAGGGACTGAGGAACAATGCTGCACACTCTCAGTAATGTCGAGGGACTGAGGAACAATGCTGCACTCTCTCATTAATGTATAGGTCCTGAGGAACAATGCTGCACTCTCTCAGTAATGTAGAGGGACTGAGGAACAATGCTGCACTCTCTCATTAATGTAGTGGGACTGAGGAACAATGCTGCACTCTCTCATTAATGTAGAGGGACTGAGGAACAAAGCTGCACTCTCTCATTAATGTAGAGGGACTGAGGAACAATGCTGCACTCTCTCATTAATGTAAAGGGACTGAGGAACAATGCTGCACTCTCTCATTAATGTAGAGGGACTGAGGAACAATGCTGCACTCTCTCATTAATGTAGAGGGACTGAGGAACAATGCTGCACACCCTCATTAATGTATAGGTTCTGAGGAACAATGCTGCACACCCTCATTAATGTAGAGGGACTGAGGAACAATGCTGCACTCTCGCATTAATGTAGAGGGACTGAGGAACAATGCTGCACTCTCTCATTAATGTATAGGTTCTGAGGAACAATGCTGCACACCCTCATTAATGTAGAGGGACTGAGGAACAATGCTGCACTCTCTCATTAATGTAGAGGGACTGAGGAACAATGCTGCACTCTCGCATTAATGTAGAGGGACTGAGGAACAATGCTGCACTCTCTCATTAATGTATAGGTTCTGAGGAACAATGCTGCACACCCTCATTAATGTAGAGGGACTGAGGAACAATGCTGCACTCTCTCATTAATGTAGAGGGACTGAGGAACAATGCTGCACTCGCATTAATGGAGAGGGACTGAGGAACAATGCTGCACTCTCTCATTAATGTATAGGTTCTGAGGAACAATGCTGCACTCTCTCATTAATGTAGAGGGACTGAGGAACAATGCTGCACTCTCTCAATAATGTAGAGGGACTGAGGAACAATGCTGCACTCTCGCATTAATGTAGAGGGACTGAGGAACAATGCTGCACTCTCTCATTAATGTAGAGGGACTGAGGAACAATGCTACACACACTCATTAATGTATAGGTCCTGAGGTACAATGCTGCACTCTCTCATTAATGTATTGTTCCTGAGGAACAATGCTGCACTCTCTCATTAATTTGTCGGTCCTGAGGAACAATGCTGCACTCCGTCATTAATGTAAATGTCCTGAGGAACAATGCTGCACTCCCACATTAATGTAAATGTCCTGAGGAACAATGCTGCACTCCCACATTAATGTAAATGTCCTGAGGAACAATGCTGCACTCTCTCCTTAAAGTATAGGTATTGAGGTACAATGCTGCACTCTCTCATTAATGTACAGGTCCTGAGGAACAATGCTGCACTCTCTCATTAATGTATAGGTCCTGAGGAACAATGCTGCTCTCTCTCATTAATGTACAGGTCCTGAGGAACAATGCTGCACTCTCTCATTAATGTACAGGTCCTGAGGAACAATGCTGCACTCCCTCATTAAAGTATAGGTATTGAGGTACAATGCTGCACTCCCTCATTAATGTAAATGTCCTGAGGAACAATGCTGCACTCCCTCATTAATGTAAATGTCCTGAGGAACAATGCTGCACTCTCTCATTAAAGTATAGGTATTGAGGTACAATGCTGCACTCCCTCATTAATGTAAATGTCCTGAGGAACAATGCTGCACTCTCTCATTAAAGTATAGGTATTGAGGTACAATGCTGCACTCCCTCATTAATGTAAATGTCCTGAGGAACAATGCTGCACTCCCTCATTAATGTAAATGTCCTGAGGAACAATGCTGCACTCTCTCATTAAAGTATAGGTATTGAGGTACAATGCTGCACTCCCTCATTAATGTAAATGTCCTGAGGAACAATGCTGCACTCCCTCATTAATGTAAATGTCCTGAGGAACAATGCTGCACTCTCTCATTAAAGTATAGGTATTGAGGAACAATGCTGCACTCCCTCATTAATGTAAATGTCCTGAGGAACAATGCTGCACTCCCTCATTAAAGTATAGGTATTGAGGAACAATGCTGCACTCCCTCATTAATGTAAATGTCCTGAGGAACAATGCTGCACTCTCTCATTAATGTAAATGTCCTGAGGAACAATGCTGCACTCTCTCATTAATGTAAATGTCCTGAGGAACAATGCTGCACTCTCTCATTAATGTAAATGTCCTGAGGAACAATGCTGCACTCTCTCATTAAAGTATAGGTATTGAGGTACAATGCTGCACTCCCTCATTAATGTAAATGTCCTGAGGAACAATGCTGCACTCCCTCATTAATGTAAATGTCCTGAGGAACAATGCTGCACTCTCTCATTAAAGTATAGGTATTGAGGAACAATGCTGCACTCCCTCATTAATGTAAATGTCCTGAGGAACAATGCTGCACTCCCTCATTAAAGTATAGGTATTGAGGTACAGTTCTGCACTCTCTCATTAATGTAAATGTCCTGAGGAACAATGCTGCACTCTCTCATTAAAGTATAGGTATTGAGGTACAATGCTGCACTCCCTCATTAATGTAAATGTCCTGAGGAACAATGCTGCACTCTCTCATTAATGTAAATGTCCTGAGGAACAATGCTGCACTCTCTCATTAAAGTATAGGTATTGAGGTACAATGCTGCACTCCCTCATTCATGCAAATGTCCTGAGGAACAATGCTGCACTCCCTCATTAATGTAAATGTCCTGAGGAACAATGCTGCACTCTCTCATTAAAGTATAGGTATTGAGGTACAATGCTGCACTCCCTCATTAATGCAAATGTCCTGAGGAACAATGCTGCACTCCCTCATTAATGTAAATGTCCTGAGGAACAATGCTGCACTCCCTCATTAAAGTATAGGTATTGAGGTACAATGCTGCACTCCCTCATTAATGTAAATATCCTGAGGAACAATGCTGCACTCTCTCATTAAAGTATAGGTATTGAGGTACAATGCTGCACTCCCTCATTAATGTAAATGTCCTGAGGAACAATGCTGCACTCCCTCATTAAAGTATAGGTATTGAGGTACAATGCTGCACTCCCTCATTAATGTAAATATCCTGAGGAACAATGCTGCACTCTCTCATTAAAGTATAGGTATTGAGGAACAATGCTGCACTCCCTCATTAATGTAGATGTCCTGAGGAACAATGCTGCACTCCCTCATTAAAGTATAGGTATTGAGGTACAATGCTGCACTCCCTCATTAATGTAAATATCCTGAGGAACAATGCTGCACTCTCTCATTAAAGTATAGGTATTGAGGAACAATGCTGCACTCCCTCATTAATGTAGATGTCCTGAGGAACAATGCTGCACTCCCTCATTAAAGTATAGGTATTGAGGTACAATGCTGCACTCCCTCATTAATGTAAATGTCCTGAGGAACAATGCTGCACTCCCTCATTAATGTAAATGTCCTGAGGAACAATGCTGCACTCCCTCATTAAAGTATAGGTATTGAGGTGCAATGCTGCACTCCCTCATTAATGTAAATATCCTGAGGAACAATGCTGCACTCTCTCATTAAAGTATAGGTATTGAGGAACAATGCTGCACTCCCTCATTAATGTAGATGTCCTGAGGAACAATGCTGCACTCCCTCATTAAAGTATAGGTATTGAGGTACAATGCTGCACTCCCTCATTAATGTAAATGTCCTGAGGAACAATGCTGCACTCTCTCATTAAAGTATAGGTATTGAGGAACAATGCTGCACTCTCTCATTAATGTAAATGTCCTGAGGAACAATGCTGCACTCCCTCATTAATGTAAATGTCCTGAGGAACAATGCTGCACTCTCTCATTAAAGTATAGGTATTGAGGTACAATGCTGCACTCCCTCATTAATGTAGATGTCCTGAGGAACAATGCTGCACTCCCTCATTAAAGTATAGGTATTGAGGTACAATGCTGCACTCCCTCATTAATGTAAATGTCCTGAGGAACAATGCTGCACTCTCTCATTAAAGTATAGGTATTGAGGAACAATGCTGCACTCTCTCATTAATGTAAATGTCCTGAGGAACAATGCTGCACTCCCTCATTAATGTAAATGTCCTGAGGAACAATGCTGCACTCTCTCATTAAAGTATAGGTATTGAGGTACAATGCTGCACTCCCTCATTAATGTAAATGTCCTGAGGAACAATGCTGCACTCCCTCATTAATGTAAATGTCCTGAGGAACAATGCTGCACTCTCTCATTAAAGTATAGGTATTGAGGAGCAATGCTGCACTCCCTCATTAATGTAAATGTCCTGAGGAACAATGCTGCACTCCCTCATTAATGTAAATGTCCTGAGGAACAATGCTGCACTCCCTCATTAAAGTATAGGTATTGAGGAACAATGCTGCACTCGCTCATTAATGTAAATGTCCTGAGGAACAATGCTGCACTCCCTCATTAATGTAAATGTCCTGAGGAACAATGCTGCACTCCCTCATTAAAGTATAGGTATTGAGGTACAATGCTGCACTCCCTCATTAAAGTATAGGTATTGAGGAACAATGCTGCACACCCTCATTAATGCAAATGTCCTGAGGAACAATGCTGCACTCTCTCATTAATGTAAATGTCCTGAGGAACAATGCTGCACTCCCTCATTAATGTAAATGTCCTGAGGAACAATGCTGCACTCTCTCATTAAAGTATAGGTATTGAGGAGCAATGCTGCACTCCCTCATTAATGTAAATGTCCTGAGGAACAATGCTGCACTCTCTCATTAATGTAAATGTCCTGAGGAACAATGCTGCACTCCCTCATTAATGTAAATGTCCTGAGGAACAATGCTGCACTCTCTCATTAAAGTATAGGTATTGAGGAACAATGCTGCACTCCCTCATTAAAGTATAGGTATTGAGGTACAATGCTGCACTCCCTCATTAAAGTATAGGTATTGAGGAACAATGCTGCACACCCTCATTAATGCAAATGTCCTGAGGAACAATGCTGCACTCTCTCATTAATGTAAATGTCCTGAGGAACAATGCTGCACTCCCTCATTAATGTAAATGTCCTGAGGAACAATGCTGCACTCCCTCATTAATGTAAATGTCCTGAGGAACAATGCTGCACTCCCTCATTAAAGTATAGGTATTGAGGAACAATGCTGCACTCGCTCATTAATGTAAATGTCCTGAGGAACAATGCTGCACTCCCTCATTAATGTAAATGTCCTGAGGAACAATGCTGCACTCCCTCATTAAAGTATAGGTATTGAGGTACAATGCTGCACTCCCTCATTAAAGTATAGGTATTGAGGAACAATGCTGCACACCCTCATTAATGCAAATGTCCTGAGGAACAATGCTGCACTCTCTCATTAAAGTATAGGTATTGAGGTACAATGCTGCACTCCCTCATTAATGTAAATGTCCTGAGGAACAATGCTGCACTCTCTCATTAAAGTATAGGTATTGAGGAACAATGCTGCACTCCCTCATTAATGTAAATGTCCTGAGGAACAATGCTGCACTCTCTCATTAAAGTATAGGTATTGAGGAACAATGCTGCACTCTCTCATTAATGTATAGGTATTGAGGAACAATGCTGCACTCCCTCATTAATGTAAATGTCCTGAGGAACAATGCTGCACTCTCTCATTAAAGTATAGGTATTGAGGAACAATGCTGCACTCCCTCATTAATGTAAATGTCCTGAGGAACAATGCTGCACTCTCTCATTAAAGTATAGGTATTGAGGAACAATGCTGCACTCTCTCATTAATGTATAGGTATTGAGGAACAATGCTGCACTCCCTCATTAATGTAAATGTCCTGAGGAACAATGCTGCACTCTCTCATTAAAGTATAGGTATTGAGGAACAATGCTGCACTCTCTCATTAAAGTATAGGTATTGAGGTACAATGCTGCACTCCCTCATTAATGTAAATGTCCTGAGGAACAATGCTGCACTCTCTCATTAAAGTATAGGTATTGAGGAACAATGCTGCACTCTCTCATTAATGTAAATGTCCTGAGGAACAATGCTGTACTCTCTCATTAATGTAAATGTCCTGAGGAACAATGCTGCACTCCCTCATTAAAGTATAGGTATTGAGGAACAATGCTGCACTCCCTCATTAATGCAAATGTCCTGAGGAACAATGCTGCACTCCCTCATTAATGTAAATGTCCTGAGGAACAATGCTGCACTCCCTCATTAAAGTATAGGTATTGAGGAACAATGCTGCACTCTCTCATTAATGTAAATGTCCTGAGGAACAATGCTGCACTCCCTCATTAAAGTATAGGTATTGAGGAACAATGCTGCACTCTCTCATTAATGTAAATGTCCTGAGGAACAATGCTGCACTCTCTCATTAATGTAAATGTCCTGAGGAACAATGCTGCACTCTCTCATTAATGTAAATGTCCTGAGGAACAATGCTGCACTCCCTCATTAATGTAAATGTCCTGAGGAACAATGCTGCACTCCCTCATTAAAGTATAGGTATTGAGGAACAATGCTGCACTCCCTCATTAATGCAAATGTCCTGAGGAACAATGCTGCACTCTCTCATTAATGTAAATGTCCTGAGGAACAATGCTGCACTCTCTCATTAATGCAAATGTCCTGAGGAACAATGCTGCACTCTCTCATTAATGTAAATGTCCTGAGGAACAATGCTGCACTCCCTCATTAAAGTATAGGTATTGAGGAACAATGCTGCACTCCCTCATTAATGCAAATGTCCTGAGGAACAATGCTGCACTCTCTCATTAATGTAAATGTCCTGAGGAACAATGCTGCACTCCCTCATTAATGCAAATGTCCTGAGGAACAAAGCTGCACTCTCTCATTAATGTAAATGTCCTGAGGAACAATGCTGTACTCTCTCATTAATGTAAATGTCCTGAGGAACAATGCTGCACTCTCTCATTAAAGTATAGGTATTGAGGAACAATGCTGCACTCTCTCATTAATGTAAATGTCCTGAGGAACAATGCTGCACTCTCTCATTAATGTAAATGTCCTGAGCAACAATGCTGCACTCCCTCATTAAAGTATAGGTATTGAGGTACAATGCTGCACTCCCTCATTAATGTAAATGTCCTGAGCAACAATGCTGCACTCCCTCATTAAAGTATAGGTATTGAGGTACAATGCTGCACTCCCTCATTAATGTAAATGTCCTGAGGAACAATGCTGCACTCCCTCATTAAAGTATAGGTATTGAGGTACAATGCTGCACTCCCTCATTAATGTAAATGTCCTGAGGAACAATGCTGCACTCTCTCATTAAAGTATAGGTATTGAGGTACAATGCTGCTCTCCCTCATTAATGTAAATGTCCTGAGGAACAATGCTGCACTCCCTCATTAATGTAAATGTCCTGAGGAACAATGCTGCATTCCCTCATTAAAGTATAGGTATTGAGGTACAATGCTGCACTCCCTCATTAATGTAAATGTCCTGAGGAACAATGCTGCACTCTCTCATTAAAGTATAGGTATTGAGGTACAATGCTGCTCTCCCTCATTAATGTAAATGTCCTGAGGAACAATGCTGCACTCCCTCATTAATGTAAATGTCCTGAGGAACAATGCTGCATTCCCTCATTAAAGTATAGGTATTGAGGTACAATGCTGCACTCCCTCATAAATGTAAATGTCCTGAGGAACAATGCTGCACTCTCTCATTAATGTAAATGTCCTGAGGAACAATGCTGCACTCTCTCATTAAAGTATAGGTATTGAGGTACAATGCTGCACTCCCTCATTAATGTAAATGTCCTGAGGAACAATGCTGCACTCCCTCATTAATGTAAATGTCCTGAGGAACAATGCTGCTCTCCCTCATTAATGTAAATGTCCTGAGGAACAATGCTGCACTCTCTCATTAATGTATAGGTATTGAGGTACAATGCTGCACTCCCTCATTAATGTAAATGTCCTGAGGAACAATGCTGCACTCCCTCATTAATGTAAATGTCCTGAGGAACAATGCTGCACTCCCTCATTAATGTAAATGTCCTGAGGAACAATGCTGCACTCTCTCATTAAAGTATAGGTATTGAGGTACAATGCTGCACTCTCTCATTAATGTAAATGTCCTGAGGAACAATGCTGCACTCCCTCATTAATGTAAATGTCCTGAGGAACAATGCTGCACTCTCTCATTAATGTAAATGTCCTGAGGAACAATGCTGCACTCCCTCATTAAAGTATAGGTATTGAGGTACAATGCTGCACTCCCTCATTAATGTAAATGTCCTGAGGAACAATGCTGCACTCTCTCATTAATGTAAATGTCCTGAGGAACAATGCTGCACTCCCTCATTAATGTAAATGTCCTGAGGAACAATGCTGCACTCTCTCATTAATGTAAATGTCCTGAGGAACAATGCTGCACTCTCTCATTAATGTAAATGTCCTGAGGAACAATGCTGCACTCCCTCATTAATGTAAATGTCCTGAGGAACAATGCTGCACTCTCTCATTAATGTAAATGTCCTGAGGAACAATGCTGCACTCTCTCATTAATGTAAATGTCCTGAGGAACAATGCTGCACTCTCTCATTAATGTAAATGTCCTGAGGAACAATGCTGCACTCTCTCATTAATGTAAATGTCCTGAGGAACAATGCTGCACTCCCTCATTAATGTAAATGTCCTGAGGAACAATGCTGCACTCCCTCATTAATGTAAATGTCCTGAGGAACAATGCTGCACTCTCTCATTAATGTAAATGTCCTGAGGAACAATGCTGCACTCTCTCATTAATGTAAATGTCCTGAGGAACAATGCTGCACTCTCTCATTAATGTAAATGTCCTGAGGAACAATGCTGCACTCTCTCATTAATGTAAATGTCCTGAGGAACAATGCAGCACTCTCTCATTAATGTAAATGTCCTGAGGAACAATGCTGCACTCTCTCATTAATGTAAATGTCCTGAGGAACAATGCTGCACTCCCTCATTAATGTAAATGTCCTGAGGAACAATGCTGCACTCCCTCATTAATGTAAATGTCCTGAGGAACAATGCTGCACTCCCTCATTAATGTAAATGTCCTGAGGAACAATGCTGCACTCCCTCATTAATGTAAATGTCCTGAGGAACAATGCTGCACTCTCTCATTAATGTAAATGTCCTGAGGAACAATGCTGCACTCTCTCATTAATGTAAATGTCCTGAGGAACAATGCTGCACTCTCTCATTAATGTAAATGTCCTGAGGAACAATGCTGCACTCTCTCATTAATGTAAATGTCCTGAGGAACAATGCTGCACTCTCTCATTAATGTAAATGTCCTGAGGAACAATGCTGCACTCCCTCATTAATGTAAATGTCCTGAGGAACAATGCTGCACTCCCTCATTAATGTAAATGTCCTGAGGAACAATGCTGCACTCCCTCATTAAAGTATAGGTATTGAGGAACAATGCTGCACTCCCTCATTAATGTAAATGTCCTGAGGAACAATGCTGCACTCTCTCATTAATGTAAATGTCCTGAGGAACAATGCTGCACACCCTCATTAAAGTATAGGTATTGAGGTACAATGCTGCACTCCCTCATTAATGTAAATTTCCTGAGGAACAATGCTGCACTCCCTCATTAAAGTATAGGTATTGAGGAACAATGCTGCACTCCCTCATTAATGTAAATGTCCTGAGGAACAATGCTGCACTCTCTCATTAAAGTATAGGTATTGAGGTACAATGCTGCACTCTCTCATTAAAGTATAGGTATTGAGGAACAATGCTGCACTCCCTCATTAATGTAAATGTCCTGAGGAACAATGCTGCACTCTCTCATTAATGTAAATGTCCTGAGGAACAATGCTGCACTCTCTCATTAATGTAAATGTCCTGAGGAACAATGCTGCACTCTCTCATTAAAGTATAGGTATTGAGGTACAATGCTGCACTCTCTCATTAAAGTATAGGTATTGAGGAACAATGCTGCACTCCCTCATTAATGTAAATGTCCTGAGGAACAATGCTGCACTCTCTCATTAATGTAAATGTCCTGAGGAACAATGCTGCACTCTCTCATTAAAGTATAGGTATTGAGGAACAATGCTGCACTCCCTCATTAATGTAAATGTCCTGAGGAACAATGCTGCACTCCCTCATTAATGTAAATGTCCTGAGGAACAATGCTGCACTCTCTCATTAATGTAAATGTCCTGAGGAACAATGCTGCACTCTCTCATTAAAGTATAGGTATTGAGGTACAATGCTGCACTCTCTCATTAATGTAAATGTCCTGAGGAACAATGCTGCACTCTCTCATTAAAGTATAGGTATTGAGGTACAATGCTGCACTCTCTCATTAAAGTATAGGTATTGAGGAACAATGCTGCACTCCCTCATTAATGTAAATGTCCTGAGGAACAATGCTGCACTCTCTCATTAAAGTATAGGTATTGAGGTACAATGCTGCACTCTCTCATTAATGTAAATGTCCTGAGGAACAATGCTGCACTCTCTCATTAAAGTATAGGTATTGAGGTACAATGCTGCACTCTCTCATTAATGTAAATGTCCTGAGGAACAATGCTGCACTCTCTCATTAAAGTATAGGTATTGAGGTACAATGCTGCACTCTCTCATTAATGTAAATGTCCTGAGGAACAATGCTGCACTCTCTCATTAAAGTATAGGTATTGAGGTACAATGCTGCACTCTCTCATTAAAGTATAGGTATTGAGGAACAATGCTGCACTCTCTCATTAATGTAAATGTCCTGAGGAACAATGCTGCACTCTCTCATTAAAGTATAGGTATTGAGGTACAATGCTGCACTCTCTCATTAATGTAAATGTCCTGAGGAACAATGCTGCACTCTCTCATTAAAGTATAGGTATTGAGGTACAATGCTGCACTCTCTCATTAAAGTATAGGTATTGAGGAACAATGCTGCACTCCCTCATTAATGTAAATGTCCTGAGGAACAATGCTGCACTCTCTCATTAAAGTATAGGTATTGAGGAACAATGCT
Source organism: Heterodontus francisci (assembly GCF_036365525.1). NCBI lineage: Eukaryota > Metazoa > Chordata > Chondrichthyes > Heterodontiformes > Heterodontidae > Heterodontus > Heterodontus francisci. The sequence continues at coordinate 3,420,616 of NC_090397.1, forward strand.
GCACTCCCTCATTAATGTAAATGTCCTGAGGAACAATGCTGCACTCCCTCATTAAAGTATAGGTATTGAGGAACAATGCTGCACTCCCTCATTAATGTAAATGTCCTGAGGAACAATGCTGCACTCCCTCATTAAAGTATAGGTATTGAGGAACAATGCTGCACTCCCTCATTAATGTAAATGTCCTGAGGAACAATGCTGCACTCTCTCATTAATGTAAATGTCCTGAGGAACAATGCTGCACTCCCTCATTAAAGTATAGGTATTGAGGTACAATGCTGCACTCCCTCATTAATGTAAATGTCCTGAGGAACAATGCTGCACTCTCTCATTAAAGTATAGGTATTGAGGTACAATGCTGCACTCCCTCATTAATGTAAATGTCCTGAGGAACAATGCTGCACTCCCTCATTAAAGTATAGGTATTGAGGAACAATGCTGCACTCCCTAATTAATGTAAATGTCCTGAGGAATAATGCTGCACTCTCTCATTAAAGTATAGGTATTGAGGAACAATGCTGCACTCCCTCATTAATGTAAATGTCCTGAGGAACAATGCTGCACTCTCTCATTAAAGTATAGGTATTGAGGAACAATGCTGCACTCTCTCATTAATGTAAATGTCCTGAGGAACAATGCTGCACTCCCTCATTAATGTAAATGTCCTGAGGAACAATGCTGCACTCCCTCATTAAAGTATAGGTATTGAGGAACAATGCTGCACTCCCTCATTAATGTAAATGTCCTGAGGAACAATGCTGCACTCTCTCATTAATGTAAATGTCCTGAGGAACAATGCTGCACTCCCTCATTAAAGTATAGGTATTGAGGTACAATGCTGCACTCCCTCATTAATGTAAATGTCCTGAGGAACAATGCTGCACTCTCTCATTAAAGTATAGGTATTGAGGTACAATGCTGCACTCCCTCATTAATGTAAATGTCCTGAGGAACAATGCTGCACTCCCTCATTAAAGTATAGGTATTGAGGAACAATGCTGCACTCCCTCATTAATGTAAATGTCCTGAGGAACAATGCTGCACTCTCTCATTAATGTAAATGTCCTGAGGAACAATGCTGCACTCCCTCATTAAAGTATAGGTATTGAGGAACAATGCTGCACTCCCTAATTAATGTAAATGTCCTGAGGAATAATGCTGCACTCTCTCATTAAAGTATAGGTATTGAGGAACAATGCTGCACTCCCTCATTAATGTAAATGTCCTGAGGAACAATGCTGCACTCTCTCATTAAAGTATAGGTATTGAGGAACAATGCTGCACTCCCTCATTAATGCAAATGTCCTGAGGAACAATGCTGCACTCTCTCATTAAAGTATAGGTATTGAGGTACAATGCTGCACTCCCTCATTAATGCAAATGTCCTGAGGAACAATGCTGCACTCCCTCATTACAGTATAGGTATTGAGGTACAATGCTGCACTCCGTTATTTAAGTATAGGTATTGAGGAACAATGCTGCACTCCCTCAGTAATGTAAATGTCCTGAGGAACAATGCTGCACTCCCTCATTAATGCAAATGTCCTGAGGAACAATGCTGCACTCTCTCATTAATGCAAATGTCCTGAGGAACAATGCTGCACTCTCTCATTAAAGTATAGGTCCTGAGGAACAATGCTGCACTCTCTCATTAATGTAAATGTCCTGAGGAACAATGCTGCACTCTCTCATTAAAGTATAGGTATTGAGGTACAATGCTGCACTCCCTCATTAATGCAAATGTCCTGAGGAACAATGCTGCACTCCCTCATTACAGTATAGGTATTGAGGTACAATGCTGCACTCCGTTATTTAAGTATAGGTATTGAGGAACAATGCTGCACTCCCTCAGTAATGTAAATGTCCTGAGGAACAATGCTGCACTCCCTCATTAATGCAAATGTCCTGAGGAACAATGCTGCACTCTCTCATTAATGCAAATGTCCTGAGGAACAATGCTGCACTCTCTCATTAAAGTATAGGTCCTGAGGAACAATGCTGCACTCTCTCATTAATGTAAATGTCCTGAGGAACAATGCTGCACACCCTCATTAATGTAGAGGGACTGAGGAACAATGCTGCACTCTCTCATTAAAGTATAGGTATTGAGGTACAATGCTGCACTCTTTCATTAATGTAAATGTCCTGAGGAACAATGCTGCACTCCCTCATTAATGCAAATGTCCTGAGGAACAATGCTGCACTCTCTCATTAAAGTATAGGTATTGAGGTACAATGCTGCACTCTCTCATTAATATAAATGTCCTGAGGAACAATGCTGCACTCCCTCATTAATGTAAATGTCCTGAGGAACAATGCTGCACTCCCTCATTAATGCAAATGTCCTGAGGAACAATGCTGCACTCTCTCATTAATATAAATGTCCTGAGGAACAATGCTGCACTCCCTCATTAATATAAATGTCCTGAGGAACAATGCTGCACTCCCTCATTAATGTAAATGTCCTGAGGAACAATGCTGCACTCCCTCATTAATGCAAATGTCCTGAGGAACAATGCTGCACTCTCTCATTAAAGTATAGGTATTGAGGTACAATGCTGCACTCTCTCATTAATGTAAATGTCCTGAGGAACAATGCTGCACTCTCTCATTAAAGTATAGGTATTGAGGTACAATGCTGCTCTCCCTCATTAATGTAAATGTCCTGAGGAACAATGCTGCACTCTCTCATTAAAGTATAGGTATTGAGGTACAATGCTGCTCTCCCTCATTAATGTAAATGTCCTGAGGAACAATGCTGCACTCCCTCATTAATGTAAATGTCCTGAGGAACAATGCTGCACTCTCTCATTAAAGTATAGGTATTGAGGTACAATGCTGCTCTCCCTCATTAATGTAAATGTCCTGAGGAACAATGCTGCACTCTCTCATTAAAGTATAGGTATTGAGGTACAATGCTGCACTCTCTCATTAATGTAAATGTCCTGAGGAACAATGCTGCACTCTCTCATTAAAGTATAGGTATTGAGGTACAATGCTGCTCTCCCTCATTAATGTAAATGTCCTGAGGAACAATGCTGCACTCTCTCATTAAAGTATAGGTATTGAGGTACAATGCTGCTCTCCCTCATTAATGTAAATGTCCTGAGGAACAATGCTGCACTCCCTCATTAATGTAAATGTCCTGAGGAACAATGCTGCACTCTCTCATTAAAGTATAGGTATTGAGGTACAATGCTGCTCTCCCTCATTAATGTAAATGTCCTGAGGAACAATGCTGCACTCCCTCATTAATGTAGATGTCCTGAGGAACAATGCTGCACTCCCTCATTAATGTAAATGTCCTGAGGAACAATGCTGCACTCTCTCATTAATATAAATGTCCTGAGGAACAATGCTGCACTCCCTCATTAATGTAAATGTCCTGAGGAACAATGCTGCACTCTCTCATTAAAGTATAGGTATTGAGGTACAATGCTGCACTCTCTCATTAATGTAAATGTCCTGAGGAACAATGCTGCACTCTCTCATTAAAGTATAGGTATTGAGGTACAATGCTGCACTCTCTCATTAATGTAAATGTCCTGAGGAACAATGCTGCACTCTCTCATTAAAGTATAGGTATTGAGGTACAATGCTGCACTCTCTCATTAATGTAAATGTCCTGAGGAACAATGCTGCACTCTCTCATTAAAGTATAGGTATTGAGGTGCAATGCTGCACTCCCTCATTAATGTAAATGTCCTGAGGAACAATGCTGCACTCCGTCATTAATGTAAATGTCCTGAGGAACAAAGCTGCCCTCTGTTCTGTGATGCACAGAGCCTCAGGAATAACAGTGCACTCCTGAGTAATGTAAAGTTGTCTAGAGCTCCACTTTCTTGTTGTCTGAACTGATGTAATCTTCAGCAATGCATCGAAACCAGTACTGAAGGAGTGTTTTGAGTGATAATGTGATATAAAAAAAGACTGAGTTTTTTGTTTCATTCGTCATTTATTTTTTTGCCTGGTTCAATATGACATATTTCCACTTACGTGTTTTCCTGAAACTCAGTTTCAAATAAACATATTTGCCATGAATTGAAAAAGACATGTTTTTGTTACTTTGTTCCATTCGTATGCTTAATAATCACAATATGTAGTTATGATGAAAACCGTATTCAGCACTCCAGCTGTCACAAGCTGGGTGAACCATAATTTATTTCAACACATATTTAATTGTTTTACCCTGATCTTTCTTTTTTGCTTCTATCAAATAAAATCAGATGAACCCAAGATCCTCCTCTCTGGTCCGTATGGATTTTATTTTCCTTGATCGCTCCCATTAATAGAAATATAGTAATTCTCAATTAGACACTGAACTCATTTTCTTCCATTTTGTACAGAAATCACTGGTGTGAGCAATGTTTCTAAACCATGTGCTACAATATAAAATATCATCGCGATTTATCTGCATGTTTGACAATGCGTCAGAACTCAGCATATAATTGTCATAGTAACTACAGCAAGGTGCCTATAGAAATACAAAAACAATGTATGTCATGATGAGAATCGGGATATGAAAATGAAATTATTGATGAAAGAATCCTGAGTGTCACTGGTGAATCGTCGTCACTTGAACGTTTCGCACGTTAATGCTGCTTTCCATTTTCCCCAGAGACCAATAGTAGTCACGCTGCACTTCTATATGACCCAGAAATTTCATTGCCTTATGGTAAGCATGTAAGCAATCCAAGCTGATTGGTCTGCATTTAGCTGACGGGCCTCTGATCCAATGTCAATAAAGTGAGGGGGAGGGGTGGGGCAGGGATTCTGAGATGTTTCATCATCCAGTAAAGGAGCCTGGTGTCCTCCTTCTTTCTCCCTGCACCAGCTACTGATTTAACACTTCCACACAGGGTGGGAAATATTCTGGGTCACAATCACTTAACAACTGTATCCTCCCACCACTAACCACCATCTCGGCCACCAGTGCCAGCAATGCTACCATCAGATTCCTGAAGCAGGCTTGTGTTTAAGTGAACAGTTGAATGAAAGTAAAACAGTAGATCAATATAATTTAATTCTGTACAGTTCTCAGGATGTGGGCCCTCCCTGGTTGCCCTCTGGGCTTTAAGAATCAAGCACAGAGGCTGAAATTACATGCAGACTGGGTATGGATGACACATCTCAGCATCATTTCCTCGTCCCAGTTAGCCATAAATTACTAGATTTGTTGAATTCAGTTTCACAACTTGCCCTGTTGTCCTTTGACCTCTGGATTGTGAGTCATAGAGAGAGTCGTACAGCATAGAAACAGGCCCTTCGGCCCACCGCGTCCATGCCGACCATAATGCCTATCTATACTAATCCCACCTGCCTGCATTAATTCCATATCCCACTATGCTTTGCTCATTCAAGTACCTGTCTAGATGCCTCTTAAATGTTGCTACTGTTCCTGCCTCCACCACCTCCTCAGGCAGATCATTCCAGATACCCACTATTCTTGGTGTGAAAAATTTATTCCTTTGATCCCCTTTAAACCTCCTCCCTCTCACCTTAAATCTATGCCCTCTAGTTTTAGTCACCCCTACCATGGGAAACAGACCCTGGCTATCTACCCTATTTATGCCTCTCAATTTTATATACCTCTATCATGTCCCCTCTCAGCCTCTTTCGCTCCAGGGAAAACAGACGCAGCCTATCCAATCTCTCTTTACAACTCAAGCCCTCCAAACCAGGCAATATCCTTGCGAATCTTTTCTGCACCCTCTCTAGCTTAATCACTTCTTTCCTGTCGTGCAGTAACCAGAACTGCACACAGTACTCCAAATGCGGCCTAACCAACATTATATACAACTGTAACATGAAGTCCCAACTCTTGAACTCAATGCCTTGGCCGATGAAGGCAAGCATGCCATACACCTTCTTCACCACCCTGTCTACCTGTGTTGTCACTTTCAGTGAACTATGTACTTGCATCCCAAGGTCTCTCTGCTCAACAACACTCCCCAGGGCTCTGCCATTCACTGTATATGTCCTGCCCTGGTTTAACTTCCAAAATGCATCACTTCACACTTGTTTGCGTTAAATTCCATTTGCCAATCCCTTGCCAACTTTCCCAGTTGACCTATATTCTGTTGTAACCTTCTTCACTGTCCACTATACCACCAATTTTGGTGTCATCTGCAAACTTACTAATCATGCCCCCTACATTCACATCCAAGTCATTAATATATATGACAAACAACAGAGAGCCCAGCACCGAACCCTGTGGCACACCACTGGTCACCGGCCTCCAATCTGAAAAACAACCCTCCACTACCACCCTCTGCCTCCTATCACCAAGCCAATTTTGTATCCAATTGGCTAGCTCACCCTGGATCCCATGTGTTTGAACCTTCTGGACCAGCCTACCATGTGGGACCTGGTCAAAGGCCTTGCTAAAGTCCATGTAGACAACGTCCATCGCCCTGCCCTCGTCAATCCGCTTGGTCACCTCCTCACAAAACTCAAATCAAATTCGTGAGACATGATTTCCCATGCACAAAGCCATGCTGACTATCCCTAATCAGATCATGCCTTTCCAGATGCATATAAATCCTGTCTCTCAGAATCCCTTCCAATAACTTTCTCACCACTGATGTCAGGCTCACCAGCCTGTAGTTCCCTGGCTTATCCCTGCTGCCCTTCTTAAATAAAGGCACAACATTAGCTATCCTCCAGTCTTCCGGTACCTCACCTGTGGATAACGATGATACAAAAATCTCTGCCAGGGCCCCAGCAATCTCCTCCCTTGCTTCCCATAGCATCCTAGGATACACCTGGTCAGGCCATGGGGATTTATCCACCTGAATGCGCTTCAAAACCTCCAACACCTCCTCCTTTGTAATGTTGATATGCTCCAGGATATCGCTGTTCCCTCCCTTGAACTCACTAGCTTCTATGACCTTCTCCATGGTAAATACAGATGAGAAATATTCATTTAAGACCTCGCCCATTTCCTGTGGCTCCACACATAAATTGCCACACTGATCCTGAATGGGATCTACTCTCTCCCTAGCTACCCTTTTACTCTTAATATACTTATAGAATCTTTTAGGATTCTCCTTTAGCTTATCTGCCAGGGAAATCTTATGGCCCCTTTTAATGGAGTAACCTGCAGAAAAGATTCACAAGGATGTCGCCTGGTTTGGAGGGCTTGAGTTATAAAGAGAGATTGGATAGGCTGAGTCTGTTTTCCCTGGAGTGAAGGAGGCTGAGAGGGGATACGATAGAGGTACATAAAATTGAGAGAGATGGAGTTTAATCCGGACAAATGTGAGGTAATGCATTTTGGAAGATCTAATACAGGTGGGAAGTATACAGTAAATGGCAGAACCCTTAGGAGTATTGACAGACAGAGAGATCTGGGCGTACAGGTCCACAGGTCACTGAAAGTGGCAATGCAGGTGGATAAGGTAGTCAAGAAGGCATACGACATGCTTGCCTTCATCGGTCAGGGCATAGAGTATAAAAATTGGCAAGTCATGCTGCAGCTGTACAGAACCTTAGTTAGGCCACACTTGGAATATTGCGTACAATTCTGGTTGCCACCCAACCAGAAGGATGTGGAGGCTCTGGAGAAGGTACAGAAGAGGTTTACCAGGATGTTGCCTGGTCTGGAGGGTATTAGCTATGAGGAGAGGTTGGATAAACCCAGAATGTTTTCACTGGAATGACGGAGGTGGAGGGGCGACATGATAGAGGTTTACAAAGTTATGAGTGGCATGGACAGAGTGGATAGTCAGAAGCTTTTTCCCAGGGTGGAAGAGTTAGTTACTGGGGGACATAAGTTTAAGGTGCGAGGGACAAAGTTTAAAGGCGATATGCGAGGCAAGTTTTTTTACACAGAGGGTGGTGAGTGCCTGGAACTTGCTGCCGGGGGAGGTGGTGGAAGCAGGTATGATAGTGACGTTTAAGCGGCATCTTGACAAATACATGAATAGGATGGGAATAGAGGGATACGGACCCGGAAGTGCAGAAGGTTTTAGTTTAGGCAGGCATCAAGATCGGCGCAAGCTTGGAGGGCCGAATGGCCTGTTCCTGTGCTGTACTGTTCTTTGTTTTGTTTTCGCCCTCCTAATTTCCTTCTTAAGTGTAGTCCTACATCCCCTGTACTCCTCAAGGGACTTGCTTGATCCCAGCTGCCTATACCTGACATATGCCTCCTTCTTTGTCCTGACCAGACGCTCAATATCCCTCGTCAACCAAGGTTCCCTAAACTTGCCAGCCTTGCCCTTCCATCTAACAGGAACATGCCGGCCCTGAACTCTTCCCATCTCACTTTTAAAAGCCTCCCACTTGCCAGATGTCCCTTTTCCTGTAAGCAACCTCTCCCCTTCAACTTTTGAGAGTTCCTGTCTGATGCCATCGAAATTAGCCTTCCCCCAATTTAGGACTTCAACCTGAGGACCAGTCCTATCCTTTTCCGTGACTATCATGAAGCCAATAGAGTTATGGTCACTGGTCCCAAAGTGCTCCCCCACTGACACATGAATCACCTGCCCATCCTCACTTCCTAAGAGGAGATCGAGTGTCGCCCCTTCTCTGGTAGGGCCATCCACATACTGCTTCAGAAAACTATCCTGGACACACTTAAATTCTTCCCCATCTGATCCCTTAGCACTAATGCAGTCCCAGTCAAGATTAGGGAAGTTAAAATCACCTACTATTACAACCCTATAATTCCTACACCTATCTGTGATTTCCCTACATATATGCTCCTCCACTTCCGTCTGGCTATTGGGGGGCCTGTAGTATAATCCCATCAAAGTGATCACCCCTTTCTTATTTCTTCCCAATGGCCTCGCTGGACATTCCCCCCGGGATATCCTCTCTAAGTACTGCCGTGATGTCCTCCCTAATCAATAGTGCAACTCCCCCTCCTCTCTTACCTCCACCTCTGTCACGCCGGAAGCATCGGTACCCCAGAACATTGAGCTGCCAGTCCTGCCCATCCCTCAACCACATTTCCGTAATAGCTATAATATCATAATCCCATGTACCGATCCATGCTCTGAGTTCATCTGCCTTACCTGTAAGGCTTCTTGCATTAAAGTAAATGCAGTTTAGCCTACCAGACCTTCCACACTCCCTGTCCTGCCCCTGCCCGGCCTGGTTACTGGACGCTTGCTTTAACCTCTACATTTGCCACAACTATCTCATCAGAGAGACTATTACTTTGGATCCCACCCCCCTGCAAGACTAGTTTAAACCCTCCCGAGTAGTACTAGCAAACCTCCCCACAAGGATATTGGTCCCCCTTCCAGTTTAGATGCAACCCGTCCTTCTTGTCCAGGCCACCTCTGCACCAGAAGAGATCCCAATGATCCAAGTAGCTGAAGCCCTCCCGCCTACACCAGCTCTTCAGCCACACATTCATTTGCCTTATCCTCCTATTCCTACCCTCACCAGTATGTGGCACAGGGAGTAATCCTGAGATTACGACCCTAGAGGTCCTGCTTTTTAACCTTCTGCCGAACTCCCTATATTCAGTTTGCAGGACCTCATCTCTCTTCCTGCCTATGTCGTTAGTACCAAATTGGACCACTACCTCTGGCTGCTCACCCTCCCCCTTCAGAATGTCCTGCAGCTGCTTCGAGATATCCTTGAGCCTAGCACCAGGGAGGCAACATACCATCCTGGAGTCATGTTTGTGGCCACAGAAATGCCTATCTGCACCCCTTACGATAGAATCCCCTATCACTATAGCTCTTCCACCCCTTTTCCTCCCCTGCTGTGCAGCAGAGCCCTCCGTGGTGCCACAAACTAGGCTGTTGCTGTACCATTACCGCTGGGCTTCCCCACCTAGAGTCGAAGGCCAACTACTAACAGGAACTCCTTCCATAAATTGCTGTTTGTTGATGTGACTGAACTTACAGTTACATCCAGTATGTTATTTTTATACAATATCCCTCTTTCAGATGAGATGTTAAACCGAGGTCCCATCTGCCTGCATGGGTGGATGTAAAAGATTCCATGGCATTATTTGGAAGAAGAGCAGGGGAGTTCTCCCTGGTGTCCTGGTCAATATTTATCCCTCAAACAACATCACAAAAATAGATTATCTGGTCGTTATCACATTGCTGGTTGTGGGAGTTTGCTGTGTGTAAATTGGTTGCTGCGTTTCTTACATTACAACAGTGACTTTAAAAGTACTTCATTGGCTGAAATGCACTTTGAGACATCTGGTGGTCATGAAAAGCACTATTTAAATGCAAGTCTTTCTTTTCTTAGTATGGGTGAAAAGTGGTACTACTGGAGTGTAGATATTGGAGCATGAACGGGAAGTGTGTGAATAGACCAGTTCCAAATTAAGTGTGCAGGGCTGAGGCCAACTGTGTCAGAACAGCTCCAGATACCTTCATGAACAGACCTCACACCAGCTGTGATGATGGGACAGTGCAGGACACTCACTGTTACTGGCTCTTCGTTTCTGTATTTCTTTGCAATGTACGACATTATGTCACATCTTTGTCTTAAAAATTACAATCATACATTGATTCATTAAAGTTTCAATATGAATCCAGCACAGTGACAGCCTTTGTAGAACAAATTCTGCATATAAGGGCAACACAAGTTAAGCTAAAATGATGGTCCTTTTTGGATGTGGTTTAGTTTTCAATATTGTGATGCATATGCTTTCTGCATCAGTTTTCCAATCATATTTCAAATACTCAGTCGATCAGAACTGTGTATCCAATAACACCTGTAAGTAAACCAGATAATGGAGCCATTAACTTGGAAAGAACAATATTGTCTACTAAAAGTACAAAGGATATGTTTCTAACTTACCAAACAGGTCCTCTTTTTTAATTCTCCTTCAGAATGAAATGATTCCTTGGTACTTTGTACCTACAGACAATATTAAATAGGATTATAATCTGCAGACTCGACAGTCTCCCATTGTTCCATATTGAAAAGAGCATGATTAGTTGCTTAGTTAATGGTCAACTGCCCATGGTTAGTTAATGATCTCCTGTGCATGGTTAATTGGTTCATTAAGTCTCCTGCACGTGGTTAGTTGGTTGCTTAATGACAATTAGCTTACCTCTTTTACAGATAGAATTGTAAGAGGTGTATAACTGCCCATCTTTCCATACCAGCTGCAAAAAGTTGGGAATGTCAATTGGTCTTAACTGGTCTTTTCTGGTCTCAATTACAAGTATTGGTGTTGTCTGGTTGTCTGGATACAACTGGGATAACTGGCAACATTAACTGGTCACCATTTGGTATTCAAAATTGTCCAGTTGACTTTAACTGGAAGCATTTGGGCTCATCTGGTACCTTGTCTTGCTGACTGGTTCATCTAGAATCAGTTGGGACACAAAGTGGCACCAGTTGGAATTAAGTGGAGCCAGTTGACATATAACTGCTTCAACTGTAACCAGTTGACAAGCAGAATCTTTGAACTGGAAAATATTACTGATAGTCAATCCAGTTGAATCCAACTGATTGACTTAATCAAACCAGTAAGACTGCCTGCAGCTTAAAAAAGTGCCCCTGTGTCTCTGTCTGTGTGCTCTTTGGTTCTTTATAGGACTCTGCTTTTGTATCTTTTTTCAGAGCTCCCTACATGATATCCATTGAATTGAACTGTATTCTGCATTGCTGCACCTCTTTTTCCAATACAGCTCTATGAGAAGGTGAAAAATATGTTCAAATTTATTTTCTGGTTAAAAAGGTGTAAATATATTTCAATTCATGTTTTGATTGGAAAGACTGTAAAATATGTTTAAAGTAATTTATGAAAATTCAAAGGAATGCTATATTTGGTTTTATGAAAGTTCTGTTGCAAGACTGTGCCATTAAGGCTGGGTGAGACAGGAGAAGCCAAACAGGTTAGGAAAAAAAGTATCAATTGTTATAAGGTCAGGAAGGACAAGCTGCACAGAACTTGCACTTTGACACATATAGGCGGATCTGAAATAAGTGATACATAAAGCAGGGTCTATCCACAGAATAGGAAGAGACAGGGTCACAGCAAGAACCACAGAAGAAGACAGAGTAGAAGAAGAAAACAGAGAAGGACTGAAGACAACATCACCTGCGTCCAGGCAGCTTCGAGGAGCAAGGATCGAAAGCAGCTTGTCTACTCTCGCCTATTGTTAAGTATTTTGTTTAAGCATTTATTCTGTTGACGTGTTGCACTGATGCCATTGTTTGTTGCCCTTTTTGTCTTGTCCAAGAACTTGGCTAAGGTCAGGGACCTTACAGCTCTGTCTGATTATAAACAGATATGCAGTAAATTGGAGTTGTGCAAATGGCCTCCCAACTCTGATATATGAATGATGCTAATTATTTTTCACAAAATCAGACATGCCTAGGCATAGCGGTGCACCCCCAGCACCACACAAACATAGTCAGACATGTCTGCACCCCCAGCAAAAACCAGGCAGAGTCAGGAAGTCCCAATTCTTATGAAGCATGAAGAAGCCATACAGTGAGCAGTTGTATACTGTAATTGATGGTGTCATGCTCGGCCTCCACCTGCCAAGAATGAGACATATTAATTTTGTCATGAACATTGAGTTTAAACTGTTACTGGAGTGAAGAAAGGACTTGTTAAACAGATCAGCCGTGGCTGGAAAAGACATTTGCATATTAACAGACGGTGCTTGGAAGGACAAAGGACCATTCCCTGACACATTCAACCCACAATGGAGCTTGATCACCAGGTATTGTGTGTAACAGCAACATTCCAGAGACTGCTAAGGTGATAAAATCCAAGACATAGTCAGACCAGTTAGTCACATGACTAACCTGCTTGGCAACCTGGGTTTTCTGAATTGTACAAACTGTTTGAACTCGGAGTGTCTAATTGCTCCTGGACTGAAAAGACCTCTCTCCTGTCTGCTCCCATCTCTTTTTCACAAGCCTCTGAATCCACTGAAGATACATGAACCCCAAGAGAGAAAAGTCTCCTGCAGTGAACTAGGATTAAGAAGAATACTGGGCACCAACAAAAAGCAACATCTACCTACAATCAAGGATTCTACAGTGAGTTCAAAGCACCATAACAAAAAACCCTCTTCAGAGATTGCCTCAAACGTTTCCACTTTATTTTTCTTCTGCTCTTTCTGTCCCTATCTGCATGTGTGTATCACGTATGCATGCTCGCATGGGCGTGTCGTGTATCCATAGGCATTAACCGAATTAGAGTTTAGGTTTAAGTTTAATAAATTTCAACTTTTCTTCTTTAAACCTGAGAAACCTTATTTGTGCTGGTTTCTTTGCCTTATAATTAGAAAGCGGTGAACAAGGATTCACCCAGAGGGAGCTAAAAACATGGTGTGTTTAAAATTAAACCCTGTTACAGTAAGACCAGGTGACGGCTCAGAGGGACCCCCTAGACACCTTTGTCACCTGGTTGTAACAATGGCAAGGTAATTATTCTTATAATTAATTTTAAGAACATTAGATAATCATTGTTGCCTTCAACAGAAGGTATCGATCATTCTGACATTTAGTGCAGTGCTAAACTTGGCTCCATAATGACTTAAGTCATTCAGTGAGACAGAACCATTGTAATTAGAGTCTATAATTAATTAATTTGTTAATTAGAGTTCAGAACATCACAAATTTCTCTCAACAGGAGTTTGGCAGGGAGACCTCTTGTCTTGGAAGTCTGTGACTTTATCTTTTTCTCTTATTTACAGTATGCATCACACATCACCTCCAAACCCAGGAGCTGAATGAGGAATCTGTCAATCACTGAGAAAATACAAGACCTCAGTAGAAGACCAAAATTCGGTGAACCATCAAATATCTAAATGTAATTAGGGTTTAAGTTTCGTATTTTGATTACAGCTGTAATTTAATGTTTTTGCATTTTAACTGCTGTATTCACTTATTTCTTGATTTCTGCACCATGTTTAATTTCGTTTTGGCTATTTACCTGAGTTTTGTCTTTTTCTATGTCACAAAAAAATTTGAAACGAACAGCCAGGAGCATTTTTAGCTTCATTGCATGACCACAACACACACCACGTAGATCATTTTCACTTGTTAGTGGTATTTAACACTTTTCACAAGTTTACACTCTGGTCTCAAATGGAACGAGTTGAGTCAGAAATCAGCCTAACTGGTCACAGCTGTATACAATATAATTTTCAATTGGAACCAGGTTCACTGGTCTCTCAGGAGCCAATATAATTATCAACCGGAACAAGTACAAATGGTCAACTGGAACCAGTATAACTGGTCCAATTGTCCAAATTTCAAGAACACAAGTAAGAGGAACAGAAGTAGACCATATTGCCCATCAAGTCTGCTCCATCATTCAATACAATCATGGCTGATCTTGGGCTTCAATTCCACTTTCCTGCCCGCTCCCCATATCCCTTGATTCCCTGTGAGACCAACGATCTATCTATCCCAGCTTTAAATGTATTCAATGATGGGGTAGAGAATTCCAAAGATTCACAATCCTTTGAGTGTAATAATTTTTCCTCATCTCTGTCCTGAACCATATGGGGGGAGGGGCACTGCGAGCCATGGAGGGCGGAGGGGGAGAGGGCACTGAGAGCCATGGCGGGAGGGGAGGGGGAAGAGGGGAGGGGGAAGAGGAGAGGGCACTGAGAGCCATGGAGGGAGGGGGAGAAAAAGCAAAAGAAATGGTATGTTGGAGCAGAGAGACAGGCAAATGGAAAGGAAATTTTAAAAAGAGGTGAAGGAGAAAGGAAAGAATTAGAAGGGAAGAAGGTGACTACTTACCCATTGGAATAATTTGACAGCAGGTGTAATCCAGGGTGAGTTACCCTGTACAATGTTACAGTGTCACTATTAGTAGGTCAATATTAACCATAGTAACATCCTATATAATCTATTGATGATGTTAAAGTGCCCCCAATAACGTCTTGCTGGTTTGAGCTGTTTATGGTTTGAGTATCTATGGATGTTATTTACATGTAATTCTAGATAGCATTCAATAAGGTTTTCCACAGGAGACTGTAAATATAAATGAGAGTGAGTGAAATTGGAGGCAATCTTTAGGCTTGGACAAAGAGTTAGTGAGGAGGTAGACAGATAGTAGGGATGATGGGTATGTATTCAAATTAGCAGATTGTGATGAATGGTGTCCTTGAGGGATCTTCAGTGAGGTCTCAGCTTTTCATTATATTTATAAATGACTGGGATGAAGGAATAAAGAACTTTATCTCCAAGTTGACTAAGTCAGGTGCACAGTAAATCATGTAGGTGGGAGCAGAAAGTTGCAAAGGGACTTTGATAGATTAAGTGAATTGGTAAAACTGCTGGGCGGAGTTCACTGTGGGTAAGTGTGAGGTCATCTTTGAACCTAATATAGATCGGAGTATTTTCTAAATGGCAAGAAGCTATCGGCGCTGTGGAGGAGCAGAGAAAGTGTTCACTAAATAAACATGGCCCAGAGAAAGTACAAGAATCTCTAAATGAACCAGTACAAAAAAATAATTTAAAAAAGCAAATGGAATGCTGGCCTTTATCCCAGGACGGCTGGAATACAAAAGGATGGAAGTTATGTCACAACTGCACAGAGCTCTGGTTAAACCCACTTAGAGTAACTGCATTCAGTTCTGAGCACCATACCTCAGGAAGGATATATTGGCCTTGGAGGGGGTGCAGCACAGATTCACCAGAATGATACGGGGTTAAAAGGATATAATTATGAGGACAGGTGCCATAGACTTGAACACTGGAAGGTTAAAGGGTGATCGAACTTAAGATGAGCAAAGGAGTTGATAGGATAGATAGAGAAAAATTATTTCATCCTGTGGGAGAGTCCAGAACAAGATAACTCCGGTTTCCTCCCACAGCCAAAGACTTGCAGGTGATAGGTAAATTGGCCATTGTAAATTGCCCCTAGTGTAGGTAGGTGGTAGGGAATATGGGATTACTGTAGGGTTAGTATAAATGGGTGGTTGTTGGTCGGCACAGACTCAGTGGGCCGAAGGGCCTGTTTCAATGCTGTATCTCTAAATAAAAAAATAAAATAACCTTAAAATTAGAGCTAGTCCATTTGGAAGTGATGTCCTAAAGCATTTCTTCACACAAAGGGTAGTGGAAAACTGGAACTGTCTCCCCCAAAAAGCTGTTGAGGTTGGGGGTCAATTGAAAATTTCAAATCTGAGGTTTTTTTGTTAGGTAAGGGTATTAAGGAATTTGGAGCCAAGACGGGTAAGAGGAGATAAATACAAATCAACCACCATCCTGGAACAAACTCAAGTGGACTCTCCAGTTCCTAGGTTACTATTTTTGTGCCACACTATTGCTGCCATGAAGGTGAAGGGAACCCCAGCAGTGCTTGGTAATGTGGGCAGCACTGTACCCACCTACGATTAACACAGGCCGTCAGCCCTGTGCCACCACTAGATCCCAAGCACGCCACAGTCCACATCTTTGTTCCAAACTCACTTGATCATTCAGTGGAGAAGGGGGAATCAGGGATAGGGCAAGCAGGAAACCTGGGCATGTGTTATCTATCCATAACAGTTCACAGGGCTGGTTTCCTGACTAAGTAATTTCCAGCTAATGGTGTCAGATGTGGCTCACTGATAGTTAATTATCATATTGCTGTTTGTAGGATCTTGCTCTATGCAAATCGGTTGCTGTGTTTCATGCATTATATCATTTAAAAAGTACTGTAAAGAGGTTTGGGATGTCCTAAGGTCATGAAAGGCGCTATATAAATGCAAGTTTGCTCTTTTTTCCCTACCTTTCTTGTTCTAATTGTCCCTTTGTGTACAGTATCCTAATATAAAGCAAAGTGGTTTTAAATATCTAGTCATGATTCTGGCTCGGTGAAATAACAGATGTACAAACATACCTTGTCATCTTTGAAGTTCACAGAATTGCTGGGATCGTGTTTATCTAATATGCAGAGCATTGCATCGTGGATTGTAACGAAGAATATTTTTGGCGTGATTTCATCATCAAAAAATCCACATTTTTCTAATTTTTCCAGGATTAAATCTGAAAGTAAACAAAACAATGACATGTTCAAATACTTATATTTCCAAATCTCTGATTTGAGGCAACTATAAAGATCAAAGACTCAAATTCTCTGCTGGTGAATTTCTGAATCCTAATCTCTCGGTTGGGTGCAGTTCAAACTCGAGATTGGAACTTGTGCTTTTTCCTTTGTTATGGAAACAAGGTGGTAACAAGACAGACATTCTCGCACTCCAGAATAGGCATCTCATCCCACCAGAATCCTGCCCACTGGCACGTAGGTAAGGGTGAGGCAGAGCTCCACCCAGATTAGCGTATCCACTGGGTATTTTTATTGATTTTCAGGAAGTGGGCATAGCTGGCAAGGCCGGAATTTATTGCCCATCTCCAGTTGTCCTGAGGTGGTGGTGGTGAAGGTAGTCTCATTTATTTTATTTATTTATTTAGAGATACAGCACTGAAACAGGCCCTTCGGCCCACCGAGTCTGTGCCGACTATCCACCCATTTATACTAATCCTACATTAATCCCATATTCCTACCACATCCCCACCATTCTCCTATCACCTACCTATACAGGGGCAATTTACAATGGCCAATTTACCTATCAACCTGCAAGTCTTTGTCTGTAGGAGGAAGTTGGAGCACCCGACGACAACCCACGCGGTCACAGGGAGAACTTGCAAACTCCGCACAGGCAGTACCCAGAATCGAACGTGGGTCGCTGGAGCTGTGAGGCTGCAGTGCTAACCACTGCACCGCTGTACCGCCCACTGCAGTCTCTGTGGTAAAGGTTTCTCATTGAACCACTGCAGTCTATGTGGTGAAGGTTTCTCATTGAACCACTGCAGTCTATGTGGTGAAGGTTTCTCATTGAATGATTGCAGTCTCTGTGGTGAAGGTTTCTCATTGAATGATTGCAGTCTCTGTGGTGAAGGTTTCTCATTGAACCACTGCAGTCTCTGTGGTGAAGGTTTCTCATTGAACCACTGCAGTCTCTGTGGTGAAGGTTTCTCATTGAACCACTGCAGTTTCTGTGGTGAAGGTTTCTCATTGAATGATTGCAGTCTCTGTGGTGAAGGTTTCTCATTGAACCACTGCAGTCTCTGTGGTGAAGGTTTCTCATTGAACCACTGCAGTCTCTGTGGTGAAGGTTTCTCATTGAACCACTGCAGTCTCTGTGGTGAAGGTTTCTCATTGAATGATTGCAGTCTCTGTGGTGAAGGTTTCTCATTGAACCACTGCAGTTTCTGTGGTGAAGGTTTCTCATTGAACCACTGCAGTCTCTGTGGTGAAGGTTTCTCATTGAATCACTGCAGTCTCTGTGGTGAAGGTTTCTCATTGAACCACTGCAGTCTCTGTGGTGAAGGTTTCTCATTGAATCACTGCAGTCTCTGTGGTGAAGGTTTCTCATTGAACCACTGCAGTCTATGTGGTGAAGATTTCTCATTGAACCACTGCAGTCTATGTGGTGAAGGTTTCTCATTGAACCACTGCAGTCTCTGTGGTGAAGGTTTCTCATTGAACCATTGCAGTCTCTGTGGTGAAGGTTTCTCATTGAACCACTGCAGTCTCTGTGGTGAAGGTTTCTCATTGAACCACTGCAGTCTCTGTGGTGAACGTACTCTCCTAGTGCTGTTAGAATATAAGAACTAGAAGCAGGAGTCGGCCATGCAGCCCCTTGAGCCTGCTTCGCCATTCAATAATATCATAACCAATCTTTGATCTCAACTCCACTTTCCCACTGGTCCCCTTATCCCTTGATTCCCTTCGAGTCCAAACATTTATCAATCTCAGCCTTGAATATACTCAATGATGGAATATCCACAGTCCACTAGGGCAGAGAATTCAAAAGATTCGCAACCCTCTTAGTAAAGAAATCTTTCCTCATCTCAGTCCTAAATAGCCAACCTTTTATCCTGTGACTATGCCTCCATGTTCTAGATTCTCCATTCGAGAGAAAAGTCTCTCCAGAGTGACATTGTCAAACCCCTTCAGAATCTTACATGTTTCAATGAGATCACCTTTCATTCTTCTGAACTCCAAAGAGTGTACAGTCCCAATTTACTCAATCTCTCCTCATTGGACAACCTTCTTGTCCCAGGAATGCAGCACCTCTAAAGCAAGTATATCTTTCCTTAGATACAGAGACCAAAATGGTGCACAGTGCCCTGTACAATTGCAACAAGATTTCCTTACTCTTATACAACTTGCAAGAGGAGAGGGAAGAGAGAAGAGGGGAAAGAGAGGGGGAAAGAGTGGCGGGACGGGGAGAGAGAGATAGAGAGGAGAGGGGCGAGGGGAGTGAGAGTGGTGGGAGAGGAGAGAGAGGGGGAGGGAAAGAAAGAGAGGAGAGAGAAGGAGGGAGAGGGTAGAGATGGGAGAGAGATAGGGGAGCAAGAGATGGCGAGAGAGAGAGGGGAGAGGGCAGAGAGAGGGGAAAGGGGTGCGAGTGGGGGAAGAGAGAGTGGGGGAGAGAGATGGACACAGAAAGGGGATAGGGATTGACTCAGAGAGGGAGGGAGGGAGAGCGAGAGGGGAGAGAAAGGGATCATGATCACTCTTTTAATTGGCTGACCCCACAAAATTCACAAGAGATGGCCGATACTAGCAGGGTCGGGTTGTCAACTGGACAGGGATAGGCACCAGCATGTTTCACCACAGACATTTGACAAAATTATTGACTCAGCCATGGACATGGGGGCAATTAATTTGTATATATGTACAGCCAACCTAATGCCATCAAAACACAGTCCCATTTAAACCACATTTCTCCCTATTTAGTGAGATACCTGGTATTGTTTTTGTTTGCACAAATAGTCAATGTCTGCCTGCATTGATGTAGCGATGCGGAGAATCCAGATAGATGTCCATCGGTCAGGAGTGATCATGATCCCTTTCTCTCCCCTCTCGCTCTCCCTCCCTCTCTGAGTCAATCCCTATCCCCTTTCTGTGTCCATCTGTCTTCCCCCTCTCTCTCTCTCTCCCCCCACTCGCTCCCTTCCCTCTCTCGCTATCTCTTGCTCCCCCTATATCTCTCCCCCTCCCTCTCCTCTTTCTTTCCCTCCCCCTCTCTAACCTTCTTCTCTCCCTCTCGCCCCTCTCCTCTCTCTCTCCCTCTCTCTCTCTGACAGTTGCACAGAGCGGGAACTCTCAGCTTTGTGATTGGTCAATTTTTTTTGAAAAGCAGCCTTAGTTTCCCAGATGACAGGTGCTAAAGCAGAGACAGCAGTTTCTGGACTTCGGACAACTTCGTGGTTTGCCGGCAAGCTTTTTAAAAAAATCGGAACCTGCCAGGAAACCACGAACTTGTCTGGAGTTCAGAAACTGCTGCCTCTGCTTCAGCAGCTGTCAGCTGTGAAACTAACGGTTGTGAATTTTTAAAAAACCGGTCAGAAAGAAGAAGTCAATAGGAAATTTCTCATCCTTGAAATTACCAGTCATGAAACTCAGAATTTTTACCACGGACACGTTGCTGATTCCCGTGACTAGGACATGGTTCTGACACTCTGTCGAAAACTAGACCTATAGGATTCTGCCCCTTGTGTCCTCCCCACAGCTTAATATCCCACCTAGCCTTGTATTGTCAGCAAACCTGGATGGATTACAACATCTACTTGTATTCATATAGCACCTTGAACTTAAAATGTCCCAAGGCGATTCACAGGAGTGTTATCAAGCAAAATTTGACACTGAGCTACAGTGCGAGATATTAGGGCAGATGGCCAAAAGCTTGATCGAAAAGATAGGTTTCAAGGAGTGTTTTAAAGGAAGGAAACCAGGTAGAGCGGTGAAGGGAGGGAATTCTAGAGATTAGGGCCAAGACAACTGAAGGTGCAGCCACCAATGGTAGAGCGATTAAATTTGAGGACGCTCAAGAGGCCAGAACAAAGAAGGGTTGGGGGGCTGAAGGCGATTACAGAGATAGGGAGGGGAGAGACCTTGGAGGGATTTGAAAACAAGGATTAGAATTTTAAAATCAAGGTGTTGCTTAATTGGGACCCAATGTACATCAGCGAGCACAGGGGTGTTAGGTGAATGGGAAATAGTTCGAGCAAGGACACAAGGAGCAATGGATGAACCCAAGTTTATGGATGGTAGAATGTGGGGAACCAGTCAGGGGTGTGTTGGAATAGTCGAGTCTAAACGTAACAAAACACATGAATGAGGGTTTCAGTAGCAGATGAGCTGAGACAAGGGTAAAGTCGGGCGATGATACGGAAGTAGAAATAGACGATCTTAGTGGTAGAGCAGACAGATGATTGAAAGCTCATCTCAGGATCAAATATGACACCAAGGTTACAAACAGACTGGTTCAGCCTCAGACAGTTGGCAGGGAGAGGCATGGAATCGATGGCAAGGGAGCAGAGATTGTAGCAGGGACCAAAGACTGTCTTCCCATTATTTAACTGGAGGAAATTTCTGCTCATCCAGTACTGTTGGACATGCAGTTTGATAATTTAGCAACAGTGGAGGATTGAGAAAGCTGGTGGTGAGGTAAGGCTGGGTGTCGTCAACGGATATGTGAAAACTAACACTGTATTTTCAGATGATATCATAGAGGGGCAGCATGTAGATGAGAAATAGGAGGGGGCCAAGGATAGGTCCTTGGGGGACACCAGAGGTAATGATGCAGGAGCAGGAAGAGAAGTCATTACAGGAGACGCTTCGGGTAAAATTCGATAATGGAACCAGGTTAAGAGCAGTTCCACTCAGCTGGTGACAGTGAAGAGGCTTTACAGGAGGATAGTGTGGAAAGTTATGGCAAAGGCTGCAAACAGGTCAAGAAAGACAAGAAGGGATAGTTTACCCTTGTCACAGTTACATAGGATATCATTTGTGACTTTGAGAGCCGTTTCTGTACTATGGCAGGGCTTAAACCTGGAGTTCCAACTTTCAGAGTTAAAACTCATTCAAGGACTTGAGAGGAAAGGGAGGTTGGAGAATTTAGAGAAAGATGTGAGTGCTGGGCTAAAACAGCAGAGAATTTTAGAGGAAGTCTGGCCCAGTGGGCTAGAGGAACGGAGGGACACAACAGAGGCAGCTGATTGGATGGTCTCAATCCTAGTGACAAAAATGTCCATGAGTTTCTCCTTGTTGTTGGGAGTGAGGGTGGAGGGGACAGGGGAGAGGGGCTTCAGCAGACAGTTTGCAGTAGAGAAAAGAAGCCGGGGGTTTTCTTTGCATTTCAGGATGATCCTGGAAAAGTGAGTAGTCTTTGCAGATGTGAGCAGGACCCGATAGTCCAGCCAGGGGCGGCACAGTGGCGCAGTGATTAGCACCACAGCCTCACAGCTCCAGCGACCCGGGTTCAATTCTGGGGACTGCCTGTGTGGAGTTTGCAAGTTCTCCCTGTGTCTGCGTGGGTTTCCTCCGGGTGCTCCGGTTTCCTCCCACATGCCAAAGACTTGCAGGTTGCTAGGTAAATTGGCCATTATAAATTGCCCCTAGTATAGGTAGGTGGTAGGGAAATATAGGGACAGATGGGTATGTGGTAGGAATATGGAATTAGTGTAGGATTAGTATAAATGGGTGGTTGATGGTCGGCACAGACTCGGTGGGCCAAAGGGCCTGTTTCAGTGCTGTATCACTAAACTAAACTAAAAGATCTGGCAGTGAATGGCTAAGCCAGTTGTCCACCAGATCCTTTCAAGTCAATGTCCCTTCGACTTAAGGGAGCAGAGATGAAGGCCATACCTGGAGAACGGTCAGGTCAGAGAGAGTAATAGTTTTACTGAGGATTAGGGCATCAAAGGTGGAGCAGAGGGGACAGTTGAGCAAATCAGTAGCTGCAGAAATGTTGTGGTGAATGGGGGGGGGGGCCAAAGGATTTTGAAAGTGCAGTTGAAAGTGAATTGGGGCTCATTTTTCCAGGGGCAGATACAGAAGGAATTGGGACTTGGAAGAGGGATGTGGGTAGACAATGATACAAGAAAGTGATGAGAGATGGCCTTATCTGTGATTGATACGACGGGAGTAGGGAGGCCATGTGAGATGGCAAGGTAAAGATGGCTGTGAATATGGGTTACACTCAATCCCTTCATCTTAGTCATTAACATAGATTGTAAATAGCTGAGGCCCCAGCACCTGAAACTAGTAACTGGTAACCTGCCAACTTGAAAGTGACCTGTTTATTCCTACTTTCTATTTTCTGTACTTTTATCCAATCCAGTTGGGTCAGGAGTCCCAGGATTTTGACCCAGCAGCAAGGAAGGAACAACATTATATGTCAAAGTCAAGATGGTGTGTGACTTGGATGGAGCTTGCAGGTGATGTTGCTCCCATGTGTTTGCTGCCCTTGTCCTTCTCGTTGGTAGAGGTCACGGGTTTGGAAGGTGCTGTCGAACAAGCCTTGGTGCGTTGCTGCAGTGCATCTTGTAGATGGTACACACTGCTGCCACTGTGTGTCGGTGGTGGAGGGAGTGAATGTTTAAGGTGGTGGATTGGGTGTCGATCAAATGGGCTGCTTTGTCCGGATGTGGAGAGCTTCAATTATTGTAGTTGAACCCATGCAGACAGGTGGAGCATAATCCATCACACTTCTGACTTTTGCATTGAGCAACAAACTCCTGCCCAGCAGATAACAAACTCCTTCAATGGGTATTGTCTGTTTTTTCAAAATTGGCAAAAGTTTAGTGAGAAGGAAACTTACTACCACAGGCAGCGATGTAGATATCAATCTCAATCCTGACAAATTCTTTCAAGATCTGTTGAGAGAGAGAGTGAAGGATCGAGAGGTCACTTTCTGTACAATTGATATTCTGTTCATTAGATTTTTAAAGGTTTTATTTTTCTTTCCTAGTTTCTGCTAGAGTAGCTGGGACATCAGGAAATATGTTTAGTAGGTGTCATAGGGTATATTTTCTACACTTTGGCAAATTATTTCAAGCAGGCGACTCAAAAACTGTTGGAATTTGTTGATACTGTGATGCTTAAGTCTAGGCAACATGCAGGTTTGTGACTCCAAACAGCTACCCGTCTATTTGTGAGAAATAGCTGTCTGATCGGTAGCAATGGGACAGAGTTGTTGCTCTCTGTGCATCCAGACTTAAATGTCGAAAATTGACCTGCTCTGATTACTGTACAGTGACCCTCCTAGAAAGTTCACTGCATGAATATTGGGTTAGGACAGAATATAGCGTTCTCCCCAACTAAATATCCTGACACCATCCACTGTCTGCATCAGTGGCGGCACAGTGGCGCAGTGGTTAGCACCGCAGCCTCACAGCTCCAGGGACCTGGGTTCGATTCCGGGTACTGCCTGTGTGGAGTTTGCAAGTTCTCCCTGTGTCTGCGTGGGTTTTCTCCGGGTGCTCCGGTTTCCTCCCACAAGCCAAAAGACTTGCAGGTTGATAGGTAAATTGGCCATTATAAATTGTCACTAGTATAGGTAGGTGGTAGGGAAATATAGGGACAGGTGGGGATGTTTGGTAGGAATATGGGATTAGTGTAGGATTAGTATAAATGGGTGGTTGATGTTCGGCACAGACTCGGTGGGCCGAAGGGCCTGTTTCAGTGCTGTATCTCTAATCTAATCTAAATACATCAACATTAACTAAGTGGAGCAAAAGGGACACTAGTGACTGGAACCATATCTGAACAGAAATCACCTGATTAACAAGGAGAAAAAACTATCACATTTCCAGATTAATAGACTTTGTTAAACATATTCTGCAGTTAGAACTAGTTTTTACCGATTTCAAGCCTTTCATAGCAGACACATCCAGGAAAGATACTGCAGCAAAGTCAAGGACAATGCTGTGTATTTCCACTCTGGGAACATGAACATTGACTGGAAGAGGAGATTTCCAATCTATCCGCAGCGGCAATTCTTGCATATACGTCGCTTTATCCAGTTCCTCAATACTGTTGTTATCTTCGTTTTCTGAATCGCTCAAATGACTTGCATCTTTATTGTGAACATAGCCTCTCTGCACAGAAACAAGAATGTGTTTGGGTACATTAGTGCAAGGCTTTGTGAGTATGGTAGTGTACTGGGTTTGGGGTACATGATTGTAAGGGTTAGTGAGTATGGTATTGTATTGGTTTTGGGGTACATTAGTGTAAAGGTTTGTGAATATGGTAGTGTACTGGTTTTGGGGTACATTAGTGTATGTATTTGACATTCTGGTTCACTAATGTCCTGGTTAATTCATTTTGATAGCAGCTCCATTCTTTGTTTTTTGTGTAACTTGTAATGAGATTCACTAAATATATTTCACATTTGGACTCTGTCATCTCTCGACCTTGTTTTTCAGCTCACAGAACTTACTGATGTGACCATTAACTCTCCTTTCTGTAGCATTTTCTTGATCTTCCGCAGAGCTTTATTCCTTTTACGGAGGATTCGGAGTGGATTAAACCCAGTCTGGAGAAACAGATTTTAAGAAGTTTAGTTAAAGTACAGAATTAGAATGGAATCTCACTGTCAGTCAAATAGAATCATTTGAATCTTACCAAAACACATTGCATTCTGGATAAATCCCGAACTTTCAGAACTGTTTAAATATTCCTTGACTGAAATTTAAAACTGTAATCATACAGAATCAAGAAACCTAAAGATAAAACATGTTTAAACAAACTAAACACTATTAGAAAGTATATGATACATGGCAACTTACAGCTTCAATAAGCTTGGTCCTAAAGAACTCTACATTTGCAAAGAAAATTGGTGAAGGACATCTAAAGATCTTTACTCCCTCGGGCTCATAAATCTAGGGTTAAAAACAAGTTAGATTGGTACATGTACAAATCCATTAAAGAGTGAAAGCCAATAGTGCTGAATGAAGGTAAAGTCATGTCCTTACATTGACATAGTCTTTTCTGTTTCTGTAGATGTCCGTTCCACTAATATTAGCCAACACGGAACATTGTGGACTGAAAATAAACCACAACAAACTGGTCACTCCCACGTACTAGTCACTCCCGTGTATTGGTCACTCTTTTTTACTAGTTCCCAATTACAATATGAATTTTCTCACTGAGATATCTTCGCTGCTTTCTTCCCTCAGCCTCTGCACTGAACAATTTCTCATCCTTGGTGATTTCAACCTCCATCTCAACTCATCATGCTATCTCTCTTCTGAGTTCGCTGCCCTCTTATCCTCCCTAAATATAAACTCCCAAACCCATATTCATGGATACCCCCTTAACCTCACCATCTCACGTGGTCTTTCTTGTCCCATTGTATCAATCACAGATAAGGCCATCTCTGATCACTTCTTTTTATCACTCCTCACTCACATCCTCCTTGCATGACCCTAACCCTACTTTTTTTTATATCCACCCCTGGAAAAAAGTATCCCCCCCCATTCACTTACAAATGCACTTTCAAAATCCCAACTGTCTAGCCTTTGCCCCCCCCCCCTCCATTTGCCACAACATTTCTGCAGTTACTTATTTACTCAACTGCACCATCTCCACCACCACTGATGTTCTAGTCTATAATAAAACCATTACTCTCTCTCACCTTGGCCATTGCCCCTGATACAGCCCTTAACTCCACTCGCTTCGGTCCAAGGGATGTGGCCTTGAACACATATAGTGAACAACTGGTTTAGCACTCACTGCTAGATCTGGCTAGACCACATAAAACACAACTGAGTCCTGCTCTTGTCTGCTAAAACTGCTCACAACTCCAGGATCATCCTGGAATGTAAAGATAACCCCAGCTTCTTTTCTCTACTGCAAAATTTCTTTTTAAACCCCTCTTCCCTGGCTCCTCCTTCCTCACCTCCAACAATAAGTGTGAGGAGCTCATGGATGTTTTTGTTTCTAAGATTGAGATCATCTGATCAGATGCCTCTGCTGTGCCCCTCCCTTCCCCGAGCCCACCTGGACAAACTTCCTCTAAAGATGCTCCCCACCCTAGCCCTCAACTCACATCTTTAACTAGTATCTCTTGTATCTCCCCTGATTGCCTCTTGAGCTCATCTTGTCCATGTGATGCACCTCCTGTAGTATAAGGTTCTGAAAGGGTTAATGTTGAGAAAGTGTAAAGAATGCCTCCCACCATGATGATGTAAGAGATCACATGTGAGAGAGACTTGAAGGGAGATGCAGCGTGACTTCAGAGGAGTCATACAGACTGGTGTGAAGCTGTACATAGTTAGAATGTAATAAAGAGTTTATATTCAAAGTACCGAAGGCTCAGGAATCTCTCTAAGCTAGACTAACTAAGTGTACAAACCAAGCATACAACACCTCCTGATCCCTCGATTCTATTCCCACTAAACTGCTGACAATCCAACTTCCCCTCCTGGTCCCCATCTTAGCTGATATTGTTAACGGTTCTCTTTCTTCAGGCAGTGTTCCTCTCTCCTTTAAATCTGCTGTCATCACCCCTCTTCTCAAAAAACAAACCCTTGACCCCACCATCCTTGCAAACTATCAACCCATCTCCAGCCTCCCTTTCCCCTCCAAAGTTCTTGGAAGTGTCGTTGCCTCCCAAATCCATGCTCATTTTCCCTGAACTCCATGCTGAGTGAGACCGGCAGAGTTTAAAAGAGCAGCGGCAGCGGGACGGAGCGAGACTGAGTGAGACCGGCACAGTTTAAAAGAGCAGCGGCAGCGGGACGGAGCGAGACTGAGTGAGACCGGCACAGTTTAAAAGAGCAGCGGCAGCGGGATGGAGCGAGACTGGCACAGTTTAAAAGAGCAGCGGCAGCGGGATGGAGCGAGACTGAGTGAGACCGGCACAGTTTAAAAGAGCAGCGGCAGCGGGAAGGAGCGAGACTGCGTGGGACCGGCACAGTTTAAAAGAGCAGCAGCAGCAGGAAGGAGTGATACTGAGCGAGACCGGCACATTTTAAAAGTGCAGTGGCAGCGGGAAGGAGTGATACTGAGCGAGACCGGCACATTTTAAAAGTGCAGTGGCAGCGGGAAGGAGTGATACTGAGCGAGACCAGCACAGTTTAAAAGAGCAGCAGCAGCAGGAAGGAGTGATACTGAGTGAGACCAGCACAGTTTAAAAGTGCAGCGGCAGCGGGAAGGAGCGAGACTGAGTGAGACCGGCACAGTTTAAAAGTGCAGCGGCAGCGGGAAGGAGCGAGACTGAGTGGGACCGGCACAGTTTAAAAGTGCAGCGGCAGCGGGAAGGACCAAGACTGAGTGAGACCAGCACATGGAGCAGAGAGCAGTCGGACCTGTGTGAGAGCAGTCCAGGCGCACAGAGGTTTGAAAACAAAGTCAACAGTGACATCACAGGAAAGCTGCAAGGTGATTGGTTGGTGAGTAACTGCTGTTAGGAAATAGCTGTAAATAGCTGGCTTAGTAACTAAGGTAAGAAATGTTTACAGTTTATTTTCATATATAATAAGTAGTGTTTTTTAGGGAGTTCTGCAGTAACGAGGACCAGGGAAGAAGAGCCCTAGAGTAAATGATATTATTTGATATTATGCATCTTCCAAAAGATTTAATTTAAAAGGTTAAGTCATGGCAGGAGAGCTCAAAGCCGTGGTGTGCTCCTCATGCTCTATGTGGGAAATAGGGAACATTTCCAGTGCCTGGGACCAGCATTTGTGCAGGAAGTGTCTCCAACTGCAGCTCCTGGAAGCCCGGGTTTCGGAGCTGGAGCGGCAGCTGGGGACACTGTGGAGCATCCGTGAGGCGGAGAGTATCGTGGATAGCACGTATAGAGAGGTGGGCACACCGCAGGCTCAGACTACACAGGCAGGAAGGGAATGGGTGACCACTAGGCAGAGCAAGAGGACTAGGCAGGCAGTTCAGGAATCTCTTGTGGCTATTCCCCTGCAAAACAGATATTCTACTTTGGATACTGTGGAGGAAATAGCCTCTCAAGGGAAAGCAACAACAGTCCAATTCGTTGCAACATGGTTGGCTCTGCTGCACAGGGGAGGAGTAAAAAGAGTGGGATTGCAATAGTTATAGGGAATTCAATTGTAAGGGAAATAGATAGGTGTTTCTGTGGCTGCAAACGAGACTCCAGGATGGTTTGTTGCCTCCCTGGTGTCACATTACTCCTTCCAAAGTGTATCACCTCACACTTTTCAGCGTTAATTCCATCTGCCACTTTTCTGCCCATTTGACCATCCCGTCTATATCTTCCTGTAACCTAAGACACTCCATCTCACTGTTAACCACTCGGCCAATCTTTGTGTCATCCGCAAACTTACTGATCCTACCCCCCACATAGTCATCTATGTCATTTATATAAATGACAAGCAATAGGGGACCCAGCACAGATCCCTGTGGTATGCCACTGGACACAGTAATACTCAGGAACAGAGTTACAGTAATGCCATTCTGATGGTATATTACACAAAAAACTTGGTTCCATTTATATTTTCTCTTTCAAATTATTACTCCCCTTATAATTCACGTAATTGGCGTTAGATTTGGATTCCGACAACCGAGCACCCCAATTAATATGATCCCAGAGACGAGCAATTAATATGATGCCAGACGCAAGACCCCAATTAATATGTTACGACCGAGGCCGCAGTAATGCACTGTCAATTCAGTCCCATCACTCCACAGGTGACAGCATATTATTTAAGTTTTCCCGCCTAACTCGGAAACAGCCAAATTAAACACTTTACTAACCCCCAGAATAAAACAAAAACACCACACCAAATCTTCAAACAACACAAAAATTAACTATTTATTAATAAACTAAATCTTAAACTGTTAAGATAAATTTATGTCTAAAGACTTTATAACTTCTTATTTAACCTAATCCCCCATGCTCACACACATACATTCAAAAGCTAACAGTTAACCAGTTTAAAAAAAATATGTTTTAAAAATAAGCTGTTTCTTAAGAATAAATATATAACTGGGTTGTTAGTCTTTGTGGGTTAAGTTCCTGATAGGTGAGGTATCCTAGTGTAAACAATAATCAGATGCCACTCGAAGTGTCCATGTAGATTTGATGAACAGCCTTTACTTGATAGGCATTTAAAGCACTTTGGCTGCAGCAGGCGTCAAGCAGTTCTTTCAACACGGGATACAACAACAGGTCTATGTTTGGATTTTTAAAACTGGTAGTCTTTCAGTCAAAACTTTACGGCAACAATACGATAAATATGGAGCGAGGAGCGGATAAATAGAGCCCGAGGATCGGGGCCTAGAGCACTTATCTTCCGGGAGGAGCAAACCTGTGGGAAGAACACGGAGCAAGGGGCAAATAAATAGAGCGCAAGGATCGCGGCCTAGAGCACTTGCCTTCCGAGAGACCAACGGAGAGGAATCCAGGTGCGCCGGAGTTTGGAAACAAAGTGAGCAGTGACGTCACAGGAAAGCTGCAAGGTGATTGGTTGGTGAGTAACTGCTGTTAGGGAATAACTCTAAATAGCTGGGTGAGTACACTACTGTTAGGGTGTGTGTATAAATAGCTTAATAATAAGGAAGTAAGTAAGTAGCTGGTATTTTTTTTGAGTAAGCTTTATTTTAACTCGTGAACTGTATTGATTTTTAGTAGGATTTATCAGTACTAGTAAGGCTTTATTAATAATTCTAAGCTGTTGTAGTATTGGTAAGGTTTTTTTTAGCAGTAGAAAAGGGTCAATTAATAAATAAAGAAATGGCAGGGTTGCTTCAACTTCGAGACTGCACCTCCAGTGCTATGTGGGAGCTCCAGAATGCTTCCCGTATCCTGGAGAACCATTTGTGCAGGAAGTGTCGTCAATTGAAGCAGCTTGTGCTCCAGGTTTTGGAACTTGAGCGGCAGCTGGCGACACTGTGGTGCATTCATGAGGATGAAAGCTACGTGGATAGCACATTAATAGGTGTGGTCACCCCACAGCTTAAGAGTATGCAGGGAGAGAGGGAATGGGTGACCAACAGACAGTCAAAAAGAATCAGGTAGCACAGGACACCCCTGAGTGCATCTCACTCTCCAACAGGCATTCAGTTCTGAATATTGAGGGAAGTGATGTTTTAGCGGGGGAGTGCAGCCAGAGCCAAGTCCATAGAAACATAGAAAACAGGAGCAGGAGTAGGCTATTCAGCCCTTCGGGCCTGCTATGCCAGTCAAAAAGATCATGGCTGATGGTCTAATTCAGTACCCTGTTCCCGCTTTCTCCCCATATCCCTTTGGCATTAAGAAATATATCTATCTCCATCTTGAATATATTTAATGACTTGGCCTCCATTGCCTTCTGCGGTAGAGAATTCCACAGGTTCATCACCCTCTGAGTGAAGCAATTTCCCCCCATCTCGGTTCTAAATGGCGTACCCCATATCCTGAGACTGTGACCCCTGGTTCTGGACTCCCCAGTCATCGGGAACATCCTCCCTGCATCTAGCCTGTCTAGTCCTGTTAGAATTTTACAGGTTTCTATGAGATCCCCTCTCATTCTTCTAAACTCTAGTGAATATAGGCCTAGTCGACCCAATTTCTCCTCATATGTCAATCCTTCCATCCCAGGAATCAGCCTCGTAAATCTTCTTTGCACTCCTCCATGGCAAGAACATCTTTCCTCAGATAAGGAGACCAAAACTGCACACAATACTCCAGATGTGGTCTCACCAAGGCCCTGTATAACTGCAGTAAGACATCCTTGCTCCTGTACACAAATCCTCTTGCAGAGAAGGCTGAGGGGGGACCTGATTAAGTTATACAAAATTATGAAGGGGCATTAATAGGATAGATAGGAAGTAACTTTTTGTCTCAGCGGAGGGATCAATGATCAGGGGACATAGATTTAAGGTAAGAGGCGGGAATTTTAAAGGGATAAAACAATGGTATGGCCTCAACTGGAGTATTGTGTCCAATTCTGGGCATTAGCGAGAGTGTAGAAAAGATCAACGAGAATGATTCCAGGGATGAGGGACTTCAGTTTCAAGGATAGATTGGAGAAGTTGGGGTTGTTCTGCTTAGAGCAGAGAAGGTTGGGAGGATATTTGATAGAGGTGTTCAAAATCATGACGGGTCTACACAGAATGGAGAAAGAAACTGTTGCCATTGGTGGAAGGATCTAGAACCAGAGGAAACTGATATAAAGTGAATCGCAAAAGATCCTAAGGTGACACGAGGAAAAATATTTTTTATGCAGTGAGTAGTTAGGATCTGGAATACACTGCCTGAGAGTGTGGTGGAGGCAGGTTCAGGAATGGGATAAGCACCTGAAGAGAAAAAATTGAGGGACTATGGAGAAAGGGCAGGAGAGTGGGACCAGCTAGGTTGCTCTTGCAGAGAGCTGACATCGATACAATGGGCTGAATGGCCTCCTTCTGTGCTGTAATGATTCTAAAAATTCAATTCTTTAGTCCTTAACTCAAAGCAGCAACTTAATGACATTGAATGGATAAGAATGTACTCACAACTGGGTTCTGAACACAACAGTCAGCAGCTCAAATCCAACACCTGCTGCAAGTCCGATGTCAAGTCCAAGCAGAACAGCAGCAATGAAAGCGATTAACCAAACCAACTGTAAGAAAAGGAAACGTATGCTAAAATTATGGATAAAGCCAAAAAAGCTAATTAAATAATATATCAATAAAATACTCAGGAACAGAGAGACAGCGACACGTGGGAACAGAGAGACAGCGACACGCGGGAACAGAGAGACAGCGACACGCGGGAATAGAGTGACAGCAATACTGAGGAACAGAGTGGACAGTAATACTCAGGAACAGTGTTACAGTAATACGTAGAGACGGTGTGACAGTAATACAAGGGAACAGAGTGGACAGTAATACTCAGGAACAGTGTTACAGTAATACGTAGAGACGGTGTGACAGTAATACAAGGGAACAGAGTGGACAGTAATACTCAGGAACAGTGTTACAGTAATACGTAGAGACAGTGTGACAGTAATACAAGGGAACAGAGTGGACAGTAATACTCAGGAACAGTGTTACAGTAATACGTAGAGACAGTGTGACAGTAATACAAGGGAACAGAGTGGACAGTAATACTCAGGAACAGTGTTACAGTAATACGTAGAGACAGTGTGACAGTAATACAAGGGAACAGAGTGGACAGTAATACTCAGGAACAGTGTTACAGTAATACGTAGAGACAGTGTGACAGTAATACAAGGGAACAGAGTGAAAGTAATACTCAGGAACAGAGTGACAGTAATACTCAGGAACAGAGTGACAGTAATACGTAGAGACAGTGTGACAGTAATACAAGGGAACAGAGTGAAAGTAATACTCAGGAACAGGGTGAAAGTAATACTCAGGAACAGAGTGGACAGTAATACTCAGGAACAGTGTTACAGTAATACGTAGAGACAGTGTGACAGTAATACAAGGGAACAGAGTGAAAGTAATACTCAGGAACAGGGTGAAAGTAATACTCAGGAACAGAGTGGACAGTAATACTCAGGAACAGTGTTACAGTAATACGTAGAGACAGTGTGACAGTAATACAAGGGAACAGAGTGAAAGTAATACTCAGGAACAGGGTGAAAGTAATACTCAGGAACAGAGTGACAGTAATACGTAGAGACAGTGTGACAGTAATATTCGGGAACAGTGTCAGTCACATGTAAATCAATGAAGTAAATCAGAAACTAGTTCAGTGACATATGCTTGGATTGTTAAAAAACGGTCTGAAATTTGTATGACAAATTGGTGTCTGAAGGAGGTGAAGAGGTCAACTGCCTTGAGATTCTGAGAATTAGCGAATTACAGTGGCAGATAATGCAAAAATAGCCCAGATTTTTATACTGTTGTCTTCTTGGAAAATTGATGACATATTTGGAACCTAGAGACACGAGGAACATTGAGAGGAGCTCCAACTACAGTGGGATGGGTACAATAAAGAATAATGGTGATGGAGAGGGATTGAGGGAAAGAAAGAGTGAGGAAAAGATAGTGAGAGGGTAATAGAGAGACGGGCAGAGACAAACACAAACAGAGTGAAACATTCAGGGCAAGAAAGAATCAGAGAGTGAAACAGAGCAAGACAAACAAAGAGAAAGACAGAGAGAAAAACACTAAACAGAGACAGAGAGGTTGAGTGTTGAAAACAGGAAGCCATTTCCTATTTCTTATCCAGAGCAAGTGGGAACAGTTTCCCAGGATATGGGAGCAGGAGGCTGAACTTCGACTTTGAACATTAAGAGTTTTGGAGTGAAAAGAGAAGTTTGACACCAAAGAGGAAGCTAAACTTCTTGGAAGGAACTTTCCTGATGTGGAGTTGTGAGTGAGGGCAGAGGAGATGGGGAGGTAAAGAACATTGATAGCTAAAAGAGGATTAAGAGCAGAGATATTAGGATTGTTTAGACTTCTGGGAAACACCATAAAAGTGTATATGAGAAAGTGAAAGGAGTGTTTTACTTACACAAGCTCAACACTCATTACATTGACAAAAGAGAAACTTTCATGATCTGGAAACCCACGAATAAGAAGTGGACAAATGGCAATGTGATCACACTTTCAATATGCTTCATCTTGGAGTGTTCTGATTAACAGTTACACAATGTTGGTTAAAACCATCTAAGGTGTTATACAATACAAATTAATCAAATGTCAACATTTCTTTAAATCTCATCCCAGCTAAATAAATTTTTTGTAATTAGTGAAAAGATTTTCAGCAAGGGCCTGAATGACAGGCAGCATCCCAGAGACTGGGTACGTACAGCTCTCCCCTCAATCTGTTACCATCAGGGCTACTCAGATTATAGAGGAAAGGCAGCAGAGAATGATAATGCTTCCTCTGCACATTCTTTGCTTTCTCGTCTCCTCTGCTCTCACTCCGAGCTCCACATCAGAAAAACCTCTTAAAGAATTTTGGTTTCCTCTTTGGTGTCAAACCATTATCTTCAAAGAATGGCAGCTGGTGAAGTTGCTGACAGTATGAGGCCCCCCAAAGCTGAATATCACTCACACTTACACAATCATACTTGTCTTTCTTCCATAGAATTCCGATTTCTCTGAACTGCAACAACATTCCTTTCAAATTAATGATAACAAGAGCTCCTAGAACTGACTGTGAGGGAATAAAAAGACTTAAGTTAATAACTGTGTCGATATGTTTGTAATACAAGACTTCTTCTATTTTGATTTATTCTGATACAGCAATGCAACATTTGCGTGGATGTTTTAACAGCTTCATGGCAAGACTGAGAGTATTGCACAGATTCTGTGTTCTGAACTCCATTATGGGTTATGAGTCCGTTATCAGCAGCTAAGTCGTTAACTTCTATCCAGGAGTGAGGACTGCAGTTTATCCCAACACGAGTGGAATCCAATGCAAATGATTCATCAATCAGTCACAACCTATTCTTATGGAAGGCAGTTGATAATCTTTGCAATCTTCGCCACATGTAACATATTACATTCCTAGACAAAGCAAATCATTCTTATTTCTTCACTTAAGAGCTTCTCACTTTCTTCTTTTAAGGAATTTTAAAATGACTCTTAAGTTGTACCTTATCTATTGAATACAAAACCAAGGAAGTCATAGAGTCACTTACAACATAGAAAGAGGCCATTTGGCCCATCAAGTCCATGCCAGCTCTCGACAGAGCAATCCAGCCAGTCCCATTCTCCCACTCGATCTCCACAGCCCTGCAAGTTTATTTCCTTCAACTGCACATCCAATTTCCTTTTGAACTCATTATTGTCTCCATTTCCACCACCCTTGTGGGCAGCGAGTTCCAGGTCATTACCACTCGCTGCGTAAAAAAGTTCCTCTTCACATTCGCCCTGTATGTCTTGCCCAAAACCTTCAATCAGTGACCCCCTAGTCCTTGTACCATCAGTTAACGGGAACAGTTTTTCCTTGTCTAACTTGTCATAATCCTAAACACCTCTATCAAATCTCCCCTCAAACTCCTTTGTTCCAAGGAGAACAACCTAACCTTGTAACTAAAATCCTCCATCCCTGGAATCGTCCTGGTAAATCTCCTCTGCACCCTCTCAAGGACACTCACATCCTTCCTAAAATGTGGTGACCAGAATTGGACACAATACTCTAGTCGGGGCTGAACAAGAGCTTTATAGATGTTCAGTATAAATTCCCTGCTTTTGTACACAATATCGCTATTTATGAAGCCCAAGATCCCATATGCTTTACTGGCCAATATGTCCTGCTACCTTCAAGGATCAATGCATATTCACCCCCAGGTCCCTCTCTCCCTGTATACTCTTCAGAATTGCGCCATTACGTCTACATTTCCTTACCCATCCCTTCTGCCAAAATATATCACCTCACACTTCTCTGTATTAAATTCCATCTGCCACTTGTCTGCCCATTCTGCTAGCCTATCTATGTCCTGTTGCAGGTTGTTTGTATCATCCAGTTATGCTAAACCTTTTCTAAATCACTGGTTAGGCCTCAGCTGGACTATTTTGTTCAATTCTGGACACCACACTTTAGGAAGGATGTCAAGGCCTTGGAGAGGGTGAGAGGAGATTTACTAGAATGGTACGAGGGATAGGGACTTCAGTTATGTGGAGCCACAAGAAAAGCTGAGATTGTTCTCCTTAGAACCAAAAAGGTTAAGAGGAGAGTTAATAGAGGTGTCCAAAATCATGAAGGGTTTTGATAGAGTAAATAAAGAGAAACTGTCTGCAATGGCAGGAGGGGTGGTAACCAGAGGACACAGATTTAGGGTGATTGACAAAAGAAGCAGAAGTGACATGCAGAAATTTGTTTTAAGCAGTGAGTTGTTTTGATCTGCAACGCACTGCCTGAAGGGGCAGTGGAAGCAGATTCAAAAATAACTTTCAAATGGGAATTGGATAAATACTTGAAGGGAAAATTTCAGGTCTATAGGGAAAGAACAAGGGTGTGAAAATAACTGGACAGCTCTTTCTAAAGGTCTGCACAGAAACGATGGGCTGAATGGCCTCCTTCTATGCTATATGATTCTATAATTCTATATTTTTGGAATGGCTGTCTTTGCTGCTCCTCACTGCTCTCTGACGACTAACTGACCAAAGCACCAATCAAATAAATGAGTTTTATACAACAAACAGAAACTGTATTTTTTTCTAACTGGTGAAACAATTGATCGCCCGTGAAACTGAGAGGTGTAATATGTGCAGCAACATTTATATAGAAAAAGTACCAGCATTTGGCAGCTTTCAATGATTCTATTGATCTCCCTTATCTGACATGTTGACAATGGTCAGCATTAAAGTACAGAATACTCAGTCATTTCAAAGTAGTGATGTGTGGTTACTTACCTTGGGTAGAGAGGCGAGCAGGAACCCGATTGCCAGAATTACAATCATCACCACCACAGCAGATATCAGACTAGCAACCTGTGTCAAAATAGAATGGTTTTTATCAATTAAAAATGTTCTCACTTATTTTCCTTTGCTCTTTCCTTCTTCATTAAGTGCTCCATTGGTACAACAACCTGTTTCTTAATTGAGAGGCTCCTGATTGCCGATTTCAGACTGGTCACATGGTCGATGAAACTTAATGCAGAGAAGTGTGATGTGATGCATTTTGAAAGGAAAAATGAGAAGAGACATTAGAAATTAAACAGAACAATTTGAAAGGGAATGCACAAATCTTTTGAAGGCAGTAGGACAAGTTAATAAAGCTGTTAAGAAAGCATATGAGCTTTATAAATAGAAGAATAGAGTACAAAAGCAAGGGAGTTATGTTAAACCTTTATAAATCATTGGTTAGACCTCAGCTAGAATACTGTGTCCTTTTTGGACACCACACTTTAGGAAGGATATCAATCCTTGGAGATGCTGCAGCGGAGATTTACTGGAATGATACCCAGGATGAGGGTCATGAGTTCTGTGGAGACATAAGATAATCTGAGGTTGTTCTCCTTAGAGCACAGAAGATTATGGGGGAATTTCATAGAGGTGTTCACAATTATGAAGGCTTTTGACAAGAGTAGATCCGGAAAACTGTTTCCATTGGCAGGAGGATAGGTAACAAGAAGACACAGATTTAAAATCCAGGCATAAATTGTTGTGTTGTTGTTGTGATTTGGAATGCACTGCCTGACAGGGCGGTGGAAGCAGAGTCAATAATAACTTTCAAAAGGGCATTGGACAAATACATGAAAAGGAGAAATTTGCAGGGCTATGGGGAAGGAGCAGTGGAGTGGGTCTAATTGGAAAGCTCTTTCACAGAGCTGGCACAGTCTTCTGTGCTGTAAGATTCTATGATTGCTAACAGCACTTATAGTTAAACTCCTTGAGCTAGATTTGAAAGGGTCCCCGATGCCGGGAACGATGGCGGGGGGGCTGGGGGGCATGAAGATCGCTACGGATGAGACCCGCCACCAAACCCGACGCCGGCAGGACCTGGCCCGATCTCAATGGAGGCGGAGAGACCTCGTGGAGGCCCCCCTGCCGCTCGGCAATGGGATCATGATTTCCATTTGTAAATAAATTAACCTGCCTGAAGGTCCAGTTGCCTCCTTACTTGCCGACCGACCTTGATTCTGGCAGCCGGCAATGCCATGTCTTCAAATCCCCGTCTGGGGAAACCAGGCGGGCCTCCTGTGAGGAGGGGGGAGGAGGTACCTTTCTCAGTGCAGGAGGGAGGGAGCCGGGTCAAACTCTTCGCATTGGTTGGTGGGGTGATGGGAAGGGGTAAAGGACAAAGATTCTGAACTTTGGAGGGGGGAAAGTCATATATTCCTGGTAGGTTCCGGGGGAGGGAAAGGGCAGGAATGGCGTGTAATGCCATTGGGGGACGGGGGGGGTGGGGGTGGGGGTGCGGCCTCCTCGACCATGCTAATGAGCCACCGTGTTTGGAATCACAGCAGCTCCACGATGTGCACCCAATGTGTGCTGGCCACCATGTTTTTCACCCGCTGCCTATTTCAGCAGAGGGCTTTCAAATTGCAGCCCCTTATGTTTGTCTGAAATCCCACGTGTATTTATACAGTGTTGGCAATTGATGGTAAATTCCTTAATCAGTGCCATAATCTATCACCTTACTTATTCTCCTGTGGTGTTAGAGGTGAAAGAAATACAGAGTACAATTTTTGGGGACATTAAAAGCCAGATCTAAAATGTCCAGTACGTATGTTATGGCTAAGTGAGGAGGGGTCACAGGCTCCCCCTCTTGCCCTTCCTCTTATTTGACCACAACAGGGTTTATTCTTTTCTAAACAGTGATTGTGCTCGCCACCTCAGTGAGTGTTTTACCTTTTACCTTTAATGTGTTCATGAAAGAACCAATCAGACAGTTTTTAGAGTCATAGAATTATACAGCACAGAAACAGGCCCTTCAGCCCATCATGTCTGTGCCGGCCATCAAGCACCTAACTATTCTAATCCCATTTTCCAACACTTGGCCCGTATCCTTGTATGCCTCTAAACCTCCTGCCCCTTACCTTAAATCTATGCCTTCTGGTTATTGACCCCTCTGCAAAGGAAAAAAGTTTCTTCCTATCTAACCTATCACTGCCCTTCATAATTTTGTATACCTCAATCATGTCCCTCCTCAGCCTTCTCTGTTCTAAGGAAAACAACCCCAGACTTTTCAGTCTCTCTTCATAGCTGAAATGCTCCAGCCCAGGCAACATCCTGGTGAATCTCCTCTGCACCCTCTCCTACAGTGCAGTGACCAGAACTGTACACAGTACTCCAGCTGTAGCCTGACTAGCTCCATCCCTGCTCTTACATTCTATGCCTTGGCTGGTAAAGGCAAGCATCCCATATGCCTTCCTAACCACCTTATCTAACTGTGCTGCTGCCTTCAGTGATCTATGGACAAGTACACCCAGAAAGCGGTGAGTTTATTATACTAAACAATCTAAACCTGCTCTAAAAAATAATAAAAATATGCTACACATTCAAGCACACATTCACATTAGAATCGCATACATGAATAGATTACAGAGTGAAAAATAGATTTTGTGGTTGGATTAGAGTCCAGAATGAATGGAAATTAAGTACACAGTCTGTGAGGTTGGATGATTCGGTGGTCTTCTGGCTGAAGGTATATTTCTGAAGTCTTTGGATGGTCAAAGTGCACTTTGTGGCTGGCCTGCTTGGCTCAGGGCTTTCATGGAGGCAGACTTGCAGGTGGCTCTCTTCACCTGGTCTCTTTCTGTAGCAATCTGTAAGTTTGGAGGGTTCACAGTCGCAGATGGTTTTAAAACTTGCAGTGCTATCTGAAAAGACAGAGCACACGGGAGGCACACAGCCTTTCTGCTGCTGCACAGTCTGAGTTACTGGCTTGACCCTTTGTTCAAGGAAACTCCCAGCTTTCTTGCTGTGCGGGGTCCCTTGGGGAGGAGCGACCATAACATGATACAATTCTTCATTAAGATGGAGAGGGAAGTAGTTGAATCCGAAACTAGGGTCCTGAATCTAAATAAAGGAAACTACAAAGGTATGAGGCGCGAGTTGGCTACGGCAGATTGGGGAACTTTACTAAAAGGGTTGACAGTGGATAGGCAATGGATAATATTTAAAGAATGTGTGCATGAATTACAACAATTATTCATTCCCGTCTGGCGCAAACATAAAACCGGAAAGGTGGCTCAGTTGTGGCTTACAAAAGAAATTAGGGATAGTATTAGATCCAAAGAGGAGGCATATAAAATTGCCAGAAACAGCAGCAAGTCTGAGGATTGGGAGCAGTTTAGAATTCAGCAAAGAAGGACAAAGAGGTTAATTAAGTGGGAGAAAGTAGAGTATGAGAGTAAACTTGTGGGGAACATAAAAACTGATTGTAAAAGCTTCTATAAATATATGGAGAGTAAAAGATTAGTGAAGACAAATGTAGGTCCCTTACAGTCAGAAACAGGGAAGATTTTAATGGGGAACAAAGAAATGGCAAAACAATTAAACAGTACTTTGGTTCTGTCTTCACAAAGGAGGACACAAATAATCTCCCAGAAATGGTAGGGAACCAAAAGTCTGATGCAAAGTACTCATTCAGTACCTCTCATCAGTATTCACCAAAGAGAAGGACTTGGTGGATGATGAGTCGAGGGAAGGGAGTGTAGATAGTCTGGGTCATGTCAATATCAAAAAGGAGGAGGTGTTGGGCGTCTTGAAAAACATTAAGGTAGATAAGTCCCCAGGGCCTGATGGGATCTACCCCAGAATACTGAGGGAGGCAAGGGAGGAAATTGCTGGGGCCTTGTCAGAAATCTTTGTATCCTCATTGGCTACAGGTGAGGTCCCAGAGGACTGGAGAATAGCCAATTTGTTCCTTTGTTTAAGAAGGGTAGCAAGGATAATCCAGGAAATTACAGGCCGGTGAGCCTTACATCAGTGGTAGGGAAATTATTGGAGAGGATTCTTCGGGACAGGATTTACTCCCATTTGGAAACAAATGGACTTATTAGCGAGGGGCAGCATGGTTTTGTGAAGGGGATGTTGTGCATCATTAACTTGATCAAGTTTTTTGAGGAAGTGACGAAGATGATTGATGAAGGAAGGGCAGTGGATGTTGTCTACATGGACTTCAGTAAAGCCTTTGAAAAGGTCCCTCATGGCAGACTGGTACAAAAGGTGAAGTCACACGGAATGAGAGGGGATCTCATAGAAACCTACAAAAATCTAACAGGACTAGACAGTCTAGATGCAGGGAGGATGTTCCTGATAGCTGGGGAGTCCAGAACCAGGGGTCACGGTCTCTGGATATGTGGTATGCCATTTAGAATCGTGATGAGGAGAAATTTCTTCACGCAGAGGGTGGTGAACCTGTGGAATTTTCTATCGCAGAAGGCAGTGGAGGCCAAGTCATTAAATATATTCAAGAAGGAGATAGATATATTTCTTAATGCCAAAGTGATCAAGGGATATGGGGAGAAAGCGGGAACAGGGTACTGAATTCGACGATCAGCCATGATCTTTTTTGAATGGCGGAGCAGGCCCGAAGGGCCGAATGGCCTATTTTTGCTCCTATTTCCTATGTTTCTATGTTTCTCTCACAGAGATGGACAGATGGTGAAATGACAGCCTCAGTGTATTCCCTAGAACATTCTAATGAGATTCAAAGTTTGGAATTGGCTCCCCAGGCTACAGGATGCCAACAGTTACACTTGGAGCCATTTGCTCTTTCAAAGTTAAGGTGTTAGGACTGCCTTAATGTGTGCTAATGAAGCAATCTTAGGGTAATTCAATAACCTAGAGCAAACAATTGTCCTGGGTCCATGCTGCTAAGACCTCTGTCTCCGCTTGGGTTTTAGAATGTGCAAAGGTGTTTCAGATGCAAATTGCAGTGGCCATCTTGGCTGCTGGTTTTTTAAAAGTTAACTATAGGATTTTTTCATTAAAAGTTTAATGTAAGTTTCCAACATATTAATTAATGTTCCTTATTTGACATTGTTTTTCTTGACACATACAGGCATACATCAATGAGTTACTGAATTTGCAATTAATTCCATGGATTTCAGCTTCACACAAGTAAAACAACTATTTACACAGATAGAACCTAATTTAAATTTTGAAAACTGACTTAAAATTGTCAGTGAAAAGTATCTGTATGGTATTGTGGGTAGAGGACATTAGGTACTTTGAATTTCAATCAATTCAAATGATCTGGTGGCTTCAATTCAAGTCATCATGAGCTCATTGGATTCCATGTGTTTCCTCCACAATCCCCTCATCCAGGGCAATACAGGCCGGGTAGATGGTAACAACTACTAAACATTAAGTACTGTACCTGTGTTTTACCTCCTGTGCTTTCTTGAACGGCAGTTCTAGACAGCGCTGTGCTTCCTGCAAAACCACGAAATGCTCCACAAAACATATTACTGATTCCAAAAGCAACTAATTCCTGTAAAGAAACCAACAAACACTCATAGGTATTTTACAATAATCATTCGATCAGGTGATTCTGCAATTCCTAT
Source organism: Heterodontus francisci (assembly GCF_036365525.1). Classification (NCBI taxonomy): domain Eukaryota; kingdom Metazoa; phylum Chordata; class Chondrichthyes; order Heterodontiformes; family Heterodontidae; genus Heterodontus; species Heterodontus francisci. The sequence goes on from NC_090397.1 coordinate 3,463,240, forward strand.
CTCCACACTATTGTACTTTTTATTCATAAATGGAATATGGGCATCGTTAGTAAGGCCAGCATATATTTCCCATCCCTAATTGCCCCTGAGAAGTTGGTGGGAAGCTGCCTATTTGAACTGCTGCAGTTTACATGCTGCAGGTTCACCCACAGTGACTTAGGGAAAGGAGTTCCAGGATTTTGACCCAGCGACAGTGAAGGAACGGCGATATAGTTCCAAGTCAGGATGGTGTATGACTTGGATGGGAACATGCAGGTGGTGGTGTTCCCATGTATTTGCTGCCCTTGTCCTTCTAGTTGGTAGAGGTTGCCGATTTGGAAGGTGTTGTCTAAGGAGCCTTGGTGAGTTGCTGCATTGCATCTTGTAGATGGTATACATTGCTGCCACTGTGCGTCGGTAATGGAACAAGTGAATGCTAAAGGTAAATGAGGTACCGATCCAGTGGGCTGCTTTGTCCTGGATGGTGTCGAGCTTCTTGAGTGTTGTTGGTGCTGCACCCATCCAGGCAAGTGGAGAGTATTCCATCATACTCCTGACTTGTGCCTTGTAGATGGTGGACAGGCTTTGGGGAGTCAGGAGGTGAGTTACTTGTTGCAGAATTCCCAGCTTCTGACCTGCTCTTGTAGCCACAGTATTTATGTGACTGCCCCAGTTCAGTTTCGGATCAATGGTGATCCTAGGATATTGATAGTGGGGGATTCAGCGATAGTAATGCTGTTGAATGTCAAGGGGGGGGAGGTTAAATTCAGTTTTATTGGAAATGGTCATTGCCTGACATTTGAATGGTGCAAATGTTACTTGCCACTTATCAGCCCAAGCCTGAATGTTGTCCAGGTCTTGCTGCATGTGAGCGTGGACTTCTTCAGTATGTGAGGAGTTGTGAATGGAACTGAACACCGTGCAATCAAAGAACAAAGAAAATTACAGCACAGGACCAGGCCCTTCAGCCCTCCAAGCCTGCGCTGATCCAGATCCTCTATCTAAACATGTCGCCTATTTTCTAAGGGTCTGTATCTCTTTGCTTCCTGCCCATTCATGTATCTGTCTAGATACATCTTAAAAGACGCTATCGTGCCCGCGTCTACCACCTCCACTGGCAACGCGTTCCAGGCACCCACCACCCTCTGCGTAAAGAACTTTCCACGCATATCCCCCCTAAACTTTTCCCCTCTCACTTTGAACTCGTGAGCCCTAGTAATTGAATCCCCCACTCTGGGAAAAAGCTTCTTGCTATCCACCCTGTCTATACCTCTCATGATTTTGTACACCTCAATCAGGTCCCCCCTCAACCTCCGTCTTTCTAATGAAAATAATCCTAATCTACTCAACCTCTCTTCATAGCTAGCGCCCTCCATACCAGGCAACATCCTGGTGAACATCCTCTGCACCCTCTCCAAAGCATCTACATCCTTTTGGTAATGTGGCAACCAGAACTGCACGCAGTATTCCAAATATGGCCGAACCAAAGTCTTATACAACTGGAACATGACCTGCCAACCCTTGTACTCAATACCCCGTCCGATGAAGGAAAGCATGCCGTATGCCTTCTTGACCACTCTATTGACCTGTGTTGCCACCTTCAGGGAACAATGGACCTGAACACCCAAATCTCTCTGTACATCAGTTTTCCCCAGGACTTTTCCATTTACTGTATAGTTCACTCTTGAATTGGATCTTCCAAAATGCATCACCTCGCATTTGCCCTGATTGAACTCCATCTGCCATTTCTCTGCCCAACTCTCCAATCTATCTATATTCTGCTGTATTCTCTGACAGTCCCCTTCACTATCTGCTACTCCACCAATCTTAGTGTCGTCTGCAAACTTGCTAATCAGACCACCTATACTTTCCTCCAAATCATTTATGTATATCACAAACAACAGTGGTCCCAGCACGGATCCCTGTGGAACACCACTGGTCACACGTCTCCATTTTGAGAAACTCCCTTCCACTGTTACTCTCTGTCTCCTGTTGCCCAGCCAGTTCTTTATCCATCTAGCTAGTACACCCTGGACCCCATGCGACTTCACTTTCTCCATCAGCCTACTATGGGGAACCTTATCAAATGCCTTACTGAAGTCCATGTATATGACATCTACAGCCGTTCCCTCATCAATCAACTTTGTCACTTCCTCAAAGAATTCTATTAAGTTGGTAAGACATGACCTTCCCTGCACAAAACCATGTTGCCTATCACTGATAAGCCCATTTTCTTCCAAATGGGAATAGATCCTATCCCTCAGTAACTTCTCCAGCAGCTTCCGTACCACTGACGTCAGGCTCACCGGTCTATAATTACCTGGATTATCCCTGCTACCCTTCTTAAACAAGGGGACAACATTAGCAATTCTCCAGTCCTCCGGGACCTCACCCGTATTTAAGGATGCTGCAAAGATATCTGTTAAGGCCCCAACTATTTCCTTTCTCGCTTCCCTCAGTAACCTGGGATAGATCCCATCCGGACCTGGGGACTTGTCCACCTTAATGCCTTTTAGAATACCCAACACTTCCTCCATCCTTATGCCGACTTGACCTAGAGTAATCAAACATCTGTCCCTAACCTCAACATCCGTCATGTCCCTCTCCTCGGTGAATACCGATGCAAAGTACTCGTTTAGAATCTCACCCATTTTCTCTGACTCCACGCATAACTTTCCTCCTTTGTCCTTGAGTGGGCCAATCCTTTCTCTAGTTACCCTCTTGCTCCTTATATATGAATAAAAGGCTTTGGGATTTTCCTTAACCCTGTTTGCTAAAGATATTTCATGACCCCTTTTAGCCCTCTTAATTCCTCGTTTCAGATTGGTCCTACATTCCTTCAAAGCTTCATCTTTCTTCAGCCTCCTAGACCTTATGTATGCTTCCTTTTTCCAATCATTAGTGAACATCCCACTTCTGATGAAAGGAAGATCATTGATGAAGCAGCTGAAGATGGTTGGGCCTTGGACATTACCCTGAGGAACACCTGCAGTGATGTCCTGGGGCTGAGATGATTGACCTCCAACAACCACAACCATCTTCCTTTGTGCTCGGTCTGACTCCAACCAGTGGAGAGTTTTCCCCTTGATTGACTTCAATTTTGCAAGGGCTCCTTGATGCCACACACTGTCATATGCTACCTTGATGTTAAGTGCAGTCACTCTCACCTCACCTCAAATTCAACTCTTGGTCCATGTTTGGACCAAGGCTATAATGAGGTCTGGAGCCAAGAGGTCCCGGCAGAACCCAAACTGAGCATCAGTCAGCAGGTTATTGCTGAGTAAGTGTCACTTGAAGACACTGTCAATGACACCTTCCAAGACTTTGCTATGATCGAGAGTGGACTGATGGGGTGGTAATAGGCTGGGTTGGATTTGTCCTGCTTTTTGTGTACAGGACATACCTGGGCAAATTTTCTGCATTGTCGGGCAGATGCCAGTGTTGTTGCTGTACTGAAACAGCTTGGCTGGGGACACAGCTGGTTCTGGAGCACAAGTCTTCAGTACTACAGCTGGGATGTTGTCAGAGTCGATAGCCATTGTTTTCAGTAATGCTATGCTTCCCCGAATGGTGCACTGTTGAAGTCCCCAAATCTGCAATCAATTAGAAACTACTGACTTGACAATAACTAGCCCTTTTATGCTATTGCTGAATAAAACCTTGAAAAACTTACACCTTGTTGAATGAGATGTAAGTTGATTTTTAACAGAGTTCTAACTTCATAATTAGCCCTGAAAAACTAATTTTATATTTGTGGAATGTCAATTTTTTCCATAATGATCAAAAAAATACACATTTTTTAAAAATATTGTATTTCAACTTCTGCCTTAACCCCATGTGTATGTCCCAATCATTTATTTCACTCTCTGTAAAATTACATTCAAAGTGAAGGATAATCAGTGCATATTACTGCCTATTTAGCTGCCAGTGGGAATACTTCAATGTGATTGGCTGCTTACCTTGCTTGATGACATCACTGTTGTTAGATGCCTGGAGGTCCCCTTGACTTGGTGCCAGATTCAAACAAATGTCAGGAAAGGGGAAATCCACGCCAGAGATCTTTGTGGGCAGATTTGTACGAGGTAAGTGGTGAGTTAGGGTTTAAAGGTTGAGTTGAGTGGGAACACCACCACCTGTAAGTTCCCCTCCAAGCTACACACCATCCTGACTTGCAACAATATCACTGTTCCATCACTATTGCTGGGTCAAAATCCTGCAACTCACTCCCTAACAGCACTGAGTATGCACCTACACCACATGGACTGTAGCGGTTCAAGAAGGTAGCTCACCACCACCTTTTCAAAGGAAATTAGGGATGGACAATAAATGCTGGCATTGCCAGCGATGCTCACCTCCCATGAGTGAATGAGAAAAACCTTCTGGATTTCCACATTATTCTGCACATGTGCAGACACCAAAAGTTGCTGTCAGTTTCTGTGGAGCAGCGATGGTGAATGCTGACAATTTCACCATTATTACAACAGTAATAGGGGCCATAAAATTCAAAATCCTTGTTCTTATTTGGAAATTCCTCTGTGGCTTCAACCCTCCATACCTTGAGTACTCCCTATTTCCCTATCCAATTCACCCAATTACCCAATCAGCAGCTGCTGTATTTACCCCTTCCCCTCCTCCACACTCCTCTCCCTCACAGGCACCTCCCAACATGTCCCTCCCCTACACACCTCTCATCCACACTCCTGACCCCACATACTCCGCTCCCGACACTCATTATCCCCAAAAATGACCTACCCCAATCCCCTCCCCCACACTCACATTACCTCCCGCTCGCCTCATCCACATTCCCCTCCACCATTCTTCTCCTCACACACCCCTCCCCCATACTCCCCTCCCCCACTCTCCTCACCCACATGCCCCTCCTCCAAACCACCCCCCACCCCCCCACCCCCCCCAACACTATACCTTTTTCTTGATTGTTTTTATAAGTCTTACACATTAGTTCTCATTACTTACCTGGTTCCCATCTAGAACATAATCATGTTTGACGGCATAGACTTTGGCGACAGAGAATGCAACGGCAAAACCAACAATAGCAATTGAGAAGGCATCACCAACGCTCTGTTGTAAGACAGCGGTATTGGGAGTGAGAGGCGACTGATAGCTGAAACGGACACAGAAAGCAATTCACCATTCATCCTCATCGTTATTCTATCTGCAAAGTCCCTTAATGACACAGTGAAGGTCACATACATCTGTGACATCCCATCGTTCTACTATTTACTAAAAAGAGATCTGCAGAGGTGTCCACCCACAAGAATCTATTTCAACTTAATCTGTACTCAATTAGCTGACTCCAGCTTGGCCAGGAAGACAAGATCAATAATTGACCTCACGAGATAGAGAGGGGAAATCAGCCAGGGTTCCTGCTCCTGGTCACTGTCCATTCACCCCTGGGTTAGAGAGAGGGGAAATCAGCCAGGGTTCCTGGTCCTGATCACTGTCCAGTCACCCCTGGGTTAGAGAGAGGGGAAATCAGCCAGGGTTCCTGGTCCTGATCACTGTCCAGTCACCCCTGGGTTAGAGAGAGAGGGTAAATCAGCCAGGGTTCCTGGTCCTGATCACTGTCCAGTCACCCCCGGGTTAGAGAGAGGGAAATCAGCCAGGGTTCCTGTTCCTGGTCACTGTCCAGTCACCCCTGGGTTAGAGAGAGGGTAAATCAGCGAGGGTTCCTGCTCCTGGTCACTGTCCAGTGACCCCTGGGTTAGAGAGAGAGGGGAAATCAGCCAGGGTTCCTGCTCCTGGTCACTGTCCAGTCACCCCTGGGGTGAGAGAGAGGGGAAATCAGCCAGGGTTCCTGGTCCTGATCACTGTCCAGTCACCCCTGGGTTAGAGAGAGGGTAAATCAGCCAGGGTTCCTGCTCCTGGTCACTGTCCAGTCACCCCTGGGTTAGAGAGAGAGGGGAAATCAGCCAGGGTTCCTGGTCCTGGTCACTGTCCAGTCACCCCTGGGTTAGAGAGAGGGTAAATCAGCGAGGGTTCCTGCTCCTGGTCACTGTCCAGTGACCACTGGGTTAGAGAGAGAGGGGAAATCAGCCAGGGTTCCTGGTCCTGATCACTGTCCATTCACCCCTGGGTTAGAGAGAGGGTAAATCAGCCAGTGTTCCTGCTCCTGGTCACTGTCCAGTGACTCTTCTGTTAGAGAGAGAGGGGGAAATCAGCCACAGTTCCTGCTCCTGATCACTGTCTAGTCACCCCTGGGTTAGAGAGAGAGGGGAAATCAGCCAGGGTTCCTGCTCCTGATCACTGTCCAGTCACCCATGGGTAAGAAAGAGAGGGGAAATCAGCCAGGGTTCCTGGTCCTGATCACTGTCCAGTGATTCCTGGGTTAGGAGTGGTGAGATGAATTAAGGTGGAAGGAGGCCTGCGTGGAGCAAAAGTACCAGCATAGTACCAGTTGGGCCGAATGGCCTGGTTTGTGCTATTAACTCTGTGTAATATTTGAGGTGAAAATCTAGAGAAAACCACCAAAGGCATGAGTCTGAGTGAGAATCTGGATCATCTGAATTCCATCTGAACACTTGGCAAGTATGAGGTAGAGAGAGCTATGAATGAAGCACTGACCCTCTCGTTAAGTTTCCAATAATGTCCACCTGAAATTTTTCCTTGAAGTTGAATGCGTATGAGACACCTGTTGCGATTATTGTCTGCAATGTAATGAGGAAAAGTAAACAGTTCTGCTTTAATCTTCTAGTTTCATACATTAAATATGTAATTTACTCTTCAGAAGTTGTGAGTGAACTTTGTTGTCTATAGAAGTTCCTGATGTAACTGTATTGAAAATTCATGTACTAGATATGCAGGCACAATTAGTGTTGAAATTCATGCACAATTGTCATTGTCGCTTTGATAACTGTATGACAAGCAATACAAAAAGCTACTGGTGAAATTAAAGAGAACACTGAATTTTGGTAAGAAACTGTAATTAAACTAGAAGAAGCATTAAAAAATGTATGAGCTACAAGGCTAGATCAAGGTCATTTCTGAACTTTCTAGAATCAGGTGCAAAGTATTAGGATACCGACTACTTCGACTTTATATCTGTGACCTGGATTCAGGAACTCAAACCAAACTGGGCGAACTTCAGACTGCAAACTAGATGGGGCAGTGAAATCTGAGGAGCCGATAGGGAATACCACAGGATTTAGACTAAATTTACAATTGGATGGACCAACAGCAAATGAAATTTAATATAGGCAAGTACAATGTGCTGCAGATATGAGGAGCAAATGGATGACTCAAGTATTCGAGAGAAACAGAGAACATGAGATTGGAAGACTCAACCTTCAACATGCCCAACCGCTGCCAAGCACGACCAGGAAAGAGAATGCTGAACTATGTAGAGCCAAAGAGTAGAGAGTAAGACAGAGGAGGTTGTGGTCAAAATGTACACCACTTGGTCAGCTTATGTCTGGAGTATGATGTCTGCTTCTGATCACCAAGGCACAGAAGAGATATCAAGCCATAGCGAGAGGTCAAAGAGCAGCAAACAGTGGAGACCAAAAGTGTTTCATCTGGTTAATACTGCCAGGTTCAGCAACTATTTGAAGAGAATAAGACACTTCCACTGGAGATTTCACAGGAGCTGCACACCACCTGACTGGAGTGAGATTTTGGTGAAATGAACTTTGGGTGTGTTATATTGGGATGGAGAATATTTTACTTCACTGACCATAGTGAGTCCCTCTCTGCTCACTTTTAACAGAAGCACCAAGCTATTTAAAATTAATGGGATTAAATACCCCCTTCTCACCATTATAACCTCAATGGGGATTAAATGGCTCCTACTCACCATTATATCCTGTATGGGGATTAAATGGCCCCTTCTCACCATTATAACCTGTATGGGGATTAAATGGTTCCTACTCACCATTATAACCTGTATGGGGATTAAATGGCTCCTACTCACCATTATAACCTGATGGGGATTAAATGGCTCCTACTCACCATTATAACCTGATGGGGATTAAATGGCTCCTACTCACCATTATAACCTGTATGGGGATTAAATGGCTCCTTCTCACCATTATAACCTGTATGCGGATTAAATGGCTCCTACTCACCATTATAACCTGTATGGGGGTTAAATGGCCCCTGCTCACCATTATAACCTGTATGGGGATTAAATGGCTCCTACTCACCATTATAACCTGTATGGGGATTAAATGGCCCCTGCTCACCATTATAACCTCAACGGGGATTAAATGGCTCCTACTCACCATTATAACCTGTATGGGGATTAAATGGCTCCTACTCACCATTATATCCTGATGGGGATTAAATGGCTCCTACTCACCATTAGAACCTGATGGGGATTAAATGGCTCCTGCTCACCATTATAACCTGATGGGGATTAAATGGCCCCTGCTCACCATTATAACCTCAACGGGGATTAAATGGCTCCTACTCACCATCATAACCTGTATGGGGATTAAATGGCCCCTTCTCACCATTATAACCTGTATGGGGATTAAATGGCTCCTACTCACCATTATAACCTGTATGGGGATTAAATGGCCCCTTCTCACTATTATAACCTCAACGGGGATTAAATGGCTCCTACTCACCATTATAACCTGATGGGGATTAAATGGCTCCTGCTCACCATGATAACCTGATGGGGATTAAATGGCCCCTGCTCACCATTATAACCTCAACGGGGATTAAATGGCTCCTACTCACCATTATAACCTGATGGGGATTAAATGGCTCCTACTCACCATTATAACCTGATGGGGATTAAATGGCCCCTTCTCACCATTATAACCTCAACGGGGATTAAATGGCTCCTACTCACCATTATAACCTGATGGGGATTAAATGGCTCCTACTCACCATTATAACCTGATGGGGATTAAATGGCCCCTGCTCACCATTATAACCTCAACGGGGATTAAATGGCTCCTACTCACCATTATAACCTGTATGGGGATTAAATGGCCCCTTCTCACCATTATAACCTGTATGGGGATTAAATGACTCCTACTCACCATTATAACCTGTATGGGGATTAAATGACTCCTACTCACCATTATAACCTGTATGGGGATTAAATGGCCCCTTCTCACCATTATAACCTGTATGGGGATTAAATGACTCCTACTCACCATTATAACCTGTATGGGGATTAAATGGCCCCTTCTCACCATTATAACCTGTATGGGGATTAAATGACTCCTACTCACCATTATAACCTGTATGGGGATTAAATGACTCCTACTCACCATTATAACCTGTATGGGGATTAAATGACTCCTACTCACCATTATAACCTGTATGGGGATTAAATGGCCCCTTCTCACCATTATAACCTGTATGGGGATTAAATGACTCCTACTCACCATTATAACCTGTATGGGGATTAAATGGCCCCTTCTCACCATTATAACCTGTATGGGGATTAAATGACTCCTACTCACCATTATAACCTGTATGGGGATTAAATGGCCCCTTCTCACTATTATAACCTCAATGGGGATTAAATGGCTCCTACTCACCATTATATCCTGTATGGGGATTAAATGGCTCCTACTCACCATTATATCCTGTATGGGGATTAAGTGGCTCCTACTCACCATTATAACCTCAACGGGGATTAAGTGGCTCCTACTCACCATTATAACCTGTATGGGGATTAAATGGCTCCTACTCACCATTATAACCTGTATGGGGATTAAATGGCTCCTACTCACCATTATAACCTCAACGGGGATTAAGTGGCTCCTACTCACCATTATAACCTGTATGGGGATTAAATGGCTCCTACTCACCATTATAACCTGTATGGGGATTAAATGGCTCCTACTCACCATTATAACCTGTATGGGGATTAAATGGCCCCTTCTCACCATTATAACCTGTATGGGGATTAAATGGCTCCTACTCACCATTATAACCTGTATGGGGATTAAATGGCTCCTACTCACCATTATAACCTCAATGGGGATTAAATGGCTCCTACTCACCATTATAACCTGTATGGGGATTAAATGGCTCCTTCTCACCATTATAACCTCAATGGGGATTAAATGGCTCCTACTCACCATTATAACCTGTATGGGGATTAAATGGCTCCTACTCACCATTATAACCTCAACGGGGATTAAATGGCTCCTACTCACCATTATAACCTGATGGGGATTAAATGGCTCCTACTCACCATTATAACCTGTATGGGGATTAAATGGCCCCTTCTCACCATTATAACCTCAATGGGGATTAAATGGCTCCTACTCACCATTATAACCTGTATGGGGATTAAATGGCTCCTACTCACCATTATAACCTCATTGGGGATTAAATGGCTCCTACTCACCATTATAACCTGATGGGGATTAAATGGCTCCTACTCACCATTATAACCTGTATGGGGATTAAATGGCCCCTTCTCACCATTATATCCTCAATGGGGATTAAATGGCTCCTACTCACCATTATAACCTGATGGGGATTAAATGGCTCCTACTCACCATTATAACCTGTATGGGGATTAAATGGCTCCTACTCACCATTATAACCTCAATGGGGATTAAATGGCTCCTACTCACCATTATAACCTGTATGGGGATTAAATGGCTCCTACTCACCATTATAACCTGATGGGGATTAAATGGCTCCTACTCACCATTATAACCTGTATGGGGATTAAATGGCTCCTACTCACCATTATAACCTCAATGGGGATTAAATGGCTCCTACTCACCATTATAACCTGTATGGGGATTAAATGGCTCCTACTCACCATTATAACCTGATGGGGATTAAATGGCTCCTACTCACCATTATAACCTGTATGGGGATTAAATGGCTCCTACTCACCATTATAACCTCAATGGGGATTAAATGGCTCCTACTCACCATTATAACCTGTATGGGGATTAAATGGCTCCTACTCACCATTATAACCTGATGGGGATTAAATGGCTCCTACTCACCATTATAACCTGTATGGGGATTAAATGGCTCCTACTCACCATTATAACCTCAATGGGGATTGGTACAGGGAGCTTGGACTTGAATCGATCATTTATTTCTTTCACAATAAATACAACGACCATGATGATGAGTGAAATGACGAGATCAGCGATGTTTGTTTCCGTGATATGATTGATAATGTACTTCAGTGTCTAAAATAGCACACAACATATACATTAATAACTGATTCATGAAAGCATTTTATTAAGTTACAAATATAATTGTGTTTAGTGAGTCATCTCTTCCTACTTGTTTAAATAAATACCAAGCATCAAGCTCACATTAAAAGTACAAAAAAAAAGCTTAGATTATAAAGATTAGATGTGCAAGTTGCTGAAAGTAGCCTTTTGCTTGGACTTACATAAATTACAGATAGTGGCCCACTGAACCCTGGGACTGCCAACTGCAGGACAAACTTGAGCTGAGACACCAGGACATGAATCGCAGCAGCTGTGGTGAAGCCCGAGATCATTGGGTCCGACAGGTAGATGACAATAAAACCCACCTGAAGTAATCCAAGAGCCAGCTGGAAATGGGAAAAATTCTTGGTGACTTTTAAGAGTATTTATTTTTGAAATGAGAGAATTTTTCATACCTAGAAAGGCACAAACCTGAAAGATCCCAGTGAGGATAGTAACAGTCGCAGCAACCCAGACCTGTCTGTCCTCTTTACTCATTTCAGCAGGGAAAATAGTATTATTCACAGCTGTATCACCATCAGTGACCATCCTGTCCACTACCGAGCCCACCATCAAACTCACCACTGGAAAGGGTCCTGGTGACAAGAAGAAATATTCAGGGTGGGAGGGTGTTTAATAAATGTAGAGTTTCAATAATGCAGAAAAAGTCTTGAGATTTGGCATTCTCACCAACTGATAAATGTTTTGATGTTCCTAACAAAAAGTATGTCAAGACGGGGAAGAAGGCCGCATATAGTCCATAACCAGCAGGGACTGAGACCAACAAAGCAAAGGCCAACCCTGCAAAACACACACAAAAAGGTCAGTGCATCAGACTGGATATTCCATCTGAATGATTGCAAATATCATCTTCACTGCAGGAACTGTTCATCATTGTTGGTTAAATAGGTTTTTAAATTGATTATAATGTTTATCATGGTTATAGTTACTAATTTTGATTTTTATTGGTAATCACAATGGCCACTTCTTAAACATAGGCAAATTTGATTTAAAGTTGCAATGAGACATTCATAGATTGAATGAGTGGACACAAATGTAGCAGCTGGATTTCAATTTCAGTAAATGTGAGGTCATCTACTTTGATCCAAGTGTTATTTAAATGGTGAAAAACCAGGAAGAGTGGAGGCCCAAAGGGATTAAAGAGTACATGACCTCATATCACCAAAACATAGTCGTCCAGGTACAAAAAGTAATTTAAAATAAGATCATGGAAAGTTAGTCTTTATATGGGTGGCACAGTGGTTAGCACCGCAGCCTCACAGCTCCAGCGACCCGGGTTCAATTCTGGGTACTGCCTGTGTGGAGTTCGCAAGTTCTCCCTGTGTCTGCGCGGGTTTTCTCCGGGTGCTCCGGTTTCCTCCCACAAGCCAAAAGACTTGCAGGTTGGTAGGTAAATTGGCCATTATAAATTGCCCCTAGTATAGGTAGGTGGTAGGGAAACATAGGGACAGTTGGGGATGTGGTAGGAATATGGGATTAGTGTAGAATTAGTATAAATGGGTGGTTGATGGTCGGCACAGACTCGGTGGGCCGAAGGGCCTGTTTCAGTGCTGTATCACTAAACTAAACATAACCAGAGGCCTGAAACATAAAGGGGAGGACGTTTTGTTACAGCTATACCAAGCCCTGATTAGACACCATGTGGAGTATTGTGCACAATTCTGGGCACCACAACCTAAAAAGGATATACTGGCCTCAGAAGGAGACAACAAAGACTCACCAGAATGTCTGCAGGCCTCAACAGGCTAAAATAGGAGGACAGATTACATAAACTAAATCTGTATTTCCTGCAATATAAAAGGTCGTGAGGGGGAAGTGTGTGTAGATTGTGCGCGGGTGTTTGCAGAGCAGTGTGAGGGCTCAGGTGACGTGGTTAGTGTTAGTTGGGGTCAATTTCGTTCAGTTAACATTGGCTTAGATTCATGGAGTCACGTTGGGGTCATTTGAGGTTAGTTTGTACTAATAGAGGGAATAGAGGGATACGGTCCCCAGAAGTACAGAAGGTTTTAGTTTAGACAGGCATCAAGATCGGCGAAGCCTGGAGGGCCGAATGGCCTGTTCCTGTGCTGTACTGTTCTTTGTTTGTTTGTTTCTTTGTTTGTAAATTTTGGTCGCTTGGTCTCAGTGTGGGGTGACTGACATTTTTAGGGTCAGTTAGGACAAATTGACTTCGGTGAGCGACAGTAGTAGTAAAATGATAAAATTAAAGGCTCTTGATCTAAATGCGCGAATCATTTTTAATAAGATGGATGAACTAGTGGAAAAACTAGAGAAAATGATTTTGATCTAATCGCCATTGCAGAGACATGGTTACAAGGTGACCAAGGTTCGGGAATAAATATTCCAGGGGACATAACATATCAAAAAGACAGACAGAATGAAAAAGGAGGAGTAATCCGAATAGTAAAGGATGACATAAGGACATACGAACATATGAACATATGAACATGGAGCAGGAGTAGGCCACTCGCTCCCTCAGGCCTGCTCCGCCATTCAATAAGATCATTGCTGATCTGATTGTAACCTCAACTCCACATTCCTGCCTACTCCCAATAACCTTTCACCCCCTTGTTTATTAAGAATCTATTTACCTCTGCCTTAATAATATTCAAAGACTCTGCTTCCACTGCCTGTTGAGAAAGAGTTCCAAAGACTCATGACCCTCTGAGAGAAAGAAATTCTCATCTCTGTCTTAAATGGGCGATCCCTTATTTTTTAAACAGTGACACTTTGTTCTAGATTCTCCCACAAGAGAAAACATCCTTTCCACATCCACCCTGTCAAGACCCCTCAGGATCTTATATGTTTCAATTAAGTCACCTCCTACCAGCGGATACCAGCCCAGCCTGTCCAACCTTTCCTCATAAAACAACCTGCCATTCCAGGTATTTGTTTGGTAAACCTTCTCTGAACTGTTTCCAACACATTTACACCCTTCCTTAAATAAGGAGGCCAGTATTGTACACAGTACTCCAGATGTGGTCTCACCAATGCCCTGTATAGCTGAAGCATAACCTCCCTACTTTTGTATTCAATTCCCCTCGCAATCAATGATAACATTTGATTAGCTTTCCTAATTACATGCTGGACCTGCATACTAACCTTTTGTGATTCATGCACTAGGACACCCTGAGCTGCAACTCAGAGCTCTGCAATCTCTCACCATTTAGATAATATGCTTCTTTTTATTTCTTCCTGCCAAAATGGCCAATTTCACATTTTCCCACATTATACGCCATTTTCTAGATCTTTGCCCACTCACTTAACCTATCAATATCGCTTTGTAGCCTCCTTATGTCCTCTTCACAACTTACTTTCCTACCTATCTTTGTGTCATCAGCAAATTTCGCAGCCATACCTTCCATCCCTTCACCAAGTCATTTATATAAATTGTAAATAGTTGAGGCCCCAGCACTGATCCCTGTGGCACACGACTCGTTACATCTTGCCAACCAGAAAAAGACACATTTATGCCTACTCTCTGTTTCCTGTTAGCTAGCCAATCTTCTATCCATGCCAAAATGTTACCACCTACATCATGAGTTTTTTTTCCGCAATAACCTTTGATGTGACACTTTATCAAATGCCTTCTGAAAATCTAAGTACAGTACATCTACTGGTTCCCCTTTATTCACAGCACATGTTACTTCTTCAAAGAACTCCAATAAATTGGTTAAACATGATTTCCCTTTCACAAAACTATGTTGACTCTGTCTGATTGCCTTGAATTTTTCTAAGTGCCCTGTTATAACGTCTTTAATAATAGCTTCTAACATTTTCCCTATGACAGATGTTAAGCTAACTGGCCTGTAGTTTCCTGCTTTCTGTCTCCCTCCCTTTTTGAATAGGATGAAGTCCATCAGGACCCAGGGACAGTAGTGAAAAAGGATCTTGGCTCAGAAAATCAGGAAGTAGAATCAGTATGGGTGGAGATTAGGAATAACGAGGCTTGGAAAACGCTGGTGGGAGTAGTTTATAGGACCTCTAACAGTAGTTATACTGTTGGACAGAGCATGAGGCAAGCAATAATTGTAGCCATAACAGAGGCAATGTAATAATAATGGGGGACTTTAAACTTCATATAGACTGGACAAATCAAATTGGAAGCTGTGTTTTTAGAATGCTTTCACGACAGTTTCTTGGGACAATATGTTGTGGAATCAACTAGGGATAAAGCTGTTTTAGATCTAGTATTGTGCAATGAGGCAGGGTTAATTAGTAATCTCATTAGATTAGATTAGATTAGAGATACAGCACTGAAACAGGCCCTTCGGCCCACCGAGTCTGTGCCGATCAACCACCACCCATTTATACTAATCCTACACTAATCCCATATTCCTACCAAACATCCCCACCTGAACCTATATTTCCCTACCACCTACCTATACTAGTGACAATTTATAATGGCCAATTTACCTATCAACCTGCAAGTCTTTTGGCTTGTGGGAGGAAACCAGAGCACCCAGAGAAAACCCACGCAGACACAGGGAGAACTTGCAAACTCCACACAGGCAGTACCCGGAATCGAACCCGGATCGCTGGAGCTGTGAGGCTGTGGTGCTAACCACTGCGCCACTGTGCCGCCCTCTGGGGAAAAAGTGATCATAGCACAATTAAATTCCATATTAAGTTTGAAAGTGACATACTCCAGTCCCAAACAAGAATCTTAAACTTAAAATAAAGTAAACATTGGTTCCTTGAAGTCAGAGACAGGAGAAATTACCATGGGGATGAGGAAATGGCAAAGCAGTTGAACAAATATTTTGTGACTGACTTCACAGCATACCACAAATAGAGAGTAACCAAGGGGCTAAAAAGAGTGAGGAACCTAAAGTAAGTATTATCAGCAGAGAAACAGAATTAGAGAAACTTAAGGAGCTAAAGGGAGTACAGGGAAGACTGGAAGAGCTATAGTGATAGGTGATTCAATTCTGGGGAACAGACAGGCATTCTGTGGCCACAGGCATGAATCCAGGATGGTGTGTTGCCTCCTTGGGGCCAGGGTCAAGGATGTCACCGAGCGGCTGCGAAGCATCTTGAAGGGCGAGGGTGAACAACCAGCAGTCGTGGTCCACATCGGAACCAACGACATAGGTAGAAAGAGGGATGTGGTCCGGCAGTCAGAATTTAGGGAGCTAGGTAAGAAATTGGCAAGCAGGACTTCAAATGAAGTAATCTCTGGATTACTCCAGAGCCACGCGCAAGTGAGTATAGAAATAGAAGGATAAGACAGATCCTGACAGGAAAGATGGTGCAGGAGGGAGGGCTTCATATTCCTGGGACATTGGACTGGCTCTGGGGGAGATGGGACCTGTACAGGCCGGACGGGTTGCACCTGAACAGAGCCAGGACTGAGTTCCTTGCAGGATGTTTTTCTAGTGTTGTTGGGGAGGGTTTAAACTAGTTAACCAGGGGGATGGGGACCTGAGGGTAGACATAGCTGGGACAAAATCAGAAGTGAAAATGGAAGACGAAAATTTAATGGAGGAGTCTGGAAGACAGAGGAAATGAGGGGATCGAAAATAAAAGAGTTTGGCAGTGCTCAAGGGTATCTATTTCAATGCAATGAGTATAGAAAATAAAGCAGATGGGCTGAGGGCAGTGGCAGCATGATATCATAGCTATTACAGAAACATGGCTTAAGGAGGGACAGGAATGGCAGCTCAATGTTCCTGGTTACAGATTTTTCAGATGTGATAGGGAGGGGGATAAGAAAGGAGGGGGAGTGGCAATTTTGGTCAATAAAACTATTACAGCAGTGTGAATGGACGATATGTTGGAAGGTTCATCAAATGAGGCCATATGGATTGAGCTAAGGAACAAAAAAAGGGCAATCACACTGCTGGGAGTGTACTACAGACCCCCAAACAATCAGTTGGAGATAGAAGAGCAGATATGAAGGCAAATCTCTGAGAAGTGCAAGAACATTAGGGCAGTAATAGTTGGGGATTTTAATTATCCCAATATTAACTGGGAAAGTTTTAGTGTGAAAGGAATTGAGGGAGCAGAATTCTTGAGGTGCATTCAGGAGAACGTTTTTGCCCAGTATGTAGCAAGTCAAACAAGAGAGGGTGCAGTTTTAGATTTAGTTTTAGGAAATGAAGATGGGCAGGTGGAAGTGGGAGAGCATTTTGGTGGTAGTGATCATAATTCAGTCAGTTTTAACATAATTATGGAAAAGGACAGAGGTAGAACAGGAGTTAGAGTTCTCAATTGGGGCAAGGCCAATTTTACTAAACTGAGCAGTGAAAGGAAAGTGGACTGGAAACAGCTACTTGAAGGTAAATCAGTGTCAGAACAGTGGGAGGCAAAGGGGAGATTCAAGGGGTTCAGAGTAAAGATGTTCCCACAAAGAAAAAGGGTGAGGCGGCCAAATCTAGAGCCCCATGGATGTCAAGGAGCCAACAGGGTAAGATAAGGCAGAAAAGAAAAGCTTATGTCTGACACCGAAAACTCAATACTACAGAAAGCCGAGAGGTGTATAGAAAGTGGAGGGGTGAAATCAAAAAGGAAATTAGGAAAGCAGAGAGTGGGCATGAAAGAATATTGGCAAGCAAAATCAAGGTGAACCCAAAGATGTTTTATCAATACATTAAGAGAAAGAGGATAACAAAGGAGAGAGTAGGGCCCATAAAAGACCAAAAAAGTAACCTATGTGTAGGGGTGGAAGATGTTGGTATGGTTCTTCATGAATACTTTGCGCCTGTCTTCACAAAAGAGGGGGACGATGCAGATATTGTATTTAAGGTAGAGGGATGTGAACATTGGATGGGTAAACATAGGGAGAGAGGAAGTATTAATGGGATTAGCATCCTTGGAAGTTGATAAATCACTAACGCCAGATGAAATGTGCTCTAGGTTGTTCAAAGAAGCAAGAGAGGAAATAGCAGAAGGTCTGACCATCATTTTCCAGTCCTGACTGGATACAGGCGTGGTGCCAGAGATCTGCTAACATTGTACCTCTGTTTAAAAAGGGAGCGAGGGATAAACCAAATAATTACAGGCCAGTCAGTCTAACCTCAGTGGTGGACAAATTATTGGAATCTATTCTAAGAGGCAGGATATACTGAGGATTGGGAGCAGTTTAGAATTCAGCAAAGGAGGTGCAAGGGATTGATTAAGAAGGGGAAAATAGAGTACGAGAGCAAGCTTGCAGGGAACATAAAATCTGACTGTAAACGTTTCGCTAGGTATGTGAAGAGAAAAAGATTGGTGAAGACAAATGTAGTTCCCTCCAGTCAGAAATGGGGGAATGTATTATGGGGAACAAAGAAATGGCTGACCAACTAAATGCATACTTTGGTTCTGTCTTCACAAAGGAGGCTCCAAATATCATACCAGAAATGTTGGGGAACACAGGGTTTAGTGAGAGAGAGGAACTGAAGGAAATCAGTATTAGTAGAGAAATGGTGTTGGGGAAATTGATGGAATTGAAGGCCGATAAATCCCCAGGGCCTGATGGTCTGCATCCCAGAGTACTTAAGGAGGTGGCACTAGAAATAGTGGATGCATTGGTGGTCATCTTCCAAGATTCTATAGACTCTGGAACAGTTCCTACAGATTGGAGGGTAGCTAATGTAACCCCACTATTTAAAAAGGGAGGTAGAGAGAAAGCAGGGAATTATAGACCAGTCAGCCTGATGTCGGTAATGGGGAAAATTCTAGAGTCCATTATCAAAGATTTTATAGCAGAGCACTTAGAGAACAGTAGTAGAATCGGGCAGAGTCAGCATGGATTTACGAAAGGGAAATCATGCTTGACAAATCTACTTGAATTCTTTGAGGATGTAACTAGTAGAGTTGATGAGGGGGAGCCAGTGGATGTGGATTATTTGGACTTTCAGAAGGCTTTCAACAAAGTCCCACATAAGAGATTAGCATGTAAAATTCAAGCGCATGGGATTGGGGGTAGTGTATTGCGATGGATAGAAAATTGGTTGCAGACAGGTAACAAAGAGTAGGGATAAATAGGTCTTTTTCCAAATGGCAGGCAGTGACTAGTGGGGTACCGCAGGGATCGGTGCTAGGACCCCAGCTATTCACAATATATATGAACGATATAGATGAGGGAATTAAATATAATATCTTCAAACATTTGTTATGTTCTTATATACGTATTTTAGGGTTGCTTGACACTAGTTAGGGTCAATGGGTATTGGGTTGGGGTTGATAGGGTTGTGTTGGGGTCAATGGGATTGATGGGTCAGATTGCCCGCCTGTCCATTTGTGCTGCTCAAATTCACAGAATAGAGCAATAGCCTTTCCATTTGTTTTAACACATTGCCCTTTACAACCAACAGAAACTGCATGGAAAACAAAGATTCAGCAAAAGGCAGAGGGTATAGGATCAGGAGGAGGCCATTCAGCCCCTCGAGCCTGTCCCACCATTCACTTAGATTGTGACAGATCTCCATCTTAACTGCACCAAGCCAACTTGTCTCCATATCCTTAACATCCCTTAATATCCCTGTCTAACAAAAATCTTTCAATCTGAGTGTTGAGATTTTCAACTGACCCCCAGCCTCAACAGCTTTTTGGATGACAGAGTTCCAGATTTCCACTATCAAGATCGGCGCAGCCTTAGAGGGCCGAATGGCCTGTTCCTGTGCTGTACTGTTCTTTGTTCTTTTGAAGAAGTGCTTTCTGACATCACCCCTAACAGTCTGACTCTGATTTTAAGGTTATGCTGCCTTGTTCTAAGAAAAGGATTTATAAACCATCATAAATAAAATACCTTGCATTGAAGATAAGCATCTTGACTAAACTACTGTAAACAAAGATACTGTAGCCCAATATATGAATAGCAATTGGCATTTATGATGTGCCTTTATCACAGTAAAATATCTCTCAGTGCTGCACAGGACATGGAGCCACATCAGGAGATTTTAGGGCAGGTGACCAAATGTTTGGTCAAACATATAGGTTTTAAATGGAAAGAGAGGTAGAGAGGAGGAGAGATTGAGGGAGGGAATTCCAAAGCTTAGGGCCTCGGCAACTAAAAGTATGGCCACCAATGGTGGAGCAATTAAAATTGAGGATGCACAAGAGGCCAGAACTGGAGAACACAAATATCACAGAAGGTTGTGGGGTTGGAGGAGATTAAAGAGATAGGGAGGGGAGAGGCTATGGAAGGATTTAAAAACAAAAATGAGAATTTAAAATTGAGGCGTTTCTGGACCGGAAGCTCAGCAAGCACAAGGGTAATGGGTGAAGTGGACTTGGTGCAAGTTAGGACAGGGGCAGCAGAGTTCAAGTTTACAGGGAGTAGAATGTGGGAGACCAGGCAGGTGTGCATTGGAATAGTCAAGTCTAGAGGTAACAAATACATGTGTGTGGGTTTCAGCAGCAGATAAGCTAAGGCAGGGGTGGAGGTGGGCAATTTTAGAGGTGAAAGTAAACATTTTTGATGATGGCGAGAGGTTATGGGTCAGCAGTTCAGCTCAGGGTCAAATAGCATGTGATCAGTCTGGTTCAGCCTGAGACAGTGGCCCGCAAGGAGGGATGGAGTCGGTGCCTCAGGAACTGAGATTATGGTGGGAACCGAAGACAATGGCTTTGGTCTTCCCAATGTTTAATTGGAGGAAATTGTGTCTCCTCCAATACTGGATGTTGGGTAAGCAGGGTGACAATTCAGCGGTGGGGTGATGCAAGCTCATCATCACACTTACACCACCCTCACAATGCCATTCACTGCCTCATTCTGTTGCGTGTTGATTCCATGGGCTGGATTTTACTAACCCCCTGACGTCATGTTTCGTGGTGGGGGAGGGGGGGCGGAAAATGCCTTCGAGAGAGGGCCGCTGGGACCCTGGAACCAGGAGGGCCCGGCCCGATATTACTGGAGGCAGTGAGGCCTTGTAGCGGACACCCCCGCGACATGGCAACAGGACCCCAATTTGAATATTTAAATAAGTTAAATTGATTGATTTAATTAAACTCACGACGTCGCCTGATGTCCCGGTGCCATCTTTGGCCCAGCGGCCTGCACTCCCACACGTTCAGATCCCTATCAGGGGAAACGAGGCACCACACTGCTAGGGAGGGGGGAGGGGGAAGGAGGTAAGTTTATCAATGTGGGAGGAGAGGAAACGGCGTCAAATTAATGTCATGGGTGTAGAGGATGGTGGGAAGGGTTGTAGTTGAATGTGAAGTTTGGCGGGGGAAGGTCAGATGGTAAAGGGAAGTGTTTTGGGGGGCAAAGGGCAAATAATTAATTTAATGTTATTGGGGGGTTGGGAGCGGAGCAAAAGAGGTGTATTTATTTATTTTAATTCAATTTCTCTTTAAATATTTAAATTAGCTGGTAGGGCTGACAGCCCTTTTAAAATGGCATCCGCTCCTGCGCACAGGCAGCTGACGCCATTGCGGGCGACGGACAGCACGCCCCCTCCACGTGATCGGGGGAGCCGGCCCACGTCAGGGATACAAATGAACCACCGCACAGAAGAGTGCAGCGACTTTCTGGCGTGGGCCACCATTTCATTATAAAATCCAGCTGTATGATTTTATGAACAGACCTAATTATAGGCCGGTTAAATATAGCTTAGGAAATTTCATATCAGTTTAACTTTATTGGTGTCATTCCATACCCATTGTTTAATGTTTTTTTATTGAAGACAAGATGATCTTTGAAACTCTGATTTCGAAGAGATAACGCACAGAACAATTTGTGGACCCTCCAAGGCCATTACCTATCAGTTTATGGTATAACTAAAACTAACACAATGTTGACAGGAACTTTAACCTTTCTAAATGGGCTGCAAATAGCAGACTTAGAATTTGAGAACAAAGCATTAAAGTATTATTTTCTGTAATAATTTTGGGGCCGATTTGCCCCGACCAGTACCTTGTAGAACACTCACAAGCCCAGTACTGACACCAGACACAATGTCACCGGGAAGCCATTCTTTCACATTATACCCTGGCAGCCAAGATGCGATGGGAAGGAACGTGTAAAAGAGCTTCTTTGCCTTTGCCGTTGAACATCTGGAAAAGAGAGAGCCTCTTGGGTGACAAGAAATGAATTGTGCCACATGACTGTGTATGCTCAGCAACATTCTTAATACCAATTCTAATCCTCTCAATGGATCTTCACTTTCAGATTCTCCATCCTGAGTTATTTTGAAATAGTTAATTCTCATCATAGAGCAAGCTTTCTTTTCAATAAACCTGTCTTACTGCAAGATATTTTCCCCTTCATGTTTGAGATAGGAGCTGAGTGGCCAACAGAGCAGCTTATTAATTTTTACCCCTACTTTTCAGTTAAGCCAGGGAGGTATTCACACAGGAAGGTTTTACGTCCAGTTCCCACTCTGTGCTCAGTAGCAGGCTCAGCTAAGGAGCAGTCAGGGGCTACAATCACCATTGCTGCTCTCAGGCCAGTTGTAAGGTCTACCCACATCTGTTAGCAGTCTGTGTGTCTGGAGGTATGGGGTGGGGTGTGGCTGTGATGGCCCCCACAGTTCAATAGTCTGACAGCACTCGGTCTCCTTTTGCCATGTGAAAGATAGACACTTTCAGCAGCCAGTGTCCATGGAACCGTACTGTCAAAAGGATTTGAAAGCGTCATGAGAGGGCGAAGAATTGCAGAAAAAGCACAAGCAAGCTGCTTATTGCATTGCGTGAAACACCACTGGATTCAAGTTCCTCTAATAATGCTTCACACTTTTTATTTCACTTTAAAAAATAAATATTTTATGCAATCACATCTGTCTTATCAATCATTTGTATTTCCAACAGATTCTAATATGTTTTAACCCATTCTTGCTGTTAAAATTCCAGTTTAATATCTTGAAACTACCTCTGGGGTTTTGATGTGCATGTTTTCATATTATGGATTACTTAAATCAATTCTATCTCAGCCTATGTTTAATAAAGTTTGCTGAAGCTTTAACTTTGTGCAGCAGTCCCAGTGCAGCCAGCTCACTGGACAATAATGGGGATTTATTTTCATTGTGATCTGTACAGCTTTTATGAAATCCTCAGAAAATTGGACTGCATGTTGTGATTTCCTGTTCTTCAGGTACAGCCTTGTTACTCATTGCTCATCTCATATTGTTATTGATGAGAAGCAAATTGTCACATTCGTTTATCAACAAGAGCAGTTCTGTTATCTGTTGTAAGTTTGTGGTTATGTGAACATTAAGTATATGATGTTTAGTCTGAGTGTGATGCAGACGAACAAGTTCAGTATCACAACATTGTAAACTGTTGTCGCAAAGTGTTCCCCGTTAATAATGATATCACACAAGCTCCATCTTTTCAAGCTGAGTGGGGGATAGTTGATGAATATACAAAAAGTAATTTCTTGCCACAGTAAGTAGCACAAAGTCTAGCTCGACCGGGTATAACTCCAACAGAGCACTTAAACCGGCGAATTTGGTGAGTGAGGGAATTCGGTGCAGTAAGAGAAGAGGTGCTGTTCTGATCTGTTAAAACACAAGGAGCAGTCTGAGTGAGGGAGCGGGAGACAGCGAGATCTGGCAGCAGCAGTAGCTGATAAATCAGAGCAGGGAAAGAGTGGACCATGTACAGAATTTTCCAGGAAAAGCAAGGTGTGATGTCAGAGGATAACAGTAAATTATTGGTTGGTGAGTTTTTAATGTTTCTTAGTTCTCTATAAACTGGACCAGTGGTTTAAACTAACACCAGAAAAGTATAAAGTACTGTATTAAATTTATAGCTTAGATTAATTAATAGAATTCCAATCCAAGTAAGTAAATAGTAAGTGAATTAATAAGAGTATTTAATTAAAATTAATTGTTTATAAAAGATACTAACTAGATTATAAAAGAGGGGATGAGAGTTTTTTTGTTAGCTGCTTGAGCTCAAGCTCAGGAATTCTGAGCTTGAGGGGCAGCTGCAGTCACTGCAGAGCATCAGGGAGCAGGAGAGTTTGCTGGATTGTACACTCCAGGAGGTGGTCACCCCACCAGCAGTCAGAGTTCAGGATAGTAGATGGGGGTGGCCATCTGGAAGAGTAGGAAGAGGCAGGAGATGCAGGAGTCTTCGGGGTGTGTGCCACTCTCAAACAGGTACTCAGCATTGGAGAGTGCTGGGAGTGATGACACCTTGAAAGAGTGCAGTCCAGACATACAAACATATGAATTAGGAGCAGGAGTAGGCCACTTGGCCCTTCGAGCCTGCTCTGCCATTCTATACGTTCATGGTTCATCTGATTATTCCACATTCCCGCCTACCCCCAATATCCTTTCACCCCTTATTTATTAAGAATCTATCTACTTCTGCCTTAAAAATATTCAAAGACTCTGCTTCCACCGCCTTTTGGGGAAGAGAGTTCAAAAGACTCGTGAGCCTCTGAGAGAAAAAATTTCTCCTCATCTCTGTCTTAAATGGGCAACCCCTTATTTTTAAACAGTGACCCCTGGTTCTAGATTCTCCCACAAGGGGAAACATCCTTTCCACATCCACCCTGTCAAGACCCCTCAGGATCTTATATGTTTCCATCAAGTCGCCTCTTACTAGCGGATACAAGCCTAGACTGTCCAACCTTTCCTCATTAGACAACCCACCATTCCAAGTATTTGTTTGGTTAACCTTCTCTGAACTGTTTCTAATACATTTACATCCTTCCTTAAATAAGGAGACCATTACTGTACACAGGCGAGTCGAAGAGACTTTGCAATTGGCAGGAAAAGAGACAGAAGCGCAAGGAGAGAGCCAACGGTGTAACAGCCCTGACAACCAATTTTATCTGCAGTACCTGTGGAAGAGTCTGTCACTCTAGAATTGGCCTTTATAGCCACTCCAGGCACTGCTCCACAAACCACTGACCACCTCCAGTCGCTTACCCATTGTCTCTCGAGACAAGGAGGCCAAAGAGAGCTCCAGATGTGATCTCACCAATGCCCTGTATAGCTGAAGCATAACCTCCCTACTTTTGTATTCAATTCCCCTCGCAATAAATTATAACATTTGATTATCTTTCCTAATTACATGCTGCGCCTGCATACTAACCTTTTGTGATTCATGCATTAGGACACCCTGAGCTGCAACTCAGAGTTCTGCAATCTCTCACCATTTAGATAATATGCTTCTTTTTCATTCTTCCTGCCAAAGTGGACAATTTCACACTTTCCCAAATTATACTCCATTTGCCAGGTCTTTGCCCACTCACGTAACCTATCTATATCCCTTTGTAGCCTCCTTATGTCCTCTTCACAAGTTACTTTCCTACCTATCGAGTACAGAAGGAGGGATAATAAAAGCAAAGTACTGCAGATGCTGGAAATCTGAAACAAAAACAAGAAATGCTGGAAATACTCAGCAGGTCTGGCAGCATCTGTGGAGAGAGAAGCAGAGTTAACGTTTCAGGACGAGTTCTGATGAAGGGTCACTGACCTGAAAGGTTAACTCTGCTTCTCTCTCTCCACAGATGCTGCCAGACCTGCTGAGTATTTCCAGCATTTCTTGTTTTTACTATATAAAGGAGTTACATTTGCTATTTTACAATCTAATGAACCTTCTCCGAATCTAGGGAATTTTGGAAAATTAAAACTAACGCATCAACTCTCTCACTAGCCACTTCTTTTAACATAGGATGAAGTCCATCAGGACCCGGGGACTTGTCAGCCCGCAGCACCAACTATTTGTTCAGTACCACTTCCCTGGTGATTGTAATTTTCTTGAGTTCCTCCCTCCCTTCCATTTGCTGACTTACAACTAATAGTGGGATGTTACTTGTATCCTCAATAGTGAAGACCAATGTAAAATATCTGTTCATTTCATCTGCCATCTGTGTGCTCCTCACCTCATGTCTGTTACTGTTGTAGACTAACTGATAGAGAATGATTGCTAATCGTCAAACAATTTGTATGTTCTTGTGGAAGTATTAGGATGACATGGAAGTTGTAGAAGATTGGATTATTCCTGATTGACCCCCTTTGTGGGACTGTACAATTAATTCACACACTCACCTGAAGTAAATCCTCAGATGGTCACGGGCTGTTTTGTGATACCTCTGCACTTGCTGATTTTCTTCATTAAAGCCGATTTCAGAGTATGCGGGCCGAGCCACAATGTAATGCTGGTTCCCAGAATGCATGGTGCCTGTGACCTGTAACCTGTGACAGGTTCTGATCTGAGCAGGATGCTGTTCACCACCTTCAATTCATCTACTGGAAAGCAAGTTACTGGTTGAAGGAACAACTCAACAACAGATGGGAAAGAACTTTCCTGTTAATCAGCTGAGTAGATGTATAATGTGAAATATAGAATTGATTCATAAGCAATAATGCAAGGTGACCATCACAAGTCAGTTCTGAAGTTCATTATTGTGGTTCCAATCATTGAATATTGTTCAACAACACTCAATGATTTAATTTCTCGCAGAATCATGAAAGATATGGAGGATCCTGTTCTAGACTCTACAAATAGTATAAACAATCTCAACAATCTCTCACCATGTCTCCAGATCTGAACTGGACAAACTTTTAATAAAAGTGAGAAAATGATAGGACCCATTCCCACTCCCTCTTACATAGGTGGAGAATCACGTGGACTTGGAGCTTGAACCATAGACCAAAGAGAAAGATTCAACTCCCTTTGACCTATTTTTTTATTTATTTAGAGATACAGTACTGAAACAGGCCCTTTGGCCCATCGAGTCTGTGCCGACCATCAACCACCCATTTATACTAATCCTACATTAATCCCATATTCCTACCCCATCCCCTCAATTCCCTACCTAATACAGAATCAAAATGGTCTCAATGACCTTTGGTGAATGGCTGTACAGAATGTAAACCTGGCATCACTGCTTGAAGTGAGGTTTATTTTTTTGAGCTATGTGGCTCTATGAAAGAGAACATTCGAGTTTGGCTGCAGACCAGACAGAGATTATATTTTCTTTTTGTGATGATATTTGGGGACAGAGTTAGCTGATCTTTCATTTCACATCAGTGAGGCAGGTTCTACATCTTCTGCACTGTAAACATGAAATTTTAAACCCCAATATTACAGGTGTGCTAGACAGATAAATGCTTCATATAACCAGAAAGCTGTTTGCACTTTTGGAAGGTTGTTGGAGAAGATGCTTTAGTAGAAGTGAATATATTGGTGATTCCCCTATGTAGTTGTCTCAGGATAATACTAGAAGTTAGAAAGAAACTAAACTTGTTAGAAAGAAACTAAACTTGAAGAAGAAAGTCATGGGCCTTATAGTATAATAAGGATCTAAGAAAATAAGGAAAGATTGAAGCAGGGATAATGGAAGAAAAGATGGAGAATCAGAATAACACCACAAAAAATAAAGTGTATCAGTCAAAAGAGAACTGTTAAAAGAGGAAGGACGACTTAATGGGGATGGCTAGTGAGTTGGGCGAAGGTAGTGAGTTGGGCGAAGGTAGTGAGTTGGGCGAAGGTAGCAGTGAGTTGGGAGAGGGCAGTGAGTTGGGAGAGGGCAGCGAGTTGGGAGAGGGCAGCGAGTTGGGAGAGGGCAGCGAGTTGGGAGAGGGCAGCGAGTTGGGAGAGGGCAGCGAGTTGGGAGAGGGCAGCGAGTTGGGAGAGCACAGTGAGTTGGGAGAGCACAGTGAGTTGGGAGAAGGTAGTAAGATGGGAGAGGCTAGTGAGTTGGGAAAGGTTAGCGAGTTGGGAGAAGGTAGTGAGTTGGGAGGCACAGTGGCGCAGTGGTTAGCACTGCAGCCTCACAGCTCCAGCAACCCGGGTTCAATTCTGGGTACTGCCTGTGCAGAGTTTGCACGTTCTCCCTGTGACCGTGTGGGTTTCTGCCGGGTGCTCCGGTTTCCTCCCACTGCCAAAGACTTGCAGGTTGATAGGTAAATTGGCCATTGTAAATTGTCCCTAGTGTAGGTAGGTGGTAGGAGAATGGTAGGGAATATGAGATTAATGTAGGATTAGTATAAATGGGTGGTTGATGGTCAGCACAGACTCGGTGGGCTGAAGGGCCTGTTTCAGTGCTGTATCTCTCTATGAGGTTGTAGTGAGTTGGGAGAAAGCAGTTTTGGGTGATTTTATAGCAGAGCACTATAGAACAGTGTTAGAATCTGGCAGAGTCAGCATGGATTTACAAAAGAGAAATCATGCTTGACAAATCTACTAGAATTCTTGGAGGATGTAATTAGTAGAGTTGATGAGGGGGAGCCAGTCGATGTGGTCTCTTTGGACTTTCAGAAGACTTTCGACAAAGTCCCACATAAGAGATTAGCGTGTAAAATTAAAGCGCGTGGGATTGGGGGTAGTGTATTGCAATGGATAGAAAATTGGTTGGCAGACAGGAAACAAAGAGTAGGGATAAATGAGTCTTTTTCTGAATGGCAGGCAGTGACTAGTGGGGTTCCACAGGGATTGGTGCTAGGACCCCAGCTATTCACAATATATATTAATGATTTAGATGAGGGAACTAAATATAATATCTCCAAATTTGCAGATGACACAAAACTGGGTGGGAGGGTGAGTTGTGAGGTGGATACAGAGAGGCTTCAGGGTGATTTGGACAGGTTGAGTGAGCGGGCAAGTGCATGGCAGATGCAGTATAATATGGATAAATGTGAGGTTATCCACTTTGGTAGCAAAAACAGGAAGGAAGATTATTATCTGAATGGCTACAAACTGAGAGAGGGGAATATGCAACGAGACCTGGGTGTTCTCGTACACCAGTCGCTGAAGGTAAGCATGCAGGTCCAACAGGCGGTAAAAAAGGTAAATGGTATGTTGGCCTTCATAGCGAGAGGATTAGAGTACAGGAGCAGGGATGTCTTGCTGTAATTATACAGGGCTTTGGTGAGACCACACCTGGAATATTGTGTGCAGTTTTGGTCTGCTTATCTGAGGAAGGATGTTCTTGCTATAGAGGGAGTGCAGCAAAGGTTTACCAGACTGATTCCTGGGATGGCGGGACTGACATATGAGGAGAGATTGAGTCGGTTAGGATTATATTTGCTGGAGTTCAGAAGAGTGAGGAGGAATTTCATAGAAACCTATAAAATTCTAACAGGACTTGACAGGGTAGATGTAGGAAGGATGTTCCCGATGGTGGGGGAGTCCAGAACCAGGGGTCATAGTCTAAGGATATGGGATAAACCTTTCAGGACTGAGATGAGGAGAAATTTCTTCACCCAGAGAGTGGTGAGCCTGTGGAATTCGCTACCACAGAAAGCAGTTGAGGCCAAAACATTCTATGTTTTCAAGAAGGAGTTAGATATAGCTCTTGGGTTTAAAGGGATCAAAGGATATGGGGTGAAAGCAGGAAGAGGTTACTGAGTTGGATGATCAGCCATGATCATAATGGATGGCAGAGCAGGTTCGAAGGGCGGAATGGCCTACTCCTGCTCCTATTTTCTATGTTTCTATATTTCTATAGGAGAAGGTAGTGAGTTGTTGAGGGTAGTGAGTTGGGAGAAGGTAGTAAGTTGTGAGATGGTAATGAGTTAGGAGAGGGTAGTGAGTTGGGAAAGAGTTGTGAGTTTGGAGACGGTAGCAAGTTGGTGGAGGGTAGTGAGTTGGACAGGGTAATGAGTTGGGAGAAGGTAGTGAGTTGGCAGAGGGTAGTGAGTTGGCAGAGGGTAGCAAGTTGGTGGAGGGTAGTGAGTTGGGACAGGGTAATGAGCTGGGAGAAGGTAGTGAGTTGGGAGAGAGTAGTGAGTTGGGGGAGGGTAGTGAGTCAGGACAGGGAAGTGAGCTGGGAGAAGTTAGTATTGTTACGCGCACGTAAAGTGCAGTGATTGAAAGTGCAAGAACAGTTGTGAAAATTGACTTTTCCTTTTAAAAAGTGGATAATATGCTTCAAAATGGCCACCAAGGTCAAAATACCTAGCTTTGTATATTCAAACTGTCTTACTCTCTGGCAATGATAGAAGGACACATTCCAAAGTTAAGAGGTGCCAATAACACCCATCCTGATCCCATCAAGAAACATGTTTGAATTGAATGGGCTCTTCTGAAGGCGTGAAGTAGCCACATCCTGGCTATTGTCAGTCACCACAGAGAGGAAGATAATTGGCTCCCAACAAAGGCAGGATGAGAGAATCTTTTAGAATAAATCAGAAAAACAAAAATCACCAAAGCCTGTCCAGCTGGGAGCTTGGAGAAAATACAGCAAGAAGGTGTCCTACTGTGAGTTCTACACTTCAGCCTGTGCAGCAGAGAACTTGAAGTGATCCCGTCTTCAGACTGATATTTCAATCGACAGAGAAATCTACAAACAATCCCAGGCCTGCAACTTTAAAGAAGAAATTGACCTCCAAGAAGATTCATCAGGTTACCGTGAACCCTGAAAACCCACCTCACCTCAAACTCCTCAATTCTTTTGCTCTCTATCTATCTCTTCTGTGTGTGTGTGAGAGTGAATACACGTGCAGGTATGGTTGCAACCATATCAGGAGTGAATATCTGCTCAATAAATAGTTAATCTTCTGTCTTCAACTACAAGAAAACCTGTTGCTG
The DNA here is from genome assembly GCF_036365525.1 of Heterodontus francisci. Taxonomy (NCBI): domain Eukaryota; kingdom Metazoa; phylum Chordata; class Chondrichthyes; order Heterodontiformes; family Heterodontidae; genus Heterodontus; species Heterodontus francisci. The sequence goes on from NC_090397.1 coordinate 3,493,833, forward strand.
TCTGTTTATTTGACAAATAAAACACAAAAGGGTTGAAACCCTAACAACAAAAACACTTGCTGTGGTCAGACAGGAGTGGAACAGTTGGAGACCACCCAAACCCCTCACCACGTGGCCATAGCAGTAATGTATTGGGGGAGGGTAGTGAGTTGGGAGAATGTAATGAGTTTGGAGAGGGTAGTGAGTTATTTTAGTGAGTTTGGATAGGTTAAACAGGAACTGGATGGAATAGTTAGTGGGTATAATTCCTTCAGTGTTTACAGAAGAGAACGATATTCGGGAGCAGTTAAATCCTAAACTGGTTAAAAGTGAGATCAGAGGTATTGTAATAAATTAAGGGAAAGTATTAGAGCATTTAGTTAAGATAAAGGATGACAAAGTGTTGGGAATTGATTTGGATCAATCTAAGAAACCCGAGAGAATTGGGGACAAACAGTAGGAAAGCTAAAAGTTATAGCTCAGGTGTTACAGTTTGTGGATATACGCTCGAGAGATTAGTCCTGGACTCAAAGGGAGACTGAGCTAACAATGGTAATAACAGCCAACTAGCTGAACATCTAGAATTAGGAGAAGAATAGAAATTGTAATACCTGGACCAGCCACATAAATACTGCGGCTACATTAGCAGGTCAGAGACTGGGAATTCTGCAGGGAGTAACTCATTTCTGACTTGGGGAGATGATGGTGTAGTGGTTATGTCACTGGATTAGTAATCCAAAGGTCCAGGCCTGGGGACAGGGGTTTAAATCCCATTATGGCAACTGGTGGAATTTAAATTCAATGAATTAATTTTAAAAATTGGAATTAAAAGCTAGTCTCAGTAATGGTGCCACAAAACTATTTTTGATTGTTGTAAAAAAAACCATCTGATTCAATAATGCCATTTAGGGGAGGAAATCTGCTGTCCTTACCTGGTCCGGCCTACATGTGACTCCAGATCCACAGCAATGTGGTTGACTCTTAAAATGCCCTCTGAAATGGGCTAGCAAGCCACTCAGTTGTCAAGGGCAATTAGGGATGGACAACAAATGCTGGCCTTGCCAGTGATACCCAAATCCCATGAAAGAATGAAAAAACTCCCCAAAGCCTGTCCACCATCAACAAGGCACAAGTCAGGAGTGTGTTGGAATGCTCTCCACTTGCCTGGATGGGTGCAGCTCCAACAACACTCAAGAAGCTCGACACCATCCAGGACAAAGCAGCCCACTTGATTGGCACCCCATCCACCACCACAGACATTCACTCCCTCCACCACCGACGAACAGTGACAGCAGTGTGTACCAGCTACAAGATGCACTGCAGCAACTCGCCAAGGCTCCTTTGACAGCACCTTCCAAACCCATGACCTCTACCAACTAGAACAGGGTTGCCAAGCTTTATACATGGGGGAGGGGGCAACATTACAATTTTAATCTTACAAAGGGGGCCAGTGAGACAATTTCAGAAGATAAAGACATTAAAAAGTTATCTTACTATTAATCAAAACAACAGCAAATGTAAATTTTTGTGAAGAAGCTTTGAATAAGATGATTAATTTGCTGACTTACTTTCTTATCACTATTTTGGACACTGATTTGGTAAGATATCTGGCATTTTTTGCTTGCACAAGTAGTCAATGTCTGCCCGCACACTTGTACTAATGTGGAGTATTCCAGATAGATGTCCATCTGTCAGGAGTGATCTTGATCACACTCTGTCTCTCTCTTTCCCTGTGTCCCCCATCTTGGTACCCACTCACCACCCACACCTCGGTGTTTCCCTCTCGCTGTGTTGTTCCCTTTTTTTAAAAAAGCCGACCACAAAACCCTGAATCTTTCCGAAGTTGGGAAATGGCTGTTCCTGATGTCAGCAGATGTCAGCTGTGAAACTGACTTGCAATGTTGTTTTAAAAGCCAGTGGAAAATTTTCCATCTCCTATCATGGACCCCTTGAGGATGAGAAACGGCCCCGTGTACAGTTTACACCCACAGGCTGGATGGAAACCTTTGGCGGGCCGGATCCTGGCCTACAGGCTGTATGTTGGATAACCCTGACCTAGAAGGACAAGGGCAGCAGATGCAGGGGAACACCACCACCTGCAAGTTCCCCTCCAAGCTACACACCATCCTGATTTGGAACTATATCGTCGTTCCTTCACTGTCACTGGGTCAAAATCCTGGAACTCCCTTCCTAACAGTACTGCAGTGGTTCAAGAAGGCAGTTCACCACCACCTTCTCAAGGACAATTAGAGATGGGCAATAAAAGCCCATCCATGATCATAAATTTTAAAAAAGCTGGTTAGAAGGGACGAAATAGTGAGTAGGAGCTAAGGGCATTTTCCCAAAATAGTTGGAAGTAGGTTCTAGAGGGTTCAGTTCTGGGTCCAGTTCTGTTCATAGTGTACATCAAGGATTTGGATGTTAGCCTAGAGGGAGTCGTGTCCAAATTCACAGAGGACCAAAGGAAAATCTAAAGAGATGCTGATAAGATGGGGAATGGACTAAAAAGTGACAGTGATATTGTATACAAATATGAGGTGATTTATTTGAGTGAAAAAATAAAAACAATAATTATACTTAAATCAGGTATGGCCACGTAGTAGCTATGCTACCGGACTAATGATCCAGAGAAAGGGTGTTTTAAATCTCACCATGGCAGTATGACAATTTGAATTCAGTTTTTAAAAACTTCTGGAATAAAAAGCTGGTGTCAGTAAAAGTGACCGTGAAGCTGTTAGATTTTCATAAAAACCCAGCTGATTGACTAATGTCCTTTGGGGAAGGAAACCTCCGATCCTTACCTGGTCTGTGACTCCAGTTCCACACAAAGTTGTTGACTCTTAACTACTCTCTGAAGTAATCACTCAGTCACCAGATACACAGGCCATTAAACCGCTAATGAAATCCTAGGTTTTATGGCAAGAGGTATAGAATATTGAAGTGGAGATGTAAAGCTGAGTCTGTATAAATCTTACAGTTAGGACACTGTTACAGTGGGAGCACTGTGTGCAGTTTTGAGTGCCACACTGTAGGAAGGATGGTGAGGCAGTAAAGAGGGTGCAACAGATTCAGCAGAATACTTATCTGGTATGAGGAAATACAAGCTCAAAGACAGACTTGAAAATTTGGGCTATTTCATTAGAACAAAGGGGATTATGAGCTGATTTGAAATTATAAAGGGATGGGACAGTGTGTAGAAACAAGTGTTGGAGTAGTTTGGAATGACGGGGTGTAGCTATAAGATTAACTGTAAGTGATTTAGAACAGGGAGCTGGAGAGATTATTTGAAGCAGAGACCATGTTAACATTCAGAATAGGTTAGTGAGGTGATTGAAGGAAATGGGAACTGACCTGCTGCTTATGCAGAGAATAAACACCAACATGGAGTGCTTAGACTGTAGAGTCTGTTTCTGTGTCTAGTTAACTCATCTGACTGATGTTGGGCCACAGTCCCCAAGTTCTCGCAGCACCAAGTACCTCACCCAAGCTTCCGGTGTGAGCCTGATCAAACATTGGCAACCACCGAAAAGCAAGTGTATTGAATCCAGTCCACAGCTCACACACACACACAAGGGGCCTGTTGATCCTAAGCTATGTTTTCTTCCTTATCCTGGGGATATGGAACCCAGTGATATCACCCCCTCCCCCAGTGATATCACCCCCTCCCCCAGTGATATCACCCCATCCCCAGCCATCCCAGCTGCTGGCACTGACTCAATACTGACTATGCAATAGAGAAGTCCCACCTCAGACAGCTCCAGGGCATTACATTAGTTCATGTTTATGACAAAAAAACAGAATTTCAAAACAAGAGAGAATGAGACAGGTAAATTGCTGAATCGAACATTCTGTAGGATTTTAGATTGTTGCTATAAATGAATGCTTCACATTTAGTTTGAAATATCAGCATAGGCACTGTACAGACTGAAATCATCATCCAATATAACAAAAGATTTACCTGTGGTTTCCCAGTCAGTACAGGTACGGACAGGTTCTGAGATGGACAGCTTCTGTTTGTATATTATACACTGACTTTAAGTGAAACTGGTTGAACCCTTTTCACTACAGTTGTAATAATTAACTGCATACAGATTTCGATTGAGATTTGAGGTTAAGTATTCAAGGTGTGAGGAGGAAGGCAGTTGGTCTCACGGTTTATTGAACTATCTCAGCAACACCCATTGTTTTATGACAAAGGGGAAGAAAAGGAACTGATCATCTTGATTGCACTGATGGATGATTAACTGAGACAGTGAGAGCGAGACGGGTAAATCAGCAAGTTTAGTTAATAGGATTTGGAAATTGGCGACCTTGCTGATAAGGATGAAGATTTCATTTAACATTGTTATTTTTAGTCTCACAAATTACTCCATTGTTTCATGAATAACCCAGTGAAGTGTGGTGCCAAATACACAGCACAGTAACAGGCTCGACCTAGAGGCTATGATGAAAGAGGTCAACTTCATTTGCACTACATTCACATCAACTGCCTGCGTGAGGGAACTAATCAATTAGCAAGTCCTGATTTAAATCAAACAACTCCTGCCTGCAGTGTGTGTGCTCCAATTCAAACACTAAACAGAAATCAAAGTTATACAGGTCTCCCTCATGAATCCCACTTTTATACATCATTTGCTAGTTAAAAAAAGAAGAAATGAGATTGTGGCTCAGTGACGGAGTGAGTGTGGTTGGTTGTGAGATGGTTGGTTGTGAGATTGTAGGCAGAATTTTCATTCCAAGGTCAGGAACCCGGCACCCAGAACATTTGCAGGTCTCCGCCTTGGGCCATGTCAGCAATGCTGACACAACATTATTTTCAAATGATAAAGGCCTAACTGGCCTGGGGGCAAATTGAGGGCCCAATTATTGATGCTGGGAGCAGCCTGGAGGTGGGAGCTGGAAACCGGGGTGATTTTCAAAGGTAAACGGCAGCCATGACTGGGCTTGCTGTTGCCTGAAGGTAAGGAGCAGCAGGGAGCTCAGAGGACCAGCATAGGCATGGGCAAGCACCCCTGGGCAACACCACAATTTTCTGATGCCTCCCTTGAGGCATTAACGGATGCAAAACATAAACAGGACAGATGTCCTTATCCCTGCTTCCGGAAGGAGAAATCTGCCAAGAGTGGCCAAGCAGGCATAGTTGGAGGTAGCCACAGAGGTAACAGCAAGGGACTTACCAGAAGGACACGGGTCCAGTGGAGTAAGAGACTCAATGGCCTGATAAGGTCAGGTAAGGTGAGTGGCCAGTAGTACCCAGGTGATAAATCACCAACTCGGTAAATACCAGCATGCATACGAGCTGACCTCACAGAATGCCCATAGTTCTCTCTAACATTGTCAGATCAAGTGTCCAGTTGCATCAATGAGATGATAGCCACCTTCACATATCAGGCGCTACTCAGAAGGGGCACATCAGCTCACTTGTACCTCTTGCTGGAAGAGATGAGGGAGGGCAGCCTACTCATGAATAATTCTCCTCTCATCGTGCAGGAAAAGCGAGCCTATAAGACTTGGGAAATGGTCAGAACGGGTGGCTGATGCAGATGGAGGAGGCGGCACTTGTAGTGTTTTGTGTACTCTAGAGGCTGCTGTAGAACACATGCTAGCAAAGGGGAAGTGGAACAAAAACAGAATAAAGAAGAAGCCTTTGTGTTCAGCAGACTGCAACCTTATCTCTCTCTGTTTTTGCCTCATATCCTATATTAAACTTGGCTAAACCTCAATCCAGTCCCGAGGACATCACAATGGTTTCAAGGTTGGGATGGTTAAAAAAAAAAACAGAAAAATTGCTTTCAGATATGAAAATTTTGGAAGGTTTTTGTCTACTTTTACAGACAGTATTTTAAGTTGGAGGCTGTTAGAGTGACACACAGGACGCTTGTACAGTGTATACAGCACACTGATCTCTCCAAAATAACCACCCAATCAAAAAAATATATATAATCTCAGATCACTGCAGAGAAGCTTCCTCTGAAAGGGACGCGATCCCAGATTCTTTATCACTGCATTGCTGATCAATATGTTGTTGTCTATGCCCAACCTACCATCTTTTGAAGTACATTCAGAGCCATCATCCGTATCCCTATGTTGGCAAAAGTGGCTGTGATGTTTTGAAGGCACGGTGGCAGGTTTTGCAATTACAAGAAAAAAGGCCTTGCTTCTACACTATGGAGGTGAAGAATTAAAAGATATCTTTGAGGCATATACGCCTGAGCAAAATGACTATGACTCAGCAAAACATGCACTGACGACCTACGTCACGCCCAAGAAAAACACTATATATGAAATTATTGTCTTCTGACACGCTAAGCAAAAAGCAGACGAGACAATTGCCCAATATTGCACATGATTGAGGCAACTAGCAATCAAGTACGACTTCAATGATGTTGGACATGTCGAACGGGAAATCATAACATAAATAATCGAAGGCTGTTTCTCTAGTCAACTTTGTTGAAAAGCACTTGAGAAAGACAGAAAGCTGTGAGAGATGCTGGAGTTAGCAAGATCACTATCGCTTTCAGAGTCCAGAGCTACTGAAGTTAAGGCTGCTAAAAGTAATTACCACACTCCAAGTTCAACATCTGTGAACACTACTCATTCTTCATGTACCAGGAAACCACCTGCAAAGCAATAACATCCATCTCACAAACAGAGCTGCAACTTATCCAAAGAATGTTTCCACTGTGGCGGTGCTTACCCACACTGGACAGAATGTTCTGCTACTGGTAAACAGTGCAAAGCCTGTGGAAAACCCAACCACTTTGCTCGTGTTTGTTGCTCATCAGCAAAATCAACAAATAAGAACAGTACCAACAGAAGGGTGCCATGTATGTGCACCACAGCAAAAGGACGAGTGAAGTTCGCTAATGTAGAGGCAGATGCCCATGAACATACTTTCATCCTCTCTCTCACACACAGCAAACAGCCATGTGTGATGGTGAACATTGCTGCTTGAACATAGATGCAGTCATATATACAGAAGCGTCAGTCAATGTGTTTTTTTTAAATTCCTTTCATGGGCTGTGGGTGTCGTTGGCCTGGCCAGCATGTATTGCCCATCCCTAATTACCCATGAGAAAGTGGCGGTGAGCTGCCTTCTTAAACCACTGCAGTCCCTGTGGGGTAGGGACACCCACAGTGCTTTTAGGAAGTGAGTTCCAGGATTTTGACCCAGCGACAGTGAAGGAACAGCGATATAGTTCCAAGTCAGGATGGTGTGTGACTTGGAGGGGAACTTTCAGATGGTGGTGTTCCCATGCATCTGCTGTCCTTGTCCTTCTCGGTGGTAGAGGTCGCGGGTTTTGAAGGTGCTGTCAACGGAGCTGCAGTGCATCTTGCAGATGGTACACACTGCTGCCACTGTGCGGCGGTGGTGGAAGGAGTGAATGTTTGTGGACGGGGTGCCAATCAAGCGGGTTGCTTTGTCCTGGATGGTGTCGAGCTTCTTGAGTGTTGTTGGAGCTGCACCCATCCAGCAAAGTGGAGAGTATTCCATCACACTCCTGACTTGTGCCTTGTAGATGGTGGACAGACTTTGGGGAGTCAGGAGCTGAATTACCCGCCACAGGATTCCTAACCTCTGACCTGCTCTTGTAGCCACAGTGGCGCAGTGGTTAACACTGCAGCCTCACAGCTCCAGCGACCTGGGTTCAATTCTGGGTACTGCCTGTGCAGAGTTTGCAAGTTCTCCCTGTGACTGCGTGGGTTTTCGCTGGGAGCTCCAGTTTCCTCCTACAGCCAAAGACTTGCAGATTGATAGGTAAATTGGTCATTGTAAATTGCCCCTACTATAGGTAGGTGGTAGGGGAATTAAGGGAAGGTGGGGATATGGTAGGAACATGGGATTAATGTTGCATTAGTATAAATGGGTGGCTGATGGTCGGCACAGACTCAGTGGGCCGAAGGGCCTGTTTCAGTGCTGTATCTCTAAAATAAAAAATAAAAAAATATGGCTACTCCAGTTCAGTTCTTGGTCGATGGTAACCCCCAGGATGTTGATAGTGGGGAATTCAGTGATTGTAATGCTGTTGAATGTCAAGGGGAGATGGTTAGATTCTCTCTTGTTGGAGATGGTCATTGCCTGGCACTTGTGTGGCGCAAATGTTACTTGCCACTTATCAGCCCAAGCCTGGATATTATCCAGATCTTGATGCATTTCTACACGGACTGCTTCAGTATCTGAGGAGTCGTGAATGGTGCTGAACATTGTGCAATCATCAGCGAACATCCCCACTTCTGACCTTATGATTGAAGGAAGGTCATTGATGAAGCAGCTGAAGATGATTGGGCCTAGGACACTATCCTGAGGAACTCCTGCAGTGATGTCCTGGAGCTCAAATGATTGACCTCCAACAACCACAATCATCTTAATAAAAGCAAAATACTGCAGATGCTGGAAATGTGAAACAAAACAAAAAGTGCTGGAAATACTCAGCAGGTCTGGCAGCATCTGTGGAGAGAGAAGCCAAGTTAACGTTTCAGGTCTGTGACTTTTCAATTTAGGCTCCAGCATTATCCTTCCATAACCAGCTTTCTGAAGTTTAATATCTACAACTCTTGTAGGATAAAGGAATCATCACAGCTGCCCGGGAATCGGACGCAGATCTACCAGATTCACTTCCTGCGGTTACAGCCCAGATGGACGTTTAATGAGTGGCAGCCCTTTCTGTTCAGGAATATGGCTGGCTAGTGTGTTTGTGCCTTGATGGCTATGTGGGTGCAATCGATGGCCTCCCTGGATCTGAGGGAATCCATCAATGGTGGCAAACCCCAATGCCCTCTCTGCCTGCACAGGCCCATCTGTCTCAAAATGAATGTAGTCCCCCTCTCTCCGGATTAGGGCATCCGTGAACTGCCTGATGGCGTGATGAGCTGCTGACTGCGAGATGCCATCTAGGTCCGCAGCTGATTCCTGCAATGACCCAATTGCACGGAAATTCAGGGTGAGGGTGACCTTGACGGCTGCGGGTAAAGGATGGCTAGGGGGGCCACGAGGCTTCAGGTCATCGTGGATCAGAGCACAAATGTCTGACACCATCTCCAATGGCACTGATGCTCTGTCATTTTCAGGTAGCTGACTCTTGGACAGAAGACCCAATGTCTTGGGTAGTGCCTTCTTCCCTTTGCAGCTCCCCCCTCCCCCCACCCCCGGCACAATCCTGTGACTTCCTGCTGTCCAGGATGTTGCATCTGCTGAAGCTCATCGTAGTTTCTCTGTCCAATGTCAGAGTAGCCTCAACCCATCTGATCTCCCTCGGCTAGCGCATGTTCGCTTACGAGGCCTTCCCCTGCCAACCTCAGCTGCCCAAGCAATGCCAACAGCCTCACATCCCTCTCCAGATTCCTACCACTCACCACTGCCGAATGCAAGCCTTTAGGAACTAGGAACATAGAAAATATGAGCAGGGGTAGGCCATTCAGCCCCTCGAGCCAATGCCACCATTCAGTTAGATCATAGCTGATCTTCTGCCTCAATGCTATTTTCCTGTACTATCCACATATCCCTACAGAAAGAGGATGTGCTCTGTGACAAAGTAAAACAGTTTTGTCAAAGCAACGAAGCCATCTTACTATTGTCAACGACTTACTAGTGTACGACGAAAGACTAGTTGTTCCAGAAGTTTTAAGATTAGACAACCTAGAGAAACTACACCAAGTACACTGAGGAATCACCCAGTGTAGAGCAAGAGCTAGGAACTCTGTATGGTGGCCAAAGGTTTCCAAGGAGATTGAAGACAAGATCTCCAATTGTATTACATGTGCTACAACCAGACTGGACTCTAGAGAGCCACTGATGTCGTCTTTGTTTCTGACCAGGCTATGGGAATGCCTAGGAATAGACCAATTTGAATATAAAGGGAAGATTTTCCACATTGTTATTGATTACTCTGGATGGGTTGAAGTCAAACCAATACATGGCCAGAGTTCTGAAGCCATAATCAAATCACTGAAAGAGATTTTTGTCACACATGGCATTCCAGACCCAGTGATCTCTGATAAGGGTCCACAATTCATGAATGAGGCATTCCAGCAGTTCGTAGAAATGCATGGATTTGCCCTTGTTACAAGTACACCAAGTTCCGCGTCCCCACACCCTGCCCCTCTCAAAGACGATGAAGAAGCAGAGAGGTGTTCAAACTGTGAAAATTCTCCCGAAACAGAATGAGAATTTTCAGCTAGTGCTGTTCAATTACTGATCACGCCACTCCAGAATGGGCTGGCTCCATGTGAATTGTTAATGGGTAAGAGACTGAGAACACAACTACCCACACTCCCAAGCATCCTTCAGCCACGAGTCAGTGCTGAGGACCAGGAAAGGGTGAGGGAGAGAAAAGAGAAAGAAAGGTCATCGCAAATGGAGAAACATGATAGACGTTATGGACGCCACAGAGACCTATGACCTGGAGGTTCGGTTTGGATTAAAGACCAGGGTCGATATGTGGAAGTGATGGAGAAATCTTCATATCCTCGTTCATACATAGTCCAGACAGACCAGGGATGGATAAGAAGAAATAGAAGATCTTTGGTACTGGCACATCCGAATAAATAATTGATAAAAAATCATGAGAATCAGCTGCCAGAGAGAGCTGATGAACCTGTGACAGAACCAACAGATAACCCAGATGACAGTGAAAACCGAGAACATGAGTCATCTTATAGTTCCACACACACACACAGGAAGGTGAGGAAGAAGAACTGAAAAAGTCGATAACCCAAACAAGTGAAAGAAGAATGTGCTATGGCAGAGTCGCTAGAACCCTACAGCGTTACAGACTTGGTGAATGAAGTCAGAGACTTGGGGGGAAGATGTAGTATAATGTACATAAACTGTTGCTGGGTAGATTATGTATATAGACATTAAATATCACAGGATGTGATGTCTTGAGGCTGTACCGCACACTGTTCATTGTTCACCTTAGTGAGAAGACCCCTGTTACTTTGACCCAAAGTCTACAATTGGCATTCAGTACTAATAGCACACTGACAAGATAGTACACATTCATCCTCCCACCATTGTCATTCTGTCAGTGCCCTTGCTGTGGTATCAGCCAGTCAGCCCAGACTGCTGTCAGCCATGCTGAGCTGGTGTAGTCCGAAGCTGGACCCTCAAGGTCCAGAGCTGCTGGAGATCATCCTGCAAGGCCATCTGCAGTCTCCCCCAGTGAAAACCAGCAGTCTTCCACCAGCAATGCTGGAACCACTGGGATAGTGCACTGGGATAGTGCCGTGTAGGAGCACTAGGCTAGGCAAAGGCACATAGAACACCAAGCAAAATATTGCAGATGCTGGAAATATGAAATAAAAACAGAAAATGCTGGAAATACTCAGCTACAGTATCTGTGAAGACAAAAACAGAGTTAACATTTCAGAACTGGAAAAACTTGTAACAGGTTTTAAGCAAGTGAAAGGGGAGAAGGGAGGAAAAAACAAAAGGGAAGGTCTATGATGGGGAAGGCAGGAGAGAGAGGCACTAAGGGAATGCACAAGGGTTAGTTAGCTAGTTAGTTGACTTTTGTATGTTATTTTGGATGGTTTCCTTGATAAAAAGTTGGTTTGTAATGTTTGTTTGGTGGTGGCTTTTACTTCAGCATTGTGGCCAAGAGGATGTTGCAATAGTAATCAAGGAAAGGCAAGATGTGGGACTTTTGGTGAATGGGGAATTGAGGTTGTGTTCACTGGTACCCAGGGATGGGCACCGTCATGCAACACCATGGACCTTTGACAAAATTATTGACTCAGCCACGGACGTGGGTTAATTAATCTGTATATAAAGTGTATAGCCCATCTCATGCCAGCAAAACATAGTCCAATTTAAAACGTATTTCTCCCTATAAATAAAATAGCTAAGCATGCAAACATCAATGGAGAGCAGCACAACTGTATTAGCTAGCTAGCAAGCAAAACAATATGCAATGCCAATGCAAATTACTTTTGTCGAGAGAATAGAGCTAGCTAAAGCATGTCACGGGGTGATAAATGGATCTTATCGGATGCCTCTGTGATTCAAACTGTGTCAGGAGTGCAAATTCATCCAATAAACCATGAAACTCAAGGAGAAGATTTTTATTGTGGTTATTGAGATGAGGCAGTAGAAAAATCAGCAATAGGAAGATGGACCATTTCTCGCAATGCTGTTGTCACAAGATAGTTTAGCCCATGATGGTGAATGTTTGTGCAACTTCTCCACCTGTTATTAATGTGTGTCTGAAGACAGGGCAGCTAACAATGGGCAGTGATCTCCAAATCAGGAAAACTTTATAGGATGGAGCAAATAGTACTTCAGAAGAGTCATGTAAAACAGAGAAGCAGAGTGGGACAGGAAGGGACAGAAAGATTAACAGCAGGTATCCAAGAATAGTTTATTCATCTGGATAGGCTGTTAAACTAAATCCTGAATTCTATAATACAGAAACAACAGAATATCTTATGAACAAAATGTCATTTGCTCACCAAAGCTAGTGACAAAATTAAATAAACACAATCACAAATAAAGATCACTCTTCAGTTCCTCTAATAAAGTGATTCTCTTAAATTCACGTATGCCTATATCTCAGTCTATCATTGTCGATTCTGATTCAGCTCTAAGAAGATAAATATAACAAAAAACTTTTCTGCAAAAAGTTGAGTGGTTGTTGCTGCATGTATTATTCAGTTACAAAATGTTTAGACACTATCTGTAAGATCATACACCTGACTAACCAACTTATGTCCATGCCAAATCTCTTATTTGTTAGCAAAGGTGTACTTTTAACATAATATAATTATATGATACAGACAACTTTCAAATGATATTCACCACTCAGGTTATCTGTCCTCAAACTGGATGGTAAATGATGTACATTACAGTTACTGATCTTTAACATACTTGTAACATTTGTCCTTTCATGCAAGTTGCAGCAAACAAAAATCAGTTAATGACTGTTTCTAACAAGGTCATTGAAACAATCAATTTTTACTATGTCTTTCCAACAGCTTTAAAACTGCAAATGCAGCATGGATTTTGTTAAGGAATCATAGACAGTCCATCATAGATTAAGGTTTATTAAAGCTATCCATTATATTTTATTTACTAACTATTGTATATGGGTCAGCAGCATCCTGTTTTTGCCAATATCACTGAGCCCCATTACACTGTACTCTTGTATTCTTGAGGAACATCCAATGCTGACTTCTTGAGATTCTTTGGATTTTCCTGCCTGTTTTCCCCTCAATACAAATTCTGGAATGAGGTAATTCCAAATACATAAAAGCGGAATTACGATATTTATATAGAAGTAAAGGTCCCTCTCTGAGTACTCCCATCCTTCTGTGTTGTCTCCCACTCTGTGTTGTCTCCTCCCTCTATGTGGTATACCCTCCTCTGTGTCACTTACCCCCGTGCTGTCCTCCCTCTCTGTGTTGTTACAGCCGCCGTATTGTCCCCCTTCTCTGTGTTGTCACTGCTCTCTCTCTCTCACTCTGCCTCCCCCTTTGGCTCTGTCCACCCTCTCTCTTTCTCTTCTCTCTCTCTCGCTCTCTGTCCCCCGCTCTCCCTCACTGTCTCCCCTCTGATTCCCCCCTCTCTCTCTGTACCACCCCTCTCTGTTCCCCCGCCCTCTCTCTGTCCTCCATCTCTGTCCCCACTCACCCTGGCCCCCTCGCTCTCTGTTCCCCCTTGTGTCCTCTCCCCTCTCTGCGTCACCCCCTATCTGTGTCATTCCCCCCATGTCATCACTGTGCTCCCTGTCCCCCCCTCTATGTCCCCACATCTCTGCCCCCACAACCCCCACGCTTTCCCTGTCCCCCCTCTCTATGTTCCCCTCTCTCTCTGTCCCCCTCTCTGTGCCTGTCTCCCCTCTGTCCTCCTTTCTCTCTCTCTCTCTGTCCCCCACTCTCCCTTTCTATTCCTCCCGTCCCCATCTTTCTCTCTCTCCCCCCTCTCTCTCTGTCCCCCCTCTCTCTGTCCGTTCCTCCAACCATCTCTGTCTCCCTCTTTATCCCTGTCCCCCCTCCCCCACTGTGTCCTCCCCACTCTGTCATCCCACCTCTCTGTATCGTCACCTCCTTCTGTGTCTTCCCTGCTCTCTCTGCCCCCTGCTCTTTCTGTCCCCACTGTCTCACTCTCTCTATCCCCCAACTCTCTCTCTGTCCACTCTCTGTGTCCTCTCTCTCCCTCTCCATCCCCTCTCACTCTCCCTGACCCCTCTCGGTCTCTTTCTCTCTGACCCTCTCTCTCTCTCTCTCCCTCTCGCTGTCCCCCCACTCTCTCACTCTCTCTGTCCCCCCCCTCTCTGTCGACCCCTCTGACCCCCTTTCTTATTCTCTCTCTCTCTCTCTGTCCCCCATTCTCTCTCCCTCTGTCCCCTCTCTCTCTGTCCCCTTCTCATTTGTCGGGATTTTACGGCCCCCTCCCCCCAACTGCCCCGTTGCAATTCTACGCAGCGGCGTTGGCAAGAAATGGCCCACACGCCCCGGGCCAATCAAGGCCTTTAAGTGGCCAATTAACTGCCACTTGAAGGCCCCCTCCTGCCCCCTCAGGTATTTTACCCTCAGAGGCCGATGGCAAAGGCCCCAAGAACCCCACCTAGAGCGGTTTTTTACCAGGTGGCCTTCTTGTGGACGGACTGGGGGCCCTCCTGATCGGGCACCCTGTGCCCCACTGAGGGCCACCACTGAACAAAGAACAAAGAACAGTACAGCATAGGAACAGGCCATTCGGCCCTCCAAGCCTGCGCTGATCTTGATGCCTGTCTAAAATTGAAGCCCCAGTTGTCCCCAACACACAACACTGCCCACCCCCCCACCCCCGACCTAACCAACTCCTCTTGCCTCACTGGAGCCCGGTTGATTGTTCCCAGCAACGTCCCAAAAGCTTACCTGATGTTGCGGTGCCATCCTTCCTGTTGCCTCCAATGGCTGGGTGTAGTCCTAGCAGTGGCCACCACTCCCACTGGATTGGCCAGCAACTCCATTAGGCAGGACTTCTTACCTCAAGGAGGTGGAAGTTCCACCCAAGACCAATTAAGGGTCCAGGGAGCAAAACATTCTAGCGTGGCTCCCCAGGCCCGATGGAGGCGGGCTCACCACCGACTTTTTGGCTGGTGGGGGGGCCTCCTGCCCAACATAAAATTCCAGCCTCTGTCTGTCCCACTCTCTTTGTCCCCCTCTTTCTTTCAGTCTGACCTCTATCCCTCCCTGCCACCCCCCTGTCTCTGACACCCATATCTGTGTCCTCCCCCTTTCTGTGTCACACACCTCTCTGTGTTGTTCACCTTCCTCTGTGGCTTCCCTGCTCTCTCTGTTCCCCCTTTCTCCCTGTCCCCCACTCTCTCTCTCTTTTGCCCTCTCTCTCTGTCCCCCCTCCCTGTGTTCTCCCCTCTCTCTGGCTGCCCCCCATCCCTCTCTGCCCCCCCCTCTGTCCCCCCACACTCTCTCTTTCTGTTCCCCCACTCTCTCTCTGTCCTCTTTCTCTCTCTGTCCTGCCTCTCACTGCCCCCCCCCATCTCTATGCCCCTCTGTGGCCTCGCCCCTTTCTGTGTTATCCCCTATCTGTGCTGTTCCCCCCCGTATCATCTACACACTCTCTGTCCCCTCACGGTGTCCCTCCTCTCTCCTGTCTCTCTGTCCCCTCTCTCTGTGTCAAACATACGAACATACAAATTAGGAGCTGGAGTAGGCTACATTCAATAACTTCATGGCTGAACTGATTATTCCACATTTCCAACTACCCCCGATTATCTTCCATCCCCTTGTTCATCAAGAATCTATCTACCTCTGCCTTAAAAATATTCAAAGACTCTGCTTCCACCGCCTTTTGAGGAAGAGAATTCCAAATACTCACGACCCTCAGAGAAAAAATTTCTCCTTATCTCTGTCTTAAATGGGCAACGCCTTATTTTTAAACAGTGACCCCTAGTTCTAGATTCTCCCACAAGGGGAAACATCCTTTCTTTTTCCACCCTGTCGAGACCCCTCATGATCTTATAGGTTTCAATCAAGTCGCCTCTTACTCTTCTAAATTCCAGCAGATACAAGCTTAGTCTGTCCAATCTTTCCTCATAAAACAACCTGCTCATTCCAGGTATTAGTCTAGTAAACCTTCTCCGTACTGCCTCCAATGCATTTACATTCTTCCTTAAATAAGGAGACCAGTACTGTACACAGTACTCCAGATGTGGTATCACCAATGCCCTGTATAGCTGAAGCTACTTCTGTATTCAATTTCCCTTGCGATAAACAATAACATTCTAGTGGCTTTCCTAATTACATGCTGTATACTGACATTTTTACGATTCATGCACTAGGATACCCAGATCCCTCTGCTTCTCAGAGCTCTGCAATCTCTGACCATTTAGATAATATGCTTTTTTTTATTCTTCCTGCCAAAGTGGACCTTTTCACACTTTCCCACATTATACTCTCTTTGCCCACTCACTTAACCCATCTATATCCCTTTGTAGCCTCCTTGTATCCTCTTCACAAGTTACTTTCCTACCTATCTTTGTGTCATCAGCAAATTTAGCAGCCATACCTTCGGTCCCTTCATCAAAGTTTTTTATATAAATTGTTAGAAGTTGAGGCCCCGAGCACAGATCCCTGTGGCACAACACTCGTTACATCTTGCCAACCAGAAAATGACCCATTTATGCCTACTCTGTTTCCTGTTAGCTAACCAATCTTCTATCCATGCCAATGTGTTACCCCCTACACCATGAGCTTTTGTTTTCTGCAATAACCTTTGATGTGGCACCTTATTAAATGCCTTCTGGAAATCTAAGTACAATACATTCACCGGTTCCCCTTTATCCACAGCACATTAATTCCCTCAAAGAACTCCAATAAATTGGTTAAACATGATTTCCCTTTCGCAAAACTATGTTGACTCTGCCTGATTACCTTGAATTTTTCTAAATGCCCTGCTATAATGTCTTTAATAATAACATTTTCCCTCAGACAGATGTTAAGCTAACTGGCCTGTAGTTTCCTGCTTTCTGTCTCCCTCCCTTTTTGAATAAAGGAGTTACATTTGCTATTTTCCAATCTAATGGAACATTCCCTGAATCGAGGGAATTTTGGAAAATTAAAACTAACGCAACTACTATCTCACTAGCCACTACTTTTAAGACTCTAGAATGAATTCCATCAGGACCCGGGGACTTGTCAGCCCACAGCTCCAACAATTTGTTCAGTACCACTTCCCTGGTAACTGTAATTTTCTTGAGTTCCTCCCTCCCTTTTATTTCCTGACTTACAGCTAATACTGGGGTGTTACTTGTATCCTCAATAGTGAAGACCGATGCAAAATATCTGTTCAATTCATCTGCCATCTCCTTATTATCCATTATTATTTCACCAGACTCACCTTCGATAGGACCAACGCTCACTTTGTTAACTCTTTTCTTTTTAAAATATCTATAGAAACTCTTACTATCTGTCTTTATATTTCTAGCTAGCTTTCTCTCTTACTCTAATTTTACCTTCCTTATCAATCTTTTAGTCATTCTTTGCTGTTTTTTATATTCTGTTCAATCTTCTGACCTGCCTCCCATATTTGCACAATTATAGGCTTTTTCTTTAAGTTTGATACTATCTTTAACTGTTTTAGTTAACCACGGATGGCGGGTCCCACCCTTGGAATTTTTCTTTCTTGTTGAAATGTATCTATTCTGTGTATTCTGAAATATCCCCTTAAATGTCTGCCATTGCATCTCTATTGACCTATCCCTTAACCTGATTTGCCAGTTCACTTTAGCTAGCTCTGCTTTCATGACCTCATAATTGCCCTTATTTAAATTTAAAATACTAGTCTTGGACCCACTCTTCTCTCCCTCAAACTGAATATAAAATTCAATCATATTATCATCGCTGCTACCTAGGGGTGCCTTCACTATGAGGTCATTAATTAATCCTATCTTGTTGCACAATACCAGGTCTAGTATAGCCTGTTCTCTGATTGGCTCCAGAATGTATTGTTACAAGAAATTATCCCGAAAACATTCTATGTACGCCTCATCTGGGGTACCTCTGCCTATCTGATTTTTCTAGTCTATATGTAGGTTAAAATCCCCCTTAATTATCACTGTATCTTTCTGACAAACTGCCATTATTTCTTCCTTTATACCCTATCCTACACCACTCCAAGTGACTTCTTGCGTTTATCATTTCTCATCTCTCCCCAAACTGCTTCTATATCCTGGTCTTCTGAACTTAGGTCATCCCTCCCTATTGTGCTAATACCACCATTAATTAAGAGAGCCACTCCTCCACCTTTCCCTAGCTTCCTGTCCTTCCTAAATGCCACGGACCCTTCATTATTCAGTTCCCAGTCTATGTCGTCCTGCAGCCATGTCTCTGTAATGGCTATCAGATCGTGCTTATTTATTTCTATTTGTGCTCTCAGTTCATCGGTTTTGTTTCGAATGCTAATTCAGATACAGAACCTTTAGTTTTGTCCTTTTATTATTTTTGTAACCTCTAGCCTTATCTGTTGATTTACTCTTAGATTTCTACGCTCTGTCCCTTCTTGTCACAGTCTGTTTATCATTTCCCATGTTAATACCTTCCTCTCTTGCCTTGTCTCTACACCTTGATTTACCATATCTTTCCAAATTTGATCCCTTGCCCCCACTATTCAGTTTAAAACCCTCTCTACTTCCCTAGTTATGCGGCTCACTAGAACATTGCTCTCAGCATGGTACAGGTATAGACTGTCCCAACGGTACAGCCACAACTTTCCCCAGTACTGGTGCCAGTGCCCCACGAACAAGAGCCCACTTCTACCACACCAGTCTTTGAGCCAAGCATTAATATCTCTAATCTTGTTTGCCCTATGCTAATTTGCACGTGGCTCAGGTAATAATCCAGAGATTATTACCTTTGAGGTTCTGCTTCTTAATTTGGCACCTTGTTCCTCATACTGATTATGCAGAACCTCTTTCCTTGTCCTGCCTATGTCATCGGTACCTACGTGTCCCTCTCCCTCTCTCTGTCACCTCTCTCACTCTCTGTTCTTCCCTCTCTCTTTCCCCTCTCTGTCTGTCCCCTTCTCTCTACCCCACCTCTCTGTGATCCCCTCTCTCTCTCTTTCTCTGTCCCCCCTCTCTCTGCCCCCGCTCCCTCATGTCATCTCCACTCTGTGTCATTCCCCTGTCTGTCTCTCTCTCTTACCCCACTTCTCTCTGTCCCCCCTCTCTGAGCTACATTTTATATTCCCGGCATTGAAATCGAAAGCGGGCGTAAACAATTGCGGGCTGCTCATGGGGGCTGGATGTCGCAGAACTGCCAAGATCCTAAGCGCAGTGGTTCATTTAAATAGCTGGGGCAAACTGCCACCACCCCCAATCATGTGGAGGGGGTGGGCTGCATGCCCTAGCAATGTTGTCAGCTGCTTGTGCGCAGGCACTGATACCATTTTTAAAGGGGTTTGAACTCCACCGTTAAATTTAAATTTTAAAAGCAACAGTCATTTAAAAAAATAAATACATTTTTTGCCCCTCTCCCATCCCTCAATATCCATAAAATTAATTACTTGCCCTCTGCCCTCCAAACACTTACCTTGTCCACTTGACCACCCCCACAAAGTGCATAAACTTTACACTATAACCCTTCCCACCATCCCCTACACTAATGATGTCACTTTGACCCCATTTCCCCCGCACTGAGAAACCTACCTCCTCCCCCCTCCCCACAAGTGTTCCTCCTTGTTTCCCTGGACGGGGATCCAAAGGCGCGGGAGTGCTGGCCAGCGGAACGAAGATCATACTGGGCCGGAAGGCAGCGGCGTAAGTATAATTTATGCATTCATTTTAATTAATTTTAATATGTAAATGGGGTCCTGTCACTAAGTGGCAGGGAGGGGCCACCTAGAGGCCTTGACGCCACCGGCAATATTGGGCCAGGCCCTCCCGGTATCGGGATGTGTGGCGGCCCTCTCCCAGAGGCATTTTCTGGCCCCTGCCCCCACCACGCACCCTGACGTCGGGGGTCTGTAAAATTCAGCCCTCTCTCTCTGTTCCTCCCTCTCTTTCTATCCCCTTTCTGTGTCCCTGCTCTGTATCCCCCGTCTCTCTCTGACCCCTCTCTCTGTTCCCCCCATCCGCTTTCTCTCTGTCCTCCCTCTCCCTATCCCCGCTCTCTGTGATCCCTCTCTCTCTCTTCCCCACTCTCTCCGTCCCCCTCTCTCTCTGCCCCCCTCTCTCTGTGTCCCCTCACAAGAACACAAGAAATAGGAGCAGAAGTAGACCATATGACCATCGAGCCTGCTCCACCATTCAGTACAACCATGGCTGATCTTGGGCTTCAATTCCACTTTCCCGCCCACTCCCCATATCCCTTGATTCCCTGAGAGACCAACAATCTATCTATCCCAGCCTTAAATGTATTCAATGATGGAGCATCCACAACCCGCTAGGGTAGAGAATTCCAAAGATTAACAACCTTTTGAGTGAAGTAATTTCTCCTCATCTCAGTCCTGAATGATTGGTCCCTTATCCTGAGACTCTGTCCCCGTGTTGTAGATTCCCCGACCAGTGGGAACAATTTCTCACTGGGAACAACTTGTATGTCTCAATTAGATCACCTCTCATTCTTCTAAACTCCAGAGAATATCGGCCCAATTTACTCAGCCTCTCATCATAGGACAACCCCGTCATCCCAGGGACCAATTTCATAAATCTTCGCTGCACCCCCTCCAGTGCAAATATATCCTTTCTTAAATGTGAAGACCAAAACTGCACACAGTATTCCAGGTGCGGTCTCACCAAAGCCCTGTACAATTTTAGTAAGACATCTTTATTCCTGTACTCCAATCTCCTTGCAATAAAGGCCAACATGCCATTTGCCTTTCTAATAGCCTGCTGCACCTGCATGTTAACTTTGTGCATTCCTTGTATGAGTACCCCCAAGTCTCTCTGAACATCAACACTTACCAATCTCACACCTTGTAAAAATATTCTGCTTTTCTATTTTTACGACCAAAGTGAACAACTTCACACTTCCCTACATTATACTCCATTTGCCATCTTGTTGCCCACTCACTTAACCTGTCTATATCTCTTTGCAGCCTCTCTACATCCTCCCTGCAGCTTACCTTTCCACCGAGCTTTGTATCATCAGCAAATTTAGATACATTACACTCTGTGTCTTCATCCAATTCATTAATATAGATTGTAAATAGCTGAGGCCCCAGCACTGATCCTTGCGGCACCCCACTATTCACTGCCTGCCGACTTGAATTTCCCCATTTATGCCCACTCTCTGCTTCCTGTCTGTTAAGCAATCCTCTATCTATGCTAATATATTCTGGAAAATCATAGCCAGAACATCCACTATCTCTGCAACTATATTTTTTCGAACCCTAGGATGTAGGCCATCTGGTCCTGGGGATTTGTCAGATTTTAGTCCATTAAGTTTCTCCAATACTTTTTCTCGACTGATATCAATATCCTTAATTTCCTCACTCTCTTTAGCCCCCTGGTTACTGTCTATTTCTGGTATGGAAACTTGTGTCTTCTCCTGTGAAGACGGACACAAAATATTTGTTCAATGCCTCTGCTATTTCCTCATTCCCCATGATGATTTCTCCTGTCTCTGCCTCTAAGGGACCAACATTTACATTAGCTACTCTAATCCTTTTTATCTACTTATAAAAGCTCTTACGATCTGTTTTTATATTGCTGGCTAGTTTACTGTCATTCTACTTTTTCCCTTTTTGTCAACTTTTTGGTGGCCCTTTGGTGGTTTTTCAAACACTCCCAGTCCTCACACTTGCTATTATTTTTTGCAACATTGTAAGCCTCTTCTTTTAGTCTTAAGTTCCTGAGTGAGCCATGCATGGGTTTTTCTTGATGATTTTCTGTTTTTGAATGGAATGTACTTTTGTTGAACCCTTTGAATTGTTTCTTTAAATGTTTCCCACTGTTCATTTACCGCCAGTCTATTTACCCAAGTAACCTTAGCCAGTTCTTTCCACATACCTTCAGAATTGGCTTTAAGTTAAAGATTCTTGTTTGTGATCGAAATGCGTCACTTTCAAACTTAACATGAAATTCAATGGTATTATGATCACTATTTCCCAGTGGATCTTTTACTATGACATTGCTCCCTCTCTCTCTGGTCCCACCCCACCCCCTGTCCCCTCTCTCTCTCTGTCCACCCTCTTTCTCTGTCCCCACGTTCTCTGCCCCACCCCCCTATGTGATCCCCTCTTTATCTCTGTCCCTCTCTTTCTCTTTGTCCACCCTCTCCCTCTCTGTCCACCCATTCTCTCTCTCTGTTCGCCCATGCTTTTTGACAGTTGCTGAGAGCGGGAACTTATAGCAGAGCAGCTTCCTGGTTGGCCAGCTTTAAAAATTGTAACTGTCAGTTTGATAGCTGACAGGTGCTCAGAGGAGGAACAGCGGCTTCATACAGATTCGTGGTTTTCTGGTGGGCTTTAAAAAAAAATCAGAACCCAGACCCTGTATCTGTCCAAAGTTCCCTCTCCCAACAGCTTCTCTTTCTCTTTGGCCTCCTTATCTCGAGAGACAATGGGTAAGCGCCTGGAGGTGGTCAGTGGTGAGTGGAGCAGCGCCTGGAGTGGCTATAAAGGCCAATTCTGGAGTGACAGGCTCTTCCACAGGTGCTGCAGAAAAATTTGGTTGTCAGGGCTGTTACACAGTTGGTTCTCCCCTTGCGCTTCTGTCTTTTTTCCTGCCAACTGCTAAGTCTCTTCGACTCGCCACACTTTAGCCCCGCCTTCATGGCTGCCCGCCAGCTCTGGCGAACGCTGGCAACTGACTCCCACGACTTGTGATCAATGTCACAGGACTTCATGTCGCGTTTGCAGACGTCTTTAAAGTGGAGACATGGACGGCCAGTGGGTCTGATACCAGTGATGAGCTCGCTGTACAATGTGTCTTTGGGGATCCTGCCATCTTCCATGCGGCTCACATGGCCAAGCCATCTCAAGCGCCGCTGACTCAGTAGTGTGTATAAGCTGGGGGTGTTGGCCGCCTCGAGCACTTCTGTGTTGGAGATACGGTCCTGCCACCTGATGCCAAGTATTCTCCGGAGGCAGCGAAGATGGAATGAATTGAGACGTCACTCTTGGCTGACATATGTTGTCCAGGCCTCGCTGCCATAGAGCAAGGTACTGAGGACACAGGCTTGATACACTCTGACTTTTGTGTTTGTGTCAGTGCGCCATTTTCCCACACTCTCTTGGCCAGTCTGGACATAGCAGTGGAAGCCTTTCCCATGTGCTTGTTGATTTCTGCATCTAAAGACAGGTTACTGGTGATAGTTGAGCCTAGGTAGGTGAACTCTTGAACCACTTCCAGAGCATGGTCGCCAATATTGATGGATGGAGCATTTCTGACGTCCTGCCCCATGATGTTCGTTTTCTTGAGGCTGATGGTTAGGCCAAATTCATTGCAGGCAGCCACAAACCTGTCGATGAGACTCTGCAGACACTCTTCTGTGTGAGATGCTAGAGCAGCATCGTCAGCAAAGAGGAGTTCCCTGATGAGGACTTTCCGTACTTTGGACTTCGCTCTTAGACGGGCAAGATTGAACAACCTGCCCCCTGATCTTGTGTGGAGGAAAATTCCTTCTTCTGAAGACTTGAATGCATGTGAAAGCAGCAGGGAGAAGAAAATCCCAAACAGTGTAGGTGCGAGAACACAGCCCTGTTTCACGCCACTCAGGATAGGAAAGGGGTCTGATGAGGTGCCGCTATGTTGAATTGTGCCTTTCATATTGTCTATCAGCTGTGAAACTGACAGCAGTGTTTCTTTTTTAAAGCCAGTCTGGTCATAAAGAAAAGCCAATGCTAAATTTCACATTCCTGAAATTACCAGTCATGGACCTCAACATTTTTTAAACATGGACATGTTGCCAATTCCTGCTGGTACCATAGTCGGATGAGCCAATCGTGGAGAGCCTGGCCAGTAAGGGGCAGTGCTGGTTGCCTCCTCCCTTCATCCTCCTCCACTTCCTCAGCTACTGACCATATTCCTGGTGGCAAGGATTGTGCTGTTTTGATGGTGGGGCTATGCAGCAGATCGCAAGGAATAATGACACAGACTCTGGAAAGTACTGCAGGACTCCTCCAGATTGGTCCCAGTAGCGGAAGCATTGCTTAAACAGCCCAATGACCTGCTCAATGATGTTCCTTGTGGGTACATGATAATTATTATACACATGCTGCACACATGCACGCTGGAGTCATGAGCCAGGTGGTCAGCGGGTCATCCTTATCGCCCAGTAGCCACCCTATGGTTTGACACAGTAGCTCAAAACCTGATGCTATGGCAGACTAGTGCAAAATAAAGGCACCTTGACTGCTGCCAGGATACTGGGGATTCACCTGCACGGTCACACACCAACACATTCAGGGAGTGGAACCCTTTACGGTAGCGGTACCTCTCTGCATTTACAGCTGACAACCACAAAGCAAAGTGCGAAATGCCCTTCTCACCGCATCCTCCTTCCTATGTGAGCAGCTAGTCTCCTCTGTGTTACCTCTGCTCAATTTCCCTTTCATACTGCAGGCCAATAGGCGTGGGAACTACAGCACGCATGATATGGAGTAAATGGTATGAGTTAAAGACTTGAAGTGAGAACCAAGGCCTTCATCACATGCAACACCAGTCCCTGCCATCTTCACCACATTTAAACAGCAACGGAAAACTCACAGCACTTCTCCAAACTCAGACAGAGTCGGTGGAAATTAATCAGCAACTAACCTGAAAATTGTTGATGATCCCTTTAAATAGCACTGGTGAGAAGGTCCTTCCTGCTGCTGAATGCATGTTCATTTGTGTGAGGTTAAGAGAGGGTGTTACCTGGAGCAGTGAACTCAAAAATTGCAGGTTAGAGTCAAATCATTGTTACACACTCACTGTCACAATCTGCCAACTCTGCAAACTTCCAGTTCACTCTTCGAATGTCTGCGCTAATGCCTTCACCGGAATGGTGTCCGGAGTGGTGCACATCAGAAATGTTCACTGCGCTATTTTGCAGCCAAAACAGTAGCCACAGCACTGAAAAACCAGGCACTATGGAGCTGCATTTTGTAGCCTGAATCTTTGTTGCACTCTTCCTAAACCAACCCTGGATTGAAGGGTTTTTTGTGAAAGAATTTACAATCAGCATTAACTAAATGAACAGAAGTAACTTAACTTGAGACGTATGTGACACAGATGCAAAACTGTTAAACAAGCTAAGGCGAAGAGATGGATGGCAAAAAAGTGAGATCATTTTGCTCCTATTTTTAGGAACATAGAAACACAGAAAGAGTTATGGCACAGAGGAGCCCATCCATGCCAGCTGAAAAAGCCTAATCCCACCTTCCAGCTCTTGGATATACATTTGAGGTGCAGACCCCTTTTTTTTTAAATTGCGATGAGTGTTTCTGCCTCTATCACCCTTTCAGGCAGTTGAGTTTCTGACCCCCACTACCCTTTGGGAGGAAAAAAATACTCCTTGATCCCCTCTAATCCTTCTACCAATTGCCTTAAATCTATGTCCCCTGCTTATTGACCTCTCTGCTAAGGGAAATAGGTCCTTCCTATCCACTCTATCAAGGCCCCTCATAATTTTATATGCCTTTTTTAAATCTCCCCTATGCTTCCTCTGTTCCAAACAAAACAAACCCCAACCTATCCAATCTTTGCTCATAGCTAAGATTTTCCATTCCTGGCAACATGATCAGGAATCTCCTCTGTACCCTCCGAGCACAATCACATCCTTCTGATAATGTGGTGACCAGAACTCTACTGTTTTATACAGTCCGAGCGTAACCTCCCAGCTCTTATAATCTAGGCCTCAGCCTTGACAATTTTATTTACCTGTCCTGTTATCTTCAGGAATCTGTAGACGTGCACTCCAAAGTTCCTCTACACTTCTCAGAATCCTACCATTTTTTGTGTATTCCCTTGCCTTATTTGCCCTCCCCAAATGCATTACCTCGCACTTCTCCAGCTTGAATTCCATTTGCCATTTCCCAGCCCATCTGACCAGTCCATTGATATCTTCCTGCATTCTGCAGCTTTCTTCCTATCAGCGACACGGCCAATTTTCATATCATCTGCAAACTTCTTAATCATGTCCCCTACAGTTAAGTCTAAATCATTGAAATGTATCATGAACAGCCTGAGCATTATGGAACTCCACTGGAAACAGCCTTCCAGTCACAAAAGCAACCATACACTATTACCATTTGCTTCCTGCCACTGAGCCAATTTTGTAAACTACATCAAACGCTCTCATTTACCCTCCTAAAAAATTCAATCAAGTTCGTCAGACACAACTTTCCCTTAACAAATCCATGATACTGTGCTTGATTAATCCGTGTCTTGCTAAATGACAATTTATTCTTTCAGAATTTTGTTCCAATAATTTTCCTACCACCAAGGTTAGGCTGACTTGCCTGTAATTACTCAGTGCATCCCTTTCTAACTTTTTATACAATGGTACAACATTTGCAGTCCTCCAGTCCTCCTCTGTAGCCAGAAAGGATTAGAAAATGATGGTTAGAGTCTCCATATTTCCTCCCTTGCTTCTCTTAACATCCTGGGATACATTTCAACCAGGCCAAGCAACTTATCCACTTTCAAAAGTGCTGCTAAACCCCTAAATATTTCCTCCCTCACTGTTTTCTCCCCCATCCAATATTTCACACTCCTCCTCCTAAACTACAATGTCTGCATCATTTGATTACAACTGTAAACATGGGTGAGTTTAATCTACATATAGATTGGTCAAACCAAATGGAGGAGGATTTCCTGGAGTGTGTACGTGATGATTTTTTAGACCAATACGTTGAGGAACCAACTAGAGAACAGGCTATCCTAGACTGGGTATTGTGCAATAAGAAAGGATTAATTAACAATATTATTGTGCAGGGTCCCTTGTGGAGGAACGACCATAACATGACAGAATTCTTCATTAAGATGGAGAGTGCAGTAGTTGAATCCGAACTAGGGTCCTGAATCTAAATAAAGGAAACTACGAAGGTATGAGGCACGAGTTGGCTATGATAGATTGGGGAACTTTACTAAAAGGGTTGATGGTGGATAGGCAATGGATAATATTTAAAGAATGTGTGCATGAATTACAACAATTATTCATTCCTGTCTGGTGCAAAAATTAAACTGGAAAGATGGCTCAGTTGTGGCTTACAAAAGAAATTAGGGATAGTATTAGATCCAAAGAGGAGACATACAAAGTTGCCAGAAAAAGCAGCAAGTCTGAGGATTGGGAGCAGCTTAGAATTCAGCAAAGGAGGACAAAGAGATTGATTAAGAAGGGGAAAATAGAGTATGAGAGTAAACTTGTGGGGAACATAAAAACTGACTGTAAAAGCTTCTATAAATATGTGAAGAAAAAAAGATTATTGAAGACAAATGTAGGTCCCTTACAGTCAGAAACGGGGGAAATTATAATGGGGAACAAAGATATGGCAGAACAATTAAACACATACTTTGGTTCTGTCTTCACAAAAGGACTCAGATAACCTCCCAGAAATGTTAGGAAACCAAGGGTCTAATGAGAGGGAGGAAATTAAGGAAATCAGAATTAGTAAAAAAAAATAGTGCTAGGGAAATTAATGAAAATTAAAGGCTGACAAATCCCCAGGGTCTGATAATCTGCATCCCAGCGTACTAAAGGAAGTGGCCCTGGAAATAGTGGATGCATTGGTGGTCATCTTCCAAAATTCTATAGACTCTGGAGCAGTTCCTACAGATTGGAGGGTGGAAAATGTAATCCCACTATTTAAAAAAGGAGGGAGAGAAAAAACAGGGAACTACAGATCATTTAGCCTTACACCAGTAGTGGGGAAAATGCTAGAGTCCATTATAAAGGATGTGATAGCAGAAAACCTGGAAAGCATAAACGGGATTGGACAAAGTCAGCATGGGTTTATGAAAGGGAAATCATGCTTAACAAATCTACAGGAGTTTTTTGAGGATGTAACTGGCAGAATAGATAAGGGAGAACCAGTGGATGTGGTGTATTTGGATTTTCAGATGCTTTTGATAAGGTCCCACATGAGAGGTTAGCGTGCAAAGTTAAAGCACATGGGATTGGGGGGAATATACTGGCATGGATTGAGAATTGGTTGACAGACAGGAAAGAGACAGTAGGAATAAACGGGTCTTTTTCCAGGTGGCAGACAGTGACTAGTGGGGTACCGCAAGGATCAGTACTTGGGCCCCAGCTATTCACAATATATATTAACGACTTGGGTGAGGGAACAAAATGTAACATTTCCAAGCTTGCAGACGACGCAAAGCTGGGGGGGAATGTGAGCTGTGAGGAGGATGCAAAGAGGCTCCAAAGTGATTTGGACAAGTTGGGTGAGTGGACAAATTCATGGTAGATGCAGTATGTGGATAAATGTGAGGTTATCCACTTTGGTTGTAAAAACAGAAAAGAATTTGTTAAGTGTGTCCAGGATAGTTTTCTGAAGCAGTATGTGGATGGCCCTACTAGAGAAGGGGCTACACTCGACCTCCTCTGAGGAAATGAGCTGGGCAGGTGGTTGATGTGTCAGTGGGGGAGCACTTTGGGTCCAGTGACCATAACTCTATTAGCTTCATGATAGTTATGGAAAAGGATAGGACTGGACCTCAGGTTGAAGTCCTAAATTGGGGGAAGGCTAATTTCGATGGCATCAGACAGGAACTCTCAAAAGTTGAATGGGATAGGCTGTTTACAGGGAAAGGGACGTCTGGAAAGTGGGAGGCTTCTAAACGTGAGATAGGAAGAGTTCAGGGCCGGCATGTTCCTGCTAGATGGAAGGGCAAGGCTGGCAAATTTAGGGAACCTTGGTTGATGAGTGATATTGATGGTCTGGTCAGGACAAAGGAGGAGGCATATGTCAGGTATAGGCATCAGTGGTGGGAAAGTTATTGGAAGGGATTCTGAGAGACAGGATTTATATGCATCTGGAAAGGCATGGTCTGATTAGGGATAGTCAGCATGACTTTGTGTGTGGGAAATCATGTCTCACGAATTTGATTGAGTTTTTTGAGGAGGTGACCAAGAGGATTGACGAGGGAAGGGCGATGGACGTTGTCTACATGGACTTTAACAAGGCCTTTGACAAGGTCCCGCATGGTAGGCTGATCCAGAAGGTTCGAACACATGGGATCCAGGGTGAGCTAGCAAATTGGATACAAAATTGGCTTGGTGATAGGAGACAGAGGGTGGTAGTGAAGGGTTGTAGTGGAGGGTTGTTTTTCAGATTGGAGGCCGTTGATCAGTGGTGTGCCGCAGGGATCGGTGCTGGGCCCTCTGTTGTTGTCATATATATTAATGACTTGGATGTGAATGTAAGGGGCATGATTAGTAAGTTTGCAGATGACACCAAAATTGGTGGTATAGTGGACAGTGAAGAAGGTTGTCTAAGGTTACAACAGGATATAGATCAACTGGGAAAGTGGGCAAGGGAGTGGCAAATGGAATTTAACGCAGACAAGTGTGAAGTGATGCATTTTGGGAAGTTAAACCAGAGCAGGACATATACAGTGAATGGCAGGGCCCTGGGGAGTGTTGTTGAGCAGAGAGACCTTGGGGGTGCAAGTACATAGTTCCCTGAAAGTGACAACACAGGTAGACAGGGTGGTGAAGAAGGCGTATGGCATTCTTACCTTCATCGGCAGAGGCATTGAGTACAAGAGTTGGGACGTCATGTTACAGTTGTACATAATGTTGGTTAGGCCGCATTTGGAGTACTGTGTGCAGTTCTGGTCGCTGCACTACAGGAAAGATGTGATTAAGCTAGAGAGGGTGCAGCAAAGATTCACAAGGATTTTGCCTGGTTTGGAGGGCCTGTGTTATAAAGAGAGATTGGATAGGCTGGGTCTGTTTTGCCTGGAGTGAAGGAGGCTGAGAGGGGTATATAAAATTATGAGAGGCATAGATAGGGTAGATAGCCAGAGTCTGTTTCCCATGGTAGGGGTGACTAAAACTAGAGAGCATAGATTTAAGGTGAGAGGGAGGAGGTTTAAAGGGGATCAAAGGGGTATATTTTTCACACAAAGAATAGTGGGTATCTGGAATGAGCTGCCTGAGGAGGTGGTGGAGGCAGGAACAGTAGCGACATTTAAGAGGCATCTGGACAGGTACTTGAATAAGCAAGACATAGAGGGATATGGAATTAATGCAGGCAGGTGGGATTAGTATCAATAGGCATTATGGTTGGCATGGACGCGGTGGGCTGAAGGGCCTGTTTCTATGCCATACGACTCTATGACTCTTATTATTATCTGAATGATGATAGATTGGGAAAGGGAGAGGTGCAACGAGCCCAGGCTGTCCTTGTACACCAGTCGCTGAAAGAAAGCATTCAGGTGCAGCAAGCAGTTAGGAAGGCGAATGGTATGTTGGCCTTCATTGCAAGAGGATTTGAGTACAGGAGCAAGGATGTCTTACTGCAGTTATACAGGACCTTGGTGAGACCACATCTGGAGTATTGTGTGCAGTTTTGGTCTCCTTTATTTTTTTATTTAGAGATACAGCACTGAAACAGGCCCTTCGGCCCACCGAGTCTGTGCCGACCATCAACCACCCATTTATACTAATCCTACACTAATTCCATATTCCTACCACATCCCCACTATTCCTTTATTTTCCCTACCACCTACTTATTCCTTATTTGAGGAAGGATGTTCTTGCCATGGAGGGAGTGCAAAGAAGATTTACTCGGCTGATTCCTGGGATGGCAGCATTGACGTATGAGGAGAGATTGGGTCGACTAGGCCTATATTCACTAGAGTTTAGAAGAATGAGAGGGGATCTCATAGAAACCTATACAATTCTAACAGGACTCGGCAGGCTCGATGCAGGGAGGATGTTCCTGATGGCTGGGGAGTCCAAAACCAGGGGTCACAGTCTCAGGATACGGGGTACGCCATTTAGAACCGAGATGGGGAGAAATTTCTTCACTCAGAGGCTGATGAACCTGTGGAATTCTCTACCGCAGAAGGCAGTGGAGGACAAGTCATTAAATATATTCAAGAAGGAGATAGATATATTTCTTAATGCCAAAGGGGTCAAGGGATATGGGGAGAAAGTGGGAACAGGGTACTGAATTGGACAATCAGCCATGATCTTTTTTGAAGGGCCGAATGGCCTACTCCTGCTAATATTTTCTACGTTTCTATGTCCCCTTCTTTTGTGAAGACAGATGCAAAACATTCATTAAGAACAATGCCTGCACACAAGTTACCTTTTTGGTCTCTAATCGGTCCTACTCTTTGCTTCGATATTCTCTTGCTCTTTATGTATTTATTAAACATCTTTGGGTTTTCCTTCATTTACTTGCCAAGATTTCTTTCACATCCTCTCTTTGCTTTCCTAATTTTGTTTTTAATTTCACCCCTGCACTTTTTATATTCCTCTTAGCTTTCAGCAATATCGAGCACTCAGTAACTGACATAAGCTTCTCTTTTTTGCCTTATCCTACCCTATATGTTCTTTGGCATCTAGATTTGTGGGTCCTACCCTTTTCCTTTGTTGGGATGCATTTGTTCTGAACCCTCTCAATCTCTTCCAGGAATTCATTCTACTGCTCTGACACTGATTTTCCAGTCCATTTTTGCCAAATCACATTACAGCTCGGTAAAATTTTCCTCAATTTAAAACTTTTACTCTTGGTGTTTATTTGTCCTTTTCCATCACAACCCTAAATCTAACTGAATTACGATCGTTACCACCAAAATGCCCTTCCAACTGCCCAGCTAGCTTTAAGCAGTGCAGGTTGGATCAGTGTTGTCCAATATATTAGCCACAAGCCACATGTGACTAATTGAGAATCCTAATGTGATTAATTGTATTTTTAATTAGTAAATTAAAAATGATTAATAGATACTGTTACAGCTAGGTGAGGAGGGGGTCTCAGGCTCCCTTTTCACCCCTTCTCTGGTTTGACCGCAACAGGGTTTATTTTTTTCCAACAGTGGTTGAATTTACCATCTCAGTGAGCACTTGCTCCTGATTCTCCAATATGTATAATAAGATGGAAGTTTATTATTCTTAATACTCTAAACCGGTTAAAATTACTAAAATATGCTACGCATTCATGCACACATTAGCACGAGAGTCACACACACACAAATAAATTAGAGGGAAAACAGATTTGGCAGGTGGAGTAGAGTCCGGAATAAATGGAATTTAAATACCGTTTTAAATCTCAAGTCCTCAGCTGAAGTTGTATTCCTGAGGTCCTCGCTGGGCCACGTGCATGGTTGTGGGATTGCTTTTCTCAGGGCTCCTGAAGGCTGAAGAGGGGTTCGATCCTTGTCCCCTCATTGCTAGCTGTGGTGGTCTGACTGGGGGGAGAGAGAGAGAGAGATGGAGAGCTGCTTTGTTGATGGCTTTTCCAGTTACCTCTTCTCTGCTTTTCTATGTGATCAAGCTTATAGTCTCCCAGAGCTGCACAAGCAGTCACAAGACATTACCAAACCTCTTTGTGGGTTCTTCTGGAATCTACTCTGAGATTCAAGGCTTCACCCCTCAAGCTGTCCAGTCATACTTGGTGGAGGTTGGCTCTTTTAAAGTCAATGGGTGTCGATCGCCCCTGATGACCATTGATAAGGCTATTTCAGGTAATTTAACCAGAGAGCACCCCATTGTACTGGCTAGATTGAGTCAGTCATGTTCTCTCCAGTCTAATCCTTTGGTGTTTCAAATGTAAATTGCAGTGGCCGTCTTGGCTGCTACTTTTTTAAAAAGTTATTTGTACAAATTTCCAGTAAAAGTCTCAGGCAAGATTCCAACTGATGAAATTAATATTTCCCATTTGGCAGATAGAATTTTCATGACAATACCATTGTTGGACATGTGATATCAATAATCATATTCGCAAGTATATATATATATATATATATAAAAAAGCAAAATAAGTCGGAGCCGGAGACAGTCACTGAGGAAGGAGATGTGGCTGTGAAAACAAGTTTTGGTAGATACCTTATCAAACACCAGGAGGGAAATAGAAAGCAATGAAGGTGAACAAGGTAAAAGAGACAAACGAAAATCCCGGAGAGAAGAGCAGAACTTCTTCAAGGTAGGCATTCCTGGAAGAGAAGTGGCAGTGAATTAAACACTAAAATAAAAGCAAAATACTGCGGATGCTGGAAATCTGAAATAAAAACAAGAAATGCTGGAACCAATAAGCAGGTCTGGCAGCATCTGTGGAAAGAGAAGCAGAGTTAACGTTTCGGGTCAGTGACCCTTCATCGGAAACGTAAACTCTGCTTCTCTTTCCACAGATGCTGCCAGACCTGCTGAGTGGTTCCAGCATTTCTTGTATATATATATATATGTATATATGTATATACATATATATATATATAAATACTTTAACATTTTTGTGAGTTTTTTATTAAAATGGAAAGACATAAGCAGAGTGCACAAGAGTTTTGATCCTTGTGATTGCTTGTGAAGTAAATATACAGATGAAGCTAATTTATCTGTATTGTATTGAATGTGTAGATCACGTTTTCGACGATCATTATTGTATATGGTTAAAATAGTGCTGCCAAAGCTACACTTGTGGATAGTCAGCACATTCTACTGGACAACACAGAGCTAGAATTAACTGGTGCTAGCCACTCACTATATTGGCACCCAGCCAAATCATAGAACAGTTAGCATTGATTAGACACTGAAAGAAGGAGGCAGGACAAAGTTAGCATTTACTAGACACGGAAAGAAGGAGGCAGGACAAAGTTAGCATTTACTAGACACTGAAACAAGCAGGCAGAACAAAGTACACTGAAACCAGCAGGCAGGACAAAGTTAGCATTTACGAGACACTGAAACAAGCAGGCAGAACAAAGTTAGCATTTACTAGACACTGAAACCAGCAGGCAGAACAAAGTTGGCATTTACTAGACACTGAAACAAGCAGGCAGGACAAAGTTAGCATTTACCAGAGACTGAAACAAGCAGGCAGGACAAAGTTAGCATTTACTAGACACTGAAACCAGCAGGCAGGACACAGTTAGCATTTACTAGACACTGAAACCAGCAGGCAGAACAAAGTTAGCATTTACTCGACACTGAAACCAGCAGGCAGGACAAAGTTTGCATTTACTAGACACTGAAACCAGCAGGCAGGACAAAGGTAGCATTTACTAGACACTGCAACAATCAGTCAGGACAAAGTTAGCATTTACTAGACACTGAAACAAGCAGGCAGGACAAAGTTATCATTTACTAGACACTGAAACCAGCAGGCAGGACAAAGGTAGCATTTACTAGACACTGCAACAATCAGTCAGGACAAAGTTAGCATTTACTAGACACTGAAACAAGCAGGCAGGACAAAGTTAGCATTTACGAGACACTGAAACAAGCAGGCAGAACAAAGTTAGCATTTACTAGACACTGAAACCAGCAGGCAGAACAAAGTTAGCATTTACTAGACACTGAAACAAGCAGGCAGGACAAAGTTAGCATTTACTAGACACTGAAACCAGCAGGCAGGACAAAGTTAGCATTTACGAGACACTGAAAAAAGCAGGCAGCTCAAAGTTATCATTTACGAGACACTGAAACAAGCAGGCAGGACAAAGTTAGCATTTACTAGACACTGAAACCAGCAGGCAGGACAAAGTTAGTATTTACTAGACACTGAAACCAGCAGGCAGGACAAAGTTAGTATTTACTAGACACAAACAAGCAGGCAGGACAAAGTGAGCATTTACTAGACACTGAAAGAAGGAGGCAGGACAAAGTTAGCATTTACTAGACACTGAAACCAGCAGGCAGGACAAAGTTAGCATTTAGTAGACACTGAAACAAGCAGGCAGCTCAAAGTTAGCATTTACTAGACACTGAAAAGCAGGCAGAACAAATTTAGCATTTACTAGACACTGAAACAAGCAGGCAGGACAATGTTAGCATTTACTGGACACTGAAACAAGCAGGCAGGACAAAGTTAGCATTTACTGGACACTGAAACAAGCAGGCAGCTCAAAGTTAGCATTTAATAGACACTGAAACAAGCAGGCAGGACAAAGTTAGTATTTACTAGACACTGAAACAAGCAGGCAGGACAAAGTTAGTATTTACTAGACACTGAAACAAGCAGGCAGAACAAAGTTAGTATTTACTAGACACTGAAACAAGCAGGCAGCTCAAAGTTAGCATTTACTAGACACTGAAACCAGGAGGCAGGACAAAGTTAGCATTTACTAGACACTGAAACCAGCAGGCAGGACAAAGTTAGTATTTACTAGACACTGAAACAAGCAGGCAGAACAAAGTTAGCATTTACTAGACACTGAAACCAGCAGGCCGGACAACGTTAGTATTTACTAGACACTGAAACAAGCAGGCAGGACAAAGTGAGCATTTACTAAACACTGAAACAAGGAGGCAGCTCAAAGTTAGCATTTACTAGACAATGAAACCAGCAGGCAGCTCAAAGTTAGCATTTACTTGACACTGAAACAAGCAGGCAGGACAAAGTTAGCATTTACTCGACACTGAAAGAAGGATGCAGGACAAAGTTAGCATTTACTGGACACTGAAACCAGCAGGCAGCTCAAAGTTAGTATTTACTAGACACTGAAACAAGCAGGCAGGACAAAGTTAGCATTTACTAGACACTGAAACCAGCAGGCAGAACAAAGTTCGTGTTTACTAGACACTGAAACAAGCAGGTAGGACAACTTGAGCATTTACTAGGCACTGAAAGAAGGAGGCAGGAGAAAGTTAGCATTTACTAGACACTGAAACCAGCAGGCAGGACAAAGTTAGCATTTAGTAGACACTGAAACAAGCAGGCAGCTCAAAGTTAGCATTTACTAGACACTGAAAAGCAGGCAGAACAAATTTAGCATTTACAAGACACTGAAACAAGCAGGCAGGACAAAGTTAGCATTTACTGGACACTGAAACAAGCAGGCAGCTCAAAGTTAGCATTTAATAGACACTGAAACAAGCAGGCAGGACAAAGTTATCATTTACCAGACACTGAAACAAGCAGGCAGGACAAAGTTAGCATTTACGAGACACTGAAACAAGCAGGCAGGACAAAGTTAGCATTTACTAGACTCTGAAACAAGCAGGCAGCTCAAAGTTAGCATTTACTAGAATCTGAAACAAGCAGGCAGGACAAAGTTATCGAGTACTAGACTCTGAAACAAGCAGGCAGGACAAAGTTAGCATTTACTATACACTGAAACAAGCAGGCAGGACAAAGTTAGCATTTACTAGACACTGAAACAAGCAGGCAGGACAAAGTTATCATTTACTAGACTCTGAAACAAGCAGGCAGGACAAAGTTATCATTTACTCGACACTGAAACAAGCAGGCAGGACAAAGTTAGCATTTACTAGACACTGACAGAAGGAGGCAGTACAAAGTTAGCATTTACTAGACACTGAAACCAGCAGGCAGCTCAAAGTTAGTATTTACTAGACACTGAAACAAGCAGGCAGGACAAAGTTAGCATTTACTAGACACTGAAACCAGCAGGCAGAACAAAGTTAGTATTTACTAGACACTGAAACAAGCAGGCAGGACAAAGTTAGCATTTACGAGACACTGAAATAAGCAGGCAGGACAAAGTGAGCATTTACTAAACACTGAAACAAGGAGGCAGCTCAAAGTTAGCATTTACTAGACAATGAAACCAGCAGGCAGCTCAAAGTTAGCATTTACTCGACACTGAAAGAAGGATGCAGGACAAAGTTAGCATTTACTAGACACTGAAACCAGCAGGCAGCTCAAAGTTAGTATTTACTAGACACTGAAACAAGCAGGCAGGACAAAGTTAGCATTTACTAGACAGTGAAAGGAGGAGGCAGGACAAAGTTAACATTTACTAGACACTGAAACAAGCAGGCAGGACAAAGTGAGCATTTACTAGACACTGAAACAAGCAGGCAGGACAAACTTAGCATTTACTAGACACTGAAACCAGCAGGCAGAACAAAGTTAGCATTTAGTAGACACTGAAACAAGCAGGCAGCTCAAAGTTAGCATTTACTAGACACTGAAACCAGCAGGCAGGACAAAGTTAGCATTTACTAGACTCTGAAACAAGCAGGCAGGACAAAGTTATCGAGTACTAGACTCTGAAACAAGCAGGCAGGACAAAGTTAGCATTTACTATACACTGAAACAAGCAGGCAGGACAAAGTTATCATTTACTAGACTCTGAAACAAGCAGGCAGGACAAAGTTATCATTTACTCGACACTGAAACAAGCAGGCAGGACAAAGTTAGCATTTACGAGACACTGAAACAAGGAGGCAGGACAAAGTTAGCATTTATTAGACACTGAAACCAGCAGGCAGAAAAAAGTTAGCATTTACTAGGGACTGAAACAAGCAGGCGGGACAAAGTAAGCATTTACTAGACACTGAAACCAGCAGGCAGAACAAAGTTAGCATTTACTAGAGACTGAAACCAGCAGGCAGGACAAAGTTAACATTTACTAGACAGTGAAAAGCAGGCAGAACAAAGTTAGCATTTACTAGACACTGAAACAAGCAGGCAGAAAAAAGTTAGCATTTACTAGGGACTGAAACAAGCAGGCGGGACAAAGTAAGCATTTACTAGACACTGAAACCAGCAGGCAGAACAAAGTTAGCATTTACTAGAGACTGAAACCAGCAGGCAGGACAAAGTTAACATTTACTAGACAGTGAAAAGCAGGCAGAACAAAGTTAGCATTTACTAGACACTGAAACAAGCAGGCAGCTCAAAGTTAGCATTTACTAGACACTGAAACAAGCAGGCAGCTCAAAGTTAGCATTTACTAGACACTGAAACAAGCAGGCAGGACAAAGTTAGCATTTAATAGACACTGAAACAAGCAGGCAGCTCCAAGTTAGCATTTACTAGAGACTGAAAGCAGCAGGCAGGACAAAGTTAGCATTTACTAGACACTGAAACAAGCAGGCAGCTCAAAGTTAGCATTTACTAGAGACTGAAAGCAGCAGGCAGGACAAAGTTAGCATTTACTAGACACTGAAACAAGCAGGCAGGACAAAGTTAGCATTTACTAGACACTGAAACAATCAGGCAGCTCCAAGTTAGCATTTACTAGACACTGAAACAAGCAGGCAGGACAAAGTTAGCATTTACTAGACACTGAAACAATCAGGCAGGACATAGTTAGCATTTACTAGACACTGAAACAAGCAGGCAGCTCCAAGTTAGCATTTACTAGACACTGAAACAATCAGGCAGGACATAGTTAGCATTTACTAGACACTGAAACAATCAGGCAGGAGAAAGTTAGCATTTACTAGACACTGAAACAAGCAGGCAGGACAAAGTTAGCATTTACTAGACACTGAAACAAGCAGGCAGCTCAAAGTTAGCATTTACTAGACACTGAAACCAGCAGGCAGGACAAAGTTAGCATTTACTAGACACTGAAACAATCAGGCAGGACATAGTTAGCATTTACTAGACACTGAAAGCAGCAGGCAGGACAAAGTTAGCATTTACTAGACACGGAAACAATCAGGTAGGACAAAGTTAGCATTTACTAGACACTGAAACAAGCAGGCAGGACAAAGTTAGCATTTACGAGACACTGAAACAAGCAGGCAGAACAAAGTTAGCATTTACTAGACACTGAAACAAGCAGGCAGGACAAAGTTAGCATTTACTAGACACTGAAACAAGCAGGCAGCTCAAAGTTAGCATTTACTAGACACTGAAACCAGCAGGCAGGACAAAGTTAGCATTTACTAGACACTGAAACAAGCAGGCAGGACAAAGTTAGCATTTACTAGACACTGAAACCAGCAGGCAGGACTAAGTTAGCATTTAGTAGACACTGAAACAAGCAGGCAGGACAAAGTTAGCATTTACTAGACACTGAAACAAGCAGGCAGCTCAAAGTTAGCATTTACTAGACACTGAAACCAGCAGGCAGGACAAAGTTAGCATTTACTAGACACTGAAAGAAGCAGGCAGGACAAATTTAGCATTTACTAGACACTGAAACCAGCAGGCAGGACTAAGTTAGCATTTACTAGACACAGAAACAAGCAGGCAGGACATAGTTAGCATTTACTAGACTCTGAAACAAGCAGGCAGGACAAAGTTAGCATTTACTATACACTGAAACAAGCAGGCAGGACAAAGTTAGCATTTACTATACACTGAAACAAGCAGGCAGGACAAAGTTAGCATTTACTAGACTCTGAAACAAGCAGGCAGGACAAAGTTATCATTTACTCGACACTGAAACAAGCAGGCAGGACATAGTTAGCATTTACTAGACACTGAAAGAAGGAGGCAGGACAAAGTTAGCATTTACTAGACGCTGAAACCAGCAGGCAGGACAAAGTTAGCATTTACTAGACACTGAAAGAAGGAGGCAGGACAAAGTTAGCATTTACGAGACACTGAAACCAGCAGGCAGAACAAAGTTAGCATTTACTAGGGACTGAAACCAGCAGGCAGGACAAAGTAAGCATTTACTAGACACTGAAACCAGCAGGCAGAACAAAGTTAGCATTTACTAGAGACTGAAACAAGCAGGCAGGACAAAGTAAGCATTTACTAGAGACTGAAACCAGCAGGCAGGACAAAGTTAGCATTTACTAGAGACTGAAACCAGCAGGCAGGACAAAGTTAGCATTTACTAGACACTGAAACAAGCAGGCAGCTCAAAGTTAGCATTTACTAGACACAAACAAGCAGGCAGGACAAAGTTAGCATTTACTAGACACTGAAACAAGCAGGCAGCTCAAAGTTAGCATTTACTAGACACTGAAACCAGCAGGCAGGACAAAGTTAGCATTTACTAGACACTGAAACCAGCACGCAGGACAAAGTTAGCATTTACTAGACACTGAAACAAGCAGGCAGGACAAATTTAGCATTTACTAGACACTGAAACCAGCAGGCAGGACTAAGTTAGCATTTACTAGACACTGAAACAAGCAGGCATGACAAAGTTATCATTTACCAGACACTGAAACAAGCAGGCAGGACAAAGTTAGCATTTACTAGACTCTGAAACAAGCAGGCAGGACAAAGTTATCAAGTACTAGACTCTGAAACAAGCAGGCAGGACAAAGTTAGCATTTACTATACACTGAAACAAGCAGGCAGGACAAAGTTAGCATTTACTAGACACTGAAACAAGCAGGCAGCTCAAAGTTATCATTTACTAGACACTGAAACAAGCAGGCAGGACAAAGTTAGCATTTACTAGACACTGAAACCAGCAGGCAGGACAAAGTTAGCATTTACTAGACACTGAAAGAAGGAGGCAGGACAAAGTTAGCATTTACGAGACACTGAAACCAGCAGGCAGAACAAAGTTAGCATTTACTAGGGACTGAAACCAGCAGGCAGGACAAAGTAAGCATTTACTAGACACTGAAACCAGCAGGCAGAACAAAGTTAGCATTTACTAGAGACTGAAACAAGCAGGCAGGACAAAGTAAGCATTTACTAGAGACTGAAACCAGCAGGCAGGACAAAGTTAGCATTTACTAGAGACTGAAACCAGCAGGCAGGACAAAGTTAGCATTTACTAGACACTGAAACAAGCAGGCAGCTCAAAGTTAGCATTTACTAGACACTGAAACAAGCAGGCAGGACAAAGTTAGCATTTACTAGACACTGAAACAAGCAGGCAGCTCAAAGTTAGCATTTACTAGACACTGAAACCAGCAGGCAGGACAAAGTTAGCATTTACTAGACACTGAAACCAGCACGCAGGACAAAGTTAGCATTTACTAGACACTGAAACAAGCAGGCAGGACAAATTTAGCATTTACTAGACACTGAAACCAGCAGGCAGGACTAAGTTAGCATTTACTAGACACTGAAACAAGCAGGCATGACAAAGTTATCATTTACCAGACACTGAAACAAGCAGGCAGGACAAAGTTAGCATTTACTAGACTCTGAAACAAGCAGGCAGCTCAAAGTTAGCATTTAATAGAATCTGAAACAAGCAGGCAGGACTAAGTTAGCATTTACTAGACACTGAAACAAGCAGGCAGCTCAAAGTTATCATTTACTAGACACTGAAACCAGCAGGCAGGACAAAGTTAGCATTCACTAGACACTGAAACCAGCAGGCAGGACAAAGTTAGCATTTACTAGACACTGAAACCAGCAGGCAGGACTAAGTTAGCATTTAGTAGACACAAACAAGCAGGCAGCTCAAAGTTAGCATTTACTAGACACTGAAAAGCAGGCAGAACAAATTTAGCATTTACTAGACACTGAAACAAGCAGGCAGGACAAAGTTAGCATTTACTAGACACTGAAACAGGCAGGCAGTGCAAAGTTAGCATTTACTAGACACTGAAACAAGCAGGCAGGACAAAGTTAGCATTTACTAGACACTGAAACAAGCAGGCAGAACAAAGTTAGCATTTACTAGACACTGAAACAAGCAGGCAGCTCAAAGTTAGCATTTACTAGACACTGAGACAAGCAGGCAGCTCAAAGTTATCATTTACTAGACACTGAAACAAGCAGGCAGGACAAAGTTAGCATTTACTAGACACTGAAACAAGCAGGCAGCTCAAAGTTAGCATTTACTAGACACTGAAACCAGCAGGCAGGACAAAGTTAGCATTCACTAGACACTGAAACCAGCAGGCAGGACAAA
The DNA here is from genome assembly GCF_036365525.1 of Heterodontus francisci. Taxonomy (NCBI): domain Eukaryota; kingdom Metazoa; phylum Chordata; class Chondrichthyes; order Heterodontiformes; family Heterodontidae; genus Heterodontus; species Heterodontus francisci. The sequence continues at coordinate 3,535,391 of NC_090397.1, forward strand.
GTTAGCATTTACTAGACACTGAAACAAGCAGGCAGGACAAATTTAGCATTTACTAGACACTGAAACCAGCAGGCAGGACTAAGTTAGCATTTACTAGACACAGAAACAAGCAGGCAGGACAAAGTTAGCATTTACTAGACACTGAAAAGCAGGAAGAACAAATTTAGCATTTACTAGACACTGAAACAAGCAGGCAGGACAAAGTTAGCATTTAATAGACACTGAAAGAAGCAGGCAGGACAAAGTTAGCATTTACTAGACACTGAAAAGCAGGCAGAACAAAGTTAGCATTTACTGGACACTGAAACAAGCAGGCAGGACAAAGTTAGCATTTACTAGACACTGAAACAAGCAGGCAGGACAAAGTTATCAAATACTAGACTCTGAAACAAGCAGGCAGGACAAAGTTAGCATTTACTAGACTCTGAAACAAGCAGGCAGGACATAGTTAGCATTTACTAGACACTGAAAGAAGGAGGCAGGACAAAGTTAGCATTTACTAGACGCTGAAACCAGCAGGCAGGACAAAGTTAGCATTTACTAGACACTGAAAGAAGGAGGCAGGACAAAGTTAGCATTTACGAGACACTGAAACCAGCAGGCAGAACAAAGTTAGCATTTACTAGGGACTGAAACCAGCAGGCAGGACAAAGTAAGCATTTACTAGACACTGAAACCAGCAGGCAGAACAAAGTTAGCATTTACTAGAGACTGAAACAAGCAGGCAGGACAAAGTAAGCATTTACTAGAGACTGAAACCAGCAGGCAGGACAAAGTTAGCATTTACTAGAGACTGAAACCAGCAGGCAGGACAAAGTTAGCATTTACTAGACACTGAAACAAGCAGGCAGCTCAAAGTTAGCATTTACTAGACACTGAAACAAGCAGGCAGGACAAAGTTAGCATTTACTAGACACTGAAACAAGCAGGCAGCTCAAAGTTAGCATTTACTAGACACTGAAACCAGCAGGCAGGACAAAGTTAGCATTTACTAGACACTGAAACCAGCAGGCAGGACAAAGTTAGCATTTACTAGACACTGAAACAAGCAGGCAGGACAAATTTAGCATTTACTAGACACTGAAACCAGCAGGCAGGACTAAGTTAGCATTTACTAGACACTGAAACAAGCAGGCATGACAAAGTTATCATTTACCAGACACTGAAACAAGCAGGCAGGACAAAGTTAGCATTTACTAGACTCTGAAACAAGCAGGCAGCTCAAAGTTAGCATTTAATAGAATCTGAAACAAGCAGGCAGGACAAAGTTATCAAGTACTAGACTCTGAAACAAGCAGGCAGGACAAAGTTAGCATTTACTAGACACTGAAACAAGCAGGCAGCTCAAAGTTATCATTTACTAGACACTGAAACAAGCAGGCAGGACAAAGTTAGCATTTACTAGACACTGAAACCAGCAGGCAGGACAAAGTTAGCATTTACTAGACACTGAAAGAAGGAGGCAGGACAAAGTTAGCATTTACGAGACACTGAAACCAGCAGGCAGAACAAAGTTAGCATTTACTAGGGACTGAAACCAGCAGGCAGGACAAAGTAAGCATTTACTAGACACTGAAACCAGCAGGCAGAACAAAGTTAGCATTTACTAGAGACTGAAACAAGCAGGCAGGACAAAGTAAGCATTTACTAGAGACTGAAACCAGCAGGCAGGACAAAGTTAGCATTTACTAGACACTGAAACAAGCAGGCAGCTCAAAGTTAGCATTTACTAGACACTGAAACAAGCAGGCAGGACAAAGTTAGCATTTACTAGACACTGAAACAAGCAGGCAGCTCAAAGTTAGCATTTACTAGACACTGAAACCAGCAGGCAGGACAAAGTTAGCATTTACTAGACACTGAAACCAGCACGCAGGACAAAGTTAGCATTTACTAGACACTGAAACAAGCAGGCAGGACAAATTTAGCATTTACTAGACACTGAAACCAGCAGGCAGGACTAAGTTAGCATTTACTAGACACTGAAACAAGCAGGCATGACAAAGTTATCATTTACCAGACACTGAAACAAGCAGGCAGGACAAAGTTAGCATTTACTAGACTCTGAAACAAGCAGGCAGCTCAAAGTTAGCATTTAATAGAATCTGAAACAAGCAGGCAGGACTAAGTTAGCATTTACTAGACACTGAAACAAGCAGGCAGCTCAAAGTTATCATTTACTAGACACTGAAACCAGCAGGCAGGACAAAGTTAGCATTCACTAGACACTGAAACCAGCAGGCAGGACAAAGTTAGCATTTACTAGACACTGAAACCAGCAGGCAGGACTAAGTTAGCATTTAGTAGACACAAACAAGCAGGCAGCTCAAAGTTAGCATTTACTAGACACTGAAAAGCAGGCAGAACAAATTTAGCATTTACTAGACACTGAAACAAGCAGGCAGGACAAAGTTAGCATTTACTGGACACTGAAACAAGCAGGCAGCTCAAAGTTAGCATTTACTAGACACTGAAACAAGCAGGCAGCTCAAAGTTATCATTTAATAGACACTGAAACAAGCAGGCAGGACAAAGTTATCATTTACCAGACACTGAAACAAGCAGGCAGGACAAAGTTAGCATTTACGAGACACTGAAACAAGCAGGCAGGACAAAGTTATCATTTACCAGACACTGAAACAAGCAGGCAGGACAAAGTTAGCATTTACGAGACACTGAAACAAGCAGGAAGGACAAAGTTAGCATTTACTAGACTCTGAAACAAGCCGGCAGCTCAAAGTTAGCATTTACTAGAATCTGAAACAAGCAGGCAGGACAAAGTTATCAAGTACTAGAGACTGAAACAAGCAGGCAGGACAAAGTAAGCATTTACTAGAGACTGAAACCAGCAGGCAGGACAAAGTTAGCATTTACTAGACACTGAAACCAGCAGGCAGGACAAAGTTAGCATTTACTAGACACTGAAACAAGCAGGCAGGACAAAGTTAGCATTTACTAGACACTGAAGCCAGCAGGCAGGACAAAGTTAGCATTTACTCGACACTGAAACCAGCAGGCAGGACTAAGTTAGCATTAACTAGACACTGAAACAAGCACGCAGGACAAAGTTAGCATTTACTAGACACTGAAAAAAGCAGGCAGCACAAAGTTAGCATTTACTAGACACTGAAACAAGCAGGCAGCTCAAAGTTATCATTTACTAGACACTGAAACAAGAAGGCAGCTCAAAGTTAGCATTTACTAGACACTGCAACAAGCAGGCAGAACAAAGTTAGCATTTACTAGAAAGTGAAACAAGCAGGCAGCTCAAAGTTGGCATTTACTAGACACTGAAACAAGCAGGCAGGACAAAGTTAGCATTTACTAGACTCTGAAACAAGCAGGCAGCTCCAAGGAAGCATTTACTAGACACTGAAACAAGCAGGCAGCTCAAAGTTATCATTTACTAGACACTGAAACAAGCAGGCAGCTCAAAGTTATCAAGTACTAGAGACTGAAACCAGCAGGCAGGACAAAGTAAGCATTTACTAGAGACTGAAACCAGCAGGCAGAACAAAGTTAGCATTTACTAGAGACTGAAACCAGCAGGCAGAACAAAGTTAGCATTTACTAGAGACTGAAACCAGCAGGCAGGACAAAGTTAGCATTTACCAGACACTGAAACAAGCAGGCAGCTCAATGTTAGCATTTATTAAACACTGAAACAAGCAGGCAGCTCAAAGTTATCATTGACTAGACACTGAAACAAGCAGGCTGCTCAAAGTTAGCATTTACCAGACACTGAAACAAGCAGGCAGGACAAAGTTAGCATTTACGAGACAGTGAAAAGCAGGCAGAACAAAGTTAGCATTTACTAGACACTGAAACAAGCAGGCAGCTCAAAGTTAACATTTACTAGACACTGAAAAAAGCAGGCAGCACAAAGTTATCATTTACTGGACACAAGCAGGCAGGACAAAGTTAGCATTTACTAGACACTGAAACCAGCAGGCAGGACAAAGTTAGCATTTACTAGACACTGAAACCAGCAGGCAGGACTAAGTTAGCATTTAGTAGACACAAACAAGCAGGCAGCTCAAAGTTAGCATTTACTAGACACTGAAACAAGCAGGCAGCTCAAAGTTAGCATTTACTAGACACTGAAACAAGCAGGCAGCTCAAAGTTATCATTTAATAGACACTGAAACAAGCAGGCAGGACAAAGTTATCATTTACCAGACACTGAAACAAGCAGGCAGGACAAAGTTAGCATTTACGAGACACTGAAACAAGCAGGCAGGACAAAGTTAGCATTTACGAGACACTGAAACAAGCAGGAAGGACAAAGTTAGCATTTACTAGACTCTGAAACAAGTCGGCAGCTCAAAGTTAGCATTTACTAGAATCTGAAACAAGCAGGCAGGACAAAGTTATCAAGTACTAGAGACTGAAACAAGCACGCAGGACAAAGTAAGCATTTACTAGAGACTGAAACCAGCAGGCAGCTCAAAGTTATCATTTACTAGACACTGAAACAAGCAGGCAGCTCAAAGTTATCAAGTACTAGAGACTGAAACCAGCAGGCAGGACAAAGTAAGCATTTACTAGAGACTGAAACCAGCAGGCAGAACAAAGTTAGCATTTACTAGAGACTGAAACCAGCAGGCAGAACAAAGTTAGCATTTACTAGAGACTGAAACCAGCAGGCAGGACAAAGTTAGCATTTACTAGACACTGAAACCAGCAGGCAGAACAAAGTTAGCATTTACTAGACACTGAAACAAGCAGGCAGGACAAAGTTAGCATTTACGAGACACCGAAACAAGCAGGCAGGACAAAGTTAGCATTTACGAGACACCGAAACAAGCAGGCAGGACAAAGTTAGCATTTACTAGACACCGCAACAAGCAGGCAGGACAAAGTTAGCATTTACTAGACAGTGAAAAGCAGGCAGAGCAAAGTTAGCATTTACTAGACACTGAAACAAGCAGGCAGGACAAAGTTAGCATTTTCGAGACACTGAAACCAGCAGGCAGGACAAAGTTAGCATTTACTAGACACTGAAACCAGCAGGCAGGACAAAGTTAGCATTTATTAGACAGTGAAAAGCAGGCAGAACAAAGTTATCATTTACTAGACACTGAAACCAGCACGCAGGACAAAGTTGGCATTTACTAGACACTGAGACAAGCAGGCAGCTCAAAGTTATCATTTACTAGACACTGAAACAAGCAGGCAGCTCAAAGTTATCATTTACTAGACACTGAAACAAGCAGGCAGCTCAAAGTTATCATTTACTAGACACTGAAACAAGCAGGCAGCTCAAAGTTAGCATTTACTAGACACTGAAACAAGCAGGCAGCTCAAAGTTGTCATTTACTAGACACTGAAACAAGCAGGCAGCTCAAAGTTAGCATTTACTCGACACTGAAACAAGCAGGCAGCTCAAAGTTAGCATTTACTAGACACTGAAACAAGCAGGCAGGACAAAGTTAGCATTTACTAGACACTGAAACAAGCAGGCAGGACAAAGTTAGCATTTACTAGACACTGAAACAAGCAGGCAGCTCAAAGTTATCATTGACTAGACACTGAAACAAGCAGGCAGCTCAAAGTTAGCATTTACCAGACACTGAAACAAGCAGGCAGCTCAAAGTTAGCATTTACTAGACACTGAAACAAGCAGGCAGCTCAAAGTTATCATTTACTAGACTCTGAAACAAGCAGGCAGCTCAAAGTTGTCATTTACTAGACACTGAAACAAGCAGGCAGCTCAAAGTTATCATTTACTAGACACTGAAACAAGCAGGCAGCTCAAAGTTAGCATTTACTAGACACTGAAAAAAGCAGGCAGCTCAAAGTTAGCATTTACTAGACACTGAAACAAGCAGGCAGCACAAAGTTAGCATTTACTAGACACTGAAACAAGCAGGCAGCTCAAAGTTATCATTTACTAGACACTGAAACAAGCAGGCAGCACAAAGTTATCATTGACTAGACACTGAAACAAGCAGGCAGCTCAAAGTTATCATTGACTAGACACTGAAACAAGCAGGCAGCTCAAAGTAAGCATTTACTAGACTCTGAAACAAGCAGGCAGCTCAAAGTTAGCATTTACCAGACACTGAAACAAGCAGGCAGCTCAAAGTTAGCATTTACTAGACACTGAAACAAGCAGGCAGCTCAAAGTTATCATTTACTAGACACTGAAACAAGCAGGCAGCTCAAAGTTAGCATTTACTAGACACTGAAACAAGCAGGCAGCTCAAAGTTAGCATTTACTAGACACTGAAACAAGCTGGCAGCTCAAAGTTATCATTTACTAGACACTGAAACAAGCAGGCAGCTCAAAGTTAGCATTTACCAGACACTGAAACAAGCAGGCAGGACAAAGTTATCATTTACAAGACACTGAAACAAGCAGGCAGGACATAGTTAGCATTTACTAGACACTGAAACAAGCAGGCAGGACAAAGTTAGCATTTACTAGACACTGAAAGAAGGAGGCAGGACAAAGTTCGCATTTACGCGACACTGAAACCAGCAGGCAGAACAAAGTTAGCATTTACTAGGGACTGAAACCAGCAGGCAGGACACAGTTAGCATTTACTAGACACTGAAACCAGCAGGCAGAACAAAGTTAGCATTTACTAGACACTGAAACAAGCAGGCAGGACAAAGTTAGCATTTACGAGACATCGAGGCCAGCAGGCAGGACAAAGTTAGCATTTACTAGACACCGAAACAAGCAGGCAGGACAAAGTTAGCATTTACTAGACACTGCAACAAGCAGGCAGGACAAAGTTAGCATTTACTAGACAGTGAAAAGCAGGCAGAGCAAAGTTAGCATTTACTAGACAGTGAAAAGCAGGCAGAACAAAGTTATCATTTACTAGACACTGAAACAAGCAGGCAGGACAAAGTTGGCATTTACTAGACACTGAGACAAGCAGGCAGCTCAAAGTTATCATTTACTAGACACTGAAACAAGCAGGCAGCTCAAAGTTATCATTTACTAGACACTGAAACAAGCAGGCAGCTCAAAGTTAGCATTTACTAGACACTGAAACAAGCAGGCAGCTCAAAGTTAGCATTTACTCGACACTGAAACAAGCAGGCAGCTCAAAGTTAGCATTTACTAGACACTGAAACAAGCAGGCAGGACAAAGTTAGCATTTACTAGACACTGAAACAAGCAGGCAGGACAAAGTTAGCATTTACTGGACACTGAAACAAGCAGGCAGCTCAAAGTTATCATTGACTAGACACTGAAACAAGCAGGCAGCTCAAAGTAAGCATTTACTAGACTCTGAAACAAGCAGGCAGCTCAAAGTTAGCATTTACCAGACACTGAAACAAGCAGGCAGCTCAAAGTTAGCATTTACTAGACACTGAAACAAGCAGGCAGCTCAAAGTTGTCATTTACTAGACACTGAAACAAGCAGGCAGCTCAAAGTTAGCATTTACCAGACACTGAAAAAAGCAGGCAGCTCAAAGTTATCATTTACTAGACACTGAAACAAGCAGGCAGGACAAAGTTAGCATTTACAGGACAGTGAAACAAGCAGGCAGCTCAAAGTTATCATTTACTAGACTCTGAAACAAGCAGAAGCTCAAAGTTATCATTTACTAGACACTGAAACAAGCAGGCAGCTCAAAGTTAGCATTTACTAGACACTGAAACAAGCAGGCAGCTCAAAGTTATCATTTACTAGACACTGAAACAAGCAGGCAGCTCAAAGTTATCACTTACTAGACACTGAAACAAGCAGGCAGGACAAAGTTATCATTTACTAGACTCTGAAACAAGCAGGCAGCTCAAAGTTATCATTTACTAGACACTGAAACAAGCAGGCAGCTCAAAGTTATCATTTACTAGACACTGAAACAAGCAGGCAGCTCAAAGTTAGCATTTACCAGACACTGAAACAAGCAGGCAGCTCAAAGTTAGCATTTACGAGACACTGAAACAAGCAGGCAGCTCAAAGTTATCATTTACCAGACACTGAAACAAGCAGGCAGGACAAAGTTATCATTTACTAGACACTGAAACAAGCAGGCAGCTCAAAGTTAGCATTTACAAGACTCTGAAACAAGCAGGCCGGACAAAGTTAGCATTTACTAGACACTGAAAGAAGCAGGCAGGACAAAGTTATCATTTACAAGACACTGAAACAAGCAGGCAGCTCAAAGTTAGCATTTACCAGACACTGAAACAAGCAGGCAGCTCACTGTTAGCATTTATTAGACTCTGAAACAAGCAGGCAGGACAAAGTTATCATTTACTAGACACTGAAACAAGCAGGCAGCTCAAAGTTATCGTTTACCCGACACTGAAACAAGCAGGCAGCTCAAAGTTAGCATTTACTAGACTCTGAAACAAGCAGGCAGCACAAAGTTATCATTTACTAGACACTGAAACAAGCAGGCAGCTCAAAGTAAGCATTTACTAGACTCTGAAACAAGCAGGCAGCTCAATGTTATCATTTACTAGACACTGAAACAAGCAGGCAGCTCAAAGTTATCATTTACTAGACTCTGAAACAAGCAGGCAGCTCAAAGTTATCATTTACTAGACACTGAAACAAGCAGGCTGGACAAAGTTAGCATTTACTCGACACTAAAACAAGCAGGCAGCTCAAAGTTATCATTTACTAGACACTGAAACAAGCAGGCAGCTCAAAGTTATCATTTACTAGACACTGAAACAAGCAGGCAGCTCAAAGTTAGCATTTACTAGACACTGAAATAAGCAGGCAGGACAAAGTTAGCATTTACTAGACTCTGAAACAGGCAGGCAGCTCAAAGTTAGCATTTACTAGACACTGAAACAAGCAGGCAGCACAAAGTTATCATTTACTTGACACTGAAACAAGCAGGCAGCTCAAAGTTATCATTTACTAGACACTGAAAGAAGCAGGCAGGACAAAGTTAGGATTTACTAGACTCTGAAACAAGCAGGCAGCTCAAAGTTAGCATTTACTCGACTCTGAAACAAGCAGTCAGGACAAAGTTATCATTTACTAGACACTGAAAGAAGCAGGCAGCTCAAAGTTAGCATTTACTAGACACTGAAACAAGCAGGCAGCTCAAAGTTATCATTTACTAGACTCTGAAACAAGCAGGCAGCTCAAAGTTATCATTTACTAGACACTGAAACAAGCAGGCAGCTCAAAGTTAGCATTTACTAGACACTGAAACAAGCAGGCAGCTCAAAGTTATCATTTACTAGACACTGAAACAAGCAGGCAGGACAAAGTTATCATTTACTAGACTCTGAAACAAGCAGGCAGCTCAAAGTTATCATTTACTAGACACTGAAACAAGCAGGCAGCTCAAAGTTAGCATTTACTAGACACTGAAACAAGCAGGCAGCTCAAAGTTATCATTTACTAGACACTGAAACAAGCAGGCAGCTCAAAGTTAGCATTTACAAGACTCTGAAACAAGCAGGCAGGACAAAGTTAGCATTTACTAGACACTGAAAGAAGCAGGCAGGACAAAGTTATCATTTACAAGACACTGAAACAAGCAGGCAGCTCAAAGTTATCATTTACCAGACACTGAAACAAGCAGGCAGGACAAAGTTATCACTTACTAGACTCTGAAACAAGCAGGCAGGACAAAGTTATCATTTACTAGACACTGAAACAAGCAGGCAGCTCAAAGTTATCATTTACCCGACACTGAAACAAGCAGGCAGCTCAAAGTTAGCATTTACTAGACTCTGAAACAAGCAGGCAGCTCAAAGTTATCATTTACTAGACACTGAAACAAGCAGGCAGCTCAAAGTTATCATTTACTAGACACAAACAAGCAGGCAGCTCAAAGATATCATTTACTAGACACTCAAACAAGCAGGGAGGACAAAGTTAGCATATACTGGACACTGAAACAAGCAGGCAGCTCAAAGTTATCATTTACTAGACACTGAAACAAGCAGGCAGCACAAAGTTATCATTTACTAGACACTGAAACAAGCAGGCAGGACAAAGTTAGCATTTACTCGACACTGAAACAAGCAGGCAGCTCAAAGTTAGCATTTACTAGACACTGAAACAAGCAGGCAGCTCAATGTTATCATTTACTAGACACTGAAACAAGCAGGCAGCTCAAAGTTATCATTTACTAGACACTGAAACAAGCAGGCAGGACAAAGTTAGCATTTACTGGACACTGAAACAAGCAGGCAGGACAAAGTTAGCATTTACTAGACACTGAAACAAGCAGGCAGCTCAAAGTTATCATTTACTAGACTCTGAAACAAGCAGGCAGCTCAAAGTCAGCTTTTACTAGACACTGAAACAAGCAGGCAGCTCAAAGTTAGATTAGAATAGATTAGAGATACAGCACTGAAACAGGCCCTTCGACCCACCGAGTCTGTGCCGACCATCAACCACCCATTTATACTAATCCTACACTAATCCCATATTCCTACCAAACATCCCCACCTGTCCCTATATTTCCCTACCTATACTAGTGACAATTTTTATAATGGCCAATTTACCTACCAACCTGCAAGTCCTTTGGCTTGTGGGAGGAAACCGGAGCACCCGGAGGAAACCCACGCAGACACAGGGAGAACTTGCAAACTCCACACAGGCAGTACCCAGAATTAGCATTTACTAGACACTGAATCAAGCGGTCAGGACAAAGTTATGATTTACTAAACTCTGAAACAAGTAGGCAGCTCAAAGTTAGCATTTACGAGACACAAACAAGCAGGCAGCACAAAGTTATCATTTACTAGACACTGAAACAAGCAGGCAGCTCACTGTTAGCATTTATTAGACACTGAAACAAGCAGGCAGCTCAAAGTTATCATTTACTAGACACTGAAACAAGCAGGCAGGACAAAGTTATCATTTACTAGACTCTGAAACAAGCAGGCAGCTCAAAGTTATAATTTACTAGACACTGAAACAAGCAGGCAGCTCAATGTTAGCATTTATTAGACACTGAAACAAGCAGGCAGCTCAAAGTTATCTTTTACTAGACACTGAAACAAGCCGGCAGGACAAAGTTAGCATTTACTCGACTCTGAAACAAGCAGGCAGCTCAAAATTAGCATTTACTAGACACTGAAACAAGCAGGCAGGACAAAGTTATCATTTACTAGACACTGAAATAAGCAGGCAGCTCAAAGTTAGCATTTACTAGACACTGAAACAAGCAGGCAGGACAAAGTTAGCATTTACTAGACTCAAACAAGCAGGCAGCTCAAAGTTAGCATTTACTAGACACTGAAACAAGCAGGCAGGACAAAGTTATCATTTACTAGACACTGAAACAAGCAGGCAGCTCAAAGTTAGCATTTACTAGACACTGAAACAAGCAGGCAGGACAAAGTTAGCATTTACTAGACACTGAAACAAGCAGGCAGGACAAAGTTATCATTTATTAGACACTGAAACAAGCAGGCAGCTCAAAGTTAGCGTTTACTAGACACTGAAACCAGCAGGGAGGACAAAGTTAGCATTTACTAGACACTGAAACAAGCAGGCAGCTCAAAGTTAGCGTTTACTAGACACTGAAACCAGCAGGCTGGATAAAGTTAGCATTTACTAGACACTGAAACAAGCAGGCAGCTCAAAGTTAGCATTTACTAGACACTGAAACAAGCAGGCAGCTCAAAGTTATCATTGACTAGACACTGAAACAAGCAGGCAGCTCAATGTTAGCATTTATTAGACACTGAAACAAGCAGGCAGGACAAAGTTAGCATTTACTAGACACAAACAAGCAGGCAGCTCAAAGTTAGCATTTACTGGACACTGAAACAAGCAGGCAGCTCAAAGTTATCATTAACCAGACACTGAAACAAGCAAGCAGGACAAAGTTAGCATTTTCTAGACTCTGAAACAAGCAGGCAGCTCAAGGTTAGCATTTACTAGACTCTGAAACAGGCAGGCAGCTCAAAGTTATCATTTACTTGACACTGAAACAAGCAGGCAGGACAAAGTTAGCATTTACTAGACTCTGAAACAAGCAGGCAGCTCAAAGTTAGCATTTACTCGACACTGAAACAAGCAGGCAGGACAAAGTTATCATTTACGAGACACTGAAACAAGCAGGCAGCTCAAAGTTAGCATTTACTAGACACTGAAACAAGCAGGCAGGACAAAGTTATCATTTACTAGACACTGAAACAAGCAGGCAGGACAAAGTTAGCATTTACTAGACTCTGAAACAAGCAGGCAGCTCAAAGTTAGCATTTACTAGACAGTGAAATAAGCAGGCAGGACAAAGGTAGCATTTACTAGACACTGAAACAAGCAGGCAGCTCAAAGTTATCATTAACTAGACACTGAAACAAGCAGGCAGGACAAAGTTAGCATTTACTAGACTCTGAAACAAGCAGGCAGGACAAAGTTAGCATTTTCTAGACTCAAACAAGCAGGCAGCTCAAGGTTAGCATTTACTAGACACTGAAACAAGCAGGCAGCTCAAAGTTAGCATTTACCAGACACTGAAACAAGCAGACAGCTCAAAGTTATCATTTACTAGACATTGAAACCAACAGGCTGAACAAAGTTAGCATTTATTAGACACTGAAACCAGCAGGAGGAACAAAGTTAGCATTTACTAGACACTGAAACAAGCAGGCAGGACAAAGTTAGCATTTACTAGACACAAACAAGCAGGCAGGACAAAGTTAGCATTTACTAGACTCTGAAACAGGCAGGCAGGACAAAGTTAGCATTTACTAGACTCTGAAACAAGCAGGCAGCTCAAAGTTAGCATTTACTAGACAGTGAAACAAGCAGGCAGGACAAAGTTAGCATTTACTAGACACTGAAACAAGCAGGCAGGACAAAGTTAGCATTTACAAGACACTGAAACAAGCAGGCAGGACAAAGTTATCATTTACTAGACACTGAAACAAGCAGGCAGGACATAGTTATCGTTTACTAGACTCTGAAACAAGCAGGCAGCTCAAAGTTAGCATTTACTAGACACTGAAACAAGCAGGCAGGACAAAGTTATCATTTATGAGACACAAACAAGCAGGCAGCTCAAAGATAGCATTTACTAGACACTGAAACAAGCAGGCAGATCAAAGTTATCATTTACTAGACATTGATACCAACAGGCTGGACAAAGTTAGCATTTACTAGACACTGAAACGAGCAGGGAGGACACAGTTAGCATTTATTCGACACTGAAACCAGCAGGCTGGACAAAGTTAGCATTTACTAGACACTGAAACAAGCAGGCAGCTCAAAGTTAGCATTTCCTCGACACTGAAACAAGCAGGCAGGACAAAGTTATCATTTACTAGACACTGAAACAAGCAGGCAGGACAAAGTTATCATTTACTAGGCACTGAAACAAGCAGGCAGGACATAGTTATCATTTACAAGACTCTGAAACAAGCAGGCAGCTCAAAGTTAGCATTTACTAGACACTGAAACAAGCAAGCAGGACAAAGTTATCATTTACTGGACACTGAAACCAGCAGGGAGGACAAAGTTAGCATTTATTCGACACTGAAACCAGCAGGCTGGACAAAGTTAGCATTTACTAGACACTGAAACAAGCAGGCAGCTCAAAGTTAGCATTTCCTCGACACTGAAACAAGCAGGCAGGACAAAGTTATCATTTACTAGACTCTGAAACAAGCAGGCAGCTCAAAGTTAGCATTTACTAGACTCTGAAACAAGCAGGCAGCTCAAAGTTAGCATTTACTAGACACTGAAACAAGCAGGCAGGACAAAGTTAGCATTTACCAGACACTGAAACAAGCAGGCAGGACAAAGTTATCATTTACTAGACACTGAAACAAGCAGGCAGGACATAGTTATCGTTTACTAGACTCTGAAACAAGCAGGCAGCTCAAAGTTAGCATTTACGAGACACAAACAAGCAGGCAGCTCAAAGTTAGCATTTACTAGACACTGAAACAAGCAGGCAGATCAAAGTTATCATTTACTAGACATTGATACCAACAGGCTGGACAAAGTTAGCATTTACTAGACACTGAAACCAGCAGGCTGAACAAAGTTAGCATTTATTAGACACTGAAACCAGCAGGAGGAACAAAGTTAGCATTTACTAGACACTGAAACAAGCAGGCAGGACAAAGTTAGCATTTACTAGACACTGAAACCAGCAGGCAGGACAAAGTTAGCATTTACTAGACACTGAAACCAGCAGGGAGGACATAGTTATCGTTTACTAGACTCTGAAACAAGCAGGCAGCTCAAAGTTAGCATTTACTAGACACTGAAACAAGCAGGCAGGACAAAGTTATCATTTACGAGACACAAACAAGCAGGCAGCTCAAAGTTAGCATTTACTAGACACTGAAACAAGCAGGCAGATCAAAGTTATCATTTACTAGACATTGATACCAACAGGCAGCTCAATGTTAGCATCTATTAGACACTGAAACAAGCATGCAGGACAAAGTTAGCATTTACTAGACACTGAAACAAGCAGGCAGCTCAAAGTTATCATTTACTAGACTCTGAAACAAGCAGGCAGCTCAAAGTTAGCATTTACGAGACTCTGAAACAAGCAGGCAGCTCAAAGTTAGCATTTACTCGACACTGAAACAAGCAGGCAGGACAAAGTTATCATTTACTAGACACTGAAACAAGCAGGCAGGACAAAGTTAGCATTTACTAGACACTGAAACGAGCAGGAAGGACAAAGTTATCATTTACTAGACACTGAAACGAGCAGGCAGCTCAAAGTTAGCATTTACTAGACACTGAAACGAGCAGGCAGGACAAAGTTAGCATTTGCGAGACTCTAAAACCAGCAGGCAGGACAAAGTTATCATTTACTAGACACTGAAACAAGCAGGCAGGACAAAGTTATCATTTACTCGACAGTGAAACAAGAAGGCAGCTCAAAGTTAGCATTTACTAGACACTGAAACAAGCAGGCAGGACAAAGTTTGCATTTACTAGACAATGAAACAAGCAGGCAGCTCAAAGTTAGCATTTACTAGACACTGAAACAAGCAGGCAGCTCAAAGTTAGCATTTACTAGACACTGAAACAAGCAGGCAGCTCAAAGTTAGCATTTACTAGACTGAAACAAGCAGGCAGCTCAAAGTTATCATTTACTAGACACTGAAACAAGCAGGCAGGACAAAGTTAGCATTTACTAGACACTGAAACAAGCAGGCAGCTCAAAGTTATCATTTACTAGACACTGAAACAAGCAGGCAGCTCAAAGTTAGCATTTACTAGACACTGAAACAAGCAGGCAGCTCAAAGTTAGCATTTACTAGACACAAACAAGCAGGCAGCTCAAAGTTAGCATTTACGAGACACTGAAACAAGCAGGCAGGACAAAGTTATCATTTACTAGACACTGGAACAAGCAGGCAGGACAAAGTTAGCATTTACTAGAAACTGAAACAAGCAGGCAGGACAAAGTTAGCATTTACTAGACACTGAAACAAGCAGGCAGCTCAAAGTTATCATTGACTAGACACTGCAACAAGCAGGCAGCTCAAAGTTAGCATTTACAAGACTCTGAAACAAGCAGGCAGGACAAAGTTATCATTTACTAGACACTGAAACAAGCAGGCAGCTCAAAGTTAGCATTTACTAGACTCTGAAACAAGCAGGCAGCTCAAAGTTATCATTTACTAGACACTGAAACAAGCAGGCAGCTCAAAGTTATCATTTACTAGACACAAACAAGCAGGCAGCTCAAAGTTATCATTTACTAGACACTCAAACAAGCAGGCAGGACAAAGTTAGCATATACTAGACACTGAAACAAGCAGGCAGCACAAAGTTAGCATTTACTCGACACTGAAACAAGCAGGCAGCTCAAAGTTAGCATTTACTAGACACTGAAACAAGCAGGCAGATCAAAGTTATCATTTACTAGACATTGAAACCAGCAGGAGGAACAAAGTTAGCATTTACTAGACACTGAAACCAGCAGGGAGGACAAAGTTAGCATTTATTCGACACTGAAACCAGCAGGCTGGACAAAGTTAGCATTTACTAGACACTGAAACAAGCAGGCAGCTCAAAGTTAGCATTTCCTCGACACTGAAACAAGCAGGCAGCTCAAAGTTAGCATTTACTAGACACTGAAACAAGCAGGCAGGACAAAGTTATCATTTACTAGTCACTGAAACAAGCAGGCAGGACATAGTTATCATTTACAAGACTCTGAAACAAGCAGGCAGCTCAAAGTTAGCATTTACTAGACACTGAAACAAGCAGGCAGCTCAAAGTTAGCATTTACTGGACACTGAAACCAGCAGGCTGGACAAAGTTAGCATTTACTAGACACTGAAACCAGCAGGCAGGACAAATTTAGCATTTACTAGACACTGAAACCAGCAGGGAGGACAAAGTTAGCATTTATTCGACACTGAAACCAGCAGGCTGGACAAAGTTAGCATTTACTAGACACTGAAACGAGCAGGCAGCTCAATGTTAGCATTTATTAGACACTGAAACAAGCAGGCAGCTCAAAGTTATCATTTACTAGACACTGAAACAAGCAGGCAGGACAAAGTTAGCATTTACTAGACACTGAAACAAGCAGGCAGCTCAAAGTTAGCATTTACTAGACACTGAAACAAGCAGGCAGCACAAAGTTAGCATTTACTAGACACTGAAACAAGCAGGCAGCTCAAAGTTATCATTTACTGGACTCTGAAACAAGCAGGCAGCTCAAAGTTAGCATTTACTAGACACTGAAACAAGCAGGCAGCTCAATGTTAGCATCTATTAGACACTGAAACAAGCAGGCAGCTCAAAGTAATCATTTACCAGACACTGAAACAAGCAGGCAGCTCCAAGTTAGCATTTACTATACACTGAAACAAGCAGGCAGCTCAAAGTTATCATTTACTAGACACTGAAACAAGCAGGCAGCTCAAAGTTAGCATTTACTAGACACTGAAACAAGCAGGCAGCTCAATGTTAGCATCTATTAGACACTGAAACAAGCAGGCAGCTCAAAGTTATCATTTACTAGACACTGAAACAAGCAGGCAGGACAAAGTTAGCATTTACTAGACACTGAAACAAGCAGGCAGCTCAAAGTTATCATTTACTAGACTCTGAAAAAAGCAGGCAGCTCAAAGTTAGCATTTACGAGACTCTGAAACAAGCAGGCAGCTCAAAGTTAGCATTTACTCGACACTGAAACAAGCAGGCAGGACAAAGTTAGCATTTACTAGACACTGAAACAAGCAGGCAGGACAAAGTTAGCATTTGCGAGACTCTAAAACCAGCAGGCAGGACAAAGTTATCATTTACTCGACACTGAAACAAGAAGGCAGCTCAAAGTTAGCATTTACTAGACACTGAAACAAGCAGGCAGGACAAAGTTTGCATTTACTAGACAATGAAACAAGCAGGCAGCTCAAAGTTAGCATTTACTAGACACTGAAACAAGCAGGCAGCTCAAAGTTAGCATTTACTAGACACTGAAACAAGCAGGCAGCTCAAAGTTAGCATTTACTAGACTGAAACAAGCAGGCAGCTCAAAGTTATCATTTACTAGACACTGAAACAAGCAGGCAGGACAAAGTTAGCATTTACTAGACTCTGAAACAAGCAGGCAGCTCAAAGTTATCATTTACTAGACACTGAAACAAGCAGGCAGCTCAAAGTTAGCATTTACTAGACACTGAAACAAGCAGGCAGCTCAAAGTTAGCATTTACTAGACACTGAAACAAGCAGGCAGCTCAAAGTTAGCATTTACTAGACACAAACAAGCAGGCAGCTCAAAGTTAGCATTTACGAGACACTGAAACAAGCAGGCAGGACAAAGTTATCATTTACTAGACACTGGAACAAGCAGGCAGGACAAAGTTAGCATTTACTAGACACTGAAACAAGCAGGCAGCTCAAAGTTATCATTGACTAGACACTGAAACAAGCAGGCAGCTCAAAGTTAGCATTTACAAGACTCTGAAACAAGCAGGCAGGACAAAGTTATCATTTACTAGACACTGAAACAAGCAGGCAGCTCAAAGTTAGCATTTACCAGACACTGAAACAAGCAGGCAGCTCACTGTTAGCATTTATTAGACACTGAAACAAGCAGGCAGGACAAAGTTATCATTTACTAGACACTGAAACAAGCAGGCAGCTCAAAGTTAGCATTTACTAGACTCTGAAACAAGCAGGCAGCTCAAAGTTATCATTTACTAGACACTGAAACAAGCAGGCAGCTCAAAGTTATCATTTACTAGACACTCAAACAAGCAGGCAGGACAAAGTTAGCATATACTGGACACTGAAACAAGCAGGCAGCTCAAAGTTATCATTTACTAGACACTGAAACAAGCAGGCAGCACAAAGTTATCATTTACTAGACACTGAAACAAGCAGGCAGGACAAAGTTAGCATTTACTCGACACTGAAACAAGCAGGCAGCTCAAAGTTAGCATTTACTAGACACTGAAACAAGCAGGCAGCTCAATGTTATCATTTACTAGACACTGAAACAAGCAGGCAGCTCAAAGTTATCATTTACTAGACACTGAAACAAGCAGGCAGCTCAAAGTTAGCATTTACTAGACACTGAAACAAGCAGGCAGCTTAAAGTTAGCATTTACTGGACACTGAAACAAGCAGGCAGGACAAAGTTAGCATTTACTGGACACTGAAACAAGCAGGCAGGACAAAGTTAGCATTTACTAGACACTGAAACAAGCAGGCAGCTCAAAGTTATCATTTACTAGACACTGAAACAAGCAGGCAGCTCAAAGTTAGCATTTACTAGACACTGAAACAAGCAGGCAGCTCAAAGTTATCATTTACTAGACACTGAAACAAGCAGGCAGCTCAAAGTAAGCATTTACTGGACTCTGAAACAAGCAGTCAGGACAAAGTTATGATTTACCAGACTCTGAAACAAGCAGGCAGCTCAAAGTTATCATTTATTAGACACTGAAACAAGCAGGCAGCTCAAAGTTATCATTTACTAGACACTGAAACAAGCAGGCAGCTCACTGTTATCATTTACTAGACTCTGAAACAAGCAGGCAGCTCAAAGTTATCATTTACTAGACACTGAAACAAGCAGGCAGCTCAATGTTAGCATTTATTAGACACTGAAACAAGCAGGCAGCTCAAAGTTATCTTTTACTAGACACTGAAACAAGCCGGCAGGACAAAGTTAGCATTTACTCGACTCTGAAACAAGCAGGCAGCTCAATGTTAGCATTTATTAGACACTGAAACAAGCAGGCAGCTCAAAATTAGCATTTACTAGACACTGAAACAAGCAGGCAGCTCAAAGTTAGCATTTACTAGACACTGAAATAAGCAGGCAGCTCAAAGTTAGCATTTACTAGAATCTGAAACAAGCAGGCAGCTCAAAGTTAGCATTTACTAGACACTGGAACAAGCAGGCAGGACAAAGTTAGCATTTACTAGAAACTGAAACAAGCAGGCAGGACAAAGTTAGCATTTACTAGACACTGAAACAAGCAGGCAGCTCAAAGTTATCATTGACTAGACACTGAAACAAGCAGGCAGCTCAAAGTTAGCATTTATTAGACTCAAACAAGCAGGCAGGACAAAGTTATCATTTACTAGACACTGAAACAAGCAGGCAGCTCAAAGTTAGCATTTACCAGACACTGAAACAAGCAGGCAGCACAAAGTTATCATTTACCCGACACTGAAACAAGCAGGCAGCTCAAAGTTATCATTTACCCGACACTGAAACAAGCAGGCAGCTCAAAGTTATCATTTACTAGACGCTCAAACAAGCAGGCAGGACAAAGTTAGCATATACTGGACACTGAAACAAGCAGGCAGCTCAAAGTTATCATTTACTAGACGCTCAAACAAGCAGGCAGGACAAAGTTAGCATATACTGGACACTGAAACAAGCAGGCAGCTCAAAGTTATCATTTACTAGACACTGAAACAAGCAGGCAGCACAAAGTTATCATTTACTAGACACTGAAACAAGCAGGCAGGACAAAGTTAGCATTTACTCGACACTGAAACAAGCAGGCAGCTCAAAGTTAGCACTTACTAGACACTGAAACAAGCAGGCAGCTCAAAGTTAGCATTTACTGGACACAAACAAGCAGGCAGGACAAAGTTAGCATTTACTGGACACTGAAACAAGCAGGCAGGACAAAGTTAGCATTTACTAGACACTGAAACAAGCAGGCAGCTCAAAGTTATCATTTACTAGACACTGAAACAAGCAGGCAGCTCAAAGTCAGCATTTACTCGACTCTGAAAGAAGCAGGCAGGACAAAGTTATGATTTACTAGACTCTGAAACAAGCAGGCAGCTCAAAGTTATCATTTACTAGACACTGAAACAAGCAGGCAGCTCAAAGTTAGCATTTACTAGACACTGAATCAAGCAGGCAGGACAAAGTTAGCATTTACTAGACACTGAAACAAGCAGGCAGCTCAAAGTTAGCATTTACTAGACACTGAAACAAGCAGGCAGCTCAAAGTAAGCATTTACTGGACTCTGAAACAAGCAGTCAGGACAAAGTTATGATTTACTAGACTCTGAAACAAGCAGGCAGCTCAAAGTTAGCATTTACTAGACACTGAAACAAGCAGGCAGCTCAAAGTTAGCATTTACGAGACACTGAAACAAGCAGGCAGCTCAAAGTAAGCATTTACGAGACACTGAAACAAGCAGGCAGGACAAAGTTAGCATTTACTAGACTCAAACAAGCAGGCAGCTGAAAGTTAGCATTTACTAGATTCTGAAACAAGCAGGCAGCTCAAAGTTAGCATTTACTAGACACTGAAACAAGCAGGCAGGACAAAGTTATCAGTTACGAGACACTGAAACAAGCAGGCAGCTCAAAGTTAGCATTTACTAGACACTGAAACAAGCAGGCAGGACAAAGTTAGCATTTACTAGACACTGAAACAAGCAGGCAGGACAAAGTTATCATTTACTAGACACTGAAACAAGCAGGCAGCTCAAAGTTAGCATTCACCAGACACTGAAACGAGCAGGCAGCTCAAAGTTAGCATTTACCAGACACTGAAACGAGCAGGCAGCTCAAAGTTAGCTTTTACTAGACACTGAAACAAGCAGGCAGCTCAAAGTTATCATTTACTAGACACTGAAATAAGCAGGCAGCTCAAAGTTAGCATTTACTAGAATCTGAAACAAGCAGGCAGCTCAAAGTTAGCATTTACTAGACACTGAAACAAGCAGGCAGGACAAAGTTAGCATTTACTAGACTCAAACAAGCAGGCAGCTGAAAGTTAGCATTTACTAGTTTCTGAAACAAGCAGGCAGGACAAAGTTATCATTTATTAGACACTGAAACAAGCAGGCAGCTCAAAGTTATCACTTACTAGACACTGAAACAAGCAGGCAACTCAAAGTAAGCAT
This sequence comes from Heterodontus francisci, assembly GCF_036365525.1. Taxonomy (NCBI): domain Eukaryota; kingdom Metazoa; phylum Chordata; class Chondrichthyes; order Heterodontiformes; family Heterodontidae; genus Heterodontus; species Heterodontus francisci. The sequence continues at coordinate 3,556,661 of NC_090397.1, forward strand.
TTACTAGACACTGAAAGAAGCAGGCAGCTCAAAGTTAGCATTTACTAGACTGAAACAAGCAGGCAGCTCAAAGTTATCATTTACTAGACACTGAAACAAGCAGGCAGCTCAAAGTTAGCATTTACTAGACACTGAAACAAGCAGGCAGCTCAAAGTTATCATTTACTAGACACTGAAACAAGCAGGCAGGACAAAGTTAGCATTTACTCGACACTGAAACAAGCAGGCAGCTCAAAGTTAGCATTTACTAGACACTGAAACAAGCAGGCAGCTCAATGTTATCATTTACTAGACACTGAAACAAGCAGGCAGCTCAAAGTTATCATTTACTAGACACTGAAACAAGCAGGCAGCTCAAAGTTAGCATTTACTGGACACTGAAACGAGCAGGCAGGACAAAGTTAGCATTTTCTGGACACTGAAACAAGCAGGCAGGACAAAGTTAGCATTTACTAGACACTGAAACAAGCAGGCAGCTCAAAGTTATCATTTACTAGACACTGAAACAAGCAGGCAGCTCAAAGTCAGCATTTACTCGACTCTGAAAGAAGCAGGCAGCTCAAAGTTAGCATTTACTAGACACTGAATCAAGCAGGCAGCTCAAAGTTATCATTTACTAGACACTGAAACAAGCAGGCAGCGCAAAGTAAGCATTTACTGGACTCTGAAACAAGCAGTCAGGACAAAGTTATGATTTACTAGACTCTGAAACAAGCAGGCAGCTCAAAGTTATCATTTATTAGACACTGAAACAAGCAGGCAGCTCAAAGTTAGCATTTACTAGACACTGAAACAAGCAGGCAGCTCAAAGTTAGCATTTATTAGACACTGAAACAAGCAGGCAGCTCAAAGTTATCATTTACTAGACACTGAAACAAGCAGGCAGGACAAAGTTATCATTTACTAGACTCTGAAACAAGCAGGCAGCTCAAAGTTATCATTTACTAGACACTGAAACAAGCAGGCAGCTCAATGTTAGCATTTATTAGACACTGAAACAAGCCGGCAGGACAAAGTTAGCATTTACTCGACTCTGAAACAAGCAGGCAGCTCAATGTTAGCATTTATTAGACACTGAAACAAGCAGGCAGCTCAAAATTAGCATTTACTAGACACTGAAACAAGCAGGCAGCTCAAAGTTAGCATTTACTAGACACTGAAATAAGCAGGCAGCTCAAAGTTAGCATTTACTAGAATCTGAAACAAGCAGGCAGCTCAAAGTTAGCATTTACTAGACACTGAAACAAGCAGGCAGGACAAAGTTAGCATTTACTAGACTCAAACAAGCAGGCAGCTGAAAGTTAGCATTTACTAGATTCTGAAACAAGCAGGCAGCTCAAAGTTAGCATTTACTAGACACTGAAACAAGCAGGCAGGACAAAGTTATCATTTACGAGACACTGAAACAAGCAGGCAGCTCAAAGTTAGCATTTACTAGACACTGAAACAAGCAGGCAGGACAAAGTTATCATTTACTAGACACTGAAACAAGCAGGCAGCTCAAAGTTAGCGTTTACTAAACACTGAAACCAGCAGGGAGGACAAAGTTAGCATTTACTAGACACTGAAACCAGCAGGCAGCTCAAAGTTATCATTTACTAGACACTGAAACAAGCAGGCAGCTCAAAGTTATCATTTACTAGACACTGAAAAAAGCAGGCAGCTCAAAGTTATCATTGACTAGACACTGAAACAAGCAGGCAGCTCAAAGTTATCATGAACTGGACACAAACAAGCAGGCAGCTCAAGGTTAGCATTTACTTGACACTGAAACAAGCAGGCAGGACAAAGTTAGCATTTACTAGACTCTGAAACAAGCAGGCAGCTCAAAGTTAGCATTTACCAGACACTGAAACGAGCAGGCAGCTCAAAGTTATCATTTACCAGACACTGAAACGAGCAGGCAGCTCAAAGTTATCATTTACCAGACACTGAAACGAGCAGGCAGCTCAAAGTTAGCTTTTACTAGACTCTGAAACAAGCAGGCAGGACAAAGTTATCATTTACTAGCATCTGAAACAAGCAGGCAGCTCAAAGTTATCATTTACTAGACTCTGAAACAAGCAGGAAGGACAAAGTTATCATTTACTAGACACTGAAACAAGCAGGCAGGACAAAGTTATCATTTACTAGACTCTGAAACAAGCAGGCAGCTCAAAGTTATCATTTACTAGACACTGAAACAAGCAGGCAGCTCAAAGTTATCATTTCCTCGACACTGAAACAAGCAGGCAGCTCAAAGTTAGCATTTACTAGACACTGAAACAAGCAGGCAGCTCAAAGTTATCATTTACTAGACACTGAAACAAGCAGGCAGGACAAAGTTAGCATTTACTAGACACTGAAACAAGCAGGCAGGACAAAGTTATCATTTACGAGACTCTGAAACAAGAAGGCAGCTCAAAGTTAGCATTTACTAGACACTGAAACAAGCAGGCTGCTCAAAGTTAGCATTTACTAGACACAGAAACAAGCATGCAGCTCAAAGTTATCATTTACTAGACACTGAAACAAGCAGGCAGGACAAAGTTAGCATTTACAAGACACTGAAACAAGCAGGCAGGACAAAGTTAGCATTTACCAGACACTGAAACAAGCAGGCAGCTCAAAGCTATCCTTTACTAGACACTGAAACAAGCAGGCAGCTCAAAGTTAGCATTTACTAGACACTGAAACAAGCAGGCAGCTCAAAGTTAGCATTTACTAGACACTGAAACAAGCAGGCAGCTCAAAGATATCATTTACTAGACACTGAAACAAGCAGGCAGCTCAAAGTTAGCATTTACTAGACACTGAAACAAGCAGGCAGCTCAAAGTTAGCATTTACTAGACACTGAAACAAGCAGGCAGGACAAAGTTAGCATTTACTAGATACTGAAACAAGCAGGCAGCTCAAAGTTATCATTTACTAGACACTGAAACAAGCAGGCAGCTCAAAGTTAGCATTTACTAGACTCAAACAAGCAGGCAGGACAAAGTTACCATTTACTAGATTCTGAAACAAGCAGGCAGCTCAAAGTTATCATTTGCTAGACACTGAAACAAGCAGGCATCTCAAAGTCAGCATTTACTAGACACTGAAACAAGCAGGCATCTCAAAGTCAGCATTTACTAGACTCTGAAACAAGCAGGCATCTCAAAGTCAGCATTTACTAGTCTCTGAAACAAGCAGGAAGGACAAAGTTATCATTTGCTAGACACTGAAACAAGCAGGCAGGACAAAGTTAGCATTTACTAGATACTCAAACAAGCAGGCAGATCAAAGTTATCATTTACTAGACACTGAAACAAGCAGGCATCTCAAAGTTAGCATTTACTAGACACTGAAACAAGCAGGCAGGGCAAAGTTATCATTTACGAGACTCTAAAACCAGCAGGCAGGACAAAGTTAGCATTTACTAGACTCTGAAACAAGAAGGCAGCTCAAAGTTAGCATTTACTAGACACTGAAACAAGCATGCAGCTCAAAGTTATCATTTACTAGACACTGAAACAAGCAGGCAGCTCAAAGTTATCATTTACTAGACACTGAAACAAGCAGGCAGGACAAAGTTAGCATTTACGAGACTCTAAAACCAGCAGGCAGCTCAAAGTTATCATTTACTGGACACTGAAACAAGCAGGCTGGACAAAGTTATCATTTACTAGACTCTGAAACAAGCAGGCAGCGCAAAGTTATCATTTACTAGACACTGAAACAAGCAGGCAGCTCAATGTTAGCATTTACTAGACACTGAAACAAGCAGGCTGGACAAAGTTAGCATTTACTAGACACTGAAACAAGCAGGCTGGACAAAGTTAGCATTTACTAGACACTGAAACAAGCAGGCAGCTCAAAGTTATCATTTACTAGACACTGAAACAAGCAGGCAGCTCAATGTTATCATTTACTAGACACTGAAACAAGCAGGCTGGACAAAGTTAGCATTTACTGGACACTGAAACAAGCAGGCAGGACAAAGTTAGCATTTACTGGTCTCTGAAACAAGCAGGCAGCTCAAAGTTAGCATTTACTAGACACTGAAACAAGCAGGCAGCTCAAAGTTATCATTTACTAGACACTGAAACAAGCAGGCAGCTCAAAGTTAGCATTTACTAGACACTGAAACAAGCAGGCAGCTCAAAGTTAGCATTTACTAGACACTGAAACAAGCAGGCAGCTCAAAGTTAGCATTTACTAGACACTGAAACAAGCAGGCAGCTCAAAATTAGCATTTACTAGATACTGAAACAAGCAGGCAGCTCAAAGTTAGCATTTACTAGACACTGAAACAAGCAGGCAGCTCAAAGTTAGCATTTACTAGACTCTGAAACAAGCAGGCAGCTCAAAGTTAGCATTTACTAGACTCTGAAACAATCAGGCAGGACAAAGTTATCATTTACTAGACACAAACAAGCAGGCAGGACAAAGTTAGCATTTACTAGACACTGAAACGAGCAGGCAGGACAAAGTTAGCATTTACTAGACACTGAAACCAGCAGGCAGGACAAAGTTATCATTTACTAGACACTGTAACAAGCAGGCAGGACAAAGTTAGCATTTACTAGCATCTGAAACAAGCAGGCAGGACAAAGTTATCATTTACTAGACCCTGAAACAAGCAGGCAGGACAAAGTTATCATTTACTAGACTCTGAAACAAGCAGGCAGGACAAAGTTATCATTTACTCGACACTGAAACAAGCAGGCAGCTCAAAGTTAGCATTTACTAGACACTGAAACAAGCAGGGAGGACAAAGTTAGCATTTACTGGACTCTGAAACAAGCAGGCAGCTCAAAGTTAGCATTTACTAGACACTGAAACAAGAAGGCAGCTCAAAGTTAGCATTTACTAGACACTGAAACAAGCATGCAGCTCAAAGTTATCATTTACTAGACACTGAAACAAGCAGGCAGGACAAAGTTAGCATTTACTAGACTCTGAAACAAGCAGGCAGCTCAAAGTTATCATTTACTAGACACTGAAACAAGCAGGCTGGACAAAGTGATCATTTACTAGACACTGAAACAAGCTGGCAGCTCAAAGTTAGCATTTACTAGACACAAACAAGCAGGCAGCTCAAAGTTAGCATTTATTAGACACTGAAACAAGCAGGCAGCTCAAAGTTATCATTTACTAGACACTGAAACAAGCAGGCAGGACAAAGTTAGCATTTACTAGACTCTGAAACAAGCAGGCAGGACAAAGTTAGCATTTACTAGACACTGAAACTAGCAGGCAGGACAAAGTTATCATTTACGAGACTCTAAAACCAGCAGGCAGGACAAAGTTAGCATTTACGAGACTCTGAAACAAGCAGGCAGGACAAAGTTAGCATTTACTAGACTCTGAAACAAGCAGGCAGCTCAAAGTTATCATTTACTAGACACTGAAACAAGCAGGCAGGACAAAGTTAGCATTTACTAGACTCTGAAACAAGCAGGCAGCTCAATGTTAGCATTTACTAGACACTGAAACAAGCAGGCAGGACAAAGTTAGCATTTACGAGACTCTAAAACCAGCAGGCGGGACAAAGTTATCATTTACTAGACTCTGAAACAAGCAGGCAGCTCAAAGTTATCATTTACTAGACACTGAAACAAGCAGGCAGCTCAAAGCTATCATTTACTGGACACTGAAACAAGCAGGCAGCTCAAAGTTAGCATTTATTAGACACTGAAACAAGCAGGCAGCACAAAGTTATCATTTACTAGACACTGAAACAAGCAGGCAGGACAAAGTTATCATTTACTAGACTCTGAAACAAGCAGGCAGCTCAATGTTAGCATTTACTAAACACTGAAACAAGCAGGCTGGACAAAGTTAGCATTTACTAGACTCTGAAATCAGCAGGCAGCTCAATGTTAGCATTTACTAGACACTGAAACCAGCAGGCAGCTCAATGTTAGCATTTACTGGACACTGAAACAAGCAGGCTGGACAAAGTTATCATTTACTAGACTCTGAAACAAGCAGGCAGCTCAAAGTTATCATTTACTAGACTCTGAAACAAGCAGGCAGCTCAAAGTTATCATTTACTAGACAGTGAAACAAGCAGGCTGGACAAAGTAATCATACTAGACACTGAAACAAGCAGGCAGCACAATGTTAGCATTTACTAGACACTGAAACAAGCAGGCAGCTCAAAGTTAGCATTTACTGGACACTGAAACAAGCAGGCAGTTCAATGTTAGCATTTACTAGACACTGAAACAAGCAGGCTGGACAAAGTTAGCATTTACTAGACTCTGAAACAAGCAGGCAGCTCAAAGTTATCATTTACTAGACACAAACAAGCAGGCAGCTCAATGTTAGCATTTACTAGACTCTGAAACAAGCAGGCAGCTCAATGTTACCATTTACTGGACTCTGAAACAAGCAGGCAGCTCAATGTTAGCATTTACTAGACACTGAAACAAGCAGGCTGGACAAAGTTATCATTTACTAGACTCTGAAACAAGCAGGCAGCTCAATGTTAGCATTTACTAGACACTGAAACAAGCAGGCTGGACAAAGTTAGCATTTACTAGACTCTGAAACAAGCAGGCAGCTCAAAGTTATCATTTACTAGACACTGAAACAAGCAGACAGCTCAAAGTTATCATTTACTAGACACTGAAACAAGCAGGGAGGACAAAGTTAGCATGTACTGGACTCTGAAACAAGCAGGCAGGACAAAGTTATCATTTACTAGACACTGAAACAAGCAGGCAGCTCAAAGTTAGCATTTACTAGACACTGAAACAAGCAGGCAGCTCAAAGTTAGCATTTACTAGACACTGAAACAAGCAGGCAGCTCAAAGTTATCATTTACGAGACACTGAAACAAGCAGGCAGCTCAAAGTTAGCATTTACTAGACACTGAAACAAGCAGGCAGCTCAAAGTTATCATTTACTAGACACTGAAACAAGCAGGCAGGACAAAGTTAGCATTTACTAGACTCTGAAACCTGGAGGCAGGACAAAGTTATCATTTACTAGACACTGAAACGAGCAGGCAGGACAAAGTTAGCATTTACTAGACACTGAAACCAGCAGGCAGGACAAAGTTATCATTTATTAGACACTGTAACAAGCAGGCAGGACAAAGTTAGCATTTACTAGCATCTGAAACAAGCAGGCAGGACAAAGTTATCATTTACTAGACACTGAAACAAGCAGGCAGCTCAAAGTTATCATTTACCAGACACTGAAACAACGAGGCAGGACAAAGTTAGCATTTACTAGACACTGAAACAAGCAGGCAGCTCAAAGTTATCATTTACTAGACTCTAAAACCAGCAGGCAGGACAAAGTTAGCATTTACTAGACTCTGAAACAAGAAGGCAGCTCAAAGTTAGCATTTACTAGACACTGAAACAAGCAGGCAGCTCAAAGTTAGCATTTACTAGACACTGAAACAAGCAGGCAGCTCAATGTTAGCATTTATTAGACACTGAAACAAGCAGGCAGCTCAAAGTTAGCATTTACTAGACACTGAAACAAGCAGGCAGCACAAAGTTAGCATTTACTGGACACTGAAAGAAGCAGGCAGCTCAAAGTTAGCATTTACTGGACTCTGAAACAAGCAGGCAGGACAAAGTTATCATTTACTAGACACTGAAACAAGCAGGCAGCTCAAAGTTAGCATTTACTGGACTCTGAAACAAGCAGGCAGAACAAAGTTATCATTTACTAGACACTGAAACAAGCAGGCAGCTCAAAGTTAGCATTTACTGGACTCTGAAACAAGCAGGCAGCACAAAGTTATCATTTGCTAGACACTGAAACAAGCAGGCAGGACAAAGTTATCATTTACTAGACTCTGAAACCAGCAGGCAGCTCAAAGTTATCATTTACTAGACTCTGAAACAAGCAGGCAGCTCAAAGTTATCATTTACTAGACACTGAAACAAGCAGGCAGCTCAATGTTAGCATTTAATAGACACTGAAACAAGCAGGCTGGACAAAGTTATCATTTACTAGACACTGAAACAAGCAGGCAGCTCAAAGTTATCATTTACTAGACACTGAAACAAGCTGGCAGCTCAAAGTTAGCATTTACTAGACACTGAAACAAGCAGGCAGGACAAAGTTAGCATTTACGAGACTCTAAAACCAGCAGGCGGGACAAAGTTATCATTTACTAGACTCTGAAACAAGCAGGCAGCTCAAAGTTATCATTTACTAGACACTGAAACAAGCAGGCAGCTCAAAGTTAGCATTTATTAGACACTGAAACAAGCAGGCAGCACAAAGTTATCATTTACTAGACACTGAAACAAGCAGGCAGGACAAAGTTATCATTTACTAGACTCTGAAACAAGCAGGCAGCTCAATGTTAGCATTTACTAAACACTGAAACAAGCAGGCTGGACAAAGTTAGCATTTACTAGACTCTGAAATCAGCAGGCAGCTCAAGGTTAGCATTTACTAGACACTGAAACCAGCAGGCAGCTCAATGTTAGCATTTACTGGACACTGAAACAAGCAGGCTGGACAAAGTTATCATTTACTAGACTCTGAAACAAGCAGGCAGCTCAAAGTTATCATTTACTAGACAGTGAAACAAGCAGGCTGGACAAAGTAATCATACTAGACACTGAAACAAGCAGGCAGCACAATGTTAGCATTTACTAGACACTGAAACAAGCAGGCAGCTCAAAGTTATCATTTACTAGACACTGAAACAAGCAGGCAGCTCAAAGTTAGCATTTACTGGACACTGAAACAAGCAGGCAGCTCAATGTTAGCATTTACTAGACACTGAAACAAGCAGGCTGGACAAAGTTAGCATTTACTAGACTCTGAAACAAGCAGGCAGCTCAAAGTTATCATTTACTAGACACAAACAAGCAGGCAGCTCAATGTTAGCATTTACTAGACTCTGAAACAAGCAGGCAGCTCAATGTTACCATTTACTGGACTCTGAAACAAGCAGGCAGCTCAATGTTAGCATTTACTAGACACTGAAACAAGCAGGCAGCGCAAAGTTATCATTTACTAGACACTGAAACAAGCAGGCAGCTCAATGTTAGCATTTACTAGACTCTGAAACAAGCAGGCAGCTCAAAGTTATCATTTACTAGACTCTGAAACAAGCAGGCAGGACAAAGTTATCATTTACTAGACACTGAAACAAGCAGGCAGCTCAAAGTTAGCATTTACTAGACACTGAAACAAGCAGGCAGCTCAAAGTTAGCATTTACTAGACACTGAAACAAGCAGGCAGCTCAAAGTTATCATTTACGAGACACTGAAACAAGCAGGCAGCTCAAAGTTAGCATTTACTAGACACTGAAACAAGCAGGCAGCTCAAAGTTATCATTTACTAGACACTGAAACAAGCAGGCAGGACAAAGTTAGCATTTACTAGACACTGAAACAAGCAGGCAGCTCAAAGTTATCATTTACTAGACTCTGAAACCTGGAGGCAGGACAAAGTTATCATTTACTAGACACTGAAACGAGCAGGCAGGACAAAGTTATCATTTATTAGACACTGTAACAAGCAGGCAGGACAAAGTTAGCATTTACTAGCATCTGAAACAAGCAGGCAGGACAAAGTTATCATTTACTAGACACTGAAACAAGCAGGCAGGACAAAGTTAGCATTTACCAGACAATGAAACAAGCAGGCAGCTCAAAGTTATCATTTACCAGACACTGAAACAACGAGGCAGGACAAAGTTAGCATTTACTAGACACTGAAACAAGCAGGCAGCTCAAAGTTATCATTTACTAGACTCTAAAACCAGCAGGCAGGACAAAGTTAGCATTTACTAGACACTGAAACAAGCAGGCAGCTCAAAGTTAGCATTTACTAGACACTGAAACAAGCAGGCAGCTCAATGTTAGCATTTATTAGACACTGAAACAAGCAGGCAGCTCAAAGTTAGCATTTACTAGACACTGAAACAAGCAGGCAGCACAAAGTTAGCATTTACTGGACACTGAAAGAAGCAGGCAGCTCAAAGTTAGCATTTACTGGACTCTGAAACAAGCAGGCAGGACAAAGTTATCATTTACTAGACACTGAAACAAGCAGGCAGCTCAAAGTTAGCATTTACTGGACTCTGAAACAAGCAGGCAGAACAAAGTTATCATTTACTAGACACTGAAACAAGCAGGCAGCTCAAAGTTAGCATTTACTGGACTCTGAAACAAGCAGGCAGCACAAAGTTATCATTTGCTAGACACTGAAACAAGCAGGCAGGACAAAGTTATCATTTACTAGACTCTGAAACCAGCAGGCAGCTCAAAGTTATCATTTACTAGACACTGAAACAAGCAGGCAGCTCAATGTTAGCATTTACTAGACACTGAAACAAGCAGGCTGGACAAAGTTATCATTTACTAGACAGTGAAACAAGCAGGCAGCTCAATGTTAGCATTTACTAGACACTGAAACAAGCAGGCAGCTCAATGTTAGCATTTAATAGACACTGAAACAAGCAGGCTGGACAAAGTTATCATTTACTAGACACTGAAACAAGCAGGCAGCTCAAAGTTATCATTTACTAGACACTGAAACAAGCTGGCAGCTCAAAGTTAGCATTTACTAGACACTGAAACAAGCAGGCAGCACAAAGTTAGCATTTATTAGACACTGAAACAAGCAGGCAGCACAATGTTTGCATTTACTAGACACTGAAACAAGCAGGCAGCACAAAGTTAGCATTTACTAGACACTGAAAGAAGCAGGCAGCTCAAAGTTAGCATTTACTGGACTCTGAAACAAGCAGGCAGGACAAAGTTATCATTTACTAGACACTGAAACAAGCAGGCAGCTCAAAGTTAGCATTTACTGGACTCTGAAACAAGCAGGCAGCTCAAAGTTAGCATTTACTAGACACTGAAACAAGCAGGCTGGACAAAGTTATCATTTACTAGACTCTGAAACAAGCAGGCAGCTCAAAGTTAGCATTTACTAGACACTGAAACAAGCAGGCTGGACAAAGTTAGCATTTACTAGACTCTGAAACAAGCAGGCAGCTCAAAGTTAGCATTTACTAGACACTGAAACAAACAGGCAGGACAAAGTTATCATTTACTAGACTCTGAAACCAGCAGGCAGGACAAAGTTAGCACTTACTAGACACTGAAACAAGCAGGCAGGACAAAGTTAGCTTTTACTAGACACTGAAACGAGCAGGCAGGACAAAGTTAGCATTTGCGAGACACTGAAACAAGCAGGCAGGACAAAGTTAGCTTTTACTAGACACAGAAACGAGCAGGCAGGACAAAGTTAGCATTTACTAGACACAAACAAGCAGGCAGCTCAATGTTAGCATTTACTAGACTCTGAAACAAGCAGGCAGCTCAATGTTACCATTTACTGGACTCTGAAACAAGCAGGCAGCTCAATGTTAGCATTTACTAGACACTGAAACAAGCAGGCTGGACAAAGTTATCATTTACTAGACTCTGAAACAAGCAGGCAGCGCAAAGTTATCATTTACTAGACACTGAAACAAGCAGGCAGCTCAATGTTAGCATTTACTAGACACTGAAACAAGCAGGCTGGACAAAGTTAGCATTTACTAGACTCTGAAACAAGCAGGCAGCTCAAAGTTATCATTTACTAGACACTGAAACAAGCAGACAGCTCAAAGTTATCATTTACTAGACACTGAAACAAGCAGGCAGGACAAAGTTATCATTTACTAGACACTGAAACAAGCAGGGAGGACAAAGTTAGCATGTACTGGACTCTGAAACAAGCAGGCAGGACAAAGTTATCATTTACTAGACACTGAAACAAGCAGGCAGCTCAAAGTTAGCATTTACTAGACACTGAAACAAGCAGGCAGCTCAAAGTTATCATTTACGAGACACTGAAACAAGCAGGCAGCTCAAAGTTAGCATTTACTAGACACTGAAACAAGCAGGCAGCTCAAAGTTATCATTTACTAGACACTGAAACAAGCAGGCAGGACAAAGTTAGCATTTACTAGACACTGAAACAAGCAGGCAGCTCAAAGTTATCATTTACTAGACTCTGAAACCTGGAGGCAGGACAAAGTTATCATTTACTAGACACTGAAACGAGCAGGCAGGACAAAGTTAGCATTTACTAGACACTGAAACCAGCAGGCAGGACAAAGTTATCATTTACTAGACACTGTAACAAGCAGGCAGGACAAAGTTAGCATTTACTAGCATCTGAAACAAGCAGGCAGGACAAAGTTAGCATTTACCAGACAATGAAACAAGCAGGCAGCTCAAAGTTATCATTTACCAGACACTGAAACAACGAGGCAGGACAAAGTTAGCATTTACTAGACACTGAAACAAGCAGGCAGCTCAAAGTTATCATTTACTAGACTCTAAAACCAGCAGGCAGGACAAAGTTAGCATTTACTAGACTCTGAAACAAGAAGGCAGCTCAAAGTTAGCATTTACTAGACACTGAAACAAGCAGGCAGCTCAAAGTTAGCATTTACTAGACACTGAAACAAGCAGGCAGCACAAAGTTAGCATTTACTGGACACTGAAAGAAGCAGGCAGCTCAAAGTTAGCATTTACTGGACTCTGAAACAAGCAGGCAGGACAAAGTTATCATTTACTAGACACTGAAACAAGCAGGCAGCTCAAAGTTAGCATTTACTGGACTCTGAAACAAGCAGGCAGAACAAAGTTATCATTTACTAGACACTGAAACAAGCAGGCAGCTCAAAGTTAGCATTTACTGGACTCTGAAACAAGCAGGCAGCACAAAGTTATCATTTGCTAGACACTGAAACAAGCAGGCAGGACAAAGTTATCATTTACTAGACTCTGAAACCAGCAGGCAGCTCAAAGTTATCATTTACTAGACTCTGAAACAAGCAGGCTGGACAAAGTTATCATTTACTAGACTCTGAAACAAGCAGGCAGCTCAAAGTTATCATTTACTAGACACTGAAACAAGCAGGCAGCTCAATGTTAGCATTTACTAGACTCTGAAACCAGCAGGCAGCTCAAAGTTATCATTTACTAGACTCTGAAACAAGCAGGCAGCTCAAAGTTATCATTTACTAGACACTGAAACAAGCAGGCAGCTCAATGTTAGCATTTACTAGACACTGAAACAAGCAGGCTGGACAAAGTTATCATTTACTAGACACTGAAACAAGCAGGCAGCTCAAAGTTATCATTTACTAGACACTGAAACAAGCTGGCAGCTCAAAGTTAGCATTTACTAGACACTGAAACAAGCAGGCAGCTCAAAGTTAGCATTTATTAGACACTGAAACAAGCAGGCAGCACAAAGTTAGCATTTACTAGACACTGAAAGAAGCAGGCAGCTCAAAGTTAGCATTTACTGGACTCTGAAACAAGCAGGCAGGACAAAGTTATCATTTACTAGACACTGAAACAAGCAGGCAGCTCAAAGTTAGCATTTACTGGACTCTGAAACAAGCAGGCAGGACAAAGTTATCATTTACCAGACACTGAAACAAGCAGGCAGCTCAAAGTTATCATTTGCTAGACACTGAAACAAGCAGGCAGGACAAAGTTATCATTTACTAGACTCTGAAACAAGCAGGCAGCTCAAAGTTATCATTTACTAGACACTGAAACAAGCAGGCAGCTCAATGTTAGCATTTACTAGACTCTGAAACCAGCAGGCAGCTCAAAGTTATCATTTACTAGACACTGAAACAAGCAGGCAGCTCAATGTCAGCATTTACTAGACACTCAAACAAGCAGGCTGGACAAAGTTATCATTTACTAGACAGTGAAACAAGCAGGCTGGACAAAGTTATCATTTACAAGACACTGAAACAAGCAGGCTGGACAAAGTTATCATTTACTGGACTCTGAAACAAGCAGGCAGCTCAAAGTTATCATTTAATAGACACTGAAACAAGCAGGCAGCTCAAAGTTAGCATTTACTAGACACTGAAACAAGCAGGCAGCTCAATGTTAGCATTTACTAGACACTGAAACAAGCAGGCAGCTCAATGTTAGCATTTACTAGACACTGAAACAAGCCGGGAGCTAAATGTTAGAATTTACTAGACTCTGAAACAAGCAGGCAGCTCAATGTTAGCATTTACTAGACACTGAAACAAGAAGGCTGGACAAAGTTATTATTTAGTAGAGAGTGAAACAAGCAGGCAGCTTAAAGTTATCATTTACTAGAGACTGAAACAAGCAGTCAGCTCAATGTTAGCATTTACTGGACACTGAAACAAGCAGGCAGCTCAATGTTAGAATTTACGAGAGACTGAAACATGAAGGCTGGACAAAGTTATTATTTACTAGACAATGAAAGAAGCAGGCAGCTAAATGTTAGCATTTACGACACACTGAAACAAGCAGGCTGGACAAAGTTAGCATTTACTAGACTCTGAAACAAGCAGGCAGCTCAAAGTTAGCATTTACTAGACACTGAAACAAACAGGCAGGACAAAGTTATCATTTACTAGACTCTGAAACCAGCAGGCAGGACAAAGTTAGCATTTACTAGACACTGAAACAAGCAGGCAGGACAAAGTTAGCTTTTACTAGACACTGAAACGAGCAGGCAGGACAAAGTTATCATTTACTAGACACTGAAACAAGCAGGCAGGACAAAGTTAGCATTTGCGAGACACTGAAACAAGCAGGCAGGACAAAGTTAGCTTTTACTAGACACAGAAACGAGCAGGCAGGACAAAGTTATCATTTACTAGACACTGAAACAAGCAGGCAGCTCAAAGTTAGCATTTACTAGACACTGAAACGAGCAGGCAGGACAAAGTTAGCATTTACTAGACACTGAAACAAGCAGGCAGGACAAAGTTAGCATTTACTAGACTGTGAAACCAGCAGGCAGGACAAAGTTATCATTTACTCGACACTGTAACAAGCAGGCAGGACAAAGTTATCATTTACTAGACACTGAAACAAGCAGGCAGGACAAAGTTATCATTTACTAGACACTGAAACAAGCAGGCAGCTCAATGTTAGCATTTACGACACACTGAAACAAGCAGGCTGGACAAAGTTATCATTTACTAGACTCTGAAACAAGCAGGCAGCTCAAAGTTAGCATTTACTAGACACTGAAACAAGCAGGCTGGACAAAGTTAGCATTTACTAGACTCTGAAACAAGCAGGCAGCTCAAGGTTAGCATTTACTAGACACTGAAACAAACAGGCAGGACAAAGTTATCATTTACTAGACTCTGAAACCAGCAGGCAGGACAAAGTTAGCATTTACTAGACACTGAAACAAGCAGGCAGGACAAAGTTAGCTTTTACTAGACACTGAAACGAGCAGGCAGGACAAAGTTATCATTTACTAGACACTGAAACAAGCAGGCAGGACAAAGTTAGCATTTGCGAGACACTGAAACAAGCAGGCAGGACAAAGTTAGCTTTTACTAGACACTGAAACGAGCAGGCAGGACAAAGTTATCATTTACTAGACACTGAAACAAGCAGGCAGCTCAAAGTTAGCATTTACTAGACACTGAAACGAGCAGGCAGGACAAAGTTAGCATTTGCGAGACTCTAAAACGAGCAGGCAGGACAAAGTTAGCATTTACTAGACACTGAAACAAGCAGGCAGGACAAAGTTAGCATTTACTAGACTGTGAAACCAGCAGGCAGGACAAAGTTATCATTTACTCGACACTGTAACAAGCAGGCAGGACAAAGTTATCATTTACTAGACACTGAAACAAGCAGGCAGGACAAAGTTAGCATTTACTAGACACTGAAACAAGCAGGCAGCTCAAAGTTATCATTTACTAGACACTGAAACAAGCAGGCAGCTCAAAGTTATCATTTACTAGACACTGAAACAAGCAGGCAGCTCAAAGTTATCATTTACTAGACACTGAAACAAGCAGGCAGCTCAAAGTTAGCATTTACTAGACACTGAAACAAGCAGGCAGCTCAAAGTTAGCATTTACTAGACACTGAAACAAGCAGGCAGGACAAAGTGAGCATTTACTAGACACTGAAACAAGCAGGCAGCTCAAAGTTATCATTTACTAGACTCTGAAACAAGCAGGCAGGACAAAGTTATTATTTACTCGACTCTGAAACCAGCAGGCAGGACAAAGTTATCATTTACTAGACACTGAAACAAGCAGGCAGCTCAAAGTTAGCATTTACTAGACACTGAAACGAGCAGGCAGGACAAAGTTAGCATTTACTAGCATCTGAAACAAGCAGGCAGGACAAAGTTATCATTTACTAGACACTGAAACAAGCAGGCAGCTCAAAGTTATCATTTACTGGACACTGAAACAACCAGGCAGGACAAAGTTAGCAATTACTAGACACTGAAAACAGCAGGCAGCTCAAAGTTAGCATTTACTAGACACTGAAACAAGCAGGCAGCTCAAAGTTATCATTTACTAGACACTGAAACAAGCAGGCAGGACAAAGTTAGCTTTTACTAGACACTGAAACAAGCAGGCAGCTCAAAGTTATCCTTTACTAGACACTGAAAGAAGCAGGCAGGACAAAGTTATCATTTACTAGACACTGAAACAAGCAGGCAGGACAAAGTGATCATTTACTAGACACTGAAACGAGCAGGCAGGACAAAGTTATCATTTACTGGACACTGAAACAAGCAGGCAGCTCAAAGTTAGCATTTACTAGACACTGAAACAAGCAGGCAGCTCAAAGTGATCATTTACTAGACACTGAAACGAGCAGGCAGCTCAAAGTTATCATTTACTAGACACTGAAACAAGCAGGCAGCTCAAAGTTAGCATTTACTAGACACTGAAACAAGCAGGCAGCTCAAAGTTAGCATTTACTAGACACTGAAACAAGCAGGCAGGACAAAGTTAGCATTTACTAGACACTGAAACAAGCAGGCAGCTCAAAGTTATCATTTACTAGACACTGAAACAAGCAGGAAGCTCAAAGTTAGCATTTACTAGACATTGAAACAAGCAGGCAGCTCAAAGTTAGCATTTACCAGACTCTGATCCAGCAGGCAGGACAAAGTTATCATTTACTAGACACTGAAACGAGCAGGCAGGACAAAGTTAGCATTTACTAGACACTGAAACAAGCAGGCAGCTCAAAGTTAGCATTTACTAGACACTAACAAGCAGGCAGGACAAAGTTAGCATTTACTAGCATCTGAAACAAGCAGGCAGCTCAAAGTTATCATTTACTGGACACTGAAACAACCAGGCAGGACAAAGTTAGCAATTACTAGACACTGAAACAAGCAGGCAGGACAAAGTTATCATTTACTAGACACTGAAACAAGCAGGCAGCTCAAAGTTAGCATTTACTGGACACTGAAACGAGCAGGCAGGACAAAGTTAGCATTTGCGAGACTCTGAAACAAGAAAGGCAGCTCAAAGTTAGCATTTACTAGACACTGAAACAAGCAGGCAGCTCAAAGTTATCATTTACTAGACACTGAAACAAGCAGGCAGCTCAAAGTTATCATTTACTAGACACTGAAACAAGCAGGCAGCTCAAAGTTATCATTTACTGGACACTGAAACAACCAGGCAGGACAAAGTTAGCAATTACTAGACACTGAAACAAGCAGGCAGCTCAAAGTTATCATTTACTGGACTCTGAAACAAGAAGGCAGCTCAAAGTTATCATTTACTAGACACTGAAACAAGCAGGCAGCTCAAAGTTAGCATTTACTAGACTCTGAAACAAGCAGGCAGGACAAAGTTAGCATTTAATAGACACTGAAACAATCAGGCAGGACAAAGTTATCATTTACTGGACACTGAAACAAGCAGGCAGCTCAAAGTTAGCATTTACTAGACACTGAAACAAGCAGGCAGCTCAAAGTTATCATTTACTAGACACTGAAACAAGCAGGCAGGACAAAGTTAGCATTTACTAGACTCTGAAACAAGCAGGCAGCTCAAAGTTATCATTTACTAGACACTGAAACAAGCAGGCAGCTCAATGTTAGCATCTATTAGACACTGAAACAAGCAGGCAGCTCAAAGTTATCATTTACTAGACACTGAAAGAAGCAGGCAGGACAAAGTTAGCATTTACTAGACACTGAAACAAGCAGGCAGCTCAATGTTAGCATTTACGAGACTCTAAAACCAGCAGGCAGGACAAAGTGATCATTTACTAGACACTGAAACGAGCAGGCAGGACAAAGTTATCATTTACTGGACACTGAAACAAGCAGGCAGCTCAAAGTTAGCATTTACTAGACACTGAAACAAGCAGGCAGCTCAAAGTGATCATTTACTAGACACTGAAACGAGCAGGCAGCTCAAAGTTATCATTTACTAGACACTGAAACAAGCAGGCAGCTCAAAGTTAGCATTTACTAGACACTGAAACAAGCAGGCAGCTCAAAGTTAGCATTTACTAGACACTGAAACAAGCAGGCAGGACAAAGTTAGCATTTACTAGACACTGAAACAAGCAGGCAGCTCAAAGTTATCATTTACTAGACACTGAAACAAGCAGGAAGCTCAAAGTTAGCATTTACTAGACATTGAAACAAGCAGGCAGCTCAAAGTTAGCATTTACCAGACTCTGATCCAGCAGGCAGGACAAAGTTATCATTTACTAGACACTGAAACGAGCAGGCAGGACAAAGTTAGCATTTACTAGACACTGAAACAAGCAGGCAGCTCAAAGTTAGCATTTACTAGACACTAACAAGCAGGCAGGACAAAGTTAGCATTTACTAGCATCTGAAACAAGCAGGCAGCTCAAAGTTATCATTTACTGGACACTGAAACAACCAGGCAGGACAAAGTTAGCAATTACTAGACACTGAAACAAGCAGGCAGGACAAAGTTATCATTTACTAGACACTGAAACAAGCAGGCAGCTCAAAGTTAGCATTTACTGGACACTGAAACGAGCAGGCAGGACAAAGTTAGCATTTGCGAGACTCTAAAACGAGCAGGCAGGACAAAGTTAGCATTTACTAGACACTGAAACAAGCAGGCAGGACAAAGTTAGCATTTACTAGACTGTGAAACCAGCAGGCAGAACAAAGTTATCATTTACTAGACACTAACAAGCAGGCAGGACAAAGTTATCATTTACTAGACTCTGAAACAAGCAGGCAGGACAAAGTTAGCATTTACTAGACACTGAAACAAGAAGGCAGCTCAAAGTTAGCATTTACTGGACACTGAAACAAGCAGGCAGCTCAAAGTTATCATTTACTAGACACTGAAACAAGCAGGCAGCTCAAAGTTATCATTTACTGGACACTGAAACAACCAGGCAGGACAAAGTTAGCAATTACTAGACACTGAAACAAGCAGGCAGCCAAAAGTTATCATTTACTGGACTCTGAAACAAGAAGGCAGCTCAAAGTTATCATTTACTAGACTCTGAAACAAGCAGGCAGGACAAAGTTATCATTTACTGGACACTGAAACAAGCAGGCAGCTCAAAGTTAGCATTTACTAGACACTGAAACAAGCAGGCAGCTCAAAGTTATCATTTACTAGACACTGAAACAAGCAGGCAGGACAAAGTAATCATTTACTAGACACTGAAACAAGCAGGCAGGACAAAGTTAGCATTTACTAGACTCTGAAACAAGCAGGCAGCTCAAAGTTATCATTTACTAGACACTGAAACAAGCAGGCAGCTCAAAGTTAGCATTTACTGGACACTGAAACAAGCAGGCAGCTCAATGTTAGCATCTATTAGACACTGAAACAAGCAGGCAGCTCAAAGTTAGCATTTACTCGACACTGAAACAAGCAGGCAGCTCAATTTTCGCATCTATTAGACACTGAAACAAGCAGGCAGCTCAAAGTTAGCATTTACTAGACACTGAAACAAGCAGGCAGCTCAAAGTTAGCATTTACGAGACACTGAAACAAGCAGGCAGTTCAATGTTAGCATCTATTAGACACTGAAACAAGCAGGCAGCTCTAAGTTAGCATTTACTAGACTCTGAAACACGCAGGCAGGACAAAGTTAGCATTTACTAGACACTGAAACAAGCAGGCAGCTCAAAGTTATCATTTACTGGACACTGAAACAAGCAGGCAGGACAAAGTTATCATTTACTAGACTCTGAAACAAGAAGGCAGCTCAAAGTTAGCATTTACGAGACTCTAAAACCAGCAGGCAGGACAAAGTTATCATTTACTGGACACTGAAACAAGCAGGCAGCTCAAAGTTATCATTTACTAGACTCTGATCCAGCAGGCAGGACAAAGTTATCATTTACTAGACACTGAAACAAGCAGGCAGCTCAAAGTTAGCATTTACTAGACACTGAAACAACCATGCAGGACAAAGTTATCATTTACTAGACACTAACAAGCAGGCAGGACAAAGTTAGCATTTACTAGCATCTGAAACAAGCAGGCAGGACAAAGTTATCATTTACTAGACACTGAAACAAGCAGGCAGGACAAAGTTATCATTTACTAGACTCTGAAACAAGAAAGGCAGCTCAAAGTTAGCATTTACTAGACACTGAAACAAGCAGGCAGGACAAAGTTAGCATTTACTAGACACTGAAACAAGCAGGCAGCTCAAAGTTATCATTTACTCGACACTGAAACAAGAAGGCAGCTCAAAGTTAGCATTTACTAGACACTGAAACAAGCAGGCAGCTCAAAGTTATCATTTACTAGACACTGAAACAAGCAGGCAGCTCAAAGTTATCATTTACTAGACACTGAAACAACCAGGCAGGACAAAGTTAGCAATTACTGGACACTGAAACAAGCAGGCAGCTCAAAGTTATCATTTACTGGACTCTGAAACAAGAAGGCAGCTCAAAGTTATCATTTACTAGACACTGAAACAAGCAGGCAGCTCAAAGTTAGCATTTACTAGACTCTGAAACAAGCAGGCAGGACAAAGTTAGCATTTAATAGACACTGAAACAATCAGGCAGGACAAAGTTATCATTTACTGGACACTGAAACAAGCAGGCAGCTCAAAGTTAGCATTTACTAGACACTGAAACAAGCAGGCAGCTCAAAGTTATCATTTACTAGACACTGAAACAAGCAGGCAGGACAAAGTTATCATTTACTAGACACTGAAACAAGCAGGCAGGACAAAGTTAGCATTTACTAGACTCTGAAACAAGCAGGCAGCTCAAAGTTATCATTTACTAGACACTGAAACAAGCAGGCAGCTCAAAGTTAGCATTTACTGGACACTGAAACAAGCAGGCAGCTCAATGTTAGCATCTATTAGACACTGAAACAAGCAGGCAGGACAAAGTTAGCATTTACTAGACACTGAAACAAGCAGGCAGCTCAATGTTAGCATCTATTAGACACTGAAACAAGCAGGCAGCTCAAAGTTAGCATTTACTCGACACTGAAACAAGCAGGCAGCTCAAAGTTAGCATTTACTAGACACTGAAACAAGCAGGCAGCTCAAAGTTAGCATTTACGAGACACTGAAACAAGCAGGCAGTTCAATGTTAGCATCTATTAGACACTGAAACAAGCAGGCAGCTCAAAGTTAGCATTTACTAGACTCTGAAACAAGCAGGCAGCTCAAAGTTAGCATTTACTAGACTCTGAAACAAGCAGGCAGGACAAAGTTAGCATTTACTAGACACTGAAACAAGCAGGCAGCTCAAAGTTATCATTTACTGGACACTGAAACAAGCAGGCAGGACAAAGTTATCATTTACTAGACTCTGAAACAAGAAGGCAGCTCAAAGTTAGCATTTACTAGACACTGAAACAAGCTGGCAGCTCAAAGTTAGCATTTACGAGACTCTAAAACCAGCAGGCAGGACAAAGTTATCATTTACTGGACACTGAAACAAGCAGGCAGCTCAAAGTTATCATTTACTAGACACTGAAACAAGCAGGCAGGACAAACTTAGCATTTACTAGACACTGAAACGAGCAGGCAGGACAAAGTTATCATTTACTAGACACTGAAACAAGCAGGCAGCTCAAAGTTAGCATTTACTGGACACTGAAACGAGCAGGCAGGACAAAGTTAGCATTTGCGAGACTCTAAAACGAGCAGGCAGGACAAAGTTAGCATTTACTAGACACTGAAACAAGCAGGCAGGACAAAGTTAGCATTTACTAGACACTGAAACAAGCAGGCAGAACAAAGTTATCATTTACTAGACACTAACAAGCAGGCAGGACAAAGTTATCATTTACTAGACACTGAAACAAGCAGGCAGGACAAAGTTATCATTTACTAGACACTGAAACAAGCAGGCAGCTCAAAGTTAGCATTTACGAGACTCTAAAACCAGCAGGCAGGACAAAGTTATCATTTACTGGACACTGAAACCAGCAGGCAGCTCAAAGTTATCATTTATTAGACACTGAAACAAGCAGGCAGCTCAATGTCAGCATTTACTAGACAAAGTTATCATTTACTAGACAGTGAAACAAGCAGGCAGCTCAATGTTAGCATTTACTAGACAGTGAAACAAGCAGGCAGCTCAATGTTAGCATTTACTAGACACTGAAACAAGCAGGCTGGACAAAGTTATCATTTACTAGACACTGAAACAAGCAGGCAGCTCAATGTTAGCATTTACTAGACACTGAAACAAGCAGGCTGGACAAAGTTATCATTTACTAGACTCTGAAACAAGCAGGCAGCTCAAAGTTAGCATTTACTAGACACTGAAACAAGCAGGCAGCTCAATGTTAGCATTTACTAGACACTGAAACAAGCAGGCAGCTCAATGTTAGCATTTACTAGACACTGAAACAAGCAGGCTGGACAAAGTTAGCATTTACTAGACACTGAAACAAGCAGGCAGCTCAATGTTATCATTTACTAGACACTGAAACAAGCAGGCAGCTCAAAGTTATCATTTACTAGACACTGAAACAAGCAGGCAGCTCAATGTTAGCTTTTACTAGACACAAACAAGCAGGCAGCTCAAAGTTAGCATTTACTAGACACTGAAACAAGCAGGCTGGGCAAAGTTAGCATTTACTAGACTCTGAAACAAGCAGGCAGCTCAAAGTTAGCATTTACTAGACACTGAAACAAACAGGCAGGACAAAGTTGTCATTTACTAGACTCTGAAACCAGCAGGCAGGACAAAGTTAGCATTTACTAGACACTGAAACAAGCAGGCAGGACAAACTTAGCATTTACTAGACACTGAAACAAGCAGGCAGGACAAAGTTAGCTTTTACTAGACACTGAAACAAGCAGGCAGGACAAAGTTAGCATTTGCGAGACACTGAAACAAGTAGGCAGGACAAAGTTAGCTTTTACTAGACACTGAAACGAGCAGGCAGGACAAAGTTATCATTTACTAGACACTGAAACAAGCAGGCAGCTCAAAGTTAGCATTTACTAGACACTGAAACGAGCAGGCAGGACAAAGTTAGCATTTGCGAGACTCTAAAACGAGCAGGCAGGACAAAGTTAGCATTTACTAGACTGTGAAACCAGCAGGCAGGACAAAGTTATCATTTACTCGACACTGTAACAAGCAGGCAGGACAAAGTTATCATTTACTAGACACTGAAACAAGTAGGCAGGACAAAGTTATCATTTACTGGACACTGAAACAAAAAGGCAGCTCAAAGTTAGCATTTACTAGACACTGAAACAAGCAGGCAGCTCAAAGTTATCATTTACTAGACACTGAAACAAGCAGGCAGCTCAAAGTTATCATTTACTAGACACTGAAACAAGAAGGCAGCTCAAAGTTAGCATTTACTAGACACTGAAACAAGCAGGCAGCTCAAAGTTATCATTTACTAGACACTGAAACAAGCAGGCAGGACAAAGTTATCATTTACTAGACTCTGAAACAAGCAGGCAGCTCAAAGTTATCATTTACTAGACACTGAAACAAGCAGGCAGCTCAAAGTTAGCATTTACTAGACACTGAAACAAGCAGGCAGCTCAAAGTTAGCATTTACTAGACACTGAAACAAGCAGGCAGCTCAAAGTTAGCATTTACTAGACACTGAAACAAGCAGGCAGCTCAAAGTTATCATTTACAAGACACTGAAACAAGCAGGCAGCTCAAAGTTATCATTTACTAGACTCTGAAACAAGCAGGCAGGACAAAGTTATCATTTACTCGACTCTGAAACCAGCAGGCAGGACAAAGTTATCATTTACTAGACACTGAAACAAGCAGGCAGCTCAAAGTTAGCATTTACTAGACACTGAAACGAGCAGGCAGGACAAAGTTAGCATTTACTAGCATCTGAAACAAGCAGGCAGCTCAAAGTTATCATTTACTAGACACTGAAACAAGAAGGCAGCTCAAAGTTAGCATTTACTAGACACTGAAACAAGCAGGCAGCTCAAAGTTATCATTTACTGGACACTGAAACAACCAGGCAGGACAAAGTTAGCAATTACTAGACACTGAAAGCAGCAGGCAGCTCAAAGTTAGCATTTACTAGACACTGAAACAAGCAGGCAGCTCAAAGTTATCATTTACTAGACTCTGAAACAAGCAGGCAGGACAAAGTTAGCATTTACTAGACACTGAAAGAAGCAGGCAGGACAAAGTTATCATTTACTAGACACTGAAACGAGCAGGCAGGACAAAGTTATTATTTACTGGACACTGAAACAAGCAGGCAGCTCAAAATTATCATTTACTAGACACTGAAACAAGCAGGCAGCTCAAAGTTAGCATTTACTAGACACTGAAACAAGCAGGCAGCTCAAAGTTAGCATTTACTAGACACTGAAACAAGCAGGCAGGACAAAGTTAGCATTTACTAGACACTGAAACAAGCAGGAAGCTCAAAGTTAGCATTTACTAGACATTGAAACAAGCAGGCAGCTCAAAGTTATCATTTACTAGACTCTGAAACAAGCAGGCAGCTCAAAGTTAGCATTTACCAGACTCTGAAACAAGCAGGCAGCTCAAAGTTATCATTTACTAGACTCTGATCCAGCAGGCAGGACAAAGTTATCATTTACTAGACACTGAAACAAGCAGGCAGCTCAAAGTTAGCATTTACTGGACACTGAAACGAGCAGGCAGGACAAAGTTAGCATTTACTAGACACTGAAACAAGCAGGCAGCTCAAAGTTAGCATTTACTAGACACTGAAACAAGCAGGCAGGACAAAGTTATCATTTACTAGACACTAACAAGCAGGCAGGACAAAGTTAGCATTTACTAGCATCTGAAACAAGCAGGCAGGACAAAGTTATCATTTACTAGACTCTGAAACAAGAAGGCAGCTCAAAGTTAGCATTTACTAGACACTGAAACAAGCAGGCAGCTCAAAGTTAGCATTTACTGGACACTGAAACGAGCAGGCAGGACAAAGTTAGCATTTGCGAGACTCTAAAACGAGCAGGCAGGACAAAGTTAGCATTTACTAGACACTGAAACAAGCAGGCAGGACAAAGTTAGCATTTACTAGACTGTGAAACCAGCAGGCAGAACAAAGTTATCATTTACTAGACGCTAACAAGCAGGCAGGACAAAGTTAGCATTTACTAGCATCTGAAACAAGCAGGCAGGACAAAGTTATCACTTACTGGACTCTGAAACAAGAAGGCAGCTCAAAGTTAGCATTTACTAGACACTGAAACAAGCAGGCAGCTCAAAGTTATCATTTACTCGACACTGAAACAAGAAGGCAGGTCAAAGTTAGCATTTACTAGACACTGAAACAAGCAGGCAGCTCAAAGTTATCATTTACTAGACACTGAAACAAGCAGGCAGCTCAAAGTTATCATTTACTGGACACTGAAACAACCAGGCAGGACAAAGTTAGCAATTACTGGACACTGAAACAAGCAGGCAGCTCAAAGTTATCATTTACTAGACTCTGAAACAAGAAGGCAGCTCAAAGTTATCATTTACTAGACACTGAAACAAGCAGGCAGCTCAAAGTTAGCAATTACTAGACACTGAAACAAGCATGCAGCTCAAAGTTATCATTTACTAGACTCTGAAACAAGCAGGCAGGACAAAGTTAGCATTTACTAGACACTGAAACAAGCAGGCAGGACAAAGTTATCATTTACTAGACACTGAAACAACCAGGCAGGACAAAGTTATCATTTACTAGACACTGAAACAAGCAGGCAGG
Organism: Heterodontus francisci; assembly: GCF_036365525.1. NCBI lineage: Eukaryota > Metazoa > Chordata > Chondrichthyes > Heterodontiformes > Heterodontidae > Heterodontus > Heterodontus francisci. The sequence goes on from NC_090397.1 coordinate 3,582,581, forward strand.
ACAAAGTTAGCATTTACTAGACACTGAAACAAGCAGGCAGCACAAAGTTAGCATTTACGAGACTCTAAAACCAGCAGGCAGGACAAAGTTATCATTTACTAGACTCTGAAACAAGCAGGCAGCTCAAAGTTAGCATTTACTAGACACTGAAACAAGCAGGCAGCTCAAAGTTAGCATTTACTGGACACTGAAACAAGCAGGCAGCTCAATGTTAGCATCTATTAGACACTGAAACAAGCAGGCAGCTCAAAGTTATCATTTACTAGACACTGAAACAAGCAGGCAGTTCAAAGTTAGCATTTACTAGACTCTGAAACAAGCAGGCAGGACAAAGTTAGCATTTACTAGACACTGAAACAAGCAGGCAGCTCAAAGTTATCATTTACTGGACACTGAAACAACCAGGCAGGACAAAGTTATCATTTACTAGACTCTGAAACAAGAAGGCAGCTCAAAGTTAGCATTTACTAGACACTGAAACAAGCTGGCAGGACAAAGTTAGCATTTACGAGACTCTAAAACCAGCAGGCAGGACAAAGTTATCATTTACTGGACACTGAAACAAGCAGGCAGCTCAAAGTTAGCATTTACTGGACACTGAAACAAGCAGGCAGCTCAAAGTTAGCATTTACTAGTCACTGAAACAAGCAGGCAGCTCAATGTTAGAATTTTTAGACACTGAAACAAGCAGGCAGCTCAAAGTTAGCATTTACTAGACACTGAAACAAGAAGGCAGCTCAAAGTTAGCATCTATTAGACACTGAAACAAGCAGGCAGCTCAAAGTTATCATTTACTAGACACTGAAACAAGCAGGCAGGACAAAGTTAGCATTTACTAGACACTGAAACAAGCAGGCAGCTCAATGTTAGCATCTATTAGACACAAACAAGCAGGCAGCTCAATGTTAGCATCTATTAAACACTGAAACAAGCAGGCAGCTCAAAGTTAGCATTTACGAGACACTGAAACAGGCAGGCAGTTCAATGTTAGCATCTATTAGACTCTGAAACAAGCAGGCAGCTCAAAGTTATCATTTACTGGACACTGAAACAACCAGGCAGGACAAAGTTATCATTTACTAGACACTGAAACAAGCAGGCAGGACAAAGTTATCATTTACTAGACTCTGAAACAAGAAGGCAGCTCAAAGTTAGCATTTACTAGACACTGAAACAAGCTGGCAGCTCAAAGTTATCATTTACTAGAGACTGAAACAAGCAGGCAGGACAAAGTTAGCATTTACGAGACTCTAAAACCAGCAGGCAGGACAAAGTTATCATTTACTGGACACTGAAACAAGCAGGCAGCTCAAAGTTAGCATTTACTAGACACTGAAACAAGCAGGCAGCTCAAAGTTAGCATTTACTAGACACTGAAACAAGCAGGCAGCACAAAGTTAGCATTTGCTAGACACTGAAACAAGCAGGCAGCTCAAAGTTAGCATTTACTCGTCACTGAAACAAGCAGGCAGCTCAATGTTAGAATTTTTAGACACTGAAACAAGCAGGCAGCTCAAAGTTAGCATTTACTAGACACTGAAACAAGCAGGCAGCTCAAAGTTATCATTTACTAGACTCTGAAACAAGCAGGCAGGACAAAATTAGCATTTACTAGACACTGAAACAAGCAGGCAGCTCAAAGTTAGCATTTACTAGACACTGAAACAAGCAGGCAGCACAAAGTTAGCATTTACTAGACACTGAAACAAGCATGCAGGACAAAGTTAGCATTTACTAGACACTGAAACAAGCAGGCAGCTCAAAGTTTGCATTTACTAGACTCTGAAACAAGCAGGCAGGACAAAGTTAGCATTTACTAGACACTGAAACAAGCAGGCAGCACAAAGTTAGCATTTACTAGACACTGAAACAAGCAGGCAGGACAAAGTGAGCATTTACTAGACACTGAAACAAGCAGGCAGCACAAAGTTAGCATTTACGAGACACTGAAACAAGAAGGCAGCTCAAAGTTATCATTTACGAGACACTGAAACAAGCAGGCAGCTCAAAGTTATCATTTACTGGACACTGAAACAACCAGGCAGGACAAAGTTAGCAATTACTGGACACTGAAACAAGCAGGCAGCTCAAAGTTATCATTTACTAGACTCTGAAACAAGAAGGCAGCTCAAAGTTAGTATTTACTAGACTCTGAAACAAGCAGGCAGGACAAAGTTAGCATTTACTAGACACTGAAACAAGCAGGCAGCACAAAGTTAGCATTTACGAGACTCTAAAACCAGCAGGCAGGACAAAGTTATCATTTACTAGACTCTGAAACAAGCAGGCAGCTCAAAGTTAGCATTTACTAGACACTGAAACAAGCAGGCAGCTCAAAGTTAGCATTTACTAGACACTGAAACAAGCAGGGAGCTCAAAGTTAGCATCTATTAGACACTGAAACAAGCAGGCAGGACAAAGTTAGCATTTACTAGACACTGAAACAAGCAGGCAGCTCAATGTTAGCATCTATTAGACACTGAAACAAGCATGCAGCTCAAAGTTAGCATTTACTAGACACTGAAACAAGCAGGCAGGACAAAGTTAGCATTTACGAGACTCTAAAACCAGCAGGCAGGACAAAGTTATCATTTACTGGACGCTGAAACAAGCAGGCAGCTCAAAGTTAGCATTTACTAGACACTGAAACAAGCAGGCAGCACAAAGTTAGCATTTACTAGACACTGAAACAAGCAGGCAGCTCAAAGTTATCATTTACTGGACACTGAAACAACCAGGCAGCTCAATGTTAGCATCTATTAGACACTGAAACAAGCAGGCAGCTCAAAGTTAGCATTTACTAGACTCTGAAACAAGCAGGCAGGACAAAGTTAGCATTTACTAGACACTGAAACAAGCAGGCAGCTCAAAGTTATCATTTACTGGACACTGAAACAAGCAGGCAGCTCAAAGTTATCATTTACTAGAATCTGAAATAAGAAGGCAGCTCAAAGTTAGCATTTACTAGACACTGAAACAAGCTGGCAGCTCAAAGTTATCATTTACTAGAGACTGAAACAAGCAGGCAGGACAAAGTTAGCATTTACGAGACTCTAAAACCAGCAGGCAGGACAAAGTTATCATTTACTGGACACAAACAAGCAGGCAGCTCAAAGTTAGCATTTACTAGACACTGAAACAAGCAGGCAGCTCAAAGTTAGCATTTACTAGACACTGAAACAAGCAGGCAGCACAAAGTTTGCATTTGCTAGACACTGAAACAAGCAGGCAGCTCAAAGTTATCATTTACTAGACACTGAAACAAGCAGGCAGGACAAAGTTAGCATTTACTAGACACTGAAAAAAGCAGGCAGCTCAAAGTTATCATTTACTAGACTCTGAAACAAGCAGGCAGGACAAAGTTAGCATTTACTAGACACTGAAACAAGCAGGCAGGACAAAGTTAGCATTTACTAGACACTGAAACAAGCAGGCAGCTCAAAGTTAGCATTTACTAGACACTGAAACAAGCAGGCAGCTCAAAGTTAGCATTTACGAGACACTGAAACAAGCAGGCAGCTCAAAGTTAGCATTTACTAGACACTGAAACAAGCAGGCAGCTCAAAGTTTGCATTTACTAGACTCCGAAATAAGCAGGCAGGACAAAGTTAGCATTTACTAGACACTGAAACAAGCAGGCAGCACAAAGTTAGCATTTACTAGACACTGAAACAAGCAGGCAGCTCAAAGTTATCATTTACTAGACTCTGAAACAAGCAGGCAGCTCAAAGTTAGCATTTACTAGACTCTGAAACAAGCAGGCAGGACAAAGTTAGCATTTACTAGACACTGAAACAAGCAGGCAGCTCAAAGTTAGCATTTACTAGACTCTGAAACAAGCAGGCAGGACAAAGTTAGCCTTTACGAGACACTGAAACAAGCAGGCAGCTCAAAGTTATCATTTACTGGACACTGAAACAACCAGGCAGGACAAAGTTAGCAATTACCAGACACTGAAACAAGCAGGCAGCTCAAAGTTAGCATTTACTAGACACTGAAACAAGCAGGCAGCTCAAAGTTAGCATTTACTAGACACTGAAACAAGCATGCAGCTCAAAGTTATCATTTACTAGAGACTGAAACAAGCAGGCAGGACAAAGTTAGCATTTACGAGACTCTAAAACCAGCAGGCAGGACAAAGTGATCATTTACTAGACACTGAAACAAGCAGGCAGCTCAAAGTTAGCATTTACTAGACACTGAAACAAGCAGGCAGCTCAAAGTTAGCATTTACTAGACACTGAAACAAGCAGGCAGCACAAAGTTAGCATTTACTAGACACTGAAACAAGCAGGCAGCTCAATGTTAGCATTTATTAGACACTGAAACAAGCAGGCAGCTCAAAGTTAGCATTTACTAGACACTGAAACAAGCAGGCAGCACAAAGTTAGCATTTACTAGACACTGAAACAAGCAGGCAGGACAAAGTTAGCATTTACGAGACTCTAAAACCAGCAGGCAGGACAAAGTGATCATTTACTAGACACTGAAACAAGCAGGCAGGACAAAGTTATCATTTACTGGACTCTGAAACAAGCAGGCAGCTCAAAGTTATCATTTACTAGACCCTGAAACAAGCAGGCAGCTCAAAGTTAGCATTTACTAGACACTGAAACAAGCAGGCAGCACAAAGTTACCATTTACTAGACACTGAAACAAGCAGGCAGCTCAAAGTTATCATTTACTAGACTCTGAAACAGGCAGGCAGCTCAAAGTTATCATTTACTAGACTCTGAAACAAGCAGGCAGCTCAAAGTTAGCATTTACTAGACTCTGAAACAAGCAGGCAGCTCGAAGTGATCATTTACTAGACACTGAAACAAGCAGGCAGCTCAAAGTTTACATTTACTAGACTCTGAAACGAGCAGGCAGGACAAAGTTAGCATTTGCTAGACACTGAAACAAGCAGGCAGCTCAAAGTTAGCATTTACTAGACTCAAACAAGCAGGCAGCTCAAAGTTAGCATCTACTAGACACTGAAACAAGCAGGCAGCTCAAAGTTATCATTTACTAGAAACTGAAACAAGCAGGCAGGACAAAGTTACGATTTACTAGACACTGAAACAAGCAGGCAGCTCAAAGTTATCATTCACTAGACTCTGAAACAAGCAGGCAGCTCAAAGTTAGCATTTACTAGACACTGAAACAAGCAGGCAGGACAAAGTTATCATTTACTAGACTCTGAAACCAGCAGTCAGGAGAAAGTTATCATTTACTAGACTCTGAAACCAGCAGGCAGGACAAAGTTACCATTTACTAGACACTGAAACAAGCAGGGAGGACAAAGTTAGCATTTACTAGACACTGAAACAAGCAGGCAGGACAAAGTTAGCATTTACTAGACACTGAAACGAGCAGGCAGGACAAAGTTAGCATTTACTAGACACTGAAACAAGCAGGCAGGACAAAGGTAGCATTTACTAGACTCTGAAACAAGCAGGCAGGACAAAGTTATCATTTACCAGACACTGAAACAAGCAGGCAGCTCAAAGTTAGCATTTACTAGACACTGAAACAAGCAGGCAGCTCAGAGTTAGCATTTACTAGACACTGAAACAAGCAGGCAGCTTAAAGTTAGCATTTACTAGATACTGAAACAAGCAGGCAGCTCAAAGTTAGCCTTTACGAGACACTGAAACAAGCAGGCAGGACAAAGGTAGCATTTACTAGACTCTGAAACAAGCAGGCAGGACAAAGTTATCATTTACCAGACACTGAAACAAGCAGGCAGCTCAAAGTTAGCATTTACTAGACACTGAAACAAGCAGGCAGCTCAGAGTTAGCATTTACTAGACACTGAAACAAGCAGGCAGCTTAAAGTTAGCATTTACTAGATACTGAAACAAGCAGGCAGCTCAAAGTTAGCATTTACTAGACTCTGAAACAAGCAGGCAGGACAAAGTTAGCCTTTACGAGACACTGAAACAAGCAGGCAGCTCAAAGTTATCATTTACTGGACACTGAAACAACCAGGCAGGACAAAGTTAGCAATTACTAGACACTGAAACAAGCAGGCAGCTCAAAGTTAGCATTTACTAGACACTGAAACAAGCAGGCAGCTCAAAGTTAGCATTTACTAGACACTGAAACAAGCATGCAGCTCAAAGTTATCATTTACTAGAGACTGAAACAAGCAGGCAGGACAAAGTTAGCATTTACTAGACACTGAAACAAGCAGGCAGGACAAAGTTAGCATTTACGAGACTCTAAAACCAGCAGGCAGGACAAAGTGATCATTTACTAGACACTGAAACAAGCAGGCAGCTCAAAGTTATCATTTACTAGACACTGAAACAAGCAGGCTGCTCAAAGTTAGCATTTACTAGACACTGAAACAAGCAGGCAGGACAAAGTTAGCATTTACGAGACTCTAAAACCAGCAGCAAGGACAAAGTGATCATTTACTAGACACTGAAACAAGCAGGCAGGACAAAGTTATCATTTACTGGACTCTGAAACAAGCAGGCAGCTCAAAGTTATCATTTACTAGACACTGAAACAAGCAGGCAGCTCAAAGTTAGCATTTACTAGACACTGAAACAAGCAGGCAGCACAAAGTTACCATTTACTAGACACTGAAACAAGCAGGCAGCTCAAAGTTAGCATTTACTAGACTCTGAAACCAGCAGGCAGGATAAAGTTAGCATTTACTAGACTCTGAAACAGGCAGGCAGCTCAAAGTTATCATTTACTAGACTCTGAAACAAGCAGGCAGCTCAAAGTTAGCATTTACTAGACACTGAAACAAGCAGGCAGCTCAAAGTGATCATTTACTAGACACTGTAACAAGCAGGCTGCTCAAAGTTTGCCTTTACTAGACTCTGAAACGAGCAGGCAGGATAAAGTTAGCATTTACTGGACACTGAAACAAGCAGGCAGCTCAAAGTTAGCATTTACTAGACACTGAAACAAGCAGGCAGCTCAATGTTCGCATCTATTAGACACAAACAAGCAGGCAGGACAAAGTTAGCATTTACTAAACACTGAAACAAGCAGGCAGCTCAAAGTTATCATTTACTAGACTCTGAAACCAGCAGTCAGGACAAAGTTATCATTTACTAGACATTGAAACAAGTAGGCAGGACAAAGTTAGCATTTACTAGACACTGAAACAAGCAGGCAGGACAAAGTTAGCATTTACTAGACACTGAAACAAGCAGGCAGGACAAAGTTATCATTTACTAGACACTGAAACAAGCAGGCAGCTCAAAGTTTGCATTGACTGGACTCTGAAACCAGCAGGCAGGATAAAGTTAGCATTTACTAGACACTGAAATGAGCAGGCAGGACAAAGTTATCATTTACTAGACACTGAAACAAGCAGGCAGCTCAAAGTTAGCATTTACTAGACACTGAAACAAGCAGGCAGCTCAAAGTTAGCATTTACTAGACACTGAAACAAGCAGGCAGCTCAAAGTTAGCATTTACTAGACACTGAAACAAGCAGGCAGCTCAAAGTTAGCATCTACTGGACACTGAAACAAGCAGGCAGCTCAAAGTTATCATTTACTAGAAACTGAAACAAGCAGGCAGGACAAAGTTACCATTTACTAGACACTGAAACAAGCAGGCAGCTCAAAGTTATCATTTACTAGACTCTGAAACAAGCAGGCAGCTCAAAGTTAGCATTTACTAGACTCTGAAACAAGCAGGCAGGACAAAGTTAGCATTTACTAGACTCTGAAACCAGCAGGCAGGACAAAGTTATCATTTACTAGACACTGAAACAAGCAGGCAGGACAAAGTTAGCATTTACAAGACACTGAAACAAGCAGGCAGGACAAAGTTAGCATTTACTAGACACTGAAACGAGCAGGCAGGACAAAGTTATCATTTACTAGACACTGAAACAAGCAGGCAGGACAAAGGTAGCATTTACTAGACTCTGAAACAAGCAGGCAGGACAAAGTTATCATTTACCGGACTCTGAAACAAGCAGGCAGCTCAAAGTTATCATTTACCAGACACTGAAACAAGCAGGCAGCTCAAAGTTATCATTTACTAGCCACTGAAACAAGCAGGCAGCTCAAAGTTAGCATTTACTAGCCACTGAAACAAGCAGGCAGCTCAAAGTTAGCATTTACTAGACACTGAAACAAGCAGGCAGCTCAAAGTTAGCATTTACTAGACACTGAAACAAGCAGGCAGCACAAAGTTAGCTTTTACTAGACACTGAAACAAGCAGGCAGCTCAAAGTTAGCATTTACTAGACACTGAAACAAGCAGGCAGCTCAATGTTAGCATTTACTAGACACTGAAACAAGCAGGCAGGACAAAGTTATCATTTACGAGACTCTAAAACCAGCAGGCAGGACAAAGTTATCATTTAACAGACACTGAAACAAGCAGGCAGCTCAAAGTTAGCATTTACTAGACACTGAAACAAGCAGGCAGCACAAAGTTAGCATTTACTAGACACTGAAACAAGCAGGCAGCTCAAAGTTAGCATTTACTAGACACTGAAACAAGCAGGCAGGACAAAGTTAGCATTTACTAGACACTGAAACGAGCAGGCAGGACAAAGTTATCATTTACTAGACACTGAAACGAGCAGGCAGCTCAAAGTTAGCATTTACTAGACACTGAAACGAGCAGGCAGGACAAAGTTAGCATTTGCGAGACTCAAACGAGCAGGCAGGACAAAGGTAGCATTTACTAGACACTGAAACAAGCAGGCAGGACAAAGTTAGCATTTACTAGACTGCGAAACCAGCAGGCAGGACAAAGTTATCATTTACTAGACACTAACAAGCAGGCAGGACAAAGTTAGCATTTACTAGACACTGAAACAAGCAGGCAGCTCAAAGTTATCATTTACTAGACACTGAAACAAGCAGGCAGCTCAAAGTTAGCATTTACTAGACACTGAAACGAGCAGGCAGGACAAAGTTAGCATTTGCAAGACTCTAAAACGAGCAGGCAGGACAAAGTTAGTATTTACTAGCATCTGAAACAAGCAGGCAGGACAAAGTTATCATTTACTAGACACTGTAACAAGCAGGCAGGACAAAGTTAGCATTTACTAGCATCTGAAACAAGCAGGCAGGACAAAGTTATCATTTACTAGACACTGAAACAAGCAGGCAGGACAAAGTTATCATTTACTAGACACTGAAACAAGCAGGCAGCTCAAAGTTAGCATTTACTAGACACTGAAACAAGCAGGCAGCTCAAAGTTATCATTTACTAGACACTGAAACAAGCAGGCAGGACAAAGTTAGCATTTACTAGACACTGAAACAAGCAGGCAGCTCAATGTTAGCACTTATTAGACACTGAAACAAGCAGGCAGCTCAAAGTTAGCATTTACTAGACACTGAAACAAGCAGGCAGCTCAAAGTTAGCATTTACTAGACACTGAAACAAGCAGGCAGGACAAAGTTAGCATTTACTAGACACTGAAACAAGCAGGCAGGACAAAGTTAGCATTTACGAGACTCTAAAACCAGCAGGCAGGACAAAGTGATCATTTACTAGACACTGAAACAAGCAGGCAGGACAAAGTTATCATTTACTGGACTCTGAAACAAGCAGGCAGGACAAAGTTAGCATTTACGAGACTCTAAAACCAGCAGGCAGGACAAACTGATCATTTACTAGACACTGAAACAAGCAGGCAGCTCAAAGTTATCATTTACTATACACTGAAACAAGCAGGCAGCTCAAAGTTAGCATTTACTAGACACTGAAACAAGCAGGCAGGACAAAGTTAGCATTTACGAGACTCTAAAACAAGCAGGCAGCTCAAAGTTATCATTTACTGGACACTGAAACAAGCAGGCAGGACAAAGTTAGCATTTACTAGACACAAACAAGCAGGCAGCTCAAAGTTTGCATTTACTCGACTCTGAAACCAGCAGGCAGGATAAAGTTAGCATTTACTAGACTCTGAAACAAGCAGGCAGCTCAAAGTTATCATTTACTAGACACTGAAACAAGCAGGCAGCTCAAAGTTAGCATTTACTAGACACTGAAACAAGCAGGCAACTCAAAGTTAGCATTTACTAGACACTGAAACAAGCAGGCAGCTCAAAGTTAGCATTTACTAGACACTGAAACAAGCAGGCAGCTCAATGTTAGCATCTATTAGACACTGAAACAAGCAGGCAGCTCAAAGTTAGCATTTACTAGAAACTGAAACAAGCAGGCAGGACAAAGTTACCATTTACTAGACTCTGAAACAAGCAGGCAGCTCAAAGTTAGCATTTACTAGACACTGAAACAAGCAGGCAGCTCAAAGTTAGCATTTACTAGACACTGAAACGAGCAGGCAGGACAAAGTTAGCATTTGCGAGACTCTAAAACGAGCAGGCAGGACAAAGGTAGCATTTACTAGACACTGAAACAAGCAGGCAGGACAAAGTTATCATTTACTAGACACTGTAACAAGCAGGCAGGACAAAGTTAGCATTTACTAGACACTGAAACAAGCAGGCAGCTCTAAGTTATCATTTACTAGACACTGAAACAAGCAGGCAGCTCAAAGTTAGCATTTACTAGACACTGAAACGAGCAGGCAGGACAAAGTTAGCATTTGCAAGACTCTAAAACGTGCAGGCAGGACAAAGTTAGTATTTACTAGCATCTGAAACAAGCAGGCAGGACAAAGTTATCATTTACTAGACACTGTAACAAGCAGGCAGGACAAAGTTAGCATTTACTCGCATCTGAAACAAGCAGGCAGGACAAAGTTATCATTTACTAGACACTGAAACAAGCAGGCAGGACAAAGTTATCATTTACTAGACACTGAAACAAGCAGGCAGCTCAAAGTTATCATTTACTAGACACTGAAACAAGCAGGCAGGACAAAGTTAGCATTTACTAGACACTGAAACAAGCAGGCAGCTCAATGTTAGCACTTATTAGACACTGAAACAAGCAGGCAGCTCAAAGTTAGCATTTACTAGACACTGAAACAAGCAGGCAGCTCAAAGTTAGCATTTACTAGACACTGAAACAAGCAGGCAGGACAAAGTTAGCATTTACTAGACACTGAAACAAGCAGGCAGCTCAAAGTTATCATTTACTAGACACTGAAACAAGCAGGCAGGACAAAGTTAGCACTTACTAGACACTGAAACAAGCAGGCAGCTCAATGTTAGCACTTATTAGACACTGAAACAAGCAGGCAGCTCAAAGTTAGCATTTACTAGACACTGAAACAAGCAGGCAGGACAAAGTTTGCATTTACTCGACTCTGAAACCAGCAGGCAGGATAAAGTTAGCATTTACTAGACTCTGAAACAAGCAGGCAGCTCAAAGTTATCATTTACTAGACACTGAAACAAGCAGGCAGCTCAAAGTTAGCATTTACTAGACACTGAAACAAGCAGGCAACTCAAAGTTAGCATTTACTAGACACTGAAACAAGCAGGCAGCTCAAAGTTAGCATTTACTAGACACTGAAACAAGCAGGCAGCTCAATGTTAGCATCTATTAGACACTGAAACAAGCAGGCAGCTCAAAGTTAGCATTTACTAGAAACTGAAACAAGCAGGCAGGACAAAGTTACCATTTACTAGACTCTGAAACAAGCAGGCAGCTCAAAGTTAGCATTTACTAGACTCTGAAACAAGCAGGCAGCTCAAAGTTAGCATTTACTAGACACTGAAACAAGCAGGCAGGACAAAGTTATCATTTACTAGACACTGAAACAAGCAGGCAGCTCAAAGTTAGCATTTACTAGACACTGAAACGAGCAGGCAGGACAAAGTTAGCATTTGCGAGACTCTAAAACGAGCAGGCAGGACAAAGGTAGCATTTACTAGACACTGAAACAAGCAGGCAGGACAAAAATGCATTTACTAGACTGCGAAACCAGCAGGCAGGACAAAGTTATCATTTACTAGACACTGTAACAAGCAGGCAGGACAAAGTTAGCATTTACTAGACACCGAAACAAGCAGGCAGCTCAAAGTTATCATTTACTAGACACTGAAACAAGCAGGCAGCTCAAAGTTAGCATTTACTAGACACTGAAACGAGCAGGCAGGACAAAGTTAGCATTTGCAAGACTCTAAAACGTGCAGGCAGGACAAAGTTAGTATTTACTAGCATCTGAAACAAGCAGGCAGGACAAAGTTATCATTTACTAGACACTGTAACAAGCAGGCAGGACAAAGTTAGCATTTACTAGCATCTGAAACAAGCAGGCAGGACAAAGTTATCATTTACTAGACACTGAAACAAGCAGGCAGGACAAAGTTATCATTTACTAGACACTGAAACAAGAAGGCAGCTCAAAGTTAGCATTTACTAGACACTGAAACAAGCAGGCAGCTCAAAGTTATCATTTACTAGACACTGAAACAAGCAGGCAGGACAAAGTTAGCATTTACTAGACACTGAAACAAGCAGGCAGCTCAATGTTAGCACTTATTAGACACTGAAACAAGCAGGCAGCTCAAAGTTAGCATTTACTAGACACTGAAACAAGCAGGCAGCTCAAAGTTAGCATTTACTAGACACTGAAACAAGCAGGCAGGACAAAGTTAGCATTTACTAGACACTGAAACAAGCAGGCAGGACAAGGTTAGCATTTACGAGACTCTAAAACCAGCAGGCAGGACAAAGTGATCATTTACTAGACACTGAAACAAGCAGGCAGGACAAAGTTAGCATTTACGAGACTCTAAAACCAGCAGGCAGGACAAAGTGATCATTTACTAGACACTGAAACAAGCAGGCAGCTCAAAGTTATCATTTACTAGACACTGAAACAAGCAGGCAGCTCAAAGTTAGCATTTACTAGACACTGAAACAAGCAGGCAGGACAAAGTTAGCATTTACTAGACACTGAAACAAGCAGGCAGGACAAAGTTAGCATTTACGAGACTCTAAAACCAGCAGGCAGGACAAAGTGATCATTTACTAGACACTGAAACAAGCAGGCAGGACAAGGTTATCATTTACTGGACTCTGAAACAAGCAGGCAGGACAAAGTTAGCATTTACGAGACTCTAAAACCAGCAGGCAGGACAAAGTGATCATTTACTAGACACTGAAACAAGCAGGCAGCTCAAAGTTATCATTTACCAGACACTGAAACAAGCAGGCAGCTCAAAGTTAGCATTTACCAGACACTGAAACAAGCAGGCAGCTCAAAGTTAGCATTTACTAGACACTGAAACAAGCAGGCAGCTCAAAGTTAGCATTTACTAGACACTGAAACAAGCAGGCAGCACAAAGTTAGCATTTATTAGACACTGAAACAAGCAGGCAGCTCAAAGTTATCATTTACCAGACACTGAAACAAGCAGGCAGCTCAAAGTTATCATTTACTAGCCACTGAAACAAGCAGGCAGCTCAAAGTTAGCATTTACTAGACACTGAAACAAGCAGGCAGCTCAAAGTTAGCATTTACTAGACACTGAAACGAGCAGGCAGGACAAAGTTAGCATTTACTAGACACTGTAACAAGCAGGCAGGACAAAGTTATCATTTACTAGACACTGAAACAAGAAGGCAGCTCAAAGTTAGCATTTACTAGACACTGAAACAAGCAGGCAGGACAATGTTAGCATTTATTAGACACTGAAACAAGCAGGCAGCTCAAAGTTATCATTTACTAGACACTGAAACAAGCAGGCAGGACAAAGTTAGCATTTACTAGACACTGAAACAAGCAGGCAGCTCATAGTTAGCATTTACTAGACACTGAAACAAGCAGGCAGCTCAATGTTAGCATTTATTAGACACTGAAACAAGCAGGCAGCTCAAAGTTATCATTTACTAGACTCTGAAACAAGCAGGCAGGACAAAGTTATCATTTACTGGACTCTGAAACAAGCAGGCAGGACAAAGTTAGCATTTACGAGACTCTAAAACCAGCAGGCAGGACAAAGTGATCATTTACTAGACACTGAAACAAGCAGGCAGCTCAAAGTTAGCATTTACTAGACACTGAAACAAGCAGGCAGGACAAAGTTAGCATTTACGAGACTCTAAAACCAGCAGGCAGGACAAAGTGATCATTTACTAGACACTGAAACAAGCAGGCAGGACAAGGTTATCATTTACTGGACTCTGAAACAAGCAGGCAGGACAAAGTTAGCATTTACGAGACTCTAAAACCAGCAGGCAGGACAAAGTGATCATTTACTAGACACTGAAACAAGCAGGCAGCTCAAAGTTATCATTTACCAGACACTGAAACAAGCAGGCAGCTCAAAGTTAGCATTTACCAGACACTGAAACAAGCAGGCAGCTCAAAGTTAGCATTTACTAGACACTGAAACAAGCAGGCAGCTCAAAGTTAGCATTTACTAGACACTGAAACAAGCAGGCAGCACAAAGTTAGCATTTATTAGACACTGAAACAAGCAGGCAGCTCAAAGTTATCATTTACCAGACACTGAAACAAGCAGGCAGCTCAAAGTTATCATTTACTAGCCACTGAAACAAGCAGGCAGCTCAAAGTTAGCATTTACTAGACACTGAAACAAGCAGGCAGCTCAAAGTTAGCATTTACTAGACACTGAAACAAGCAGGCAGCACAAAGTTATCATTTACTAGCCACTGAAACAAGCAGGCAGCTCAAAGTTAGCATTTACTAGACACTGAAACAAGCAGGCAGCTCAAAGTTAGCATATACTAGACACTGAAACGAGCAGGCAGGACAAAGTTAGCATTTACTAGACACTGTAACAAGCAGGCAGGACAAAGTTATCATTTACTAGACACTGAAACAAGAAGGCAGCTCAAAGTTAGCATTTACTAGACACTGAAACAAGCAGGCAGCTCAATGTTAGCATTTATTAGACACTGAAACAAGCAGGCAGCTCAAAGTTATCATTTACTAGACTCTGAAACAAGCAGGCAGGACAAAGTTAGCATTTACGAGACTCTAAAACCAGCAGGCAGGACAAAGTGATCATTTACTAGACACTGAAACAAGCAGGCAGCTCAAAGTTAGCATTTACTAGACACTGAAACAAGCAGGCAGGACAAAGTTAGCATTTACGAGACTCTAAAACCAGCAGGCAGGACAAAGTGATCATTTACTAGACACTGAAACAAGCAGGCAGGACAAGGTTATCATTTACTAGACTCTAAAACCAGCAGGCAGGACAAAGTGATCATTTACTAGACACTGAAACAAGCAGGCAGCTCAAAGTTATCATTTACCAGACACTGAAACAAGCAGGCAGCTCAAAGTTAGCATTTACCAGACACTGAAACAAGCAGGCAGCTCAAAGTTAGCATTTACTAGACACTGAAACAAGCAGGCAGCTCAAAGTTAGCATTTACTAGACACTGAAACAAGCAGGCAGCACAAAGTTAGCATTTATTAGACACTGAAACAAGCAGGCAGCTCAAAGTTATCATTTACCAGACACTGAAACAAGCAGGCAGCTCAAAGTTATCATTTACTAGCCACTGAAACAAGCAGGCAGCTCAAAGTTAGCATTTACTAGACACTGAAACAAGCAGGCAGCTCAAAGTTAGCATTTACTAGACACTGAAACAAGCAGGCAGCACAAAGTTATCATTTACTAGCCACTGAAACAAGCAGGCAGCTCAAAGTTAGCATTTACTAGACACTGAAACAAGCAGGCAGCTCAAAGTTAGCATATACTAGACACTGAAACGAGCAGGCAGGACAAAGTTAGCATTTACTAGACACTGTAACAAGCAGGCAGGACAAAGTTATCATTTACTAGACACTGAAACAAGAAGGCAGCTCAAAGTTAGCATTTACTAGTCACTGAAACAAGCAGGCAGCTCAAAGTTAGCATTTACTAGACACTGAAACAAGCAGGCAGCTCAAAGTTAGCATTTACTAGACACTGAAACAAGCAGGCAGCTCAATGTTAGCATATACTAGACACTGAAACGAGCAGGCAGGACAAAGTTAGCATTTACTAGACACTGTAACAAGCAGGCAGGACAAAGTTAGCATTTACTAGACACTGAAACAAGAAGGCAGCTCAAAGTTAGCATTTACTAGACACTGAAACAAGCAGGCAGCTCAATGTTAGCATTTATTAGACACTGAAACAAGCAGGCAGCTCAAAGTTATCATTTACTAGACACTGAAACAAGCAGGCAGGACAAAGTTAGCATTTACTAGACACTGAAACAAGCAGGCAGCTCAAAGTTAGCATTTACTAGACACTGAAACAAGCAGGCAGCTCAATGTTAGCATTTATTAGACACTGAAACAAGCAGGCAGCTCAAAGTTATCATTTACTAGACTCTGAAACAAGCAGGCAGGACAAAGTTATCATTTACTGGACTCTGAAACAAGCAGGCAGGACAAAGTTAGCATTTACGAGACTCTAAAACCAGCAGGCAGGACAAAGTGATCATTTACTAGACACTGAAACAAGCAGGCAGCTCAAAGTTAGCATTTACTAGACACTGAAACAAGCAGGCAGGACAAAGTTAGCATTTACGAGACTCTAAAACCAGCAGGCAGGACAAAGTGATCATTTACTAGACACTGAAACAAGCAGGCAGGACAAGGTTATCATTTACTGGACTCTGAAACAAGCAGGCAGGACAAAGTTAGCATTTACGAGACTCTAAAACCAGCAGGCAGGACAAAGTGATCATTTACTAGACACTGAAACAAGCAGGCAGCTCAAAGTTAGCATTTACCAGACACTGAAACAAGCAGGCAGCTCAAAGTTAGCATTTACTAGACACTGAAACAAGCAGGCAGCTCAAAGTTAGCATTTACTAGACACTGAAACAAGCAGGCAGGACAAAGTTAGCATTTATTAGACACTGAAACAAGCAGGCAGCTCAAAGTTATCATTTACCAGACACTGAAACAAGCAGGCAGCTCAAAGTTATCATTTACTAGCCACTGAAACAAGCAGGCAGCTCAAAGTTAGCATTTACTAGACACTGAAACAAGCAGGCAGCTCAAAGTTAGCATTTACTAGACACTGAAACAAGCAGGCAGCACAAAGTTATCATTTACTAGCCACTGAAACAAGCAGGCAGCTCAAAGTTAGCATTTACTAGACACTGAAACAAGCAGGCAGCTCAAAGTTAGCATATACTAGACACTGAAACGAGCAGGCAGGACAAAGTTAGCATTTACTAGACACTGTAACAAGCAGGCAGGACAAAGTTATCATTTACTAGACACTGAAACAAGAAGGCAGCTCAAAGTTAGCATTTACTAGTCACTGAAACAAGCAGGCAGCTCAAAGTTAGCATTTACTAGACACTGAAACAAGCAGGCAGCTCAAAGTTAGCATTTACTAGACACTGAAACAAGCAGGCAGCTCAATGTTAGCATTTATTAGACACTGAAACAAGCAGGCAGCTCAAAGTTAGCATTTACTAGACACTGAAACAAGCAGGCAGCTCAAAGTTAGCATTTACTAGACAGTGAAACAAGCAGGCAGCACAAAGTTAGCATTTACTAGACAGTGAAACAAGCAGGCAGCTCAAAGTTAGCATTTACTAGACACTGAAACAAGCAGGCAGCTCAAAGTTATCATTTACTAGACACTGAAACAAGCAGGCAGGACAAAGTTAGCATTTACTAGACACTGAAACAAGCAGGCAGGACAAAGTTATCATTTACGAGACTCTAAAACCAGCAGGCAGGACAAAGTTATCATTTACCAGACACTGAAACAAGCAGGCAGCTCAAAGTTAGCATTTACTAGACACTGAAACAAGCAGGCAGCACAAAGTTAGCATTTACTAGACACTGAAACAAGCAGGCAGCTCAAAGTTAGCATTTACTAGACACTGAAACAAGCAGGCAGGACAAAGTTAGCAATTACTGGACACTGAAACAAGCAGGCAGCTCAAAGTTATCATTTACTAGACTCTGAAACAAGAAGGCAGCTCAAAGTTAGCATTTACTAGACACTGAAACAAGCAGGCAGCTCAATGTTAGAACATAGAACATAGAACATACAGCACAGAACAGGCCCTTCGGCCCACGATGTTGTGCCGATCCTTTGTCCTCTGTCAAGGACAATTTAATCTATACCCCATCATTCTCCTTTATCCATATACCTATCCAAAAGCCTTTTGAAAGTCCCTAAAGTTTCTGACTCAACAACTTCCCCGGGCAAGGCATTCCATGCCTCGACCACTCTCTGGGTAAAGAACCTTCCCCTGACATCCCCCTTATATCTCCCACCCTTCACCTTAAATTTATGACCCCTTGTAACGCTTTGCTCCACCCGTGGAAAAAGTTTCTGACTGTCTACCCTATCTATTCCCCTGATCATCTTATAAACCTCTATCATGTCACCCCTCATCCTTCTCCTTTCTAATGAGAAGAGGCCTAGAATGTTCAGCCTTTCCTCGTAAGACTTATTCTCCATTCCAGGCAACATCCTGGTAAATCTCCTCTGCACCCTCTCCAAGGCTTCCACATCCTTCCTAAAATGAGGCGACCAGAACTGCACACAGTACTCCAAATGAGGCCTTACCAAGGTCCTGTACAGCTGCATCATCACCTCACGGCTCTTAAATTCAATCCCTCTGCTAATGAACGCTAACACCCCATATGCCTTCTTCACAGCCCTATCCACTTGAGTTGCAACTTTCAATGATCTATGCACATAGACCCCAAGGTCTCTCTGCTCCTCCACATGCCCAAGAACCCTACCGTTAACCCAGTATTTTGCATTCATGTTTGTCCTTCCAAAATGGACGACCTCACACTTTTCAGGGTTAAACTCCATCTGCCACTTTTCAGCCCAGCACTGCAACCTATCCAAGTCCCTTTGCAGACGACAATAGCCCTCCTCGGTATCCACAACTCCACCAACCTTTGTATCATCTGCAAATTTACTGACCCACCCTTCGACTTCCTCATCCAAGTCGTTAATAAAAATCACAAACAGGAGAGGACCCAGAACTGATCCCTGCGGCACGCCACTGGTAACTGGGCTCCAGGCTGAGTATTTACCATCTAAGACCACTCTCTGCCTTCTATCAGTTAGCCAATTCTTAATCCAACTGGCCACATTCCCCACTATCCCATGCCTCCTGACTTTCTCCATAAGTCTACCATGGGGGACCTTATCAAATGCCTTACTAAAATCCATGTACACCACATCCACTGGTTTACCCTCATCCACTTGCTTGGTCACCTGCTCAAAGAATTCAATCAGGCTTGTGAGGCAAGACCTACCCCTCACAAAACCGTGCTGACTGTCCCGAATCAAGCAGTGTCTTTCCAGATGCTCAGAAATCCTATCCCTCAGCACCTTTTCCATCAACTTGCCTACCACCGAAGTAAGACTAACTGGCCTGTAATTCCCAGGGTTGTTCCTATTCCCTTTCTTGAACAGGGGCACAACATTTGCCACCCTCCAATCACCTGGTACCACCCCCGTCAGCAGAGAAGATGAAAAGATCATTGCCAGCGGCTCTGCAATTTCATCCCTTGCTTCCCATAACATCCTTGGATATACCCCGTCAGGCCCGGGAGACTTGTCTATCTTCAAGTTATTCAAAAACCCCAACACATCTTCCCTCCTAACGAGCACTTCCTCGAGCTTACCAGTCTGCTTCCCACCGTCCTCTTCAGTAATACACCCCTTCTCATTCGTAAATACCGAAGAGAAGTACTCATTCAAAACCTCACTTATCTCTTCCGGCTCAACACACAGTCTCCCGCTATTGTCCTTGACCGGACCTACGGTCCCCCTAGTCATCCTCATATTTCTGACATACGCGTAAAAGGCCTTGGGGTTTTCTTTTATCCTACCCGCCAAGCATTTTTCATGCCCTCTCTTAGCTCTCCTAATCCCTTTCTTCAGATCCTTCCTGGCCATCTTGTATCCCTCCAGAGCTATGCCTGTGCCCTTTTTCCTCAACTTTATATACGCATCCTTCTTCTTCCTAACAAGACTCTCAACCTCTCTTGTCAACCACGGTTCCCTCACATGACCATCCCTTCCCTGTCTGACAGGGACATGCTTATCAATGGCC
This sequence comes from Heterodontus francisci, assembly GCF_036365525.1. Taxonomy (NCBI): domain Eukaryota; kingdom Metazoa; phylum Chordata; class Chondrichthyes; order Heterodontiformes; family Heterodontidae; genus Heterodontus; species Heterodontus francisci. The sequence goes on from NC_090397.1 coordinate 3,602,504, forward strand.
CCTACTATCTGCTCCTTGAAAAAGTTCCACATTTCGACCGTGCCCTTCCCTGCCAGCATATGCTCCCAACTTATGCTCCTCAGTTCCTGCCTGACAGCATCATATCTACCCTTCCCCCAATTGTAAACCTTGCCCTGTTGCACATACCTATCCCTCTCCATTACCACAGTGAATGCTACAGAATTGTGATCACTATCTCCAAAGTGCTCGCCCACCAACAGCTCTATCACTTGCCCTGGTTCATTACCTAGTACCAAATCCAATATTGCCTCCCCTCTGGTCGGGCAGTCTACATACTGAGTCAGAAAAGCTTCCTGGACATACTGCACAAACACTACCCCATCCAAACTATTCGATCTAAAGAGTTGCCAATCAATATTTGGGAAGTTGAAATCCCCCATAATTACTACCCTGTGACTTCTGCTCCTTTCCAAAATCTGTTTCCCAATCTGCTCTTCCACCTCCCTGCTGCTATTGGGGGGCCTATAGAAAACTCCCATCAAGGTGACTGCTCCTTTCCTGTTCCTGACCTCAACCCACAGTGCCTCAGTCGGCAGATCCTCCTCGAAAATTCTTTCAGCAGTTGTTACACTATTTCTAACTAACAATGCCACCCCCCCACCTCTTTTACCACCATTCCTAATCTTATGAAAACATCTATAACCAGGTACCTCCAAAAACCATTCCTCCCCCTCACCTATCCACGTTTCAGTGATGGCCACAACATCGTAGTCCCAAGTGCCCATCCACGCCTTCAATTCACTCACCTTATTCCTGATGCTTCTTGCGTTGAAGTATACGCACTTTAACCCTTCTCCGTGCCCATCTGTCCTCTGTGACAGTGCTACCTTCCCCAATACCTCACTACACTCTTTGTCTTTCTGAGTGGACCCACTGGTCCCTGGATTACAAGTCCGGTTCCCATCCCCCTCCCAAACTAGTTTAAACCCTCCCGAACAGTACTAGCAAACCTCCCTCCCAGGATATTGGTGCCCCTCTGGTTCAGATGCAGCCCGTCCTGTTTGAACAGGTCCCATCTTCCCCAGAATGCAGTCCAATTATCCAAGAACTGGAAGCCCTCCCTCCTACACCATTCCTGCAGCCACGTGTTCAGCTGTGCTCTCTCCCTATTCCTAGCCTCACTATCACGTGGCGCCGGCAACAAACCAGAGATAACAACTCTGTCCGTCCGAGCTTTCAGCTTCCAGCCTAACTCCCTAAACTCACTTCTAACATCTGTGCCACCCTTCCTTCCTACGTCGTTGGTGCCAATGTGCACCACGACCTCTGGCTGCTCCCCCTCCCCTTTAAGGATCCTGAAGACGCGATCACAAAGCATTTATTAGACACTGAAACAAGCAGGCAGCTCAAAGTTATCATTTACTAGACACTGAAACAAGCAGGCAGGACAAAGTTAGCATTTACTAGACACTGAAACAAGCAGGCAGCTCAATGTTAGCATTTATTAGACACTGAAACAAGCAGGCAGCTCAAAGTTATCATTTACTAGACTCTGAAACAAGCAGGCAGGACAAAGTTAGCATTTACTGGACACTGAAACAAGCAGGCAGGACAAAATTAGCATTTACGAGACTCTAAAACCAGCAGGCAGGACAAAGTGATCATTTACTAGACACCGAAACAAGCAGGCAGGACAAAGTTATCATTTACTAGACTCTGAAACAAGCAGGCAGCTCAAAGTTATCATTTACTAGACACTGAAACAAACAGGCAGCTCAAAGTTAGCATTTACTAGACACTGAAACAAGCAAGCAGCACAAATTTAGCATTTACTAGACACTGAAACAAGCAGGCAGCTCAAAGTTAGCATTTACTAGACACTGAAACAAGCAGGCAGCTCAATGTTAGCATTTATTAGACACTGAAACAAGCAGGCTGGACAACGTTAGCATTAACTAGACACTGAAACAAGCAGGCAGCTCAATGTTCGCATTTACTAGACACTGAAACAAGCAGGCTGGACAAAGTTAGCCTTAACTAGACACTGAAACAAGCAGGCAGCTCAAAGTTATCATTTACTAGACACTGAAACAAGCAGGCAGCTCAATGTTCGCATTTACTAGACACTGAAACAAGCAGGCAGGACAAAGTTATCATTTACTAGACTCTGAAACAAGCAGGCAGCACAAAGTTAGCATTTACTAGACCCTGAAACAAGCAGGCAGCTCAAAGTTATCCTTTACTAGACACTGAAACAAGCAGGCAGCTCAAAGTTATCATTTACTAGACACTGAAACAAGCAGGCAGCTCAAAGTTAGCATTTACTAGACACTGAAACAAGCAGGCAGCTCAAAGTTAGCATTTACTAGACACTGAAACAAGCAGGCAGCTCAAAGTTAGCATTTACTAGACACTGAAACAAGCAGGCAGCTCAAAGTTATCATTTACTAGACACTGAAACAAGCAGGCAGGACAAAGTTAGCATTTACTAGATACTGAAACAAGCAGGCAGGACAAAGTTATCATTTACTACACACTGAAACAAGCAGGCAGCTCAAAGTTATCATTTACTAGACACTGAAACAAGCAGGCAGCTCAAAGTTATCATTTACTAGACACTGAAACAAGCAGGCAGCTCAAAGTTAGCATTTACTAGATACTGAAACAAGCAGGCAGCTCAAAGTTAGCATTTACTAGACACTGAAACAAGCAGGCAGCTCAATGTTAGCATTTATTAGACACTGAAACAAGCAGGCAGCTCAAAGTTATCATTTACGAGACACTGAAACAAGCAGGCAGCTCAAAGTTAGCATTTACTGGACTCTGAAACAAGCAGGCAGGACAAAGTTATCATTTACTAGACACTGAAACAAGCAGGCAGCTCAAAGTTATCATTTACTGGACACTGAAACAAGCAGGCAGGACAAAGTTAGCATTTACTAGACAGTGAAACAAGCAGGCAGCTCAAAGTTTGCATTTACTCGACTCTGAAACCAGCAGGCAGGATAAAGTTAGCATTTACTAGACTCTGAAACAAGCAGGCAGCTCAAAGTTATCATTTACTAGACACTGAAACAAGCAGGCAGCTCAAAGTTAGCATTTACTAGACACTGAAACAAGGAGGCAACTCAAAGTTAGCATTTACTAGACACTGAAACAAGCAGGCAGCTCAAAGTTAGCATTTACTAGACTCTGAAACAAGCAGGCAGCTCAATGTTAGCATCTATTAGACACTGAAACAAGCAGGCAGCTCAAAGTTATCATTTACTAGAAACTGAAACAAGCAGGCAGGACAAAGTTACCATTTACTAGACTCTGAAACAAGCAGGCAGCTCAAAGTTAGCATTTACTAGACTCTGAAACAAGCAGGCAGCTCAAAGTTAGCATTTACTAGACACTGAAACAAGCAGGCAGGACAAAGTTATCATTTACTAGACACTGAAACAAGCAGGCAGGACAAAGTTAGCATTTACTAGACACTGAAACGAGCAGGCAGGACAAAGTTAGCATTTGCGAGACTCTAAAACGAGCAGGCAGGACAAAGGTAGCATTTACTAGACACTGAAACAAGCAGGCAGGACAAAGTTAGCATTTACTAGACTGTGAAACCAGCAGGCAGGACAAAGTTAGCATTTACTAGACACTGAAACAAGCAGGCAGCTCAAAGTTATCATTTACTAGACACTGAAACAAGCAGGCAGCTCAAAGTTAGCATTTACTAGACACTGAAACGAGCAGGCAGGACAAAGTTAGCATTTGCAAGACTCTAAAACGAGCAGGCAGGACAAAGTTAGTATTTACTAGACACTGAAACAAGCAGGCAGGACAAAGTTATCATTTACTAGACACTGTAACAAGCAGGCAGGAAAAAGTTAGCATTTACTAGCATCTGAAACAAGCAGGCAGGACAAAGTTATCATTTACTAGACACTGAAACAAGCAGGCAGCTCAATGTTAGCATTTATTAGACACTGAAACAAGCAGGCTGGACAACGTTAGCATTAACTAGACACTGAAACAAGCAGGCAGCTCAATGTTCGCATTTACTAGACACTGAAACAAGCAGGCTGGACAAAGTTAGCCTTAACTAGACACTGAAACAAGCAGGCAGCTCAAAGTTATCATTTACTAGACACTGAAACAAGCAGGCAGCTCAATGTTCGCATTTACTAGACACTGAAACAAGCAGGCAGGACAAAGTTATCATTTACTAGACTCTGAAACAAGCAGGCAGCACAAAGTTAGCATTTACTAGACCCTGAAACAAGCAGGCAGCTCAAAGTTATCCTTTACTAGACACTGAAACAAGCAGGCAGCTCAAAGTTATCATTTACTAGACACTGAAACAAGCAGGCAGCTCAAAGTTAGCATTTACTAGACACTGAAACAAGCAGGCAGCTCAAAGTTAGCATTTACTAGACACTGAAACAAGCAGGCAGCTCAAAGTTAGCATTTACTAGACACTGAAACAAGCAGGCAGCTCAAAGTTATCATTTACTAGACACAAACAAGCAGGCAGGACAAAGTTATCATTTACTACACACTGAAACAAGCAGGCAGCTCAAAGTTATCATTTACTAGACACTGAAACAAGCAGGCAGCTCAAAGTTATCATTTACTAGACACTGAAACAAGCAGGCAGCTCAAAGTTAGCATTTACTAGATACTGAAACAAGCAGGCAGCTCAAAGTTAGCATTTACTAGACACTGAAACAAGCAGGCAGCTCAATGTTAGCATTTATTAGACACTGAAACAAGCAGGCAGCTCAAAGTTATCATTTACGAGACACTGAAACAAGCAGGCAGCTCAAAGTTATCATTTACTGGACACTGAAACAAGCAGGCAGGACAAAGTTAGCATTTACTAGACACTGAAACAAGCAGGCAGCTCAAAGTTTGCATTTACTCGACTCTGAAACCAGCAGGCAGGATAAAGTTAGCATTTACTAGACTCTGAAACAAGCAGGCAGCTCAAAGTTATCATTTACTAGACACTGAAACAAGCAGGCAGCTCAAAGTTAGCATTTACTAGACACTGAAACAAGCAGGCAACTCAAAGTTAGCATTTACTAGACACTGAAACAAGCAGGCAGCTCAAAGTTAGCATTTACTAGACACTGAAAAAAGCAGGCAGCTCAATGTTAGCATCTATTAGACACTGAAACAAGCAGGCAGCTCAAAGTTATCATTTACTAGAAACTGAAACAAGCAGGCAGCTCAAAGTTAGCATTTACTAGACTCTGAAACAAGCAGGCAGCTCAAAGTTAGCATTTACTAGACACTGAAACAAGCAGGCAGGACAAAGTTATCATTTACTAGACACTGAAACAAGCAGGCAGGACAAAGTTAGCATTTACTAGACACTGAAACGAGCAGGCAGGACAAAGTTATCATGTACTAGACACTGAAACAAGCAGGCAGCTCAAAGTTAGCATTTACTAGACACTGAAACGAGCAGGCAGGACAAAGTTAGCATTTGCAAGACTCTAAAACGAGCAGGCAGGACAAAGGTAGCATTTACTAGACACTGAAACAAGCAGGCAGGACAAAGTTAGCATTTACTAGACTGTGAAACCAGCAGGCAGGACAAAGTTAGCATTTACTAGACACTGAAACAAGCAGGCAGCTCAAAGTTATCATTTACTAGACACTGAAACAAGCAGGCAGCTCAAAGTTAGCATTTACTAGACACTGAAACGAGCAGGCAGGACAAAGTTAGCATTTGCAAGACTCTAAAACGAGCAGGCAGGACAAAGTTAGTATTTACTAGACACTGAAACAAGCAGGCAGGACAAAGTTATCATTTACTAGACACTGTAACAAGCAGGCAGGAAAAAGTTAGCATTTACTAGCATCTGAAACAAGCAGGCAGGACAAAGTTATCATTTACTCGACACTGAAACAAGCGGGCAGGACAAAGTTATCATTTACTAGACACTGAAACAAGAAGGCAGCTCAAAGTTAGCATTTACTAGACACTGAAACAAGCAGGCAGCTCAATGTTATCATTTACTAGACACTGAAACAAGCAGGCAGGACAAAGTTAGCATTTACTAGACACTGAAACAAGCAGGCAGCACAAAGTTATCATTTACTAGACACTGAAACAAGCAGGCAGGACAAAGTTAGCATTTACTAGATACTGAAACAAGCAGGCAGCTCAAAGTTATCATTTACTGGACACTGAAACAAGCAGGCAGCTCAAAGTTAGCATTTACTAGACTCTGAAACAAGCAGGCAGGACAAAGTTATCATTTACTACACACTGAAACAAGCAGGCAGGACAAAGTTACCATTTACTAGACTCTGAAACAAGCAGGCAGCTCAAAGTTATCATTTACTAGACACTGAAACAAGCAGGCAGCTCAAAGTTAGCATTTACTAGACACTGAAACAAGCAGGCAGCTCAAAGTTATCATTTACTAGACACTGAAACAAGCAGGCAGCTCAAAGTTAGCATTTACTAGACACTGAAACAAGCAGGCAGCTCAAAGTTAGCATTTACTAGACACTGAAACAAGCAGGCAGCTCAATGTTAGCATTTATTAGACACTGAAACAAGCAGGCAGCTCAAAGTTATCATTTACGAGACACTGAAACAAGCAGGCAGGACAAAGTTATCATTTACTAGACACTGAAACAAGCAGGCAGCTCAAAGTTATCATTTACTGGACACTGAAACAAGCAGGCAGGACAAAGTTAGCATTTACTAGACACTGAAACAAGCAGGCAGCTCAAAGTTTGCATTTACTAGACTCTGAAACAAGCAGGCAGCTCAAAGTTATCATTTACTAGACACAAACAAGCAGCCAGCTCAAAGTTAGCATTTACTAGACACTGAAACAAGCAGGCAACTCAAAGTTAGCATTTACTAGACACTGAAACAAGCAGGCAGCTCAAAGTTAGCATTTACTAGACACTGAAACAAGCAGGCAGCTCAATGTTAGCATCTATTAGACACTGAAACAAGCAGGCAGCTCAAAGTTATCATTTACTAGAAACTGAAACAAGCAGGCAGGACAAAGTTACCATTTACTAGACTCTGAAACAAGCAGGCAGCTCAAAGTTAGCATTTACTAGACACTGAAACGAGCAGGCAGGACAAAGTTAGCATTTACTAGACACTGAAACAAGCAGGCAGGACAAAGTTATCATTTACTAGACACTGTAACAAGCAGGCAGGACAAAGTTAGCATTTACTAGCATCTGAAACAAGCAGGCAGGACAAAGTTATCATTTACTAGACACTGAAACAAGCAGGCAGGACAAAGTTATCATTTACTAGACTCTGAAAGAAGCAGGCAGGACAAAGTTATCATTTACTAGACACTGAAACAAGAAGGCAGCTCAAAGTTAGCATTTACTAGACACTGAAACAAGCATGCAGCTCAAAGTTATCATTTACTAGACACTGAAACAAGCAGGCAGGACAATGTTAGCATTTACTAGACACTGAAACAAGCAGGCAGCACAAAGTTAGCATTTACTAGACACTGAAACAAGCAGGCAGCTCAATGTTAGCACTTAGACACTGAAACAAGCAGGCAGCTCAAAGTTAGCATTTACTAGACACTGAAACAAGCAGGCAGCTCAAAGTTAGCATTTACTAGACACTGAAACAAGCAGGCAGGACAAAGTTAGCATTTACTAGACACTGAAACAAGCAGGCAGGACAAAGTTAGCATTTACGAGACTCTAAAACCAGCAGGCAGGACAAAGTGATCATTTACTAGACACTGAAACAAGCAGGCAGGACAAAGTTAGCATTTACAAGACACTGAAACAAGCAGGCAGGACAAAGTTAGCATTTACGAGACTCTAAAACCAGCAGGCAGGACAAAGTGATCATTTACTGGACACCGAAACAAGCAGGCAGGACAAAGTTATCATTTACTAGACTCTGAAACAAGCAGGCAGCTCAAAGTTATCATTTACTAGACACTGAAACAAACAGGCAGCTCAAAGTTAGCATTTACTAGACACTGAAACAAGCAGGCAGCTCAAAGTTATCATTTACTAGACACTGAAACAAGCAGGCAGCTCAAAGTTATCATTTACTAGACACTGAAACAAACAGGCAGCTCAAAGTTAGCATTTACTAGACACTGAAACAAGCAGGCAGCTCAAATTTAGCATTTCCTAGACACTGAAACGAGCAGGCAGGACAAAGTTAGCATTTACTAGACACTGAAACAAGCAGGCAGGACAAAGTTAGCATTTACAAGACTCTGAAACAAGCAGGCAGGACAAAGTTAGCATTTACTAGCATCTGAAACAAGCAGGCAGGACAAAGTTATCATTTACTAGACACTGAAACAAGCAGGCAGGACAAAGTTAGCATTTACTAGCATCTGAAACAAGCAGGCAGAACAAAGTTAGCATTTACTAGACACTGAAACAAGCAGGCAGGACAAAGTTATCATTTACTAGACACTGAAACAAGCAGGCAGGACAAAGTTATCATTTACTAGACACTGAAACAAGAAGGCAGGACAAAGTTATCATTTACTAGACACTGAAACAAGCAGGCAGGACAAAGTTAGCATTTACTAGACACTGAAACAAGCAGGCAGGACAAAGTTATCATTTACTAGACACTGAAACAAGCAGGCAGGACAAAGTTATCATTTACGAGACACTGAAACAAGCAGGCAGGACAAAGTTAGCATTTACTAGACACTGAAACAAGCAGGCAGGACAAAGTTAGCATTTACTAGACACTGAAACAAGCAGGCAGGACAAAGTTATCATTTACTAGACACTGAAACAAGCAGGCAGGACAAAGTTAGCATTTACTAGCATCTGAAACAAGCAGGCAGGACAAAGTTATCATTTACTAGACACTGAAACAAGCAGGCAGGACAAAGTTAGCATTTACTAGCATCTGAAACAAGCAGGCAGGACAAAGTTATCATTTACTACACACTGAAACAAGCAGGCAGGACAAAGTTAGCATTTACTAGCATCTGAAACAAGCAGGCAGGACAAAGTTATCATTTACTAGACACTGAAACAAGCAGGCAGGACAAAGTTATCATTTACTAGACTCTGAAACCAGCAGGCAGGACAAAGTTATCATTTACTAGACACTGAAACAAGAAGGCAGCTCAAAGTTAGCATTTACTAGACACTGAAACAAGCAGGCAGCTCAAAGTTATCATGTACTCGACACTGAAACAAGCAGGCAGGACAAAGTTCGCATTTACTAGACACTGAAACAAGCAGGCAGCACAAAGTTAGCATTTACTAGACACTGAAACAAGCAGGCAGCTCAATGTTAGCACTTATTAGACACTGAAACAAGCAGGCAGCTCAAAGTTAGCATTTACTAGACACTGAAACAAGCAGGCAGGACAAAGTTAGCATTTACGAGACTCTAAAACCAGCAGGCAGGACAAAGTGATCATTTACTAGACACTGAAACAAGCAGGCAGGACAAAGTTATCATTGACTGGACTCTGAAACAAGCAGGCAGGACCAAGTTAGCATTTACGAGACTCTAAAACCAGCAGGCAGGACAAAGTGATCATTTACTAGACACTGAAACAAGCAGGCAGCTCAAAGTTATCATTTACCAGACACTGAAACAAGCAGGCAGCTCAAAGTTAGCATTTACTAGACACTGAAACAAGCAGGCTGGACAAAGTTAGCATTAACTAGACACTGAAACAAGCAGGCAGCTCAAAGTTATCATTTACTAGACACTGAAACAAGCAGGCAGCTCAATGTTCGCATTTACTAGACACTGAAACAAGCAGGCAGGACAAAGTTATCATTTACTAGACCCTGAAACAAGCAGGCAGCTCAAAGTTATCATTTACTAGACACTGAAACAAGCAGGCAGCTCAAAGTTAGCATTTACTAGACACTGAAACAAGCAGGCAGGACAAAGTTAGCATTTACTAGACACTGAAACAAGCAGGCAGCTCAAAGTTAGCATTTACTAGACACTGAAACAAGCAGGCAGCTCAATGTTATCATTTATTAGACACTGAAACAAGCAGGCAGCTCAAAGTTATCATTTACTAGACACTGAAACAAGCAGGCTGGACAAAGTTAGCATTTACTAGACACTGAAACAAGCAGGCAGCTCAAAGTTAGCATTTACTAGACACTGAAACAAGCAGGCAGGACAAAGTTAGCATTTACGAGACTCTGAAACCAGCAGGCAGGACAAAGTTAGCATTTACTAGACTCTGAAACAAGCAGGCAGCTCAAAGTTAGCATTTACTAGACTCTGAAACAAGCAGGCCGGACAAAGTTAGCATTTACTAGACACTGAAACAAGCAGGCAGCTCAAAGTTAGCATTTACTAGACTCTGAAACAGGCAGGCAGCTCAAAGTTATCATTTACTAGACTCTGAAACAAGCAGGCAGCTCAAAGTAAGCATTTACTAGACTCTGAAACAAGCAGGCAGGACAAAGTTAGCATTTACTAGACAATGAAACAAGCAGGCAGCTCACAGTTAGCATTTACTAGACAGTGAAACAAGCAGGCAGCTCAAAGTTTGCATTTACTAGACTCTGAAACCAGCAGGCAGGATAAAGTTAGCATTTACTAGACACTGAAACAAGCAGGCAGCTCAAAGTTATCATTTACTAGACACTGAAACAAGCAGGCAGCTCAAAGTTAGCATTTACTAGACACTGAAACAAGCAGGCAGCTCAAGGTTAGCATTTACTAGACACTGAAACAAGCAGGCAGGACAAAGTTAGCATTTACTAGACACTGAAACAAGCAGGCAGCTCAATGTTAGCATCTATTAGACACTGAAACAAGCAGGCAGCTCAAAGTTATCATTTACTAGACACTGAAACAAGCAGGCAGGACAAAGTTAGCATTTACTAGACACTGAAACAAGCAGGCAGCTCAAAGTTATCATTTACTAGACTCAAACAAGCAGGCAGGACAAAGTTATCATTTACTAGACACTGAAACAAGCAGGCAGGACAAAGTTAGCATTTACTAGACACTGAAACGAGCAGGCAGGACAAAGTTAGCATTTACTCGACACTGAAACGAGCAGGCAGGACAAAGTTATCATTTACTAGACACTGAAACAAGCAGGCAGGACAAAGTTAGCATTTGCGAGACTCTAAAACGAGCAGGCAGGACAAAGTTAGCATTTACTAGACACTGAAACGAGCAGGCAGGACAAAGTTAGCATTTGCGAGACTCTAAAACGAGCAGGCAGGACAAAGTTAGCATTTACTAGACACTGAAACAAGCAGGCAGGACAAAGTTATCATTTTCTAGACACTGTAACAAGCAGGCAGGACAAAGTTAGCATTTACTAGCATCTGAAACAAGCAGGCAGCTCAAAGTTATCATTTACTAGACACTGAAACAAGCAGGCAGGACAAAGTTATCATTTACTAGACTCTGAAACAAGCAGGCAGGACAAAGTTATCATTTACTAGACACTGAAACAAGAAGGCAGCTCAAAGTTAGCATTTACTAGACACTGAAACAAGCAGGCAGCTCAAAGTTATCATTTACTAGACTCTGAAACAAGCAGGCAGGACAAAGTTAGCATTTACTAGACACTGAAACAAGCAGGCAGCTCAAAGTTATCATTTACTAGACACTGAAACAACCAGGCAGGACAAAGTTAGCATTTACTAGACACTGAAACAAGCAGGCAGCTCAAAGTTATCATTTACTAGACACTGAAACAAGCAGGCAGGACAAAGTTAGCATTTACTAGACACTGAAACAAGCAGGCAGGACAAAGTTATCATTTACGAGACTCTAAAACCAGCAGGCAGGACAAAGTTAGCATTTACTAGACTCTGAAACAAGAAGGCAGCTCAAAGTTAGCATTTACTAGACACTGAAACAAGCAGGAAGCTCAAAGTTATCATTTACTCGACACTGAAACAATCTGGCAGCTCAATGTTATCATTTACTAGACTCTGAAACAAGCAGGCAGGACAAAGTTAGCATTTACTAGACACTGAAACAAGCAGGCAGCTCAAAGTTAGCATTTACTAGAAACTGAAACAAGCAGGCAGCTCAAAGTTAGCATTTACTAGACACTGAAACAAGCAGGCAGCTCAAAGTTAGCATTTACTAGACACTGAAACAAGCAGGCAGGACAAAGTTAGCATTTACTAGACACTGAAACAAGCAGGCAGGACAAAGTTAGCATTTACGAGACTCTGAAACCAGCAGGCAGGACAAAGTTAGCATTTACTAGACTCTGAAACAAGCAGGCATCTCAAAGTTAGCATTTGCTAGACTCTGAAACAAGCAGGCCGGACAAAGTTAGCATTTACTAGACACTGAAACAAGCAGGCAGCTCAAAGTTAGCATTTACTAGACACTGAAACAAGCAGGCAGCTCAAAGTTTGCATTTACTAGAGTCTGAAACAGGCAGGCAGCTCAAAGTTATCATTTACTAGACACTGAAACGAGCAGGCAGGACAAAGCTATCATTTACTAGACTCTGAAACATGCAGGCAGCTCAAAGTTATCATTTACTAGACTCTGAAACCAGCAGGCAGGACAAAGTTAGCATTTACTAGACACTGAAACGAGCAGGCAGGACAAAGTTAGCATTTACTCGACACTGAAACGAGCAGGCAGGACAAAGTTATCATTTACTAGACACTGAAACAAGCAGGCAGGACAAAGTTAGCATTTGCGAGACTCTAAAACGAGCAGGCAGGACAAAGTTAGCATTTACTAGACACTGAAACGAGCAGGCAGGACAAAGTTAGCATTTGCGAGACTCTAAAACGAGCAGGCAGGACAAAGTTAGCATTTACTAGACACTGAAACAAGCAGGCAGGACAAAGTTATCATTTTCTAGACACTGTAACAAGCAGGCAGGACAAAGTTAGCATTTACTAGCATCTGAAACAAGCAGGCAGCTCAAAGTTATCATTTACTAGACACTGAAACAAGCAGGCAGGACAAAGTTATCATTTACTAGACTCAAACAAGCAGGCAGGACAAAGTTATCATTTACTAGACACTGAAACAAGCAGGCAGCTCAAAGTTAGCATTTACTAGACACTGAAACAAGCAGGCAGCTCAAAGTTATCATTTACTAGACTCTGAAACAAGCAGGCAGGACAAAGTTAGCATTTACTAGACACTGAAACAAGCAGGCAGCTCAAAGTTATCATTTACTAGACACTGAAACAACCAGGCAGGACAAAGTTAGCATTTACTAGACACTGAAACAAGCAGGCAGCTCAAAGTTATCATTTACTAGACACTGAAACAAGCAGGCAGGACAAAGTTAGCATTTACTAGACACTGAAACAAGCAGGCAGGACAAAGTTATCATTTACGAGACTCTGAAACAAGAAGGCAGCTCAAAGTTAGCATTTACTAGACACTGAAACAAGCAGGAAGCTCAAAGTTATCATTTACTCGACACTGAAACAAGCAGGCAGGACAAAGTTAGCATTTACTAGACACTGAAACAAGCAGGCAGCTCAAAGTTAGCATTTACTAGACACTGAAACAAGCAGGCAGCTCAATGTTATCATTTATTAGACACTGAAACAAGCAGGCAGCTCAAAGTTATCATTTACTAGAAACTGAAACAAGCAGGCTGGACAAAGTTAGCATTTACTAGACACTGAAACAAGCAGGCAGCTCAAAGTTAGCATTTACTAGACACTGAAACAAGCAGGCAGGACAAAGTTAGCATTTACTAGACACTGAAACAAGCAGGCAGGACAAAGTTAGCATTTACGAGACTCTGAAACAAGCAGGCATCTCAAAGTTAGCATTTGCTAGACTCTGAAACAAGCAGGCCGGACAAAGTTAGCATTTACTAGACACTGAAACAAGCAGGCAGCTCAAAGTTAGCATTTACTAGACACTGAAACAAGCAGGCAGCTCAAAGTTTGCATTTACTAGAGTCTGAAACAGGCAGGCAGCTCAAAGTTATCATTTACTAGACACTGAAACGAGCAGGCAGGACAAAGCTATCATTTACTAGACTCTGAAACAAGCAGGCAGCTCAAAGTTATCATTTACTAGACACTGAAACAAGCAGGCAGCTCAAAGTTAGCATTTACTAGACACTGAAACAAGCAGGCAGCTCAAGGTTAGCATTTACTAGACACTGAAACAAGCAGGCAGGACAAAGTTAGCATTTACTAGACACTGAAACAAGCAGGCAGCTCAATGTTAGCATCTATTAGACACTGAAACAAGCAGGCAGCTCAAAGTTATCATTTACTAGACACTGAAACAAGCAGGCAGGACAAAGTTAGCATTTACTAGACACTGAAACAAGCAGGCAGCTCAAAGTTATCATTTACTAGACTCTGAAACAAGCAGGCAGCTCAAAGTTAGCATTTACTAGACTCTGAAACAAGCAGGCAGCTCAAAGTTAGCATTTACTAGACTCTGAAACAAGCAGGCAGCTCAAAGTTAGCATTTACTAGACTCTGAAACAAGCAGGCAGCTCAAAGTTAGCATTTACTAGACACTGAAACAAGCAGGCAGGACAAAGTTATCATTTTCTAGACACTGTAACAAGCAGGCAGGACAAAGTTAGCATTTACTAGCATCTGAAACAAGCAGGCAGCTCAAAGTTATCATTTACTAGACACTGAAACAAGCAGGCAGGACAAAGTTATCATTTACTAGACTCTGAAACAAGCAGGCAGGACAAAGTTATCATTTACTAGACACTGAAACAAGAAGGCAGCTCAAAGTTAGCATTTACTAGACACTGAAACAAGCAGGCAGCTCAAAGTTATCATTTACTAGACTCTGAAACAAGCAGGCAGGACAAAGTTAGCATTTACTAGACACTGAAACAAGCAGGCAGCTCAAAGTTATCATTTACTAGACACTGAAACAACCAGGCAGGACAAAGTTAGCATTTACTAGACACTGAAACAAGCAGGCAGCTCAAAGTTATCATTTACTAGACACTGAAACAAGCAGGCAGGACAAAGTTATCATTTACGAGACTCTAAAACCAGCAGGCAGGACAAAGTTAGCATTTACTAGACTCTGAAACAAGAAGGCAGCTCAAAGTTAGCATTTACTAGACACTGAAACAAGCAGGAAGCTCAAAGTTATCATTTACTCGACACTGAAACAATCTGGCAGCTCAAAGTTATCATTTACTAGACACTGAAACAAGCAGGCTGGACAAAGTTAGCATTGACTAGACACTGAAACAAGCAGGCAGCTCAAAGTTAGCATTTACTAGACACTGAAACAAGCAGGCAGGACAAAGTTAGCATTTACTAGACACTGAAACAAGCAGGCAGGACAAAGTTAGCATTTACGAGACTCTGAAACCAGCAGGCAGGACAAAGTTAGCATTTACTAGACTCTGAAACAAGCAGGCATCTCAAAGTTAGCATTTGCTAGACTCTGAAACAAGCAGGCCGGACAAAGTTAGCATTTACTAGACACTGAAACAAGCAGGCAGCTCAAAGTTAGCATTTACTAGACACTGAAACAAGCAGGCAGCTCAAAGTTTGCATTTACTAGAGTCTGAAACAGGCAGGCAGCTCAAAGCTATCATTTACTAGACACTGAAACGAGCAGGCAGGACAAAGCTATCATTTACTAGACTCTGAAACAAGCAGGCAGCTCAAAGTTAGCATTTACTAGACACTGAAACAAGCAGGCAGCTCAAGGTTAGCATTTACTAGACACTGAAACAAGCAGGCAGGACAAAGTTAGCATTTACTAGACACTGAAACAAGCAGGCAGCTCAATGTTAGCATCTATTAGACACTGAAACAAGCAGGCAGCTCAAAGTTATCATTTACTAGACACTGAAACAAGCAGGCAGGACAAGGTTAGCATTTACTAGACACTGAAACAAGCAGGCAGCTCAAAGTTATCATTTACTAGACTCTGAAACAAGCAGGCAGCTCAAAGTTAGCATTTACTAGACTCTGAAACAAGCAGGCAGCTCAAAGTTAGCATTTACTAGACACTGAAACAAGCAGGCAGGACAAAGTTATCATTTACTAGACTCTGAAACCAGCAGGCAGGACAAAGTTATCATTTACTAGACACTGAAACAAGCAGGCAGGACAAAGTTAGCATTTACTAGACACTGAAACGAGCAGGCAGGACAAAGTTAGCATTTACTCGACACTGAAACGAGCAGGCAGGAAAACGTTATCATTTACTAGACACTGAAACAAGCAGGCAGGACAAAGTTAGCATTTGAGAGACTCTAAAACGAGCAGGCAGGACAAAGTTAGCATTTACTAGACACTGAAACGAGCAGGCAGGACAAAGTTAGCATTTACTAGACACTGAAACAAGCAGGCAGCTCAATGTTAGCATCTATTAGACACTGAAACAAGCAGGCAGCTCAAAGTTATCATTTACTAGACACAAACAAGCAGGCAGGACAAAGTTAGCATTTACTAGACACTGAAACAAGCAGGCAGCTCAAAGTTATCATTTACTAGACTCTGAAACAAGCAGGCAGCTCAAAGTTAGCATTTACTAGACTCTGAAACAAGCAGGCAGCTCAAAGTTAGCATTTACTAGACACTGAAACAAGCAGGCAGGACAAAGTTATCATTTTCTAGACACTGTAACAAGCAGGCAGGACAAAGTTACATTTACTAGCATCTGAAACAAGCAGGCAGCTCAAAGTTATCATTTACTAGACACTGAAACAAGCAGGCAGGACAAAGTTATCATTTACTAGACACTGAAACAAGAAGGCAGCTCAAAGTTAGCATTTACTAGACACTGAAACAAGCAGGCAGCTCAAAGTTATCATTTACTAGACTCTGAAACAAGCAGGCAGGACAAAGTTAGCATTTACTAGACACTGAAACAAGCAGGCAGCTCAAAGTTATCATTTACTAGACACTGAAACAACCAGGCAGGACAAAGTTAGCATTTACTAGACACTGAAACAAGCAGGCAGGACAAAGTTAGCATTTACTAGACACTGAAACAAGCAGGCAGGACAAAGTTATCATTTACGAGACTCTAAAACCAGCAGGCAGGACAAAGTTAGCATTTACTAGACTCTGAAACAAGAAGGCAGCTCAAAGTTAGCATTTACTAGACACTGAAACAAGCAGGAAGCTCAAAGTTATCATTTACTCGACACTGAAACAATCTGGCAGCTCAATGTTAGCATTTATTAGACACTGAAACAAGCAGGCAGCTCAAAGTTATCATTTACTAGACTCTGAAACAAGCAGGCAGGACAAAGTTAGCATTTACTAGACACTGAAACAAGCAGGCAGCTCAAAGTTAGCATTTACTAGACACTGAAACAAGCAGGCAGCTCAATGTTATCATTTATTAGACACTGAAACAAGCAGGCAGCTCAAAGTTATCATTTACTAGACACTGAAACAAGCAGGCTGGACAAAGTTAGCATTTACTAGACACTGAAACCAGCAGGCAGCTCAAAGTTAGCATTTACTAGACACTGAAACAAGCAGGCAGGACAAAGTTAGCATTTACTAGACACTGAAACAAGCAGGCAGGACAAAGTTAGCATTTACTAGACTCTGAAACAAGCAGGCATCTCAAAGTTAGCATTTGCTAGACTCTGAAACAAGCAGGCCGGACAAAGTTAGCATTTACTAGACACTGAAACAAGCAGGCAGCTCAAAGTTTGCATTTACTAGAGTCTGAAACAGGCAGGCAGCTCAAAGTTATCATTTACTGGACTCTGAAACAAGCAGGCAGCTCAAAGTTAGCATTTACTAGACACTGAAACAAGCAGGCAGCTCAATGTTAGCATCTATTAGACACTGAAACAAGCAGGCAGCTCAAAGTTATCATTTACTAGACACTGAAACAAGCAGGCAGGACAAAGTTAGCATTTACTAGACACTGAAACAAGCAGGCAGCTCAAAGTTATCATTTACTAGACTCTGAAACAAGCAGGCAGCTCAAAGTTAGCATTTACTAGACTCTGAAACAAGCAGGCAGCTCAAAGTTAGCATTTACTAGACACTGAAACAAGCAGGCAGGACAAAGTTATCATTTACTAGACTCTGAAACCAGCAGGCAGGACAAAGTTATCATTTACTAGACACTGAAACAAGCAGGCAGGACAAAGTTAGCATTTACTAGACACTGAAACGAGCAGGCAGGACAAAGTTAGCATTTACTCGACACTGAAACGAGCAGGCAGGAAAAAGTTATCATTTACTAGACACTGAAACAAGCAGGCAGGACAAAGTTAGCATTTGCGAGACTCTAAAACGAGCAGGCAGGACAAAGTTAGCATTTACTAGACACTGAAACGAGCAGGCAGGACAAAGTTAGCATTTGCGAGACTCTAAAACGAGCAGGCAGGACAAAGTTAGCATTTACTAGACACTGAAACAAGCAGGCAGGACAAAGTTATCATTTTCTAGACACTGTAACAAGCAGGCAGGACAAAGTTAGCATTTACTAGCATCTGAAACAAGCAGGCAGCTCAAAGTTATCATTTTCTAGACACTGAAACAAGCAGGCCGGACAAAGTTAGCATTTACTAGACACTGAAACAAGCAGGCAGCTCAAAGTTTGCATTTACTAGAGTCTGAAACAGGCAGGCAGCTCAAAGTTATCATTTACTGGACTCTGAAACAAGCAGGCAGCTCAAAGTTAGCATTTACTAGACACTGAAACAAGCAGGCAGGACAAAGTTAGCATTTACTAGACACTGAAACAAGCAGGCAGCTCAATGTTAGCATCTATTAGACACTGAAACAAGCAGGCAGCTCAAAGTTATCATTTACTAGACACTGAAACAAGCAGGCAGGACAGAGTTAGCATTTACTAGACACTGAAACAAGCAGGCAGCTCAAAGTTATCATTTTCTAGACACTGAAACAAGCAGGCCGGACAAAGTTAGCATTTACTAGACACTGAAACAAGCAGGCAGCTCAAAGTTTGCATTTACTAGAGTCTGAAACAGGCAGGCAGCTCAAAGTTATCATTTACTGGACTCTGAAACAAGCAGGCAGCTCAAAGTTAGCATTTACTAGACACTGAAACAAGCAGGCAGGACAAAGTTAGCATTTACTAGACACTGAAACAAGCAGGCAGCTCAATGTTAGCATCTATTAGACACTGAAACAAGCAGGCAGCTCAAAGTTAGCATTTACTAGACTCTGAAACAAGCAGGCAGCTCAAAGTTAGCATTTACTAGACACTGAAACAAGCAGGCAGGACAAAGTTATCATTTACTAGACTCTGAAACCAGCAGGCAGGACAAAGTTATCATTTACTAGACACTGAAACAAGCAGGCAGGACAAAGTTAGCATTTACTAGACACTGAAACGAGCAGGCAGGACAAAGTTAGCATTTACTCGACACTGAAACGAGCAGGCAGGAAAAAGTTATCATTTACTAGACACTGAAACAAGCAGGCAGGACAAAGTTAGCATTTGCGAGACTCTAAAACGAGCAGGCAGGACAAAGTTAGCATTTACTAGACACTGAAACGAGCAGGCAGGACAAAGTTAGCATTTGCGAGACTCTAAAACGAGCAGGCAGGACAAAGTTAGCATTTACTAGACACTGAAACAAGCAGGCAGGACAAAGTTATCATTTTCTAGACACTGTAACAAGCAGGCAGGACAAAGTTAGCATTTACTAGCATCTGAAACAAGCAGGCAGCTCAAAGTTATCATTTTCTAGACACTGAAACAAGCAGGCAGGACAAAGTTATCATTTACTAGACTCTGAAACAAGCAGGCAGGACAAAGTTATCATTTACTAGACACTGAAACAAGCAGGCAGCTCAAAGTTATCATTTACTAGACTCTGAAACAAGCAGGCAGGACAAAGTTAGCATTTACTAGACACTGAAACAAGCAGGCAGCTCAAAGTTATCATTTACTAGACACTGAAACAACCAGGCAGGACAAAGTTAGCATTTACTAGACACTGAAACAAGCAGGCAGCTCAAAGTTATCATTTACTAGACACTGAAACAAGCAGGCAGGACAAAGTTAGCATTTACTAGACACTGAAACAAGCAGGCAGCTCAAAGTTATCATTTACTAGACTCTGAAACAAGCAGGCAGCTCAAAGTTAGCATTTACCAGACTCTGAAACAAGCAGGCAGCTCAAAGTTAGCATTTACTAGACACTGAAACAAGCAGGCAGGACAAAGTTATCATTTTCTAGACACTGTAACAAGCAGGCAGGACAAAGTTAGCATTTACTAGCATCTGAAACAAGCAGGCAGCTCAAAGTTAGCATTTACTAGACACTGAAACAAGCAGGCAGCTCAAGGATAGCATTTACTAGACACTGAAACAAGCAGGCAGGACAAAGTTAGCATTTACTAGACACTGAAACAAGCAGGCAGCTCAATGTTAGCATCTATTAGACACTGAAACAAGCAGGCAGCTCAAAGTTATCATTTACTAGACACTGAAACAAGCAGGCAGGACAAAGTTAGCATTTACTAGACACTGAAACAAGCAGGCAGCTCAAAGTTATCATTTACTAGACTCTGAAACAAGCAGGCAGCTCAGTTAGCATTTACTAGACTCTGAAACAAGCAGGCAGCTCAAAGTTAGCATTTACTAGACACTGAAACAAGCAGGCAGGACAAAGTTATCATTTTCTAGACACTGTAACAAGCAGGCAGGACAAAGTTAGCATTTACTAGCATCTGAAACAAGCAGGCAGCTCAAAGTTATCATTTACTAGACACTGAAACAAGCAGGCAGGACAAAGTTATAATTTACTAGACTCTGAAACAAGCAGGCAGGACAAAGTTATCATTTACTAGACACTGAAACAAGAAGGCAGCTCAAAGTTAGCATTTACTAGACACTGAAACAAGCAGGCAGCTCAAAGTTATCATTTACTAGACTCTGAAACAAGCAGGCAGGACAAAGTTAGCATTTACTAGACACTGAAACAAGCAGGCAGCTCAAAGTTATCATTTACTAGACACTGAAACAACCAGGCAGGACAAAGTTAGCATTTACTAGACACTGAAACAAGCAGGCAGCTCAAAGTTATCATTTACTAGACACTGAAACAAGCAGGCAGGACAAAGTTAGCATTTACTAGACACTGAAACAAGCAGGCAGGACAAAGTTATCATTTACGAGACTCTAAAACCAGCAGGCAGGACAAAGTTAGCATTTACTAGACTCTGAAACAAGAAGGCAGCTCAAAGTTAGCATTTACTAGACACTGAAACAAGCAGGAAGCTCAAAGTTATCATTTACTCGACACTGAAACAATCTGGCAGCTCAATGTTAGCATTTATTAGACACTGAAACAAGCAGGCAGCTCAAAGTTATCATTTACTAGACTCTGAAACAAGCAGGCAGGACAAAGTTAGCATTTACTAGACACTGAAACAAGCAGGCAGCTCAAAGTTAGCATTTACTAGACACTGAAACAAGCAGGCAGCTCAATGTTATCATTTATTAGACACTGAAACAAGCAGGCAGCTCAAAGTTATCATTTACTAGACACTGAAACAAGCAGGCTGGACAAAGTTAGCATTTACTCGACACTGAAACAAGCAGGCAGGACAAAGTTAGCATTTACTAGACACTGAAACAAGCAGGCAGGACAAAGTTAGCATTTACGAGACTCTGAAACCAGCAGGCAGGACAAAGTTAGCATTTACTAGACTCTGAAACAAGCAGGCATCTCAAAGTTAGCATTTGCTAGACTCTGAAACAAGCAGGCCGGACAAAGTTAGCATTTACTAGACACTGAAACAAGCAGGCAGCTCAAAGTTAGCATTTACTAGACACTGAAACAAGCAGGCAGCTCAAAGTTTGCATTTACTAGAGTCTGAAACAGGCAGGCAGCTCAAAGCTATCATTTACTAGACACTGAAACGAGCAGGCAGGACAAAGCTATCATTTACTAGACTCTGAAACAAGCAGGCAGCTCAAAGTTAGCATTTACTAGACACTGAAACAAGCAGGCAGCTCAAGGTTAGCATTTACTAGACACTGAAACAAGCAGGCAGGACAAAGTTAGCATTTACTAGACACTGAAACAAGCAGGCAGCTCAATGTTAGCATCTATTAGACACTGAAACAAGCAGGCAGCTCAAAGTTATCATTTACTAGACACTGAAACAAGCAGGCAGGACAAAGTTAGCATTTACTAGACACTGAAACAAGCAGGCAGCTCAAAGTTATCATTTACTAGACTCTGAAACAAGCAGGCAGCTCAAAGTTAGCATTTACTAGACTCTGAAACAAGCAGGCAGCTCAAAGTTAGCATTTACTAGACACTGAAACAAGCAGGCAGGACAAAGTTATCATTTACTAGACTCTGAAACCAGCAGGCAGGACAAAGTTATCATTTACTAGACACTGAAACAAGCAGGCAGGACAAAGTTAGCATTTACTAGACACTGAAACGAGCAGGCAGGACAAAGTTAGCATTTACTCGACACTGAAACGAGCAGGCAGGACAAAGTTAGCATTTACTAGACACTGAAACGAGCAGGCAGGACAAAGTTAGCATTTACTAGACACTGAAACAAGCAGGCAGCTCAATGTTAGCATCTATTAGACACTGAAACAAGCAGGCAGGACAAAGTTATCATTTACTAGACACTGAAACAAGCAGGCAGCTCAAAGTTATCATTTACTAGACTCTGAAACAAGCAGGCAGCTCAAAGTTAGCATTTACTAGACTCTGAAACAAGCAGGCAGCTCAAAGTTAGCATTTACTAGACACTGAAACAAGCAGGCAGGACAAAGTTATCATTTTCTAGACACTGTAACAAGCAGGCAGGACAAAGTTAGCATTTACTAGCATCTGAAACAAGCAGGCAGCTCAAAGTTATCATTTACTAGACACTGAAACAAGCAGGCAGGACAAAGTTATCATTTACTAGACTCTGAAACAAGCAGGCAGGACAAAGTTATCATTTACTAGACACTGAAACAAGAAGGCAGCTCAAAGTTAGCATTTACTAGACACTGAAACAAGCAGGCAGCTCAAAGTTATCATTTACTAGACTCTGAAACAAGCAGGCAGGACAAAGTTAGCATTTACTAGACACTGAAACAAGCAGGCAGCTCAAAGTTATCATTTACTAGACACTGAAACAACCAGGCAGGACAAAGTTAGCATTTACTAGACACTGAAACAAGCAGGCAGCTCAAAGTTATCATTTACTAGACACTGAAACAAGCAGGCAGGACAAAGTTAGCATTTACTAGACACTGAAACAAGCAGGCAGGACAAAGTTATCATTTACGAGACTCTAAAACCAGCAGGCAGGACAAAGTTAGCATTTACTAGACACTGAAACAAGCAGGAAGCTCAAAGTTATCATTTACTCGACACTGAAACAATCTGGCAGCTCAATGTTAGCATTTATTAGACACTGAAACAAGCAGGCAGCTCAAAGTTATCATTTACTAGACTCTGAAACAAGCAGGCAGGACAAAGTTAGCATTTACTAGACACTGAAACAAGCAGGCAGCTCAAAGTTAGCATTTACTAGACACTGAAACAAGCAGGCAGCTCAATGTTATCATTTATTAGACACTGAAACAAGCAGGCAGCTCAAAGTTATCATTTACTAGACACTGAAACAAGCAGGCTGGACAAAGTTAGCATTTACTAGACACTGAAACAAGCAGGCAGCTCAAAGTTAGCATTTACTAGACACTGAAACAAGCAGGCAGGACAAAGTTAGCATTTACTAGACACTGAAACAAGCAGGCAGGACAAAGTTAGCATTTACGAGACTCTGAAACCAGCAGGCAGGACAAAGTTAGCATTTACTAGACTCTGAAACAAGCAGGCATCTCAAAGTTAGCATTTGCTAGACTCTGAAACAAGCAGGCCGGACAAAGTTAGCATTTACTAGACACTGAAACAAGCAGGCAGCTCAAAGTTTGCATTTACTAGAGTCTGAAACAGGCAGGCAGCTCAAAGTTATCATTTACTGGACTCTGAAACAAGCAGGCAGCTCAAAGTTAGCATTTACTAGACACTGAAACAAGCAGGCAGCTCAAGGTTAGCATTTACTAGACACTGAAACAAGCAGGCAGGACAAAGTTAGCATTTACTAGACACTGAAACAAGCAGGCAGCTCAATGTTAGCATCTATTAGACACTGAAACAAGCAGGCAGGACAAAGTTAGCATTTACTAGACACTGAAACAAGCAGGCAGCTCAAAGTTATCATTTACTAGACTCTGAAACAAGCAGGCAGCTCAAAGTTAGCATTTACTAGACTCTGAAACAAGCAGGCAGCTCAAAGTTAGCATTTACTAGACACTGAAACAAGCAGGCAGGACAAAGTTATCATTTACTAGACTCTGAAACCAGCAGGCAGGACAAAGTTATCATTTACTAGACACTGAAACAAGCAGGCAGGACAAAGTTAGCATTTACTAGACACTGAAACGAGCAGGCAGGACAAAGTTAGCATTTACTCGACACTGAAACGAGCAGGCAGGAAAAAGTTATCATTTACTAGACACTGAAACAAGCAGGCAGGACAAAGTTAGCATTTGCGAGACTCTAAAACGAGCAGGCAGGACAAAGTTAGCATTTACTAGACACTGAAACGAGCAGGCAGGACAAAGTTAGCATTTGCGAGACTCTAAAACGAGCAGGCAGGACAAAGTTAGCATTTACTAGACACTGAAACAAGCAGGCAGGACAAAGTTATCATTTTCTAGACACTGTAACAAGCAGGCAGGACAAAGTTAGCATTTACTAGCATCTGAAACAAGCAGGCAGCTCAAAGTTATCATTTTCTAGACACTGAAACAAGCAGGCAGGACAAAGTTATCATTTACTAGACTGAAACAAGCAGGCAGGACAAAGTTATCATTTACTAGACACTGAAACAAGCAGGCAGCTCAAAGTTATCATTTACTAGACTCTGAAACAAGCAGGCAGGACAAAGTTAGCATTTACTAGACACTGAAACAAGCAGGCAGCTCAAAGTTATCATTTACTAGACACTGAAACAACCAGGCAGGACAAAGTTAGCATTTACTAGACACTGAAACAAGCAGGCAGCTCAAAGTTATCATTTACTAGACACTGAAACAAGCAGGCAGGACAAAGTTAGCATTTACTAGACACTGAAACAAGCAGGCAGCTCAAAGTTATCATTTACTAGACTCTGAAACAAGCAGGCAGCTCAAAGTTAGCATTTACCAGACTCTGAAACAAGCAGGCAGCTCAAAGTTAGCATTTACTAGACACTGAAACAAGCAGGCAGGACAAAGTTATCATTTTCTAGACACTGTAACAAGCAGGCAGGACAAAGTTAGCATTTACTAGCATCTGAAACAAGCAGGCAGCTCAAAGTTATCATTTACTAGACACTGAAACAAGCAGGCAGGACAAAGTTATCATTTACTAGACTCTGAAACAAGCAGGCAGGACAAAGTTATCATTTACTAGACACTGAAACAAGAAGGCAGCTCAAAGTTAGCATTTACTAGACACTGAAACAAGCAGGCAGCTCAAAGTTATCATTTACTAGACTCTGAAACATGCAGGCAGGACAAAGTTAGCATTTACTAGACACTGAAACAAGCAGGCAGCTCAAAGTTATCATTTACTAGACACTGAAACAACCAGGCAGGACAAAGTTAGCATTTACTAGACACTGAAACAAGCAGGCAGCTCAAAGTTATCATTTACTAGACACTGAAACAAGCAGGCAGGACAAAGTTAGCATTTACTAGACACTGAAACAAGCAGGCAGGACAAAGTTATCATTTACGAGACTCTAAAACCAGCAGGCAGGACAAAGTTAGCATTTACTAGACTCTGAAACAAGAAGGCAGCTCAAAGTTAGCATTTACTAGACACTGAAACAAGCAGGAAGCTCAAAGTTATCATTTACTCGACACTGAAACAATCTGGCAGCTCAATGTTAGCATTTATTAGACACTGAAACAAGCAGGCAGCTCAAAGTTATCATTTACTAGACTCTGAAACAAGCAGGCAGGACAAAGTTAGCATTTACTAGACACTGAAACAAGCAGGCAGCTCAAAGTTAGCATTTACTAGACACTGAAACAAGCAGGCAGCTCAATGTTATCATTTATTAGACACTGAAACAAGCAGGCTGGACAAAGTTAGCATTTACTAGACACTGAAACAAGCAGGCAGCTCAAAGTTAGCATTTACTAGACACTGAAACAAGCAGGCAGGACAAAGTTAGCATTTACTAGACACTGAAACAAGCAGGCAGGACAAAGTTAGCATTTACGAGACTCTGAAACCAGCAGGCAGGACAAAGTTAGCATTTACTAGACTCTGAAACAAGCAGGCATCTCAAAGTTAGCATTTGCTAGACTCTGAAACAAGCAGGCCGGACAAAGTTAGCATTTACTAGACACTGAAACAAGCAGGCAGCTCAAAGTTAGCATTTACTAGACACTGAAACAAGCAGGCAGCTCAAAGTTTGCATTTACTAGAGTCTGAAACAGGCAGGCAGCTCAAAGTTATCATTTACTAGACACTGAAACGAGCAGGCAGGACAAAGCTATCATTTACTAGACTCTGAAACAAGCAGGCAGCTCAAAGTTATCATTTACTAGACACTGAAACAAGCAGGCAGCTCAAAGTTAGCATTTACTAGACACTGAAACAAGCAGGCAGCTCAAGGTTAGCATTTACTAGACACTGAAACAAGCAGGCAGGACAAAGTTAGCATTTACTAGACACTGAAACAAGCAGGCAGCTCAATGTTAGCATCTATTAGACACTGAAACAAGCAGGCAGCTCAAAGTTATCATTTACTAGACACTGAAACAAGCAGGCAGGACAAAGTTAGCATTTACTAGACACTGAAACAAGCAGGCAGCTCAAAGTTAGCATTTACTAGACTCTGAAACAAGCAGGCAGCTCAAAGTTAGCATTTACTAGACTCTGAAACAAGCAGGCAGCTCAAAGTTAGCATTTACTAGACACTGAAACAAGCAGGCAGGACAAAGTTATCATTTACTAGACTCTGAAACCAGCAGGCAGGACAAAGTTATCATTTACTAGACACTGAAACAAGCAGGCAGGACAAAGTTAGCATTTACTAGACACTGAAACGAGCAGGCAGGACAAAGTTAGCATTTACTCGACACTGAAACGAGCAGGCAGGACAAAGTTATCATTTACTAGACACTGAAACGAGCAGGCAGGACAAAGTTAGCATTTGCGAGACTCTAAAACGAGCAGGCAGGACAAAGTTAGCATTTACTAGACACTGAAACAAGCAGGCAGGACAAAGTTATCATTTTCTAGACACTGTAACAAGCAGGCAGGACAAAGTTAGCATTTACTAGCATCTGAAACAAGCAGGCAGCTCAAAGTTATCATTTTCTAGACACTGAAACAAGCAGGCAGGACAAAGTTATCATTTACTAGACTCTGAAACAAGCAGGCAGGACAAAGTTATCATTTACTAGACACTGAAACAAGAAGGCAGCTCAAAGTTAGCATTTACTAGACACTGAAACAAGCAGGCAGCTCAAAGTTATCATTTACTAGACTCTGAAACAAGCAGGCAGGACAAAGTTAGCATTTACTAGACACTGAAACAAGCAGGCAGCTCAAAGTTATCATTTACTAGACACTGAAACAACCAGGCAGGACAAAGTTAGCATTTACTAGACACTGAAACAAGCAGGCAGCTCAAAGTTATCATTTACTAGACACTGAAACAAGCAGGCAGGACAAAGTTAGCATTTACTAGACACTGAAACAAGCAGGCAGGACAAAGTTATCATTTACGAGACTCTAAAACCAGCAGGCAGGACAAAGTTAGCATTTACTAGACTCTGAAACAAGAAGGCAGCTCAAAGTTAGCATTTACTAGACACTGAAACAAGCAGGCAGCTCAAAGTTATCATTTACTCGACACTGAAACAATCTGGCAGCTCAATGTTAGCATTTATTAGACACTGAAACAAGCAGGCAGCTCAAAGTTATCATTTACTAGACTCTGAAACAAGCAGGCAGGACAAAGTTAGCATTTACTAGACACTGAAACAAGCAGGCAGCTCAAAGTTAGCATTTACTAGACACTGAAACAAGCAGGCAGCTCAATGTTATCATTTACTAGACACTGAAACAAGCAGGCAGCTCAAAGTTATCATTTACTAGACACTGAAACAAGCAGGCTGGACAAAGTTAGCATTTACTAGACACTGAAACAAGCAGGCAGCTCAAAGTTAGCATTTACTAGACACTGAAACAAGCAGGCAGGACAAAGTTAGCATTTACTAGACACTGAAACAAGCAGGCAGGACAAAGTTAGCATTTACGAGACTCTGAAACCAGCAGGCAGGACAAAGTTAGCATTTACTAGACTCTGAAACAAGCAGGCATCTCAAAGTTAGCATTTGCTAGACTCTGAAACAAGCAGGCCGGACAAAGTTAGCATTTACTAGACACTGAAACAAGCAGGCAGCTCAAAGTTAGCATTTACTAGACACTGAAACAAGCAGGCAGCTCAAAGTTTGCATTTACTAGACTCTGAAACAGGCAGGCAGCTCAAAGTTATCATTTACTAGACTCTGAAACAAGCAGGCAGCTCAAAGTTAGCATTTACTAGACTCTGAAACAAGCAGGCAGGACAAAGTTAGCATTTACTAGACAATGAAACAAGCAGGCAGCTCACAGTTAGCATTTACTAGACAGTGAAACAAGCAGGCAGCTCAAAGTTTGCATTTACTAGACTCTGAAACCAGCAGGCAGGATAAAGTGAGCATTTACTAGAAACTGAAACGAGCAGGCAAGACAAAGCTATCATTTACTAGACTCTGAAACAAGCAGGCAGCTCAAAGTTAGCATTTACTAGACACTGAAACAAGCAGGCAGCTCAAAGTTAGCATTTACTAGACACTGAAACAAGCAGGCAGCTCAAAGTTAGCATTTACTAGACACTGAAACAAGCAGGCAGCTCAATGTTAGCATCTATTAGACACTGAAACAAGCAGGCAGCTCAAAGTTATCATTTACTAGACACTGAAACAAGCAGGCAGGACAAAGTTATCATTTACTAGACACTGAAACAAGCAGGCAGCTCAAAGTTAGCATTTACTAGACTCTGAAACAAGCAGGCAGCTCAAAGTTAGCATTTACTAGACTCTGAAACAAGCAAGCAGCTCAAAGTTAGCATTTACTAGACACTGAAACAAGCAGGCAGGACAAAGTTATCATTTACTAGACTCTGAAACCAGCAGGCAGGACAAAGTTATCATTTACTAGACACTGAAACGAGCAGGCAGGACAAAGTTAGCATTTACTAGACACTGAAACGAGCAGGCAGGACAAAGTTAGCATTTACTCGACACTGAAACGAGCAGGCAGGACAAAGTTATCATTTACTAGACACTGAAACAAGCAGGCAGGACAAAGTTAGCATTTGCGAGACTCTAAAACGAGCAGGCAGGACAAAGTTAGCATTTACTAGACACTGAAACGAGCAGGCAGGACAAAGTTAGCATTTGCGAGACTCTAAAACGAGCAGGCAGGACAAAGTTAGCATTTACTAGACACTGAAACAAGCAGGCAGGACAAAGTTATCATTTTCTAGACACTGTAACAAGCAGGCAGGACAAAGTTAGCATTTACTAGCATCTGAAACAAGCAGGCAGCTCAAAGTTATCATTTACTAGACACTGAAACAAGCAGGCAGGACAAAGTTATCATTTACTAGACTCTGAAACAAGCAGGCAGGACAAAGTTATCATTTACTAGACAGTGAAACAAGAAGGCAGCTCAAAGTTAGCATTTACTAGACACTGAAACAAGCAGGCAGCTCAAAGTTATCATTTACTAGACTCTGAAACAAGCAGGCAGGACAAAGTTAGCATTTACTAGACACTGAAACAAGCAGGCAGCTCAAAGTTATCATTTACTAGACACTGAAACAACCAGGCAGGACAAAGTTAGCATTTACTAGACACTGAAACAAGCAGGCAGCTCAAAGTTATCATTTACTAGACACTGAAACAAGCAGGCAGGACAAAGTTAGCATTTACTAGACACTGAAACAAGCAGGCAGGACAAAGTTATCATTTACGAGACTCTAAAACCAGCAGGCAGGACAAAGTTAGCATTTACTAGACTCTGAAACAAGAAGGCAGCTCAAAGTTAGCATTTACTAGACACTGAAACAAGCAGGCAGCTCAAAGTTATCATTTACTCGACACTGAAACAATCTGGCAGCTCAATGTTAGCATTTATTAGACACTGAAACAAGCAGGCAGGACAAAGTTAGCATTTACTAGACACTGAAACAAGCAGGCAGGACAAAGTTTGCATTTACGAGACTCTAAAACCAGCAGGCAGGACAAAGTGATCATTTACTCGACACTGAAACAAGCAGGGAGGACAAAGTTATCATTTACTAGACTCTGAAACAAGCAGGCAGCTCAAAGTTAGCATTTACTGGACACTGAAACAAGCAGGCAGCTCAAAGTGAGCATTTACTAGACACTGAAACAAGCAGGCAGCTCAAAGTTAGCATTTACTAGACACTGAAACAAACAGGCAGCTCAAAGTTATCATTTACTGGACACTGAAACAAGCAGGCAGCTCAATGTTAGCATTTACTAGACACTGAAACAAGCAGGCAGGACAAAGTTATCATTTACTAGACTCTGAAACAAGCAGGCAGCTCAAAGTTATCATTTACTAGACACTGAAACAAGCAGGCAGCTCAAAGTTATCCTTTACTAGACACTGAAACAAGCAGGCAGCTCAAAGTTATCATTTACTAGACACTGAAACAAGCAGGCAGCTCAAAGTTAGCATTTACTAGACACTGAAACAAGCAGGCAGGACAAAGTTATCATTTACGAGACTCTAAAACCAGCAGGCAGGACAAAGTTAGCATTTACTAGACTCTGAAACAAGAAGGCAGGACAAAGTTAGCATTTACTAGACACTGAAAGAAGCAGGCAGGACAAAGTTAGCATTTACTAGACACTGAAACAAGCAGGCAGGACAAAGTTAGCATTTACTAGACACTGAAAGAAGCAGGCAGGACAAAGTTATCATTTACTAGACACTGAAACAAGCAGGCAGCTCAAAGTTAGCATTTACTAGACACTGAAACAAGCAGGCAGGACAAAGTTAGCATTTACTAGACACTGAAACAAGCAGGCAGGACAAAGTTATCATTTACGAGACTCTAAAACCAGCAGGCAGGACAAAGTTAGCATTTACTAGACTCTGAAACAAGAAGGCAGCTCAAAGTTAGCATTTACTAGACACTGAAACAAGCAGGCAGCTCAAAGTTATCATTTACTCGACACTGAAACAATCTGGCAGCTCAATGTTAGCATTTATTAGACACTGAAACAAGCAGGCAGGACAAAGTTAGCATTTACTAGACACTGAAACAAGCAGGCAGGACAAAGTTTGCATTTACGAGACTCTAAAACCAGCAGGCAGGACAAAGTGATCATTTACTCGACACTGAAACAAGCAGGCAGCTCAAAGTTAGCATTTACTGGACACTGAAACAAGCAGGCAGCTCAAAGTGAGCATTTACTAGACACTGAAACAAGCAGGCAGCTCAAAGTTAGCATTTACTAGACACTGAAACAAACAGGCAGCTCAAAGTTATCATTTACTGGACACTGAAACAAGCAGGCAGCTCAATGTTAGCATTTACTAGACACTGAAACAAGCAGGCAGGACAAAGTTATCATTTACTAGACTCTGAAACAAGCAGGCAGCTCAAAGTTATCATTTACTAGACACTGAAACAAGCAGGCAGCTCAAAGTTATCCTTTACTAGACACTGAAACAAGCAGGCAGCTCAAAGTTATCATTTACTAGACACTGAAACAAGCAGGCAGCTCAAAGTTAGCATTTACTAGACACTGAAACAAGCAGGCAGCTCAAAGTTAGCATTTACTAGACACTGAAACAAGCAGGCAGCTCAAAGTTAGCATTTACGAGACACTGAAACAAGCAGGGAGGACAAAGTTAGCATTTACTAGACACTGAAACAAGCAGGCAGGACAAAGTTAGCATTTACTAGACACTGAAACAAGCAGGCAGGACAAAGTTAGCATTTACTAGACACTGAAAGAAGCAGGCAGGACAAAGTTATCATTTACTAGACACTGAAACAAGCAGGCAGCTCAAAGTTAGCATTTACTAGACACTGAAACGAGCAGGCAGGACAAAGTTAGCATTTGCGAGACTCTAAAACGAGCAGGCAGGACAAAGTTAGCATTTACTAGACTGTGAAACCAGCAGGCAGCTCAATGTTAGCATTTATTAGACACTGTAACAAGCAGGCAGGACAAAGTTATCATTTCCTAGACACTGAAACAAGCAGGCAGCTCAAAGTTATCATTTACTAGACACTGAAACAAGCAGGCAGGACAAAGTTACCATTTACTAGACTCTGAAACAAGCAGGCAGCTCAAAGTTATCATTTACTAGACACTGAAACAAGCAGGCAGCTCAAAGTTAGCATTTACTAGACACTGAAACAAGCAGGCAGCTCAAAGTCAGCATTTACCAGACACTGAAACAAGCAGGCAGCTCAAAGTCAGCATTTACTAGACACTGAAACAAGCAGGCAGCTCAAAGTTATCATTTACTAGACACTGAAACAAGCAGGCAGCTCAAAGTTATCAGTTACTAGACACTGAAACAAGCAGGCTGGACAAAGTTAGCATTTACTAGACACTGAAACAAGCAGGCTGGACAAAGTTATCATTTACTAGACACTGAAACAAGCAGGCAGCTCAAAGTTAGCATTTACTAGACACTGAAACAAGCAGGCAGCTCAAAGTTATCATTTACTAGACACTGAAACAAGCAGGCAGCTCAAAGTTAGCATTTACTGGACTCTGAAACAA
This sequence comes from Heterodontus francisci, assembly GCF_036365525.1. Lineage (NCBI taxonomy): Eukaryota > Metazoa > Chordata > Chondrichthyes > Heterodontiformes > Heterodontidae > Heterodontus > Heterodontus francisci. The sequence goes on from NC_090397.1 coordinate 3,635,250, forward strand.
GCAGGCAGGACAAAGTTATCATTTACTAGACACTGAAACAAGCAGGCAGCTCAAAGTTATCATTTACTAGACACTGAAACAAGCAGGCAGCTCAATGTTAGCATTTATTAGACACTGAAACAAGCAGGCAGCTCAAAGTTATCATTTACTAGACACTGAAACAAGCAGGCAGGACAAAGTTAGCATTTACGAGACTCTGAAACCAGCAGGCAGGACAAAGTTAGCATTTACTAGACTCTGAAACAAGCAGGCATCTCAAAGTTAGCATTTGCTAGACTCTGAAACAAGCAGGCCGGACAAAGTTAGCATTTACTAGACACTGAAACAAGCAGGCAGCTCAAAGTTAGCATTTACTAGACACTGAAACAAGCAGGCAGCTCAAAGTTTGCATTTACTAGACTCTGAAACAGGCAGGCAGCTCAAAGTTATCATTTACTAGACTCTGAAACAAGCAGGCAGCTCAAAGTTAGCATTTACTAGACTCTGAAACAAGCAGGCAGGACAAAGTTAGCATTTACTAGACAATGAAACAAGCAGGCAGCTCACAGTTAGCATTTACTAGACAGTGAAACAAGCAGGCAGCTCAAAGTTTGCATTTACTAGACTCTGAAACCAGCAGGCAGGATAAAGTGAGCATTTACTAGACACTGAAACGAGCAGGCAAGACAAAGCTATCATTTACTAGACTCTGAAACAAGCAGGCAGCTCAAAGTTAGCATTTACTAGACACTGAAACAAGCAGGCAGCTCAAAGTTAGCATTTACTAGACACTGAAACAAGCAGGCAGCTCAAAGTTAGCATTTACTAGACACTGAAACAAGCAGGCAGCTCAATGTTAGCATCTATTAGACACTGAAACAAGCAGGCAGCTCAAAGTTATCATTTACTAGACACTGAAACAAGCAGGCAGGACAAAGTTAGCATTTACTAGACACTGAAACAAGCAGGCAGCTCAAAGTTAGCATTTACTAGACTCTGAAACAAGCAGGCAGCTCAAAGTTAGCATTTACTAGACACTGAAACAAGCAGGCAGGACAAAGTTATCATTTACTAGACTCTGAAACCAGCAGGCAGGACAAAGTTATCATTTACTAGACACTGAAACGAGCAGGCAGGACAAAGTTAGCATTTACTAGACACTGAAACGAGCAGGCAGGACAAAGTTAGCATTTACTCGACACTGAAACGAGCAGGCAGGACAAAGTTATCATTTACTAGACACTGAAACAAGCAGGCAGGACAAAGTTAGCATTTGCGAGACTCTAAAACGAGCAGGCAGGACAAAGTTAGCATTTACTAGACACTGAAACGAGCAGGCAGGACAAAGTTAGCATTTGCGAGACTCTAAAACGAGCAGGCAGGACAAAGTTAGCATTTACTAGACACTGAAACGAGCAGGCAGGACAAAGTTAGCATTTGCGAGACTCTAAAACGAGCAGGCAGGACAAAGTTAGCATTTACTAGACACTGAAACAAGCAGGCAGGACAAAGTTATCATTTTCTAGACACTGAAACAAGCAGGCAGCTCAATGTTAGCATTTATTAGACACTGAAACAAGCAGGCAGCTCAAAGTTATCATTTACTAGACACTGAAACAAGCAGGCAGGACAAAGTTAGCATTTACGAGACTCTGAAACCAGCAGGCAGGACAAAGTTAGCATTTACTAGACTCTGAAACAAGCAGGCATCTCAAAGTTAGCATTTGCTAGACTCTGAAACAAGCAGGCCGGACAAAGTTAGCATTTACTAGACACTGAAACAAGCAGGCAGCTCAAAGTTAGCATTTACTAGACACTGAAACAAGCAGGCAGCTCAAAGTTTGCATTTACTAGACTCTGAAACAGGCAGGCAGCTCAAAGTTAGCATTTACTAGACTCTGAAACAAGCAGGCAGGACAAAGTTAGCATTTACGAGACAATGAAACAAGCAGGCAGCTCACAGTTAGCATTTACTAGACAGTGAAACAAGCAGGCAGCTCAAAGTTTGCATTTACTAGACTCTGAAACCAGCAGGCAGGATAAAGTGAGCATTTACTAGACACTGAAACGAGCAGGCAAGACAAAGCTATCATTTACTAGACTCTGAAACAAGCAGGCAGCTCAAAGTTAGCATTTACTAGACACTGAAACAAGCAGGCAGCTCAAAGTTAGCATTTACTAGACACTGAAACAAGCAGGCAGCTCAAAGTTAGCATTTACTAGACACTGAAACAAGCAGGCAGCTCAATGTTAGCATCTATTAGACACTGAAACAAGCAGGCAGCTCAAAGTTATCATTTACTAGACACTGAAACAAGCAGGCAGGACAAAGTTAGCATTTACTAGACACTGAAACAAGCAGGCAGCTCAAAGTTAGCATTTACTAGACTCTGAAACAAGCAGGCAGCTCAAAGTTAGCATTTACTAGACTCTGAAACAAGCAGGCAGCTCAAAGTTAGCATTTACTAGACACTGAAACAAGCAGGCAGGACAAAGTTATCATTTACTAGACACTGAAACAAGCAGGCAGGACAAAGTTAGCATTTACTAGACACTGAAACGAGCAGGCAGGACAAAGTTAGCATTTACTCGACACTGAAACGAGCAGGCAGGACAAAGTTATCATTTACTAGACACTGAAACAAGCAGGCAGGACAAAGTTAGCATTTGCGAGACTCTAAAACGAGCAGGCAGGACAAAGTTAGCATTTACTAGACACTGAAACGAGCAGGCAGGACAAAGTTAGCATTTGCGAGACTCTAAAACGAGCAGGCAGGACAAAGTTAGCATTTACTAGACACTGAAACAAGCAGGCAGGACAAAGTTATCATTTTCTAGACACTGTAACAAGCAGGCAGGACAAAGTTAGCATTTACTAGCATCTGAAACAAGCAGGCAGCTCAAAGTTATCATTTACTAGACACTGAAACAAGCAGGCAGGACAAAGTTATCATTTACTAGACTCTGAAACAAGCAGGCAGCACAAAGTTATCATTTACTAGACACTGAAACAAGAAGGCAGCTCAAAGTTAGCATTTACTAGACACTGAAACAAGCAGGCAGCTCAAAGTTATCATTTACTAGACTCTGAAACAAGCAGGCAGGACAAAGTTAGCATTTACTAGACACTGAAACAAGCAGGCAGCTCAAAGTTATCATTTACTAGACACTGAAACAACCAGGCAGGACAAAGTTAGCATTTACTAGACACTGAAACAAGCAGGCAGCTCAAAGTTATCATTTACTAGACACTGAAACAAGCAGGCAGGACAAAGTTAGCATTTACTAGACACTGAAACAAGCAGGCAGGACAAAGTTATCATTTACGAGACTCTAAAACCAGCAGGCAGGACAAAGTTAGCATTTACTAGACTCTGAAACAAGAAGGCAGCTCAAAGTTAGCATTTACTAGACACTGAAACAAGCAGGCAGCTCAAAGTTATCATTTACTCGACACTGAAACAATCTGGCAGCTCAATGTTAGCATTTATTAGACACTGAAACAAGCAGGCAGCTCAAAGTTATCATTAACTAGACTCTGAAACAAGCAGGCAGGACAAAGTTAGCATTTACTAGACACTGAAACAAGCAGGCAGGACAAAGTTTGCATTTACGAGACTCTAAAACCAGCAGGCAGGACAAAGTGATCATTTACTCGACACTGAAACAAGCAGGGAGGACAAAGTTATCATTTACTAGACTCTGAAACAAGCAGGCAGCTCAAAGTTAGCATTTACTGGACACTGAAACAAGCAGGCAGCTCAAAGTGAGCATTTACTGGACACTGAAACAAGCAGGCAGCTCAATGTTAGCATTTACTGGACACTGAAACAAGCAGGCAGCTCAATGTTAGCATTTACTAGACACTGAAACAAGCAGGCAGGACAAAGTTATCATTTACAAGACTCTGAAACAAGCAGGCAGCTCAAAGTTATCATTTACTAGACACTGAAACAAGCAGGCAGCTCAAAGTTATCCTTTACTAGACACTGAAACAAGCAGGCAGCTCAAAGTTATCATTTACTAGACACTGAAACAAGCAGGCAGCTCAAAGTTAGCATTTACTAGACACTGAAACAAGCAGGCAGCTCAAAGTTAGCATTTACTAGACACTGAAACAAGCAGGCAGCTCAAAGTTTGCATTTACTAGACACTGAAACAAGCAGGGAGGACAAAGTTAGCATTTACTAGACACTGAAACAAGCAGGCAGGACAAAGTTAGCATTTACTAGACACAAACAAGCAGGCAGGACAAAGTTAGCATTTACTAGACACTGAAAGAAGCAGGCAGGACAAAGTTATCATTTACTAGACACTGAAACGAGCAGGCAGCTCAAAGTTAGCATTTACTAGACACTGAAACGAGCAGGCAGGACAAAGTTAGCATTTGCGAGACTCTAAAACGAGCAGGCAGGACAAAGTTAGCATTTACTAGACTGTGAAACCAGCAGGCAGCTCAATGTTAGCATTTATTAGACACTGTAACAAGCAGGCAGGACAAAGTTATCATTTCCTAGACACTGAAACAAGCAGGCAGCTCAAAGTTATCATTTACTAGACACTGAAACAAGCAGGCAGGACAAAGTTACCATTTACTAGACTCTGAAACAAGCAGGCAGCTCAAAGTTATCATTTACTAGACACTGAAACAAGCAGGCAGCTCAAAGTTAGCATTTACTAGACACTGAAACAAGCAGGCAGCTCAAAGTCAGCATTTACCAGACACTGAAACAAGCAGGCAGCTCAAAGTCAGCATTTACTAGACACTGAAACAAGCAGGCAGCTCAAAGTTATCATTTACTAGACACTGAAACAAGCAGGCAGCTCAAAGTTATCAGTTACTAGACACTGAAACAAGCAGGCTGGACAAAGTTAGCATTTACTAGACACTGAAACAAGCAGGCTGGACAAAGTTAGCATTTACTAGACACTGAAACAAGCAGGCAGCTCAAAGTTAGCATTTACTGGACTCTGAAACAAGCAGGCAGGACAAAGTTATCATTTACTAGACACTGAAACAAGCAGGCAGCTCAAAGTTATCATTTACTAGACACTGAAACAAGCAGGCAGCTCAATGTTAGCATTTATTAGACACTGAAACAAGCAGGCAGCTCAAAGTTATCATTTACTAGATACTGAAACAAGCAGGCAGCTCAAAGTTATCATTTGCTAGACACTGAAACAAGCAGGCAGCTCAAAGTTAGCATTTACTAGACTCTGAAACAAGCAGGCAGGACAAAGTTATCATTTACTAGACACTGAAACAAGCAGGCAGCTCAAAGTTAGCATTTACAAGACACTGAAACAAGCAGGCAGCTCAAAGTTAGCATTTACCAGACACTGAAACAAGCAGGCAGCTCAAAGTTAGCATTTACTAGACACTGAAACAAGCAGGCAGCACAAAGTTAGCATTTACTAGACACTGAAACAAGCAGGCAGCTCAAAGTTAGCATTTACTAGACACTGAAACAAGCAGGCAGCTCAAAGTTAGCATTTACTAGACACTGAAACAAGCAGGCAGCTCAAAGTTATCATTTACTAGACACTGGAACAAGCAGGCAGCTCAAAGTTAGCATTTACTAGACACTGAAACAAGCAGGCAGCTCAAAGTTAGCATTTACTAGACACTGAAACAAGCAGGCAGCTCAAAGTTAGCATTTACTAGACACTGAAACAAGCAGGCAGCTCAAAGTTATCATTTACTCGACACTGAAACAAGCAGGCAGGACAAAGTTAGCATTTACTAGATACTGAAACAAGCAGGCAGCTCAAAGTTAGCATTTACCAGACTCTGAAACAAGCAGGCAGGACAAAGTTATCATTTACTAGACACTGAAACAAGCAGGCAGGACAAAGTTATCATTTACTAGACTCTGAAACAAGCAGGCATCTCAAAGTTATCATTTACTAGACACTGGAACAAGCAGGCAGCTCAAAGTTAGCATTTAACAGACACTGAAACAAGCAGGCAGCTCAAAGTTATCATTTACTAGACTCTGAAACCAGCAGGCAGGACAAAGTTATCATTTACTAGACACTGAAACAAGCAGGCAGGACAAAGTTAGCATTTACTAGACACTGAAACGAGCAGGCAGGACAAAGTTAGCATTTACTCGACACTGAAACGAGCAGGCAGGACAAAGTTATCATTTACTAGACACTGAAACAAGCAGGCAGGACAAAGTTAGCATTTGCGAGACTCTAAAACGAGCAGGCAGGACAAAGTTAGCATTTACTAGACACTGAAACGAGCAGGCAGGACAAAGTTAGCATTTGCGAGACTCTAAAACGAGCAGGCAGGACAAAGTTAGCATTTACTAGACACTGAAACAAGCAGGCAGGACAAAGTTATCATTTTCTAGACACTGTAACAAGCAGGCAGGACAAAGTTAGCATTTACTAGCATCTGAAACAAGCAGGCAGCTCAAAGTTATCATTTACTAGACACTGAAACAAGCAGGCAGGACAAAGTTATCATTTACTAGACTCTGAAACAAGCAGGCAGGACAAAGTTATCATTTACTAGACACTGAAACAAGAAGGCAGCTCAAAGTTAGCATTTACTAGACACTGAAACAAGCAGGCAGCTCAAAGTTATCATTTACTAGACTCTGAAACAAGCAGGCAGGACAAAGTTAGCATTTACTAGACACTGAAACAAGCAGGCAGCTCAAAGTTATCATTTACTAGACACTGAAACAACCAGGCAGGACAAAGTTAGCATTTACTAGACACTGAAACAAGCAGGCAGCTCAAAGTTATCATTTACTAGACACTGAAACAAGCAGGCAGGACAAAGTTAGCATTTACTAGACACTGAAACAAGCAGGCAGGACAAAGTTATCATTTACGAGACTCTAAAACCAGCAGGCAGGACAAAGTTAGCATTTACTAGACTCTGAAACAAGAAGGCAGCTCAAAGTTAGCATTTACGAGACACTGAAACAAGCAGGCAGCTCAAAGTTATCATTTACTCGACACTGAAACAATCTGGCAGCTCAATGTTAGCATTTATTAGACACTGAAACAAGCAGGCAGCTCAAAGTTATCATTAACTAGACTCTGAAACAAGCAGGCAGGACAAAGTTTGCATTTACGAGACTCTAAAACCAGCAGGCAGGACAAAGTGATCATTTACTCGACACTGAAACAAGCAGGGAGGACAAAGTTATCATTTACTAGACTCTGAAACAAGCAGGCAGCTCAAAGTTAGCATTTACTGGACACTGAAACAAGCAGGCAGCTCAAAGTGAGCATTTACTAGACACTGAAACAAGCAGGCAGCTCAAAGTTAGCATTTACTAGACACTGAAACAAACAGGCAGCTCAAAGTTATCATTTACTGGACACTGAAACAAGCAGGCAGCTCAATGTTAGCATTTACTAGACACTGAAACAAGCAGGCAGGACAAAGTTATCATTTACTAGACTCTGAAACAAGCAGGCAGCTCAAAGTTATCATTTACTAGACACTGAAACAAGCAGGCAGCTCAAAGTTATCCTTTACTAGACACTGAAACAAGCAGGCAGCTCAAAGTTATCATTTACTAGACACTGAAACAAGCAGGCAGCTCAAAGTTAGCATTTACTAGACACTGAAACAAGCAGGCAGCTCAAAGTTAGCATTTACTAGACACTGAAACAAGCAGGCAGCTCAAAGTTAGCATTTACTAGACACTGAAACAAGCAGGGAGGACAAAGTTAGCATTTACTAGACACTGAAACAAGCAGGCAGGACAAAGTTAGCATTTACTAGACACTGAAACAAGCAGGCAGGACAAAGTTAGCATTTACTAGACACTGAAAGAAGCAGGCAGGACAAAGTTATCATTTACTAGACACTGAAACAAGCAGGCAGCTCAAAGTTAGCATTTACTAGACACTGAAACGAGCAGGCAGGACAAAGTTAGCATTTGCGAGACTCTAAAACGAGCAGGCAGGACAAAGTTAGCATTTACTAGACTGTGAAACCAGCAGGCAGCTCAATGTTAGCATTTATTAGACACTGTAACAAGCAGGCAGGACAAAGTTATCATTTACTAGACACTGAAACAAGCAGGCAGCTCAAAGTTATCATTTACTAGACACTGAAGCAAGCAGGCAGGACAAAGTTACCATTTACTAGACTCTGAAACAAGCAGGCAGCTCAAAGTTATCATTTACTAGACACTGAAACAAGCAGGCAGCTCAAAGTTAGCATTTACTAGACACTGAAACAAGCAGGCAGCTCAAAGTCAGCATTTACCAGACACTGAAACAAGCAGGCAGCTCAAAGTCAGCATTTACTAGACACTGAAACAAGCAGGCAGCTCAAAGTTATCATTTACTAGACACTGAAACAAGCAGGCAGCTCAAAGTTATCAGTTACTAGACACTGAAACAAGCAGGCTGGACAAAGTTAGCATTTACTAGACACTGAAACAAGCAGGCTGGACAAAGTTATCATTTACTAGACACTGAAACAAGCAGGCAGCTCAAAGTTAGCATTTACTAGACACTGAAACAAGCAGGCAGCTCAAAGTTATCATTTACTAGACACTGAAACAAGCAGGCAGCTCAAAGTTAGCATTTACTGGACTCTGAAACAAGCAGGCAGGACAAAGTTATCATTTACTAGACACTGAAACAAGCAGGCAGCTCAAAGTTATCATTTACTAGACACTGAAACAAGCAGGCAGCTCAATGTTAGCATTTATTAGACACTGAAACAAGCAGGCAGCTCAAAGTTATCATTTACTAGACACTGAAACAAGCAGGCAGGACAAAGTTAGCATTTACTAGATACTGAAACAAGCAGGCAGCTCAAAGTTATCATTTGCTAGACACTGAAACAAGCAGGCAGCTCAAAGTTATCATTTACTAGACACTGAAACAAGCAGGCAGGACAAAGTTATCATTTACTAGACACTGAAACAAGCAGGCAGCTCAAAGTTAGCATTTACAAGACACTGAAACAAGCAGGCAGCTCAAAGTTAGCATTTACCAGACACTGAAACAAGCAGGCAGCTCAAAGTTAGCATTTACTAGACACTGAAACAAGCAGGCAGCACAAAGTTAGCATTTACTAGACACTGAAACAAGCAGGCAGCTCAAAGTTAGCATTTACTAGACACTGAAACAAGCAGGCAGCTCAAAGTTAGCATTTACTAGACACTGAAACAAGCAGGCAGCTCAAAGTTATCATTTACTAGACACTGAAACAAGCAGGCAGCTCAAAGTTAGCATTTACTAGACACTGAAACAAGCAGGCAGCTCAAAGTTAGCATTTACTAGACACTGAAACAAGCAGGCAGCTCAAAGTTATCATTTACTCGACACTGAAACAAGCAGGCAGGACAAAGTTAGCATTTACTAGATACTGAAACAAGCAGGCAGCTCAAAGTTAGCATTTACCAGACTCTGAAACAAGCAGGCAGGACAAAGTTATCATTTACTAGACACTGAAACAAGCAGGCAGGACAAAGTTATCATTTACTAGACTCTGAAACAAGCAGGCATCTCAAAGTTATCATTTACTAGACACTGGAACAAGCAGGCAGCTCAAAGTTAGCATTTACTAGACACTGAAACAAGCAGGCAGCTCAAAGTTAGCATTTACTAGACACTCAAACAAGCAGGCAGCTCAAAGTTATCATTTACTCGACACTGAAACAAGCAGGCAGCTCAATGTTAGCATTTATTAGACACTGAAACAAGCAGGCAGCTCAAAGTTATCATTTACTAGACACTGAAACAAGCAGGCAGGACAAAGTTAGCATTTACTAGATACTGAAACAAGCAGGCAGCTCAAAGTTAGCATTTACTAGTCTCTGAAACAAGCAGGCAGGACAAAGTTATCATTTACCAGACACTGAAACAAGCAGGCAGGACAAAGTTACCATTTACTAGACTCTGAAACAAGCAGGCAGCTCAAAGTTATCATTTACTAGACACTGAAACAAGCAGGCAGCTCAAAGTTATCATTTACTAGACACTGAAACAAGCAGGCAGCTCAAAGTTATCATTTACTAGACACTGGAACAAGCAGGCAGCTCAAAGTCAGCATTTACTAGACACTGGAACAAGCAGGCAGCTCAAAGTTAGCATTTACTAGACACTGAAACAAGCAGGCAGCTCAAAGTTAGCATTTACTGGACACTGAAACAAGCAGGCAGCTCAAAGTTATCATTTACTAGACACTGAAACAAGCAGGCAGCTCAAAGTTAGCATTTACTGGACACTGAAACAAGCAGGCAGGACAATGTTAGCATTTACTAGACACTGAATCAAGCAGGCAGGACAAAGTTAGCATTTACTAGACACTGAAACCAGCAGGCAGGACAAAGTTATCATTTACTGGACACTGAAACCAGCAGGCTGGACAAAGTTAGCATTTACTGGACACTGAAACCAGCAGGCCGGACAAAATTAGCATTTACTAGACACTGAAACCAGCAGGGAGGACAAAGTTAGCATTTATTCGACACTGAAACCAGCAGGCTGGACAAAGTTAGCATTTATTAGTCACTGAAACCAGCAGGCAGAACAAAGTTAGCATTTACTGGACACTGAAACAAGCAGTCAGGACAAAGTTCGCATTTACTAGACACTGAAACAAGCAGTCAGGACAAAGTTAGCATTTACTGGACACTGAAACAAGCAGTCAAGACAAAATTAGCATTTACTAGACTCTGAAACAAGCAGGCAGGACAAAATTAACATTTACTAGACACTGAAACAAGCAGGCAGGACAAAATTAGCATTTACTGGACACTGAAACAAGCAGGCAGGACAAAATTAGCATTTACTGGACACTGAAACAAGCAGGCAGGACAAAATTAACATTTACTAGACACTGAAACAAGCAGGCATGACAAAGTTAGCATTTACTGGACACTGAAACAGGCAGGCAGGACAAAGTTAGCATTTACTAGACACTGAAACAAGCAGGCAGGACGAAGTTCGCATTTACTAGACACTGAAACAAGCAGGGAGGACAAAATTAACATTTACTAGACACTGAAACAAGCAGGCAGCTCAAAGTTATCATTTACTAGACACGGAAACAGGCAGGCAGGACAAAGTTAGCATTTACCAGACTCTGAAACAAGCAGGCAGGACAAAGTTATCATTTACTAGACACTGAAACAAGCAGGCAGGACAAAGTTATCATTTACTAGACTCTGAAACAAGCAGGCATCTCAAAGTTATCATTTACTAGACACTGGAACAAGCAGGCAGCTCAAAGTTAGCATTTACTAGACACTGAAACAAGCAGGCAGCTCAAAGTTAGCATTTACTAGACACTCAAACAAGCAGGCAGCTCAAAGTTATCATTTACTCGACACTGAAACAAGCAGGCAGCTCAATGTTAGCATTTATTAGACACTGAAACAAGCAAGCAGCTCAAAGTTATCATTTACTAGACACTGAAACAAGCAGGCAGGACAAAGTTAGCATTTACTAGATACTGAAACAAGCAGGCAGCTCAAAGTTAGCATTTACTAGTCTCTGAAACAAGCAGGCAGGACAAAGTTATCATTTACTAGACACTGAAACAAGCAGGCAGGACAAAGTTACCATTTACTAGACTCTGAAACAAGCAGGCAGCTCAAAGTTATCATTTACTAGACACTGAAACAAGCAGGCAGCTCAAAGTTATCATTTACTAGACACTGAAACAAGCAGGCAGCTCAAAGTTATCATTTACTAGACACTGGAACAAGCAGGCAGCTCAAAGTTAGCATTTACTAGACACTGGAACAAGCAGGCAGCTCAAAGTTAGCATTTACTAGACACTGAAACAAGCAGGCAGCTCAAAGTTAGCATTTACTGGACACTGAAACAAGCAGGCAGCTCAAAGTTATCATTTACTAGACACTGAAACAAGCAGGCAGCTCAAAGTTAGCATTTACTGGACACTGAAACAAGCAGGCAGGACAATGTTAGCATTTACTAGACACTGAATCAAGCAGGCAGGACAAAGTTAGCATTTACTAGACACTGAAACCAGCAGGCAGGACAAAGTTATCATTTACTGGACACTGAAACCAGCAGGCTGGACAAAGTTAGCATTTACTGGACACTGAAACCAGCAGGCCGGACAAAATTAGCATTTACGAGACACTGAAACCAGCAGGGATGACAAAGTTAGCATTTATTCGACACTGAAACCAGCAGGCTGGACAAAGTTAGCATTTATTAGTCACTGAAACCAGCAGGCAGAACAAAGTTAGCATTTACTGGACACTGAAACAAGCAGTCAGGACAAAGTTCGCATTTACTAGACACTGAAACAAGCAGTCAGGACAAAGTTAGCATTTACTGGACACTGAAACAAGCAGTCAGGACAAAATTAGCATTTACTAGACTCTGAAACAAGCAGGCAGGACAAAATTAACATTTACTAGACACTGAAACAAGCAGGCAGGACAAAATTAGCATTTACTGGACACTGAAACAAGCAGGCAGGACAATGTTAGCATTTACTGGACACTGAAACAAGCAGGCAGGACAATGTTAACATTTACTAGACACTGAAACAATCAGGCAGGACAAAGTTAGCATTTACTAGACACTGAAACAGGCAGGCAGGACAAAGTTCGCATTTACTCGACACTGAAACAAGCAGGCAGGACAAAATTAGCATTTCCTGGACACTGAAACAAGCAGGCAGGACAAAATTAGCATTTACTGGACACTGAAACAAGCAGGCAGGACAAAGTTAGCATTTACTAGACACTGAAACAGGCAGGCAGGACAAAGTTAGCATTTACTAGACACTGAAACAGGCAGGCAGGACAAAGTTAGCATTTACTAGACACTGAAACAGGCAGGCAGGACAAAGTTAGCATTTACTAGACACTGAAACAGGCAGGCAGGACAAAGTTCGCATTTACTAGACACTGAAACAAGCAGGCAGGACAAAGTTAGCATTTACTAGACACTGAAACAGGGAGGCAGGACAAAGTTCGCATTTACTAGACACTGAAACAAGCAGGCAGGACAAAGTTAGCATTTACTAGACACTGAAACAGGCAGGCAGGACAAAGTTAGCATTTACTAGACACTGAAACAGGCAGGCAGGACAAAGTTAGCATTTACTAGACACTGAAACAGGCAGGCAGGACAAAGTTCGCATTTACTAGACACTGAAACAAGCAGGCAGTACAAAGTTAGCATTTACTGGACACTGAAACAGGCAGGCAGGACAAAGTTAGCATTTACTAGACACTGAAACAGGCAGGCAGGACAAAGTTAGCATTTACTGGACACTGAAACAGGCAGGCAGGACAAAGTTAGCATTTACTAGTCACTGAAACAAGCAGGCAGGACAAAGTTATCATTTACTAGACACTGAAACCAACAGGCTGGACAAAGTTAGCATTTTACTCGACACTGAAACCAGCAGGGAGGACAAAGTTAGCATTTATTTGACACTGAAACCAGCAGGCTGGACAAAGTTAGCATTTATTAGACACTGAAACCAGCAGGCAGGACAAAGTTAGCATTTACTAGACACTGAAACAAGCAGGCAGGACAATGTTAGCATTTACTAGACACTGAAACAAGCAGGCAGGACAAATTAGCATTTACTAGACACTGAAACAAGCAGGCAGGACAATGTTAGCATTTACTAGACACTGAAACAAGCAGGCAGGACAAATTAGCATTTACTAGACACTGAAACCAGCAGGCAGGACAAAGTTATCATTTACTGGACACTGAAACCAGCAGGCCGGACAAAGTTAGCATTTACTGGACACTGAAACCAGCAGGCCGGACAAAATTAGCATTTCCTAGACACTGAAACCAGCAGGGAGGACAAAGTTAGCATTTATTCGACACTGAAACCAGCAGGCTGGACAAAGTTAGCATTTATTAGTCACTGAAACCAGCAGGCAGAACAAAGTTAGCATTTACTAGACACTGAAACAAGCAGTCAGGACAAAGTTAGCATTTACTAGACACTGAAACAAGCAGGCAGGACAAAGTTCGCATTTACTAGACACTGAAACAAGCAGGCAGGACAAAATTAGCATTTACTGGACACTGAAACAAGCAGGCAGGACAAAATTAGCATTTACTGGACACTGAAACAAGCAGGCAGGACAAAATTAACATTTACTAGACACTGAAACAAGCAGGCAGGACAAAGTTAGCATTTACTAGACACTGAAACAGGCAGGCAGGACAAAGTTAGCATTTACTAGACACTGAAACAGGCAGGCAGGACAAAGTTAGCATTTACTAGACACTGAAACAAGCAGGCAGGACAAAGTTCGCATTTACTAGACACTGAAACAAGCAGGGAGGACAAAATTAACATTTACTAGACACTGAAACAAGCAGGCAGCTCAAAGTTATCATTTACTAGACACTGAAACAGGCAGGCAGGACAAAGTTAGCATTTACTAGACACTGAAACAAGCAGGCAGGACAAAATTAGCATTTACTGGACACTGAAACAAGCAGGCAGGACAAAATTAGCATTTACTAGACACTGAAACAAGCAGGCAGCTCAAAGTTATCATTTACTGGACACTGAAACAGGCAGGCAGGACAAAGTTAGCATTTACTAGACACTGAAACAAGCAGGCAGGACAAAATTAGCATTTACTAGACACTGAAACAAGCAGGCAGCTCAAAGTTATCATTTACTAGACACTGAAACAGGCAGGCAGGACAAAGTTAGCATTTACTAGACTCTGAAACAAGCAGGCAGGACAAAGTTAGCATTTACTAGACACTGAAACAGGCAGGCAGTGCAAAGTTAGCATTTACTAGACACTGAAACAAGCAGGCAGGACAAAGTTAGCATTTACTAGACACTGAAACAGGCAGGCAGGACAAAGTTAGCATTTACTAGACACTGAAACAAGCAGGCAGGACAAAGTTAGCATTTACTAGACACTGAAACAGGCAGGCAGGACAAAGTTAGCATTTACTAGACACTGAAACAGGCAGGCAGGACAAAGTTAGCATTTACTAGACACTGAAACAGGCAGGCAGGACAAAGTTAGCATTTACTAGACACTGAAACAGGCAGGCAGGACAAAGTTATCATTTACTAGACACTGAAACAGGCAGGCAGGACAAAGTTAGCATTTACTAGACACTGAAACAGGCAGGCAGGACAAAGTTAGCATTTACTAGACACTGAAACAGGCAGGCAGGACAAAGTTAGCATTTACTAGACACTGAAACAGGCAGGCAGGACAAAGTTAGCATTTACTGGACACTGAAACAGGCAGGCAGGACAAAGTTAGCATTTACTAGACACTGAAACAGGCAGGCAGGACAAAGTTAGCATTTACTAGACACTGAACCAGCAGGCAGGACAAAGTTAGCATTTACTAGACACTGAAACAGGCAGGCAGGACAAAATTAGCATGCTCTCTGCATTGCAATCAATTGGCACAGGTTAATTACACATCACAATTTCTGCACCTGTTTACGGGGGCTGTTCAATTTTGACTCTGGAATGTCTCTCTTCCGATGTCAACTTTCTTGCTAAAGTTCCAAAAGTTAGGAATGTCATCCTCATTGATAAATTATTAGCTGCTTCAATTCTTTATAGATTGTTCAGAACAACCATTTTGTTCAATTCCTCTTGTTGTTCACTCCCTTCTGAGATGAGACTGTAAGTGGTGTTTAGCATTGGGGAAAGTCTTCCGCTGGTACAAAATCTGCAGTGTAGCTGGACCGAGATAATGAAAGAGAAATGTCTTATACTCAACAATGTGGACACTGTTTGGTGGTGAAAACACTATAGAACCATGGAACATGGAGGTTTCTATCTCCGAAGGACCTCATCGGACCATCGAGTTTTTTGCTCGAACAATCTAAACCTAATCTCACTGCCCTGTTCTCTCATAGGAACTGTAGGAGGCCATTCAGCCATTGAAGACTGTGCCATCATTCAATCAGATCATGGCAGATGTGTTGTGTTTTGAAATTGTAATTGCATTGTACACTTGGGGCTGCTCTAGAACACATATGCTAGCAAAGGGGAAGTGAAAGTAAATTAGAGAATAAAGAAGACTCCATTATGTTCAACAGCCTGCAGTCTCTGTCTCATATATTATATATCAAACCTGGCTAAACCTCACTCCAGTCCCAAAAACATCACAATGGTGATGAGGTAAAAAGAAAAGAATGCTGGAAAACTGAAAACATTGCTTTCAGGTGTGAAAAATTTGGAAAGATTTTGTCTACTTTTACAGACAGCATTTTAACTTACAGAATGTGCTAGGCACACACAGGAAGCTTGTACAGTGTATACTCTCACACACTGATCTCTCCAAAATAACAATCTAATCAAAAAATATATATATAATCTTGGATCATTGCAGAGAAGTTTTGTCTGAAAAGGAACGTGACCCCGGATCCCTGATCACACATCACCACTGTGTTGCTGATCAATATGGTATTGTCTATGCCCAATCTCCCACCTTTTAATGTGCATTGCGGGAGAGCAGCAGAAAGGAACAGATCTGCAGGAAGAACACTGACCAAGGAGCAGATAAAGAGAGCCAGAGGATTGCGGCCGAGAGCACATGCTTTCCAGGAGAGGAGTGGACCTACGGGAAGAAGACGGAGCGGGAAGCGAATAAATAGAGCCCGAGGATCACGGCCTGGAGCACTTACTTTCCGGAAGAGCAGCAGAGAGGAGTCCAGGCACGCCGGAGTTTGAAAACAAAGAGAACAGTTTCATCACAGGAAAGCTGCAAGGTCATTGGTTGGTGAGTAACTGCTGTTAGTGAATAACCTAAATAGCTGCGTGAGTACACTACTGTTAGGGTGCATGTGTAAATAGTTTAATAATAAGGAACAAGTGAGTAGCTGTTATTTTTTTGAGTAAGCTTTATTTTAACTAGTGAACTGTATTGATTTTTAGTAGGATTTATCAGTACGAGTAAGGTTTTATGAATAATTCTAAGCTGTTGTAGTATTGGTAAGGTTTTTTTAGCAGTAGAAAAGGGTCAACTAATAAATAAAGGAATGGCAGGGTCACTTCAACCTCGAGAGTGCATCTCCTGTGCTATGTGGGAGCTCCAGGATGCTTCCCGTATCCTGGAGAACCATTTGTGCAGGAAGTGTCGTCAATTGAAGCAGCTTGAGCTCCGGGTTTTGGAACTTCAGCGGCAGCTGGTGACACTGTGGTGCATTGTGAGGATGGAAGCTACGTGGATAGCATGTTTATAGATGTGGTCACTCCACAGCTTAAAAGTATGCAGGGAGAGAGGGAATGGGTGACCACCAGACAGTCAAAAAGAATCAGGCAGGTATTGCAGGAGATCCCTGAGTACATCTCACTCTCCAACAGGTATTCAGTTCTGAATACTGAGGAAAGTGATGCTTCATCTGGGGAGTGCAGCCGGAGCCAAGTCCATGGCACCACTGGTGGCTCAGCTGCACAGGGGGGTACAGGGAAGACTGGAACAGCCATAGTGATAGGTGATTCAATAGTCAGGGGAATAGACAGGCGTTTCTGTGGCCGCAAATGTGAATCCAGGATCGGGTGTTGCCTCACTGGTGCCAGAGTCAAGGATGTCACTGAGCAGCTGCAAAGCATCCTGAAGGGGGAGGGTGAACAACCAGCAGTTGTGGTCCACATCGGAACCAACGACGTAGGTAGAAAGAGGGATGTGGTCTTGCAGTCAGAATTCAGGGAGCTAGGTAAGAAATTAGCAAGCAGAACCTCAAAAGTAGTAATCTCCGGATTACTCCCAGTGCCATGTGCAAGTGAGTATAGAAATAGAAAGATAAGACAGATGAATGCCTGGCTGGAAAGGTGGTGCAGGAGGGAGGGCTTCATATTTCTGAGACATTGGATGGCTCTGTGGGAGATGGGACCTGTACCGACCGGACGGGTTGCACCTGAACAGAGTCGGGACTGAGTTCCTTGCAGGACGTTTTGCTAGTGCTGTTGGGGAGGATTTAAATTAGTTTGGCAGGGGGATGGGGACCTGAGGGTAGACTCAGTTGGGACAAAATCAGAAGTGAAAATGGAAGACGAAAAATTAATGGATGAGTCTGGAAGACAGAGGAAACGAGGGGATAGAAAATAAAAGCGTTTGGCAGTGCTCAAGGGTATCTATTTCAATGCAACGAGTATAGAAAATAAAGCAGATGGGCTGAGGGCACAGATAGACATGTGGCAGTATGATATCATAGCTATTACAGAAACATGGCTTAAGGAGGGACAGGAATGGCAGCTCAACGTTCCTGGTTACAGATTTTTCAGACGTGATAGGGAGGGGGATAAGAAAGGAGGGGGAGTGGCAATTTTGGTCAATAAAACTATTACAGCTGTGAGGAGGGACGATATGTTGGAAGGTTCATCAAATGAGGCCATATGGATTGAGCTAAGGAACAAAAAAGGGGCAATCACACTGCTGGGAGTGTACTATAGACCCCCAAACAGTCAGAGGGAGATAGAAGAGCAGATATGAAGGCAAATCTCTGAGAAGTACAAGAACAATAGGGCAGTAATAGTTGGGGATTTTAATTATCCCAATATTAACTGGGAAAGTTTTAGTGTGAAAGGAATTGAGGGAGCAGAATTCTTGAGGTGCATTCAGGAGAACGTTTTTGCCCAGTATGTAGCAAGTCCAACAAGAGAGGGTGCAGTTTTAGATTTAGTTTTAGGAAATGAAGATGGGCAGGTGGAAGTGCTGTTGGGGAGGGTTTAAATTAGTTTGGCAGGGGGATGGGGACCTGAGGGTAGACACAGCTGGGACAAAAACAGAAATTAAAATGGAAGGCGGAAAATTATTGGATGAGTCTGGAAGACAGGAAACGAGGGTTAGAAAATAAAAAATAGAGTTTGACAGTGCTTAAGGGTATCTATTTCAGGGTAAGATCAGGCAGAAAACGAAAGCTTATGTCCAACACCAAGGACTCAACACTACAGAAGGCCGAGAGGAGTACAGAAAATGGAGGGGTGAAATCAAAAAGGAGATTAGGAAAGCAAAGAGAGGGCATGAAAGAATATTGGCAAGCAAAACCAAGGTGAACCCAAAGATGTTTTCTCAATACATTAACAGTAAGAGGATAACAAAGGAGAGTAGGGCCCATAAAAGACCAAAAAAGTAACCTATGTGTAGGGGTGGAAGATATTGGTATGGTTCTGAATGAATAATTTGTGTCTGTCTTCACAAAAGAGGGGGACGATGCAGATATTGTAGTTAAGGAGGAAGAGTGTGAAGTATTGGATGTGATAAACATAGGGAGAGAGGAAGTATTGATGGGATCAGCATCCTTGAAAGTTGATAAATCACCAGGGCCAGATGAAATGTATCCTAGGCTGTTAAAAGAAGCAAGAGAGGAAATGGCAGAGGGTCTGACCATCATTTTCCAATCCTCACTGGATACAGGTGTGTCAGAGAGTGATAGAGTTATACAACACAGAAACAGGCCCTTCGGCCCATCATGTCTGTGCTGGACATCAAGCACCTAACTACTCAAAGAACAAAGAACAGTACAGCGCAGGAACAGGCCATTCGGCCTTCCAAGCCCGCGCCGATCTTGATGCCAGTCTAAACTAATACCTTCTGCACTTCCAGGGCCCGTACCCCTCTATTCCCATCCTATTCATGTATTTGTCGAGAAGCCTCTTAAACGTCGCTATCGTACCTGTTTCCACCACTCCCCTGGCAGCAAGTTCCAGGCACTCACCACTCTCTGTGTAAAAAACTATCTCGCACATCCCCTCTGAACTTTGCCCCTCGCACCTTAAACTTATGTCCCCAAGTAACTGACTCTTCCACCCTGGGAAAAAGCTTATGACTATCCACTCTGTCCATGCCGCTCATAACTTTGTAAATCTCTATCAGGTCGCCCCTCCACCTCCGTCGTTCCAGTGAAAACAACCCCAGTTTATCCAACCTCTCCTCATAGCTAATACCCCTAGACCAGGCAACATCCTGGTAAACCTCTTCTGTACCCTCTCCAAAGCCTCCACATCCTTCTGGTAGTGTGGCGACCAGAATTGTACGTAATATTCCAAGTGTGGTCTAACTAAGGTTCTATGCAGCTGCAGCATGACTTGCTAATGTTTATACTCTATGCCCCAACCGATGAAGGCAAGCATGCCGTAAGCCTTCTTGACTACCTTATCCACTTGCGTTGCCACTTTCAGTGATCTGTGGACCTGTACGCCCAGATCTCTCTGCCTGTCAATACTTCTCAGGGTTCTGCCATTTACTGTATACTTCCCACCTGTATTAGACCTTCCAAAATGCATTACCTCACATTTGTCCGGATTAAACTCCATCTGCCATTTCTCTGCCCAAGTCTCCAACCGATCTATATCCTGCTGTATCCTCTCACGATCCTCATCACTATCCGCAACTCCACCAACCTTTGTGTCATCCGCAAACTTACTAATCAGACCAGCTACATTTTCCTCCAAATCATTTATATATACTACAAATAGCAAAGGTCCCAGCACTGATCCCTGCGGAACACCACTAGTCACAGCCCTCCATTCAGAAAAGCACCCTTCCACTGCTACCCTCTGTCTTCTATGACCGAGCCAGTTCTGTATCCATCTTGCCAGCTCACCTCTGATCCCGTGTGACTTCACCTTTTGTACCAGTCTGTCATGAGGGACCTTGTCAAAGGCTTTACTGAAGTCCATGTAGACAACATCCACTGCCATTCCTTCATCAATCATCTTCGTCACTTCCTCAAAAAACTCAATCAAGTTAGTGAGACACGACCTCCCCTTCACAAAACCAGGCTGCCTCTCGCTAATAAGTCCATTTGTTTCCAAATGGGAGTAAATCCTGTCCCGAAGAATCCTCTCCAATAATTTCCCTACCACTGACCTAAGGCTCAGCGGCCTATAATTTCCTGGTTTATCATTGCTATCCTTCTTAAACAAAGGAACAACATTGGCTGATCTCCAGTCATCTGGGACCTCACCTGTAGCCGATGAGGATACAAAGATTTCAGTCAAGGCCCATATTCTAATCCCATTTTCCAGCACTTGGCCCGTAGTCTTGTATGCTATGGTATTTCAATTGATCATCTGAATACTTCTTAAATGTTGTGAGGGTTCCTGCCTCAACCACCCCTTCAGGCAGTATGTTCCAGATTCCAACCACCCTTGGGTGAAAATTTTTTGCCTCAAATTCCCTCTAAACCTCCTGCCCCTTGCCTTAAATCTATGCTCCCTGGTTATTGACCCCTCCGCTAAGGGAAAAAGTTTCTTCCTATCTAACCTATCAATGTCCCTCATAATTTTGTATACCTCAATCAGGTCCCCCCTCAGCCTTCTCTGCTCTAAGGAAAACAACCCTAGCCTTTTCAGTCTCTCTTCATAGCTGAAACACTTCAGCCCAGGCAACATCCTGGTGAATCTCCTCTGCACCCTCTCCAGTGCAATCACATCCTTCCTATAATGTGGTGCCCAGAACTGTACACAGTATTCCAGCTGTGGCCTAAGCAGTGTTTTATACAGCTCCATCATAACCTCCCTGCTCTTATATTCTATGCCTCGGCTAATAAAGGCAAGTATCCCATATGCCTTCCTGCACATCTCCTCAGCCACGCATTCATCTGCTCTATCCTCTTGTCATGACTTGCTACCTTGTCATAGTCATAGAGAGATACAGCACTGAAACAAGCCTTTCGGCCCACCAAGTCTGTGCCGACCATCAACCACCCATTTATACTAATCCTACATTAATCCCATATTCCCAACCACATCCCCACCTTCCTTCAATTCTCCTACCTAGCTCCCTAAATTCTTGTTGCTGAACCTCATACCTCTGTCGTTGGTACCAATGTGGACCACGATCTGACTATTCGCCCTCCCCCTTCAGAATGCCCTGCAGCCGCTCTGAGACATCCTTGACCCTAGCACCAGGGAGGCAACATCCCATCCACAGCCACAGAAACGCCTATCTGCACCCCTTACGATAGAATCCCCTATCACTATAGCTCTTCCACTCCTTTTCCTCCCCTGCTGTGCAGCAGAGACCTCCGTGGTGCCACGAACTTGGCTCTTGCTGCTTTCCCCTGAGAGGCCATCCTCCCCAACAGTATCCAAAGCGGTATATCTGTTTGAGAGGGGGACGGCCACAGGGGATTCCTATACTATCTGCCTGCGGCTACTACTCCGCCGAGTGGTCACCCATCCCTTTTCTGTCTGTGCTGCCAAGACCACCTCACTAAACGTGCTATCCATGACGATCTCAGCATCGTGGATGCTCCACAATGAATCCACCCGCAGCTCTGGTTCTGTAATGCCGGTAGCCAGTAGCTGCAGATGGATACACTTCCTGCACACATCCCTGATTTCCCATATAGCACAGGAGGAGCATATCACAGGTGCAAGCTATCCTGCCATGACTTACCTTTAGATTACTTAGTTATTCCCTTTAATTTTAAAAATACAAATTATGTTAGGGGCCTTGTTCTACTCCAAACACTACCCACTACAATCTCAAGTCCTTAATAAATTACACATACTTTAAAAAAACATACTTTAGTAGTACTCACCTTATCACTTGAGGTCTTTTTTCAAAAAAACTTTCCCCTTTTTTTTAAACTATTTAAATGCACAAACAGTTGTTACTTACCCAACCAATCACCTTGCAGATTTCCCATGGTGTCACTGTAAGTTTTTTCCCCCTTTTTCGAATCTCAGAGCGCAGAGACACAGAGAGCGAGAGAGCCTGCCACAACGTGTGGTGCCGGAGGATTGGAGAACTGCTAACGTTGTACTCTGTTTAAAAAGGGAGCGAAGGATAGACTGAATAATTACAGGCCAGTCAGTCTAACCTTAATTGTGGGCAAATTACTGGAATCTATTCGGAGAGACAGGATAAACTGTCACTTAGAAAGGCACCGGTTAATCAAGGATAGTCAGCATGGATTTGTTAAGGGAAGATCTTGTTTAAGCAAATTGATTGAATTTTTTGAAGTAGTAACAAGGAAGGTAGATGGGGGTAGTGCAGTTGATGCGGTCTACATGGATGTTAGCAAAGCTTTTGACAAGGTCCCACTTGGCAGTCTGGTTAAAAAAAAATCCCATGGGATCCAGGGAAATGCAGCAAGGTGGATACAAAATTGGCTCAGTGGCAGGAAACAAAGGGTAATTGTTTATGGCTGTTTTAGCGACTGGAGGGCTGTTTCCAGTGGCGTTCCACAGGGCTCAGAACTGGGTCCCCTGCTTTTTGTGGTGTATATTAACGTTTGGACGTAAATGTAGGGGACATGATCAAGAGGTTTGCGGACGACACAAAGATTGGCCGTGTGGTACATAGCGAGGAGGCTAGCTGTAGGCTGCAGGAAGATATTGATGGTCCGGTCAGATGGACAGAAAAGTGGCAAATGGAATTCAACTTGGAGAAGTGTGAGGTGATGCATTTGGGGAGGTCAAACAAGGCAAAGGAATACACGATTAATGGGAAAACACTGAGAAGTGTAGAGGAAGTCAGGGACCTTGGAATGGATGGCCACAGATCCCTGAAGGTAGCAGGACAGGTCGATAAGGTGGTTAAGAAGGCATATGGAATCCTTTCCTTTATTTGCCAAGGTATAGGTACAAGAGTAGGGAGGTTATGCTGGAACTGTATAACTCATTGGTTAGGCCACAACTTGAGTACTGTGTTCAGTTCTGGTCACCTCATTACAGAAAGGATGTAATTGCACAAGAGAGGATACAGAGGATATTTACAAGGATGTTGCCAGGACTGGAAAAATGCAGCTATGAGGAAAGATTGGATAGGCTGGAGTTGTTCTCCTTGGAACAGAGAAGGCTGGGGGGAGATCTGATTGAAATGTACAAAATTTTGAGGGGCCTGGATGGAGTGAAGGTGAAGGGTCTATTTACCTGTGCAGAGAGGTCAGTGACAAGGGGGCCTAGTTCTAAAGTAATTAAAAACAAGAAATGCTGGAAATACTCAGCAGGTCTGGCAGCATCTGTGGAGAGAGAAGCAAAATTAACATAGAAACGTAGAAAATAGGAGCAGGAGTAGGCCACTCGGCCCTTCGAGCCTGCTCCGCCATTCAATACGATCATGGCTGATCATCCAAACTCAGTACCCTGTTCCTGCTTTCTTCCTGTATCGCTTGATCCCATTAGCACTAAGAACTATATCTAACTCTTTCTTGAATATATTTAATGATTTGCCCTCAACTGCTTTCCATGGTAGAGAATTCCACATGTTCATCACTCTCTGGGTGAAGAAATCCCTCCTCATCTCAGTCCTAAATGGCTTGCCCCTTATCCTTAGACTGTGACGCCTGATTTTGGACTCCCCCGCCACCGGGAACATCCTTCCTGCATCGAGTCTGTCCAGTCCTATCAGAATTTTGTAGGTTTCTATGAGATCCCCTCTCATTCTTCTAAACTCAAGCGAGTACAAGCCTAATCGACACAATCTCTCTTCATACGTCAGTCCCATCATCCCAGGAATCAGTCTGGTAAACCTTCGCCGCACTCCCTCCATAGCAAGAACATCCTTCCTCAGATAAGGAGACCAAAACTGCACACAATACTCCAGATGTGGTCTAACCAAGGCCTTGTATAATTGCAGCAAGACATCCTTGCTCCTGTACTTGAATCCTCTCACTATGAAAGCCAACATACCATTTGCCTTCTTAACTGCCTGCTGCATCTGCATGCTTACTTTCAGCAACTGGTGCACAAGGACCATTTCCCAATCTCAGGCTGTTCAGATAATAATCTGCCTTTCTGTTTTGCCACCAAAGTGGATAACCTCACATTTATCCACATTATACTGCATCTGTCCACTCACTCACCCTGTCCAAATCACACTGGAGCTTCTCTGCATCCTCTTCACAGCTCACAATCCCACCCAGCTTTGTGTCATCTGCAAACTTGGATATATTATATTTAATTCCCTCATCTATATCATTAATATATATTGTGAATAGCTGGGGTTCTAGCACTGAACCCTGCAGTACCCCACTAGTC
Source organism: Heterodontus francisci (assembly GCF_036365525.1). NCBI lineage: Eukaryota > Metazoa > Chordata > Chondrichthyes > Heterodontiformes > Heterodontidae > Heterodontus > Heterodontus francisci. The sequence goes on from NC_090397.1 coordinate 3,660,166, forward strand.
ACTGCCTGCCACTCGGAAAAAGACTCGTTTATTCCTACTCTTTGTTTCCTGTCTGCCAACCAGTTCTCTATCAGTATCAGTACCTTACCCCCAATCCAATATGCTTTAATTTTGCACGCTAATCTCTTATGTGGAACCTTATTTGAAGCCTTCTGAAAGTCCAAATACACCACATCCACTGGTTCTCCCTTATCTATTCCATTAGTTATATCCTCAAAAAATTCCATTAGATTTGTCAAGCATGACTTCCCTTTCGTAAATCCATGTTGACTTTGTCCGATCATGTCATTGTTTTCCAAGTGCTCTGCTATTACATCTTTTATAATGGACTCTTGCATTTTCCCCACTACTGACTGGCTTATAATTCCCTGTTTTCTCTTGACCTCCTTTTTTAAATAGTGGGGTTACATTAGCTATCCTCCAATCCGTTGGAACTGTTCCAGAGTTAATAGAATTTTGAAAAATGACCAGCAATGCATCGACAATTTCTAGGGCCACTTCCTTAAGTACTCTGGGATGTAGATTATCAGGCCCTGGGGATTTATCGGCCTTCAATCCCATCAATCTCCCTAACACCATTTCCCTACTAATACTGATTTCATACAGTTCCTCCTTCTCACTAGAACCTAGGTTCCCCAAACATTTCCGGGAGGTAATTTGTGTCCTCCTTGGTGAAGACAGAACCAAAGTATGTATTTAATTGGTTGGCCATTTCTTTGTTCACCATTATAAATTCCCCTGTTTCTGACCGTAACGGACCCACATTTGCCTTCACTAATCTTTTTCTCTTCTCACATCTATAGATGTTTTTACAGTCAGTTTTTATGTTCTCTGTAAGCTTACTCTCATACTCTATTTTCGCCTTCTTAATCAAGCCCTTTGTCCTCCTTTGCTGAATTCTAAACTGCTCCCAATCCTCAGGTTTGCTGCTTGTTCTGGCCATTTTATATTTCTCCTCCTTGGATCTCATACTATCCCTAATTTCTTTTGTAAGCCACAGTTGAGCCACCCTTCCTGTTTTATTTTTGCACCAGACAGGAATGAACAATTGTTGTAATTCATCCATGCGCTCTATAAATGTTAGCTATTGCCTATCCACTGTCAACCCTTTAAGTAACATTCCCCAATCTATCACAGCCAACTCGCGCCTCATACCTTCATAGTTTCCTTTATTTAGATTCAGGACCCTAGTCTCGGAATCAATTCTCTCACTCTCCATCTTAATAAAGAATTCTATCACGTTATGGTCGCTCTTCCCCAAGGGACCCCGCACAACAAGATTGTTAACTAATCCTTTCTCATTACACAATACCTAGTCTAGGATGGCCTGTTCTCTAGTTGGTTCCTCAATGTATTGGTCCAAAAACCATCGCGTACACACTCCAGGAATTCCTCCTCTATAGTATTATTGCTAATTTGGTTTGCCAATCTATATGTAGATTAAAATCACCCATAATTACAGTTGTACCCTTATTGCATGCATCTCTAATTTCCGGTTTAATGCCACCTCTACATCACCAATGCAGTTTAGGGGTCTATAGACAACCCCCACCAACGTTTTCTGCCCCTTGGGGTTTCTTAGCTCCACCCATACAGATTCCACATCAGGATTCTCTGAGCTAATATCCTTCCTCACTGTTGTATTGATTTCCTCCTTTACTAACAATGCTGCTCCACCTCCTTTCCCTTTTTGCCTGTCCTTCCTAAATATTGAATACCCCTAGATGTTCCGTTCCCTTCCTTGGTCACCCTGCAGCCATGTCTCCATAATCGCAGCTATATCGTATCCATTTACATCTATTTGTGCGGTTAATTCGCCTACCTTATTGCGAATACTCCGCGCATTGAGACACAATGCCTTTATAGGTTTGTTTTTTTAACATTCTTATTCATCTTCGCATTATTTCGCACTATGGCCCTATTTGTTTCATGCCTTTGATTTCTATGCCTTCCAATTTTGCCTTTTTGTTTCCTGTCTTTCCTTTCTGTCCTTGTTTCCTCCTCCTCAGTCTCCCCACTCAGGTTCCCATCCTATTCAGCAGCTGAGGTATTTCAGCACTTGATTCAAGGACTTGAAGGCACATTGAATATCAGTGATGACATTCTCATCTATGGTCACACTGAAAAGGAACTCGAGACACACCTAAATGCATACCAACAACATTTCAAAGAATGTAACCTCACCTTGAACAAAGACAAGTTATTGTTTAATGAAAGCAGAATTGAATTCTTCGGTCATGTGATCAGTGGTGAAGGAGTATCACCTGATCCATGGAAAGTTGAAGCTATTGCAAACGCAGCAGATCCTACAAATGTGCAAGAAGTCCGGAGTCTGCTAGGACTGGTCACGTACTGCAGTCACTTCATTCCTGACCTCATTACACTATCTGCCCCCATACACGATCTGACAAAAGAGAGCAACAAGTGGGAATTGACTAAATCACACAAACAGGTGGTAAACCAGATCAAACAATATTTGTCAGCAAATTGCACAAATACCTATTTTGACCCTGAGAAAACCACCCAGCTGGTCATGGATGCAAGCCTAGTCGGCTTAGGTGCAGTTCTCCTACAGAAAGACAAGACAAGACAGGTCACCCATCAATCATTGCATAGAAACATATAAAATAGGAGCAGGATTAGGCCATTCGGCCCTTCGAGTCTGCTCCACCATTCATTATGATCATGGCTGATCATCCAACTCAGTAACCTGTTCCCGCTTTCCCCCCATATCCGTTGATCCCTTTCGCCCCAGAGTTATATCTAACTCCTTCTTGAAAGCATACAATGTTTTGGCCTCAACTGCTTTCTGTGGTAGCGAATTCCACAGGCTCACCACTCTCTGGGTGAAGAAATTTCTCCTCATCTCAGTCCTGAAAGGTTTACCCCGTATCCTTAGACTATGACCCGTGGTTCTGGGCTCTCCCACCACCGAGAATATCCTTCCTGCATCTACCCTGTCAAGTCCTGTTAGAATTTTATAGGTTTCTATGAGATTCCCCCCTCACTCTCCTGAACTCCAGCGAATATAATCCGAACCAACTCAATCTCTCCTCATATGTCAGTCCCGCCATCCCAGGAATCAGTCCAGTAAACCTTTGCTGCACTCCCTCGATAGCAAGAAGATCCTTCCTCAGATAAGGAGACCAAAATTGCACACAATATTCCAGGTGTGGCCTCACCACGGCCCTGTATAATTGCAGCAAGACATCCCTGCTCCTGTACTCCAATCCTCTTGCTATGAAGGCCAACATACCATTTGCCTTTTTTACCGCCTGTTGCACTTGCATGCTTACCTTCAGCGACTGATGTACGAGAACACCCAGGTCTCGTTGCGTATTCCCCTCTCACCGTTTGTAGCCGTTCAGATAATAATCTGCCTTCCTGTTTTTGCTACCAAAGTGGGTAACCTCACATTTATCCACATTATACTGTATCTGCCATGCACTTGCCCACTCACTCAACTTGTCCAAATCACCCTGAAGCCTTTGCATTCTCCTCACAACTCACCTTCCCATCCAGTTTTTATGTTCCCCACAAGCTTACTCTCATACTCTATACCCTTCTTAATCAATCCCTTGGTCATCCTTTGCTGAATTCTAAACTGCTCCCAATCCTCAGGTCTGTTGTTTTTTCTGGCAAATTTGTATGCCTCTTCCTTGGGTCTAATGCTATCTGTAATTTCCCTTGTAAGCCATGGTTTGGCTACCTTTCCCATTTTACTTTTGCGCCAGACAGGAATAAATAATTGTTGCGGTTCATCCATGTGCTCTTTGAATGTTTGCCATTGCCTATCCACCATCATCCCCTTAAGTAAAGTTTCCCAATCCGTCATAGCCTACCCGCGCCTCATACCTTCATAATTTCCTTTATTAAGATTCAGGAGACTAGTCTCAGAATCAACTACGTCACTCTCCATCTTGATGAAGAATTCTATCATATTATGGTCGCTCATCCCCAGGGGGTCTCGCACAACTAGATTGTCAATTATTCCTCTCTCATTACACAATACCCAGCATAGGATGGCCTGTTCTCTAGTTGGTTCCTCATTTTATTGGTCCAGAAAACCATCCCGTATACACTCCATGAATTCCTCCTCTACATTATTGTGATTAATATGATTTGCCCAATCTATATGCAGATTAAAGTCACCCATAATTACAGATGTTCCTTTATCGCATGCGTCTCTAATCTCCTGTTTAATGCCATTCCCAACATCACACTACAGTTTGGGGGTCTTACATACAACCCCCAGTAATGTTTTTTGCCCCTTAGTGTTTCTCAGCTCTACCCATACAGATGCCACATCATCAGAGCTAATATCCTTCCTCACTATTGCGTTAATTTCCTCTTTAACCACCAATGCAACTCAAAGAACAAAGAACAAAGAACAGTACAGCACAGGAACAGGCCATTCGGCCCTCCAAGCCTGCGCCAATCTTGATGCCTGCCTAAACAAAAACCTTCAGCACTTCCGGGGACCGTACCCCTCTATTCCCATCCTAATCATGTATTTGTCAAGATGCCTCTTAAACGTCGCTATCGTACCTGCTTCCACCACCTCCCCCGACAGCAAGTTCCAGGTACTCACCACCCTCCGTGGAAAGAACTTGCCTCGCACATCCCCTCTAAACTTTGTCCCTCTCACCTTAAACCTATGTCCCCTAGTAACTGACTCTTCCACCCTGGGAAAAAGCTTCTGATTATCCACTCTGTCCATGCCACTCATAACTTTGTAAATCTCTATCATGTCGCCCCTCCACCTCCGTTGTTCCAGTGAAAACAATCCCAGTTTATCCAACCTCTCCTCATAGCTAATACCCTCCAGACCAGGCAACATCCTGGTAAACCTCTTCTGTACCCTCTCCAAAGCCTCCACATCCTTCTGGTAGTGTGGCGACCAGAATTGCACGCAATATTCTAAGTGTGGCCTAACTAAGGTTCTGTGCAGCTGCAGCATGACTTGCCTATTTTTATACTCTATGCCCCGACCGATGAAGGCAAGCATGCTGCATGCCTTCTTGACTACCTTATCCACCTGCGTTGCCACTTTCAGTGACCTGTGGACCTGTACGCACAGATCTCTCTGCCTGTCAAAACTCCTAAGGGTTCTGCCATTTACTGTATACTTCCCACCTGCATTAGACCTTCCAAAATGCATTACCTCACATTTGTCCGGATTAAACTCCATCTGCCATTTCTCCGCCCAAGTCTCCAACCGATCTATATCCTGCTGTATCCTCTGACAATCCTCATCACTGTCCGCAACTCCTCCAACCTTTGTGTCGTCCGCAAACTTACTAATGAGACAAGCTACATTTTGCTCCAAATCATTTATATTTACTACAAACAGCAAAGGTCCCAGCACTGATCCCTGCGGAACACCACTAGTCACATCCCTCCATTCAGAAAAGCACCCTTCCACTGCTACCCTCTGTCTTCTTTGACCGAGCCAGTTCTGTATCCATCTTGCCAGCTCACCTCTGATCCCATGTGACTTCACCTTTTGTATCAGTCTGCCATGAGGGACCTTGTCAAAGGCTTTACTGAAGTCCATATAGATAACATCCACTGCCCTTCCTTCATCAATCATCTTTGTCACTTCCTCAAAAAACTCAATCAAATTAGTGAGACATGACCTCCCCTTCACAAAACCATGCTGCCTCTCGCTAATAAGTTCATTTGTTTCCAAATGGGAGTAAATCCTGTCCCAAAGAATCCTCTCCAATAATTTCCCTACCACTGATGTAAGGCTCACCGGCCTATAATTTCCTGGATTATCCTTGCTACCCTTCTTAAACAAAGGAACAACATTGGCTATTCTCCAGTCCTCTGGGACCTCACCTGTAGCCAATGAGGATGCAAAGATTTCTGTCAAGGCCCCAGCAATTTCTTCCCTTGCCTCCCTCAGTATTCTGGGGTAGATCCCATCAGGCCCTGGGGACTTATCTACCTTAACTCCACCACCTTTTGCTTTTTTTCTGTGCTTCCTAAATACTGAATATCCCTGGATGTTCATTGCCCATCCCTGGTTACCCTGCAGCCATGTCTCCGTAATCCCAACTATATCATACCCGCTTACATCTATTTGCGCGATTAATTCATCCACTTTATTGTGAATGCTCTGTGTGTTCAGGTGCAAAGCCATAAGGCTTGTCTTTTTAACACTACTGGTCCCCTTCCCACTATGGCCCTGTTAGATTCTGGCCCTTGATTTCTCTGCCTATCACTTTTCTTCTTCCCCTTACTGTCTTTTGTTCTTGGCTTTGATACCCCCTCCTCTGACTCCTTGCAAAGGTTCCCATCCCCCTGCCATTTTAGTTTAAACCCTCGCCAACCACTCTCGCAAACACTCCCCATAGGACATCAGTCCCGGTCCTGCCCAGGTGTAACCCGTCCAGTTTGTACTGGTCCCACCTCCCCCAGAACCGGTCCCAATGTCCCTGGAACCTGTCACTGTTTTCCAAGTGCTCTGCTGTTACATCTTTTGTAATGGACTCTAGCATTTTCCCCACTACTGATGTCAGGCTAACCGGTCTATAATTCCCTATAATTTCCTGTTTTCTCTCTACCTCCTTATCTCAATAGTGGGGTTACATTAGCTACCCTCCAATCCATTGCAACTGTTCCAGAGTTAATAGAATTTTGATAAATGACCAGAAATGCATCTACTATTTCTTGGGCCACTTCCTTAAGTTCTCTGGGATGTAGATTATCAGGCCCTGGGGATTTATCGGCCTTCAATCCCGTCAATTTTCCTAACACCATTTCCCTACTAACACTGATTTCATACAGTTCCTCCTTCTCACTGGACCCTACGTTCCCCAACATTTCTGGGAGGTAATTTGTGTCCCCAGTGTGAAGACAGAACCAAAGTATGTATTTGATTGGTTGGCCATTTCTTTGTGCCCCATTATAAATTCCCCTGTTTCTGACTGTAAGGAACCCACATTTGTCTTCACTAATCTTTTTCTCTTCACATATCTATAGAAGCTTTTACAGTCAGTTTTTATATTTTCTGCAAGCTTACTCTCATACTCGATTTTCCCCAGGGAAATGGGTTGGGGTTTGGTTTGGATTTCAAAAGCAGGACAATACTCAGCCTTCCCCGAACTCCACCCTGGCCATCCCATGGTCTCGGACTTATAAAATCCTGAGGATGTTTCTCTGGCGTATAGATTGTTTGCTAATTGAAATCAGTTCGACACTGATTATCAGAAAATTCCCAAAACAAAGCTGTTCACAACACTTTGCATTCCTACAGTGTACTAAATTTTATATTCTTCCTATTTCCAAATTGCAGGCTTTTAAAAAGCACGAGAACCTAACCCAATGGAACTTGGAGAATAAAAGCAAAATTGAAGGAGCAATTAGAACAAGAACGTGCATTGGTTGCAGGAAAGATATAAAAAATATGAAAAATACGGACAGCTACAGCTCAGAACAAGGTATGGAAGCAAGCAATGTCTCACTTTCTTTGTAGTTACAGAGCAACTCTTCACTCGACTACTGGAAAACCTCCAACTACACACATTTTTGCAAATCCTATGTGCACACGTCTTCCTGAGCTACCCTGTGGATCAACATGTACACGAACGCGATTGAGAAAGGAAAGATGGATGAAAGTAAATGCAGAGTGAAATATTAAATTTAGAGCTACAGCGCTTAAGCCAGGAGATAAACTACTTGCGAAACGTAATGATCATGTTGGAAAATCAAACAACCCCTTATAACATCCAACCATTTGTTGTGACCAACACAAAAGGGTCAATGATCACTGCTAAACGCAAAATCATCACAAGAAACATGTCATTCTTCAAATGAAAACACCACATGTAAGCAGAGAATCTGATTCCAACATCAACAGAGAAAAAGAACATGAGTCAAATCTGATGTCAGATGATATCCAATCGTGAAAGAAAACACTCACCATACTTAAGTAACTATGCTCTGAAGTGAACTATTTATGTTCAAGTTTATTGTTTACAGTTTTGGAAGAAACCATTGAAACATGCTCCGTCGCTCATTTCCTAAGAAGGAGGGGAATGTAGTGTCTTGAAAATGCAATTGCATTATGCATTCTGTACACTTGGGGCTGCTGTAGAACACACATGCTAGCAAACAGAAAGTGAAAGTAAAACAGAGAATAAAGAAGACTCCATTAAGTTCAACAGCCTGCAGTCTCTGTCTCACATATCTTATACCAAACCCAGCTAAGCCTCACTCCAGTCCTAAAAACATCACCACCTGTACCTTAACTCCAGTTACCTGTCTTTGTTTCACATCCCTTCATACCCTTACTGAACAAAAATCTATCAACCTCTAGTCTGGAAAATTTCAATTGACGCCCACCCCCATTCCATTTCAGGCAGTGTATTCCAGATCATAACAAATTGCAGTGTAAAAAAAATCCTTCCACATATCACCTCTGCTTCTTTTGACAATTATTGTGGATAATATCCAAAAGGATGTAGATGCTTTGGAGAGGGTGCAGAGGAGGTTCACCAGGATGTTGCCTGGTATGGAGGGCGCTAGCTATGAAGAGAGGTTGAGTAGATTAGGACTATTTTCATCAGAAAGACGGAGGTTGAGGGCGGACCTGATTGAGGTGTACAAAATCATGAGAGGTATAGACAGGGTGGATAGCAAGAAGCTTTTTCCCAGAGTGGGGGATTCAATTACTAGAGGTCACGAGTTCAAAGTGAGAGAGGAAAAGTTTAGGGGGGATATGCGTGGAAAGTTCTTTACGCAGAGGGTGGTGGGTGCCTGGAATGTGTTGCCAGCGGAGGTGGTAGACGCGGGCACGATAGCGTCTTTTAAGATGTATCGAGACAGATACATGAATGGGCAGGAAGCAAAGAGATACAGACCCTTAGAAAATAGGCGACAGGTTTAGATAGAGGATCTGGATCGGCGCAGGCTTGGAGGGCCGAAGGGCCTGTTCCTGTGCTGTAATTTTCTTTGTTCTTTCTTTTTTCTTTATAATTCTGGGCTCCACACTTCAAAAAGATGTAAAGACCTTTGAAAGAGTACACAGGAGGTTTACCAGGAGGCTACCTGGGATGAGGGACTTCAGTTATAAGAAGTTGGGAATATTAGGACTGCTTTCTTTGGAACAGAGAAGGTCTTAAAAGAAAAAATAAAGCCTTGCATTTATATAACTCCTTACACAATATCAGGACATCACAAAGCACTTTACTTGTTTATTTGTTGCTTGTTTTTCCTTTCTGCACAAGTCCTGGAGTGGGACTTAAACCCACAACATTCTACCACAGAGACATTGCGACCAACTGAACCATAGCTGAAGTCTAGCTTCTAATGTTTAAAATGACATAATAGAGGTTTTCAAGATAATGAGAGTTTTGATAGAATAAATAGAGGAAAATTATTTCCTCTGGTGCGTGGGCCAATAATGGGCTGAATAGCCTTCTCTGCACTGTAACAATTCTGTGATTCTGTGATGTAGTGCTAGTGGGGGGGTGGGGGGTCCTTCATGCCACTTAACATCACATTCAGCAGTGTGAGGTTAAGAGAAGGCATAGGCTGCAGTATGGAGCTCCACAAAAGCAGTGCTGATGTTAAACTGAGTGAGACCAGCGGTGTTTAAAAAGTGCAGCAACAGCGGGAAAGAAGGAGACTGAGTGAGACCAGCGGTGTTTAAAAAGTGCAGCGACAGCGGGAAAGAAGGAGACTGAGTGAAACCGGCAGTGTTTAAAAAGTGCAGCGATAGCGGGAAAGAAGGAGACTGAGTGAGACCGGCGGTGTTTAAAAAGTGCAGCGACAGCGGGAAAGAAGGAGACTGAACGAGACCAGCGGTGATTAAAAAGTGCAGCGACAGCGGGAAAGAAAGAGACTGAGTGAGACCAGCGGTATTTAAAAAGAGCAGCGGCAGCGGGAAAGAAGGAGACTGAGTGACACCAGCGGTGTTTAAAAAGTGCAGAGACAGTGGGAAAGAAGGAGACTGAGTGAGACCAGCGGTGTTTAAAAAGTACAGAGACAGTGGGAAAGAAGGAGACTGAGTGAGAACAGCGGTGTTTAAAAAGTGCAGAGACAGTGGGAAAGAAGGAGACTGAGTGAGACCGGCGGTGTTTAAAAAGAGCAGCGACAGTGCACCTGAGTTTTGAAAAAAAAAGCCAACAGTGACATAACAGGAGAGCTGCAAGGTGATTGGTTGGTGAGTCACTGCTGTTAGGGAATAACTCGAAATAGCTGGGTAAATATCTCAGGTAAGAAGAAAATGAGGGGAAAGTTTTTCTTTTGTTGAAAAAAGACCTCTGGTGATAAGGTGAGTACGAATAAAGTGTTTTTTTTTAAATTCAGTGTACCTTATTAAGGACTTTAGATTGTAGTGGGTAGAACAAGGCCCCTAGTGTAATTAGCATTTTTTAAAAGGAGTGACTAAATTAATTTAAAGGTAAGTCATGGCAGGAGAGCTCGCACCCATGATATGCTCCTCCTGCGCTATGTGGGAAATCAGGGACGCTTCCAGTGTTCCTGGTGACCATGTGTGCAGGAAGTGTATCCATCTGCAGCTACTGGCTACAGCATTACGGAGCTGGAGCTGTGGGTGGATTCACTGTGGAGCATCCGCAATGCTGAGGATGTCGTGGATAGCACGTTTAGTGAGGTGGTCACACCGCAGGTAATGACTGCAGTGGCAGAAAAGGGATGGGTGACCACCAGAAGGAGTAGCAGGCACAGCCAGGTAGTGCAGGAGTCCCCTGTGACCATCCCACTCTCAAACAGATATATCGCTTTGGATACTGTTAGGGGGATGACCTCCCAGGGGAAAGCAGCAACAGCCAGGTCCGTGGCACCACGGAGGGCTTTGCTGCACAGCAGGGGAGGAAAATCGGTGGAAGAGCTATAGTGATACGGGATTCTATCGTAAGGGTGCAGATAGGCGTTTCTGTGGCCACAAACGAGACTCCAGGATGGGATGTTGCCTCCCTGGTGCTAGGGTCAAGGATGTCTCGGAGCGGCTGCAGGACATTCTGAAAGGGGAGGGTGAGCAGCCAGAGGTCGTGGTCCATATTGGTACTAACGACATAGGCAGGAAGAGAGATGAGGTCCTGCAAAGTGAATATAGGGAGTTAGGCAGAAGGTTTAAAAAGCAGGACCTCTAGGGTTGTAATCTCAGGATTATTCCCTGTGCCACGTGCTAGTGAGGGTAGGAATAGGAGGCTAAGGCAAATGAATGCGTGGCTGAAGAGCTGGTGTAGGCGGGAGGGCTTCAGCTACTTGGATCATTGGGATCTCTTTTGGTGCAGAGGTGACCTGTACAAGAAGGACGGGTTGCATCTAAACTGGAGGGGGACCAATATCCTTGTGGGGAGGTTTGCTTGTACTACTCGGGAGGGTTTAAACTAGTCTTGCAGTGGGGTGGGACCCAAAGTAATAGTCTCTCTGATGAGATAGTTGAGGCAAATGTAGAGGTTAAAGCGAGCAAGTCCAGTAGGCAGTCCGGGCAAGGGCAGGACATTCGTGACTCCTCAGGTACTGAAGCAGTCCATTAGAAATGCAGCAAGACCTGGACAATATCCAGGCTTGGGCTGATAAGTGGCAAGTAACTTTCTCAAAGGAAGATGGTTGTGGTTGTTGGAGGTCAATCATCTGAGCTCCAGGACATCACTGCAGGAGTTCCTCAGAGTAGTGTCCTAGGCCCAACCATCTGCAGCTGCTTCATCAATGACCTTCCTTCAATCATAAGGTCAGAAGTGGGGATGTTCGCTGATGATTGCACAATGTTCAGCACCATTCGTGACTCTTCAGATACTGAAGCAGTCCGTGTAGAAATGCAGCAAGACCTGGACAATATCCAGGCTTGGGCTGATAAGTGGCAAATAACATTCGTGCCACACAAGTGCCAGGCAATGACCATCTCCAACAAGAGAGAATCTAACCATCTCCCCTTGACATTCAACAGCATTACCATCGCTGAATCCCCCACTATCAACATCCTAGTGGCTACCATTGACCAGAAACTGAACTGGAGTAGCCATATAAATACCGTGGCTACAAGAGCAGGTCAGAGGCTAGGAATCCTGAGGCGAGTAACTCACCTCTTGACTCCCTAAAGCCTGTCCACCATCTACAAGGCACTAGTCAGGAGTGTGATGGAATACTCTCCACTTGCCTGGATGGGGGCTGCTCCAACAACACTCAAGAAGCTCGACACCATCCAGGACAAAGCAGCCTGCTTGACTGGCACCCCATCTACAAACATTCACTCCCTCCACCACCGACGCACAGTGGCAGCAGTATGTACCACCTACAAGATGCACTGCAGCAACGCACCAAGGCTCCTTAGACAGCACCTTCCAAACCCGCAACCTCTACCAACTAGAAGGACAAGGGCAGCAAATACATGGGAACACCACCACCTGCAAGTTCCCCTCCAAGTCACACACCATCCTGACTTGGAACTATATCGCCGTTCCTTCACTGTCGCTGGGTCAAAATCCTGCTCCTCCCTTCCTAACAGCACTGTGGGTATACCTACCTCAAATGGACTGCAGTGGTTCAAGAAGGCAGCTCACCACCACCTTCTCAAAGGCAATTAGGGATGGGCAATAAATGGCCAGCGACGCCCACATCACATGAATGAATGAATAAAAGAAAAGGACAGGGAGCGTGGAAGGTCTGGTAGGCTAAACTGCATTTACTTTAATGCAAGAAGCCTTACAGGTAAGGCAGATGAACTCAGAGCATGGATGAGATTGAGATATTTTCGCTATTGCGGAAATGTGGTTGAGGGGTGGGCAGGACTGGCAGCTCAATGTTCTGGGGTACCGATGCTTCCGGTGTGACAGAGGTGGAGGTAATAGAGGAGGGGGAGTTGCACTATTGATTAGGGAGGACATCACGGCAGTACTTAGAGAGGATATCCCGGGGGGAATGTCCAGCGAGGCCATATGGGGAGTAACTTAGAAATAAGAAAGGGGTAATCACTTTGAAGGGATTATACTACAGGCCCCCTCAATAGTCAGAGGGAAGTGGAGGAGCATATATGTAGGGAAATCACAGATAGGTGCAGGATTTACAGGGTTGTAATAGTAGGTGATTTTAACTTCCCTAATATTGCCTGGGTCTGCCTCAGTGCTAAGGAATCAGATGGAGAAGAATTTGTTAAGTGTGTCCAGGATAGTTTTCTGAAGCAGTATGTGGATGGCCCTACTAGAGAAGGGGCTACACTCGACCTCCTCTTAGGAAGTGAGGATGGGCAGGTGGTTGATGTGTCAGTGGGGGGGCACTTTGGTAGCACAAAAAGGCCATTAGCTTCAAGATAGTTACGGAAAAGGATAGGACTGGTCCTCAGGTTGAAGTCCTAAATTGGGGGAAGACTAATTTCGATGGCATCAGACAGGAACTCTCAAAGGTTGAATGGGAGAGGCTGTTTACAGATAAAGGGACGTCTGGCAAGTGGGAGGCTTTTAAAAGTGAGATAGAAGAGTTTAGGGTCAGCATGTTCCTGTTGGATGGAAGGGCAAGGCTGGCAAGTTTAGGGAACCTCGGTTGACGAGGGATATTGAGGGTCTGGTCAGGACAAAGAAAGAGGCATATGTCAGGTATAGGCAGCTGGGATTGAGCGAGTCCCTCGAGGAGTCTAGGGGATGTAGGACTACACTTAAGAAGGAAATTAGGAGGGCGAAAAGGGGCCATGAGATTTCCCTGTTAGCACCGCAGCCTCACAGCTCCAGGGACCCGGGTTTGATTCTGGGTACTGCCTGTGCAGAGTTTGCAAGTTCTCCCTGTGACCGTGTGGGTTTTCGCCGGGTGCTCCGGTTTTCTCCCACAGCCCAAAGACTTGCAGGTGATAGGTAAATTGACCATTGTAAATTGCCCCTCGTGTAGGTAGGTGTTAGGGAATATGGGATTACTGTAGGGTTAGTATAAATGGGTGGTTGTTGGTCGGCACACACTTGGTGGGCCGAAGGGCCTGTTTCAGTGCTGTATCTCTAAAATAAAAAATAAATAAGACAAAGGAGAATCCTAAAAGATTCTATAAGTATATTAAGAGTAAAAGGGAGCTAGGGAGAGAGTAGGTCCACTTAAGGATCAGTGTGGTAACCCATGTGTGGAGCCACGGGAAATGGGCGAGGTCTTAAATGAATACTTCTCGTCTGTATTTACCGTGGAGAAGGTCATGGAAGCTAGTGAGTTCAAGGGAGGGAACAGCGATATCCTGGAGCATATTAACATTACAAAGGAGAAGGTGTTGGAGGTTTTGAAGTGCATTAAGGTGGATAAATCCCCAGGGTCTGACCAGGTGTATCCTAGGATGCTATGGGATGCAAGGGAGGAGATTGCTGGGGCCCTGGCAGGGAATTTTGTATCATCGTTAGCCACGGGTGAGGTACCAGAAGACTGGAGGATAGCTAATGATGTGCCTTTATTTAAGAAGGGCAGCAGGGATAAGCCAGGGAACTACAGGCCGGTGAGCCTTACATCAGTGGTGGGAAAGTTATTGGAAGGGATTCTGAGAGACAGGATTTATATGCATTTGGAAAGGCATGGTCTGATTAGGAATAGTCAGCATGGCTTTGTGCGTGGGAAATCATGTCTCACGAATTTGATTTGAGTTTTTTGAGGAGGTGACAAAGAGGATTGACGAGGGCAGGGCAATGGACGTTGTCTACATGGACTTTAGCAAGGCCTTTGACAAGGCCCTACATGGTAGGCTGGTCAGGAAGGTTCGAACACATGGGATCCAGGGTGAGCTAGCCAATTGGATACAAAATTGGCTTGGTGATAGGAGGCAGAGGGTGGTAGTGGAGGGTTGTGTTTCAGATTGGAGGACAGTCACCAGTGGTGTGCAGCAGGGATCGGTGCTGGGCTCTCTGTTGTTTGTCATATATATTAGTGACTTGGATATGATTGTAGGGGGTATGATTAGTAAGTTTGCAGATGACACCAAAATTGATGGTATAGTGGACAGTGAAGAAGATTGTCTAAGGTTACAACAGGATATAGATCAACAGGGAAAATGGGCAAGGGATTGGCAAATGGAATTTAAACGCAGACAAGTGTGAAGTGATGCATTTTGGAAGTTAAACCAGAGCAGGACATATACAGTGAATGGCAGGGCCCTGGGGAGTGTTGTTGAGCAGAGAGACCTTGGGGTGCAAGTACATGGTTCCCTGAAAGTGACAACACAGGTAGACAGGGTGGCAAGGAAGGCGTATGGCATGCTTGCCTTCATCGGCTGAGGTATTGAGTATGAGAGTTGGGACGTCATGTTACAGTTGTACATAACGTTGGTTAGGCCGCATTTGGAGTACTGTGTGCAGTTCTGGTCACCGCACTACAGGAAAGACGTGATTAAGCTAGAGAGGGTGCAGAAAAGATTCGCAAGGATGTTGCCTGGTTTGGAGGGCCTGAGTTATAAAGAGAGATTGGATAGGCTGGGTCTGTTTTCCCTGGAGTGAAGGAGGCTGATAGAGGTATATAAAATTATGAGAGGCATAGATAGGGTAGATAGCCAGAGTCTGTTTCCCATGGTAAGGGTGACTAACACTAGAGAGCATAGATTTAAGGTGAGAGGGAGGAGGTTTAAAGGGGATCAAAGGGGTAAATTTTTCACACAAAGATTAGTGGGTATCTGGAATGAGCTGCCTGAGGAGGTGGTGGAGGCAGGAACAGTAGCAACATTTAAGAGGCATCTGGACAGGTACTTGAATGAGCAAGGCATAGAGGGATATGGAATTAATGCAGGCAGGTGGGATTAGTATAGATAGGCATTATGGTCGGCATGGACGCGGTGGGCTGAACGGCCTGTTTCTATGCTGTACGACTCTATGACTCTATAACAGCATTACACACTGATTGACATCATGATCTGTGGCAGACAGTGAGGATGATACCAATCGACTGCAACCAGACATTGATCGATAGACTAGCAGAAAGGGCAGACAAGTGGCAGACACAATTTAATACAGAGAAGTGTGCGGCGATTCATTTTGGCAAAGGACTAGGGAGAAGCAATATATGCTTAATGGCACAGTTCTGAAGAGTTTGCAGGGACAGAGGGACTTGAGGGATTCATGTGCATCAATCTTTGAAGTGTGTTACGACTGAGGAGGGAGGAGTGCACTGTTAATTCAGTCCCACTTCTCCATAGGTCACAACATATATTTACATTTTCCTACTTACTGAAACAGTAATTTAGATAGTCTATTTGTCCCCAGAATAAAGCACATCAACCAGGTTTGTTTAAAAAACAACAAAATTATCTGTTTATTATAAACCAAGTTTTAACCAATAATGAAATAAACATATACGCAACTTGAAAAATTAAAGCCCCTTATTTCATCCTAGTCTTCACACACACACACACTCACACTCACATACACAACCAGTTAACCAGGTGAAAAAAGGATTTAAATTTACAGCTGTTGCAAAGAAATAGAAGGAGTTAAAAAAAAACTTATACTGAAGAGAAGATATGGAAGTCCTTTGTTTTGGTGAGGTGTCCCAAAGGCAAATAGGTGGCTTCCACCAGGAATCTTTCCAGGTAATGTTGATGAACAGTCTATTTGGGTAGGCATTCAAAGAAATTCAGCTACAGAAGACTTTACATAGATCTTACAGCAGGTGTGCAGCAACAAAGGTTTCAATTCTCACACATTCAATGCAAAGTTCTTTTTAGTGATGCAAAGTTTCTGCAACCATTCAGGATTTCTTCAAAATACAATAGAAAACAGTACAGCTTCATAGAGGATTTGCTTTTCAAGAGCAGCGATTCTTCAAAGAGAGGTAACAGTTGTCTGGATTTTTCTTCTGATCTCCCGGCAGGTCAATAAGCAAACTCCAATTGCCTCTTTACCCAAAAACCAGCTGGCTTTTTTAACAGTTCAAAATGAAACCAACATTTTCCAGGCAAGTCCTATGACAATCACAAATCTTGTCTTGCCAATAAGCAAAAATAACTCAAGTCAAAACATAACCCCCTGCTATGTTTACTTCAAGTCATGTACCTTCCAGCAAAAACTTGTTTACTGGTCAACCTTTTGTTGACCTTCCTTTAAAAAAAAAAACACCCACAAAGTTCAGCAATCTCCAGATGATTCAATGTCCATGAAATCCTTTTCAGTTTTTAAAATATAAATTCTCAAGTTTTAACAAAAAATGGAAACCCACATAACAAGTGGCAGGACATATAGAATCTTAGATTGGCTATAGCACAGAAAGGCCATTCAGCCTGTCGGGTCCATGCCGACTCTCTGTAAGAGCTACTCAGTTCGTCCCACTCCCTTGTCTTTTCTCCATAGCCATGCATTTTTTTTCCCCGCTTCAGATAATTATCCTACTCCCTTTTGAAAACTATGATTGAATATGCCTCCACCACACGCAGGCAGTGCATTCAAGATCCTAGTCACTCACTGCATTAAAAAAAAAATCTTTCCTCATGTTGCCAGTGATTCTTTTGCCAATTATTTTAAATCAGTGTCCTCTGGTTCTCAATCCTTCTGGCAATAGAAACAGTTTCTCCCCATTAAATCACCCAGACCCCTCATCATTTTGAACACCTCTATCAAGCCTCTTCTCTACCTTCTCTTCTCTAAGAAGAGACCTAGCTTCTCCAATCTATCCTTGGAACTGAAATCTCTCAATCCTTGAACCATTCTCATGAATCTTTTTTGCACCCTCTCTAATGCCTTCATGTCCTTGCTAAAGTGTGGTGCCTAAAACTGGACAGGTATTCCAGTTGAGGCCAAACCAGTGTTTTATAAAGGTTCACAATAACTTCCTTAGTTTTGTACTCTATGCCCAGGATCCCGTATGCCTTATTAATCACTTTTTCAAGCTTCAATGATTTGTGCACATATACCCCTAGGTTCCTCTGTTGCTGCCCCCTTTAGAATTGTATCCTTTATTTTTTATTGTCTTTCCTCATTCTTCTACCAAAATGTATCACTTCACACTTCTCTGCATTAAATTTTATCTGCCACTTATCTTCCCATTCCATCAGCCTATGTCCTCTTGAAGTTTATCACTATCCTCCGCACAGTTCACAATAATGACACGTTTTGTGTCATCTGCAAATTTTCAAATTGTGCTATGTACACCAAAGTCTAGATCATTAATATTTATCAAGCAGCACAGTGGTCCTAATACCGAACGCTGGTGAATCTCACTGTATACCTTCCTCCAGTCCAAACAATCGTTCACCACTACTCTCTGTTTTCTGTCACTCAGCCAACTTCATATCCATGCTGTTAATGTCCAATCATTCCATGGTCTTCAACTTTGCTGACAAACCTGCAATGTGGCACTTTATCAAATGCCTTTTGGAAGCCCATACACACTACATTAACTGCACTACCCTCATCCACCCTCTCTGTTACTTCATCTAAAAACTCAATCAATTTAGTTAAACACAATTTGTCCTCAACAAATCCGTGCTGGCTTTCTTCAATTAATCCACATTTGTCTCAGTGACTTAATTTTGTCCCAGATTATCGTTTCTAAAAGCTTTCCTACCACCGACGTTAAACTGACTGGCCTCTAGTTGCTGGGCTTATCCTTACACCCTTTTTTTGAACAAGGGTGTAACATTTGCAATTCTCCAGTCCTCTGGCACCATCCCTGTATTTAAGGAGGATTGGAAGTATGGCCAGTGCTTCTGCAAATTCTACCCTTACTTCCCTCAGTATGCTCAGATGCATCTTATCCAGTTCCGGTGCTTCATCAACTTTAAGTATTGACAGCATATTTAATACAAAAAGCAAAATATTGCAGATGCTGGAAATCTGAAAAAAACAAGAAATGCTGGAAATACTTGGCAGGTCTGGCAGCATCTGTGGAGAGAGAAGCAGAGTTAAAGTTTCAGATCTGTGACCCTTTATCAGAACACAGATGCTGCCAGACCAGCCTTTCTTGTTTTTATTACAGCATATCTAATATCTCCTCCTTATCAATTTTTAGCTCATCCAGTGTCCTCTTTCACTATGATTTTGGCTTCATGTTTGTTAAAGACCTTGCAAAGCAGACATTTAGTACCTCAGCCATGCCCTCTGCCTCCATGTGTAAATCCCTTTTATGGTCCCTAATTTGCACCACTCCTCCTTTTACCACCCTTTTACTATTTATATGTCTATAGAAGACTTTTAGATTTCTTTTCATGCTGGCTGCCAGTCCCCTCTCATAATCTCCCTTTGCTTCTCTTATTTCTTTTTTCACTTACCTTCTGAACTTTCTACATTCAGCCTAGTTCTGACTTGTATTATATTGAGAGATTAGTTAGCAAGGCATACGGGATCTTGAGCTTCATAAATAAATAGAGGTATTGAGTACAAAAGCAGGGAACTTTATGCTGAATCTTTATAAAGCAGTGGTTAGGCCACAGCTAGAGTATTGCATCCAGTTCTGGTCACCACACTTTAGCAAGAATGTGAGGGTCTTTGAGAGTGTGCAGAGATTTACTGGAATAATATCTCGGATGAGGGATTTTAGCTATAAGGTTAGGTTAGAGAAGCTGGGGTTGTTCTCCTTGGAGCAAAAGAGATTGAGGGGACATTTAATAGAGCTGTACAAGATTATGACAGGTTTAGAGAAGATAGACATAGAAAATATGTTCACATTAGTTGATGGTACAAGGACTAAGGGACACAGATTTAAAGTTTTGGACAAGAGACGCAGGGGGCTGTGAGGAAGAGCTTTTTTTATGCAGTGAATGGTAATGACCCAGAACTCGCTGCCTATGAGGGTAGTGGCAGCAGAGATGATCAATGATATCAAAAGGAAATTGGACAGGCACTTGAGGGAAATAAACTTGCAGGATAGAGTGAAACATAGAAACATAGAAAATAGGAGCAGGAGCAGGCCATTCGGCCCTTCGAGCCTGCTCCACCATTCATTATGATCATGGCTGATCATCCAACTCAGTAACCTGTTCCCGCTTTCGCCCCGTATCCTTTGATCCCTTTCGCCCCAAAAGTGATATCTAACTCCTTCTTGAAAACATACAATGAGTGGAGGGAATGTAACTGACTGGATTGCTCCAGACAGCATGGACTTGATAGGCCGAATAGCCTGATTCTATCCCATACTGCCCCTATGACTCGAATGGAGATGACTGAACAATGAAGACATGAAATAAAGTTTATGCTTCATGAACATTTTCAAAAACGCTCAGAGTGATATTGTTATAAACACTCAAATTAAACTATAAAGTCTTCCTCTTCCTTTTCCTATCACTTCCACATGGTGCCACCCCTGTGGCTTCAGTAGAGCTAGACACAGGCTGGTCATTCCCATTGCTCTGACAGATGAGACACCCATAGCAGACGTCCTCTGGGTTTTGGAGCCAGTGAGGACCCTGCCAAAGCAGGGTGGAGCTCGAACCGAGGTAAGGGAAGGGGTGAGAAGCAGAGCACCTTGAGCAGAGTCCCCATTTCCATCTGCCCTTGCATTGACCACCCGACCTTCCCTACTAGCCAACTAAGTGTTGAGGGCCAGCATCCACTCGGTTGCCGCCGTGGCTGATTCTCCAAGCAGGTGGCCACTCTATACGAACATACGAATTAGGAGCAGAAATAGGCCATTCAGCCCCTCTAGCCTGCTCTGCCATTCAATAAGATCATGGCTGATCTGTTTGTGCTTCGAATTCCACACTCCCATCTACCCCTGATAACCTTTGATTCCCTTGCCTAACAAGAGTCTATCTACCTCCACCTTCAAAATATTCAATGACTCCGCCTCCACCACCTACTGAGACAGAGAGTTCCAAAGTCACACAACCATCTGAGAGAAAAAAATTCTCCTCATCTCTGTCCTAAAAGGATGACCCCTAATTTTAAAACAATGCCCCTAGATCTGAACTCCCCCACAAGAGGAAACATTCTTTCCACATCCACCTTGTCAAGACCGCTCAGGATCTTATAAACTTCAATCAAGTCTCCCCTCACTCTTCTAAACTCTAGTGAAAACAAGCCCAGTCTGTCCAACCTTTCCTCACAAGAAAACCCACTCATTCCAGGTATCAATCTAGTAAATAAAAGCAAAATACTGCAGATGCTGGAAATCTGAAATAAAAACAAGAAATGCTGGAAATACTCAGCAGGTCTGACAGCATCTGTGGAGAGAGAAGCAGAGTTAATGTTTCAGGTCAGTGACCTTTCATCACAACTGACAAATATTAAAAATGTAGAAGGTTTTAAGCAAGTAAGCGGGGGTGGGGCAAGAGATAACAAAAGAGAAGGTGCTGATAGGATAAGGTCACAGAATAACTGACCAGAGGTCATGGAACAAAGGCAAACGCTATGTTAATGGTGTGGTGAAAGACAAAGCATTAGTACAGAGAGGGTGTGAATGACTGTAAAGCACAGAGCACTCCAAGCTCAAACATAAAAAACACATTAAAAAAAAAACAGTGGGTAAGCACAGTGGAAACAAACCAAAAAACCTAAAATAAAATAACCAAATAAAAAGGGAAAAAGAAAAAACTAAGCACAGTGGCGAAATGGTTAGCACCGCAGCCTCACAGCTCCAGCGACCTGGGTTCGGTTCTGGGTACTGCCTGTGTGGAGTTTGCAAGTTTTCCCTGTGACCATGTGGGTTTGCTCCAGTTTCCTTCCACATGCCAAAGACTTGTGGGTTGATAGGTAAATTGGCCATTGTTAAAATTGCCCCTAGTGTAGGTAGGGGGAAGGTGGGGATGTGAGAGGGGAAAAAAATGGGATTATGTAGGATTAGTATAAATGGGTGGTTGATGGTCGGCGTGGACTCGTTGGGCCAAAGGGGCTGTTTC
Source organism: Heterodontus francisci (assembly GCF_036365525.1). Classification (NCBI taxonomy): domain Eukaryota; kingdom Metazoa; phylum Chordata; class Chondrichthyes; order Heterodontiformes; family Heterodontidae; genus Heterodontus; species Heterodontus francisci. Next base: position 3,681,917 of record NC_090397.1, read on the forward strand.
AGAGCTGGATTACTATGAAAAAGGGGGACCCATCATGCTCTGAAATTATTGAACTCAATGTTCAATCCGGCAGGCTGTAGTGTGCCTAATCGGTAAATGAGATGGTGTTCCTGGAGCTTGTATTGATTTTCACTGGAACACTGCAACAATCCCAGGACAGAGGTGTGAGCATGAGAGCAGGGGGGTGGCACATGTTGAAATAGCCAGCAACCGGAAACTCGGGATCATGCTTACAGACTGAGCGGAGGTGTTCCGCAAAGTGGTCACCCAGTCTGCGTTTGGTCTCCCCAGTGTAGAGGAGACCACATTGTGAGCAGCGAATACAGTATACTACATTGAAACAAGTACAAGTAAATCACTGCTTCACCTGAAAGGAGTGTTTGGGGCCTGGGATGGTGAGGAGAGAGGAAATAAATGGGCAGATACTGCACCTCCTGTGATTGCAGGGGAAGGTGCCGTGGGAAGGGGACGAGATGGTGAGGGTAATGGAGGAGTGGATGAGGGTGTCGCAGAGGGAACGGTCCCTTTGGAATGTTGACGGGGAAGGGAGGTGAAGATGCATTTGGTAGTGGCATCACGCTGGATGTGGCAGAGGATGATCCTTTGGATCTGGAGGCTGGTGGGGTGTGAAGTAAGGATAGGGGGAACCCTGTCACGGTTCTGAGAAATCAATCTAGTAACCCTCCTCTGAACCACCTCCAACACATCCATATCCTTCCTTAAATAAGGAGACCAAAACTGCACACAGCATTTGAGATGGGTCTCACCAATGTCCTGTATAACTGAGGCATAACATCCTTACTTTTACTTTCAATTCCTCTCATAATAAAGGATAGCATTCCATTAGCCTTCTTTATTACTTGCTGTACCTGCATACTATGCATACTAATTTTTTGTGACTCATGCACTAGAACACCTAGATCCCTCTGCACCTTGGAATTCTGCAGTCGTTCCCTATTTAAGTAATACTCTGCTTTTTTATTCTTCCTGCCAAAGTGAACAACTTCACATTTTCCCACATTATACTCCATCTGCCAGACTTTTGACCACTCACTCAAACTATTAGCTCCTTATGTCCTCTTCACCAGATACTTTCCTACCTTTCTTTGCAAATTTAGCTACCATGCCATCGCTCCCCTCATCTAAGTCATTGACAAAAATTGTAAAAGGTTGAGGCCCCAGCACAGACCCCTGTGGGACTCCACCCCTCACATCCTGCCAATCAGAAAAGGACCCATTTATGCATACTCTCTGTTTTCTGCCAGCTGGCCAATCTCCTATCCATGCTAATATGTTACCCCCTACACCATGAGATCCTACTTTATACAATAACCTTTTATGTGGTACCTTGTCAAATGCCTTCTGGAAATCCAAGTACAGCATGACACATGTTACTCCTTCAAAGAACTCCAATAAGAGGTTAAACATGATTTCCCTCTCACAAAGCTATGCTGACTGTTCCGGATTACCCTGAGTTTTTCTAAATGCTCGTCTACAGCCTCCTTAACGATTCTAACACCTTCCCCATGACAGACAACAAGCTAACTGGCCTATAGTTACCTGTTTCTGCCTCCACCCCCACCCCCCACCTTCTTAAATAGAGGGGTTATATTTGTTATCTTCCAGTCTGATGGAACCTTTCCAGAATCTAGCGAATTTTGAAAAATTAACACCAACACATCTACTACCTCATTAGCTACCTCTTTTAAGACCCAAGGATGAAGCCCATCAGGACCCGGGGACATGTCAGCCCACAGCTCCATCAGTTTGGTCAGTACCGCTTCCCTGGTGATTGTAATTTCACCAAGTTCCTCTCTTCCTTTCACCTCCTGATTTACAGCTATTACTGGAATGTTTTTTGTATTCTCTATAGTGAAGATAGAAGCAAAATACTTGTTCATTTCATCCGCCATTTCCTTATTATCTACTATTAACTCCCTATTCTCACTCTCTAGAGGACCAACACTCACTTGACTTACTCTTTTCCTTTTTAAATACCTGTAGAAACTCATTCTCTGCCATTCTTTATATTCTGACCAATCGTCTGACCCGCCACTCGTCTTTGCACAATTATATGCTTTTTCCTTAAGTTTGATGCTTTCCTTAACTTCTTTAGTTAACCACGGATGGTGGGTCCTCCCCTCAGAATTTTTCTTTATAGTAGGAATATACTTATCCTGAGTATTCTGAAATATCCCCTTGAATGTCTGCCACTGATTCTCTATTGATCTATCTCCTAGCCTAGTAACCCTTCAGCTAGCTCAGTTTTCATGTCCACATTGTTGCCCTTATTTAAGTTTAAAATACTAGTCTTAGACTCACGCTTTCAAACTGGGTGTAAAATTCAATCATATTGTGGTCTCTGCTACCTAGAGGTGCCTTTACTCCAGGTTCATTCATTAATCCGGTCACATTGCCCTAACCAAGTCTAATATAACCTTCTCTCTGGTTAGTTCCAGAACATGCTGCTCTAAGAAACTATCACAAAAGCATTCTATGAACTCCTCACTCAAGCTACTATTGCCAATCTGACTTTTCCAGTTTATATGTAGATTAAAATCACCCATGATTACTACAGTCCCATTATCACAAGCACCCAATATTTCTTCTTGGATACTTCGGCCCTACATTGTGGTTACTGTTAGGGGGCCCATAGACCACTCCCACTAGTGACTTTGTTTCCTTCTATTTCTCATCTCCACCCAAACTGTTTCTACATCCTGATCTCCTGAACAAAGGTCATCTCTAACTATTGCACCAATGCCATCCTTGATTAAGAGTGCTACCCCTCCACCTTTACCTAGCTTCCTATTCTTCTTGAACGTCATACACCCCTTAATATTCAGGACCCAATCCTTGTCATCCTGCATCCACGTCTCCATAATGGCTATCAGATCATATTTATTTACTTCAATATGCGCTATCAGTTTGTCTATATTGTTATGAATGCTACATGCATTCAGATATAGAGCTTTTAGTTTTGTCTTTTTGTTATCCGCTGAGTTGGAGATCAGCACTAACACCTGAGACATCATGGCAGTCATGGTAGATATGGACCGCTCCAACGTTTCTCCAGAGGTGCACAGTATCTCTGGAAATGCTGACAGAAACTCACACATTATCTGTTACTGCTCCTGAATTATTCTCTTTATGAATAATCCCTGAGGCTCCACCTGTGACCAGCTGAGCAGAGTTTGGAGTGTCTTAGTTAGTTAGCTAGTTAGTTAGAGATACAGCACTGAAACAGGCCCTTCGGCCCACGAGTCTGTGCCGACCATCAACCACCCATTTATACTAATCCTACACTAATTCCATATTCCTACCACATCCCCACCTGTCCCTATATTTCCCTATCACCTACCTATACTGGGGGCAATTTATAATGGCCAATTTACCTATCAACCTGCAAGTCCTTTGGCTGTGGGAGGAAACCGGAGCACCCGGAGGAAACCCACGCAGACACAGGGAGAACTTGCAAACTCCACACAGGCAGTACCCAGAATTGAATCCGGGTCGCTGGAGCTGTGAGGCTGTGGTGCTAACCACTGCGCCACTGTGCCGCCCGTCTTGCGCCTTCTAACACAGACTCTGCACTACCATTCTTGTCTTCACCATCTGCGCCTTCTCACTTTTAGTGTGCACCTCACCCTGTTACAACCTAGCTACCTCTATTGGAGGCTGCACCGAGGTGTGTGCATCTGCACTAGTAGAAAGTGCACAGGAGTCATCTGACGGCACTTCCTCAGAATGCACACTCTCCTCTGAGTGCTCCTCATCCTCCTCCCATACCTTTCCCTGTGACATGTCTGAAGGGCCTGTGGGAGATGAAAAACATGAATTAGAGCTGACATGGGGAAAGTGTTGAAAGTCATCATTGTGCAGATGTTCACATTTCAGGTAGTAGTGACAGCAAATCGTCATGAGTGATTGTTATGTGCCAAGTGGCAGTGTGGTTTCTAACTCTGTCACCAGGAATCGGGGAGACCCCCATCTCTCCATCACCAATAATCCTGTCACCCTGCTGATCTCCAAATACTCCCCCACAGTGGTCAGGGCAGTTATAGAATCATAGAACATTACAGCGCAGTACAGGCCCTTCGGCCCTCGATGTTGCGCCAACCTGTGAAACCATCTGACCTACACTATTCCATTTTCATCCATATGTCTATCCAATGACCATTTAAATGCCCTTAAAGTTGGTGAGCCTACTACTGTTGCAGGCAGGGCGTTCCATGCCCCTACTACTCTGAGTAAAGAAACTACCTCTGACATCTGTCCTATATCTATCACCCCTCAACTTAAAGCTATGTCCCCTCGTGTTTGCCATCACCATCCGAGGAAAAAGACTCTCACTATCCACCCTATCTAACCCTCTGATTATCTTATATGTCTCTATTAAGTCACCTCTCCTCCTCCTTCTCTCTAACGAAAACAACCTCAAGTCCCTCAGCCTTTCCTCGTAAGACTTCCATCCATACCAGGCAACATCCTAGTAAATCTCCTCTGCACCCTTTCCATAGCTTCCACATCCTTCCTATAATGCGGTGACCAGAACTGCACGCAATACTCCAGGTGCAGCCGCACCAGAGTTTTGTACAGCTGCAGCATGACCTCGTGGCTCCGAAACTCGATCCCCCTACTAATAAAAGCTAACACACCATATGCCTTCTTCACAGCCCTATTAACCTGGGTGGCAACTTTCAGGGATTTATGTACCTGGACACCAAGATCTCTCTGCTCATCTACACTACCAAGAATCTTCCCATTAGCCCAGTACTCTGCATTCCTGTTACTCCTTCCAAAGTGAATCACCTCACACTTTTCCGCATTAAACTCCATTTGCCATCTCTCAGCCCAGCTCTGCAGCCTATCTATGTCCCTCTGTACCCTACAACATCCTTCGGCACTATCCACAACTCCACCGACCTTAGTGTCATCCGCAAATTTACTAACCCACCCTTCTACACCCTCATCCAGGTCATTTATAAAAATGACAAACAGCAGTGGCCCCAAAACAGATCCTTGCGGTACACCACTAGTAACTAAACTCCAGGATGAACATTTGCCATCAACCACCACCCTCTGTCTTCTTTCAGCTAGCCAATTTCTGATCCAAAGCATTAAATCACCTTCAATCCCATACTTCCATATTTTCTGCAATAGCCTACCGTGGGGAACCTTATCAAACGCCTTTCTGAAATCCATATACACCACATCCACTGCTTTACCCTCATCCACCTGTTTGGTCACCTTCTCAAAAAACTCAATAAGGTTTGTGAGGCACGACCTACCCTTCACAAAACCATGCTGACTATCGCTAATGAACTCATTCTTTTCAAGAGGATTATAAATCCTATCTCTTATAACCTTTTCCAACATTTTAGCAGTTATCACAGGAGGGTTACCCCCTGCCCTCCAGCTCTTTGCCTCTCCCTGGCGTGGTGCACTACCTTCTCCTGCCAGGACAGAAAGCAGTTAGGAGTGTGAGAAATGCCTTGTGCAGAGGCATAGAGTCATTACAGTGCAGAAGGAGGCTATTCAGCCTATCGAGTCCATGCCAGCTCTATGTAGAACAATCCAGCCAGTCCCATTCCTTTACAGAGAGGATGGAGGGCCAACGTTTGTTGGGGGTGGCTATGGCTGTGAGATGAAAATACACAGAGGGCGAGTGTCAGTAGTGGCTGTTCAGATGAGGATGTGAGGAGGTGGCGCGAGAGACAGGAATGGGTCTGAGGAATGCAGGGGAATGCTGAGGAAGTCAGAGTGAGGGGGTGGACACCTAAAAGTGGGATGCCACTCGGCTTTTCTGCATTGATAAGATCATTAAACCTCTTGCGGCACTGAATCCAGCTGCGAGGGACCATACTCCAGCTACTCACTTCATCAGCTGCTTCCAGCCACCCCTGTTTTGCAGGAGATATTGACATCTTTTTCCCATCTGCAGTGAACAATACTTCTCTTCGGGCTCTCACAACCTGCAGCATGACCTCGGGGGATGCCTCAGAGAATCGGGGGGACGCCTTCCCATGTTGTAGTCATACTTATACTTACTCTATCCTCAGTCACAGATCTGCATTGGAGCCATTCATACCCCTATTGGAGTCCCTTTAAATAGAAACCTTCAATTGACAGGTGCGGGTTGCGATCACGTCTGATTGGTGGGGAAATCCGGAGGGGACGTACTAATGTTGGAACTGAGTTACAAAGTCACAGCAAAACCCGTTCCACAAATTGTCAGGTTCCCGACCTGCTGCAAGTGGGTCCACAATGTAAATATTTCTTCCCATAGAATCAAATTTGCTTCATTCCAAGTGGGACAGAAACCACAATTTGTGGCTTAAAAGGTCAGTGCCTGATCCATTCGGTGCTGATGCCACCACAGCACAATATCACTGCTGTGAATGGTCAAACACTCCTCTCATTCAGACCTTCAGTTTGGAAGCCTCCACCCAAGCACACTCTGTCAAAGGGAATGGAGACACCAGCTGTAAGAAGTGAGCTTTTATCCACATGGGGCCAATGACAAGTTTAAAGATACACCTGAAGTGCTCAATCTTCCTCTGTTTCACTGGTCAATTTTACCTGTCCCGGGAAATCTGTGCTGGAGATACTGGGGCAAATTTGTCAATAAGTTAGGCACTAAAAAGGTAAAGAACTGGCTAAGATGGGGTCTTAAGCTGAAAGACCAATTTGGCCCTAGTTTAGAGCAAGGCACCTATACTCGGAATGGCCACCTCGAGGATTGTTAAACAGCTGATTGCCATTTAAAATGCCTGCAAGTATTCATTAAAGAGGCTGACTGGCATATTAGTGGTTGGTGTTCCTCTCCTAACAATGATCAGCTGTTTGGGAATAAACAAAGTTAGTTAGTTAGTTAGTTAGAGATACAGCACTGAAACAGGCCCTTCGGCCCACCGAGTCTGTACCAACCATCAACTACCCATTTATACTAATCCTACACTAATTCCATATTCCTACCACATCCCCACCTGTCCCTATATTTCCCTACCACCTACCTATACTGGGGGCAATTTATAATGGCCAATTTACCTATCAACCTGCAAGTCTTTTGGCTTGTGGGAGGAGACCGGAGCACCCGGAGGAAACCCACGCAGACACAGGGAGAACTTGCAAACTCCACACAGGCAGTACCCAGAATCGAACCCGGGTCGCTGGAGCTGTGAGGCTGCGGTGCTAACCACTGCGCCAAGTGTTGATGTGTATTTCAAACGCTGCTTAAAGGAACACTCACCATTTAAAGGAATACTCACCATTTAAAGGAACACTCACCATTTCATGATCATTGCTGCTGCAGCTGTGAAGAGGACCTCTGAAAGACATCAGGAAACTTTCTGGGTCATTTCATTAAGACTTACCCAACACTCGAGAAGCATTTATTCTGGAAATTCTCTGATGACTTCATGTAAAAAGAGTAAGTAATGTGCTGCTCCACCTTATGGAATCCCTTATAAGAGTTAACAGGAGAAAGGGAGTGTTTGGTCATGGGCATCTTGCTAGGGGTCCCCCTTCCCTGCAGGGGGAATGGGAGGAGGACATGTCACCAGGCAGAGCAGCACACCTGCTGTAGGAGAGACAGGAGGGTGAGGGGATTCCTTCCCACTGTGAGTAGAAGACATTCCTCTTCCTCTGGGCCTCCAGTGCTGTGTCTGAGAGCCTGAGTTCCCTCACCCTCGGTCACTGAGCCATCCTGAAACATGCCGCTGTGTGTCAGCCAGCGCACTCCACACCTTCAGTGGAAGTAGGTGCGAGGAGCTACACTTACTGCTGCAGGAAAATTGCGTCTGATCAGCACATGAGTGTTAAACCTGCAGGTTTCTGGTTTAACATCTCCAGACAAGTTCAAATGATAGTAATCAACAATTCGGAACAAAATTCCGTGCTAAATCCAGACTTTCACATAGGCCTGTCTTATTAGCACAGCAGCCACTTAATGCTGTAGGCCTGAGGCCTACAGCCACTACTTTCTGTACTGTTATGTTTTTGCATTTTGCTTCTGCTTTTGATATTTTTTTAAATCTGTAGTGAACTTTTAAAGGTTACTTTGTAGACATTGATTTAAAACTAAGTGTGATTGTACTCTAAGTCAAGTAATTAATCAAAAATGTAATCAATAGTAATATTATTAACTGTGAAATTGTTTTTCCCAAGAACTCCTCCCTTTTGTTTTCACGTTGGTCAAAGCAGGCTGTTGTTTTGTTTAAACAAATGTTTTTCTCATCTTGTTTTCTATTGTTTAAACAGGAGTCAGTTCTTATGGTATTCGATGCCCTTGAACTACAAGCCAGGACAATGGATAGCCTTGCACATGGGGTGGTTCACTATGGTGTGGAGTTAGGAGATGGAGTTTAATTGATGGACAGTATAACCTAATTGGTGGCAGATGCGAGACACCATCAAAGGATGTGTAAACTGCCTGAACAGCCTCATAGTACCTGTGGGAAGAATTCGATATGGACTTATGGTTGTCAGACTCTTGTTTTGAGAAAGTCTGATGGAGACCTCGGACAGCTGGAATGGAGCCAGAAATTGGACTTAAAGGGGCACAGCATCCAATGTTCAGGGCTGCAGCTGGAGTGGACTAGTCAACCACTGAAGACCATGGAGGAAGAGACATTGTCGGAGTGACTGACCAGAGAGTCCACCCCCGTGCAAGGTTCTCTGGAGACTTGGTGATGTATGTACCAAGGAGGAACAGTACCATCTTAGGGAGCTGTTGTGAACAGACAAATTTGGTGTTATAGCATATAAAAACAAGAAATGCTGGAACCACTCAGCAGGTCTGGCAGCATCTGTGAAAAGAGAAGCAGAGTTAACGTTCGGGTCAGTGTCCCTTCATCGGAACTGACAAATATTAGAAAAGTCACAGGTTATAAGCAAGTGAGGTGGGGGTGGGGCAAGAGTTAACAAAGGAGGTCTAGATTGGACCAGGCCACATAGCTGACCAAAAGGTCACGGAGCAAAGGCAAACAATATGTTAATAGTGTGTTGCTTACCCACTGTTTTTTTTCATGTTTGCACTTGCCGCTGTTCAATATTCAGTGTATTAACACCTAATCTGTACTAATGCTTTGTCTTTCCCTCTTGGTGTTATAGCATTTGTGCTATAAGTTTTTTTGGCTTTCTATACTCTTTTCCCTCCTTTCTTTTTAATAAAGTTATCTTTCTTTCCTATTTTAATCCTTAATTGTTTAATACTTACTCAATAACTACTTAATAATTACTTATTAAAATTACTGTTTTAACACATTATTTGGTGTTGAGTCACTCATTCCTGTTATGTCCAAAGTAGGCTCTGAACCTAAATGAGACTCCACAGGGACTCTCATACCCTACAGTGCCTGTTTCCTCCCTTTCACTAAAATGACCCTATTAAATTTAAACTTAAGTAAAACTCAATTGAAAAAGAGTCCATTAACATCTCTGCAGGAGCATTAAAGGTGCTATTTAAATGCAGGTTGTTCTTGCTAATTGCAGTGATAAGTACCTGCCTGCTTGAACAACAACAGCTTGTATTTATCTAGCACCTTTAATGTAATAAAACATCCCAAGGCATTTCACATGGGCATTATAAACCAACATATGATACCAAGCTAAATAAGGTGATATTAGGGCAGGTGACCAAAAGCTTGGTTGAAAAGGCAGGCTTGAAGGAGTGTTTTAAAGGAGGAAAGAGAGGCAGAGATGTAGGGAGGCAATTCCACAGCTTGGTATCTAGGCAACTGAATGGTGGAGCGATTAAAATCAGGGATGCTTAAGAGATCAGAATTAAAGGAGTGCAAATAGCTTGGAGGGTTGCGAGGCTGGAATAGATTACAGAGATAGGGAGGGGGTGAGGCCATGGAAGGATTTGAAAATATGGATGGGAATTTTAAAATGTAGAGTAGCTTAACTGGGAGCCAGTATAATTCAGTGAGCACAAAGACGATAGGTGAATGGGATTTGGTGCGAGTTAAGACATGGGCAGCAGAGTTTTGGATAAACCCAAGTTAATGGAGGGTAGAATGTGGAAGGCTGGCCAGGAGTGTGTTGGAATAGTCAAGTCTAGAGGTAACAAAAGATATGGATGAGGGCTTCGGCAGCAAATGAGCTGAGGCAGGGGAAGAGTTGGGTGATTTTTCCAGAGGTGAAAATAGGTGGGGTTTGGAAGATTACTTGTCCCTTTGGTGTGTTATCTGTACTACACAGAACTACAAGTAATATCCCAATAAAATGTGGGTTTTATTATAACTGACCTGGAATGTATGTATACAAATAGTTACTGCATGAGCTAGATTTGAACACCTCTCACTCTGCTGGGCTCCACCCACAACAGCCTGGTCATGTGTGACATGAAATCACTTCCACTGGCCATCTTCATTTGCAGCTTTTAAGGTGGCCCATCCTTAAGATTGTCCCTTCTTAAGGTCATCCCACAACAGGGATGTGTGGTCAGAAACTCACCTTGGGATTAAATATGAAACCAAGGTTGTGAACAGTCTCATTCAGCTTCAGTCAACAGCCAGAGAGAGGGATACAGTTGGTAGCGAAAGAACGGAGTTTGTGGTGGGGATGGAGGAAATTTTTACTCATCCAGTACTGGATGTTGGATATGGTTGGTTAGCATCCTTCCATCTATGAAAGATGATGGACACGCAGCAAACAATCGGTGGGGTGTCTTCTCTTGGTGCACCTTTGCTGATGGCTGTGAAGGTCAATCCTGGAGAGGCAGGTTCTGTCACAAGTGCTGTACGTGAAGCTGCCGTGTGACGCTGTGAGTTGTTGTTTTTGACATTGGTGCCTGTTGCCAAACTACTGTAGCAACTGGTCATCATGGTAGTGCACACCAGTCTACAGGATGTGTCACCATTTCCCTCTTTCACCAGCTAGTGACTCCCAGGTGTGATAGTCGACGTTCAGGGCCTTCATGTCACACTTGCAAGCATCCTTGAAGCAGAGCTTTTGGTGCCTCACTGTTCGTCTGGCCCTGGCTACCTCACCATACAGAAAGTCCTTGAGTATGCAACTGTCTCCATCCTGTAGACGTGTCCGATCCACTGTAGCCACCTGTTTGATTAATGCCAACACACTCGGGAGCTCTGCCATTGAGAGGACTGCTGCATTTGTGATTCTGTCCTGCCAGAATATACTCATAATGCACAGCAGTCAGTTCCCTAGGGAGCTCCTCATTGTTTGTGACTATCTGGGGACATTTGCTGCCATCTGTTGCTCTTTCTCTCTACCAAAACCTCTCTTCAACAGTCCAAGTTTCCCTGATTCTAACAGTGTGTGCATTTTAGCCCAAACTTCAAGTTAAATGTTCGTTTAAACAGCCTCTGTCTGATGGTTCAAACTCCATCCCCCGAGCTTAATTTGTGAGCTCTGGATGTTGAATACACAGTTTGATAATTTAGCAATAGGGGAGAAGTTAAGAGAAATGGTAGTGAGGAAGAGCTGGGTGTCGCCAGTGTACATGTGAAGACTAATGCTATATTTTTGGATGATGTCTCCAAGGGGCAGCTTGTAAGTGAGAAATAAGCCCGGGACAAGGATAGATCCCTCGATGAGTTGTTTACTTACAGTCCTCTGTTAAACCTGAAGTGGGCGCATTGGGGCCGGGCAGAGTTGTGATCTCAAATGAACTCATTTAGACCACCCACCCCAAAGCCACCCACTTTTGGAGCTTAAAATTCCCTCATTTCTTTATTTGTGCGGAGGATGTGGGTGTCGCTGGCTGCATCAGCATTTATTGCCTCTCCCTAATTGCCCTTGAGAAGGTGGTGGTGAGCTGCCTTCTTGAACCGCTGCAGTCCATGTGAGGTAGGTAGACCCACAATGCCGTGAAGAAGGGAGTTCCAGGATTTTGACCCAGAGACAGTGAAGGAACGGCAATATAATTCCAAGTCAGGATGGTGTGTGACTTGAAGGGGAATTTTCAGGTGTTGGTGTTCCCAAGCTGCTGCTGCCCTTGTCCTTCTAGGTGGTAGCGGTCGTAGGTTTGGAAGGTACTGTCTAACTGGCCTTGGTGCGTTGCTGCAGTGTATCTTGCAGATGGTACACACTGCTGCCACTGTGCGTTGGTGGTGGAGGGAGTGAACGTTTGTGGATGGTGTGCCAATCAAGCCGGCTGCTTTGTCCTGGATGATGTCAAGCTTCTTGAGTGCTGTTGGAGCTGCACCCATCCAGGCAAGTGGAGAGTATTCCATCTCACTCCTGACTTGTGCCTTGTAGATGGTGGACAGGCTTTAGGAAGTCAGAAGGTGAGTTATTCCCTGCAGGGTAGCCACAGTGTTTATATGGCTCGTCCAGTTCAGTTTCTGGTCAATGGTAGCCCCCAGGATGTTGATAGTGGGGGATTCAGTGATGGTAATGCTGTTGAATGTCAAGGGGAGATGGTTAGATTCTCTCTTGTTGGAGATGGTCATTGCCTGGCACTTGTGTGGCGCGAATGTTACTTGCCATTTATCAGCCCAAGCCTGGATACTGTCCAGGTCTTGCTTCATTTCTACACGGACTGCTGAAGGGTGCTGAACATTGTGCAATCATCAGCGAACATCCCCACTTCTGATCTTATGTTTGAAGGAAGGTCATTGATGAAGCAGCTGAAGATGGTTGGGCCTAGGACACTACCCTGAGGAACTCCTGCAGTGATGTCCTGGGGTTGAGGTGATTGGCTTCCAACAGCCAAACCATTTTCCTTTGTGCTAGCTATGACTCCAACCAGCGGGGAGTTTTCCCCCCGATTCCCATTGACTCCAGTTTTGCTAGGGCTCCTTGAGACCATCTATTTTTGGTTTTGAACTTATTTTGGACTCATTGACCAGCTTATTGTCAGATCAAATTATATTTTGCTTTGAGTTCATGGCCATTACAGGGAATTCATTTTTAAAGGTGAATGAGAGCAAATAGGATTGAATAATGGAGTGTGATTAAGGTACTGGGTGGACGGTTATGTTGAGAGTGTGAATATGAATGTTCTTCTTCGTTAAACTCAAATCAAGATAGTGCCCCCAGAATAAAGGTTTTGGCTCCACACATTTTAAATTAAATCTGCTGGTGTGAATTTATTTTGACTGCAATTTACATTAAGCTACTGGTAAAAGCACAGAGATGTTTTATAAAATAAAAATGCTGCTTTGAAGAATTACGAGTTACAGTTGTCGGATGATGTCTAGTACTAAATCCATTTGAAATTTTTCAAAGCATTTTGAAACAATTGGATTACAGCTAAAAAAAGATACTATTGCTTTCTGCTATTTAAATGAAAGCTTGTTTAAATCAATCTGAATGCTAACAAAGCATTTTAAAAAATAAATTTGGTCACAATTTCGACAGCGTCTATTGTGATTGGCCTCCTCCCCATCCCTGAAGGCTTTTAGCACCTTACTTCTCTTTACCAGACTGCATTGCCGAAATGATCTGCTATAGTGAGAGGTTTTTTAAGTTTCTGGAATTTTGTTTGATGCAAATGAATTACTTGTTTTCAGTTGACATCAGAATAATATTGTCAAATGTCATGACAATAGCTCAGCTTTAACCCATTCAGGGTCCTTTCTCACCTCCTGAGACAGAGTGTTGAAGTGGGGAGAATTAGGGCAGTTGCCTCCAGGAGTGATTACAAGTAATTCTGTTTCTACTGTGCAGCTGCTATGCCTGGACATCACTTGTTTCAGAAATTGAAATTCTGTGGGTTGCTGTTCAAGCTCTCAAAAAGGGTTATAATGGAGGAAAATAACATTTTATTTCAATTTTTCATCTGGGTGGTTCCTGTCCAATGCAGTGTAAAGGTTTTTAAAAGAAATAAAATTGAACGTTAATGAGACCTGTTAATCTAAAAGTACGAGTCGGGTTTGAAGCTATTCCTGGGATTGCCGGGTGGGAAGGTTCCGGGAAGGTGGGGGCAGCTGTATGAAAGTTAGCTAACATCCCTCATCTTGCAGATTGGATTGCTGTCTGGAATCAGGACAGAATGCACTCAGACAGAATATTTAAAAAGGGGGTGTTCTTAATACATGTTTTAAACTGTAATGATGTCCAAATATTGGACAGTAAGATTACAGTCATAGTCATACAGCACAGAAACAGGCCCTTGGTTCTTCCAGGGTTCATAACCAAGAATAATCAATAAACAAAAGCAGCAATTTTACTTTAAGCTACTTGTAAAAGCATAGAGTTTTTGATGTAAATACCAGTGAAAATAAATTTTGTATTTATACAGTGCCTTTGACATGGTTTAAAAAGTCCCAAGGTGTTTTACAGGAACATTATTTGGCACCAAGGAGATATTCAGACATGTGACCAAAATCTTGGTCAAAGAGGTAGGTTTTAGGGTGTGTCTTAAAGGAGGAGTTGGGGGGGGGGGGGAGAGGGAGGGTGGAGGGGGGAGAGAGGGAGGGGGGAGGGGGGGAAGAGGGAGGGTGGGGGGAGAAGGAGGGTGGAGAGGGGGGCAGAGGGAGGGTGGAGGGGGGACGAGAGGGAGGGTGGAGGGGGAGAGGGAGGGAGGGTGGGAGAGGGAGGGTGGAGGGGGTAGAGGGAGGGAGGGTGGGAGAGGGAGGGTGGAGGGGTAGAGGGAGGGTGGGGGGGAGAAGGAGGGTGGAGAGGGGGGCAGAGGGAGGGTGGAGGGGGGTAGAGGGAGGGTGGGGGGGAGAAGGAGGGTGGAGAGGGGGGCAGAGGGAGGGTGGAGGGGGTAGAGGGAGGGTGGGGGGGAGAAGGAGGGTGGAGAGGGGGGCAGAGGGAGGGTGGAGGGGGGACGAGGGAGGGTGGAGGGTGGAGGGGGGAGAGGGAGGGTGGAAGGTGGGGAGGGAGGGCAGGTGGAGGTGGGGAGGGAGGGGGAAGGTGGAGGGGAGGAGGGGGTTGGAGAGGGGGAGGGAGGGAGGGTAGAGGGGAAAGGGGAGGGGGAGGGCGAGGGGAAAGGGGAGGGAGGGGGAGGGGTGAGGGAGGGGGGAGGAGGAGAGAGGGGAGAGAGGGGAGGGGGAGGGGGAGAGAGGGGAGGGGGAGGGGGAGAGAGGGGCAAGGGCGAGGGGAGGGGAGGGGAGGGGAGGGGGGATGGAGAGGAGAGGTGAGGGGAGGGGAGTGAGGGCGAAAGAGGGGAGGGGTAGGGGAGGGAGAGGAGAGGGAGAGGGGAGGGGGAAGGAGAGGGAAGGGAGAGGGAAGGAGAGAGGGGGGAGGGCGAGGGGAGGGGAGGGGGGAGGAGAGGGGAGGGGAGGGAGGGAGAGGGGAAGGAGAGGGGAGGGGGAAGGAGAGGAAAGGGGAGGAGAGGTGAGGGGAGGGAAGGGAGAGGGGAGGGGAGGAGTAGGGGAGGGTGGAGATGGAGGGGGAGAGGGGGAGGAGGGGGGAGAGAGGTAGGGTGGGAGGGTGGAGGGGGAAGGGAGCGAGGGTGGAGGGGGGAGAGAGGGTGGAGGGGAAAGGGGAGGGGGAGGGGGAGGGGAACAAAGAACAAAGAACAGTACACCACAGGAACAGGCCATTCGGCCCTCCAAGCCTGCGCCGATCTTGATGCCTGCCGAAACTAACACCTTCTGCACTTCCGGGGCCCATACCCTCTATTCCCTTCCTATTCATATATTTGTCAAGATATCTCTTAAACGTCGCTATCGTATCTGCTTCCACCACCTCCCCTGGCAGCAAGTTCCAGGCACTCACCACCCTCTGTGTAAACTTTGCCCCTCGCACCTTAAACCTATGTCCCCTAGTAACTGACTCTTCAGGAGGGGGAGGGGAGGGGGAGGGGATGGATAGGGGAGGGGAGGGAAGGGGTAGGGGAGGGTGGAGAGGCAGAGGGGGGAGGGAGGGTGGAGGGGGGGAGGGACTGGTGGAGAGAGGGAGGGAGGGTGGAAGGGTGGAGGGAGGGGGGAGTTGAAAGGGGAGGGAGGGGAAGGGGGAGGGGGAGGGGGAGGGGGAGGGTAAGGGGGAGGGAGAAGGGAGGGTGAGGGGGAGGGGGAGGGGGAGGAGGGGAGGGAGGTGAGGGAGCGGGGATGGACGGTGAGGGGGAAGGGGGGAGGGGAGGGGAGAGGAGAGGGAAGTGGGGAGGGTGGGAAGGTAGAGGGGGAGGGGGAGGGGACGGAGGAGGGGAGGGGGAGGTGAGGGGGGAGGGGATGGGAGGGGGTGGGGGGAGGGGGAGGTGAGGTAGAGGGGATGGGAGGGGGTGGGGGGAGGGGGAGGTGAGGTGGAGGGGATGGAAGGTGAAGGAGGTGGGGACGGGGAGGGGAACAGGGGAGGGGAACAGGGGAAGGGAGGGGATAGGAGAGGGGCGGGGAGGGGGGACAGGGAAGGGGGAGGGGAGAGGGGAAAGGGGAGGGGGACTGGGGAGGTAAGGGGGTGAGGGGGAGGGGGGGAGGAGAGGGGGGGAGGTGAGGGGAAGGGGAGTGAGGGGGGAGGGGATGGAGAATGGAAAGGAGGGGGTGGAGAGGGGTGGGGAGGGAGGGAGAGGTGAGGGAGAGGGGAGGGGAGGGGGAGGGGGAGGGATTGGGAAGGTGGATGGAGGCGGAGGTGGAGAGAGGGGGAGGGGGAGGGATTGGGAAGGTGGATGGAGGCGCAGGGGTGGGAGGGGAGGTGAGTGGATGGGGGAGGGAGGAAGGGGGAGGGGAGGGGATTTGTGAAAGGAGGAAGGGGAGGGGGAGGAGAAAGGGGGAGGGAGGGGGAGGTAGGGAGGGGTGGAAGGGGGTTGGGGAGTGGTGGAAGGGGGGTGGGGAGGTGGTAGGGATGGAGGGGTGGAAGGAGGGTGTGGAGGGGTGGAGGGATGGAGGGAGGGGCGGGGGAGGGAAGGAGGAAGGGGCCGGGGGGGAAGATGAGAGGGGTGGGGGAAGGGAAGGAGGGAGGGGGGAGGGTGGAGGGAGGAGGCAGGAGGGAGGGGTGGAGGGGGGAGTGAGGGGAAGAGAGGTGGGAGCAAGTGGGGAGGGGGGAGGGAGTGGGGTTGGAGGGGGGGAGAGAGTGGGGGTGGAGGGTGGGGGGAGTGGGGGGAGGGGGAGGGAGTGGGGACGGAGTGGGGGAGGGAGGGAGTGGGGAGGGAGCAGGAGGGAGGGAGTGGGGTTGGTTGGGAGGGATTGGAAGGGGGAGGGGTGGAGGGATGGAGGGAGGGGGGAGGGAGGGAGGAGGGAGTGGGGGGCGCATGGGAAGGAGGGGGAGAAGGGGAGGGAGGAGGCGGCAGGAGGGAGGGAGAAGGGAGGGGGAGGTAGGGGAGGGTGTTTGGAGGGAGGGGAAAGTGGGGAGGAGAGGGGAGGGGACGGGGGGAGGGGACGGGGGCAGGAGGGGAGGCTGGGATGGGTCGGGGCGGAGGGGAGGGGAGGGGGGATGGGGAGGAGGGACAGGGGAGAGAAGGGGAGAGGGGAGGGGAGGGAGGAGGGGGTGAGGGGGAGGAGAGAAGGAGGGAGGGGAGGGGAAGAGTGAGGGAGAGGGTGAGGGGGTGAGGGTGAGGAGAGAGGGAGGGGGAGGAGGGAAGGGGTGAAGGGAAGGAGTGGAGGGAAGGGGTGGAGGGAAGGGGTGGAGAGAGGGGTGGAGGGAGGGAGGGGTGAAGGGAGGCAGGGAAGGGTTGGGGGATGGAGGGTTGAAGGGAGGGAAAGGAAGGGGAGGGGGAGGGAGGGTGGAGGCAGGAGTAGTGGAGGGGGTGTTGGTGTGGAAGGAGGCGGAGGGGTGAGGGGTAAATGGAGGGGTGGAGTGGGGAGGGAGAGGTGGAGGGGTGGAGAAGTGGAGGAAGGGAGGGAGGGAAGGGTGGAGGGAGGAGAGGAGGGAGGGAGAGAGGATTGGAGGGTGGGAGGGGTGGAGGGAGGGGGAGAGGGAGGGGTGGAGGGAGGGAGGTAGGGGTGGAGGGGGAGGGAGGGGGAAGGGAGGGGTGGAGTGGGGAGGGAGAGGTGGAGGGAGGGAGGAGTGGAGGAAGGAGGGAGGGAAGGGTGGAGGGAGGAGAGGAGGGAGGGAGAGAGGATTGGAGGGTGGGAGGGGTGGAGGGAGGGGGAGAGGCAGGGGTGGAGGGAGGGAGTGAGGGGTAGAGGGGGAGGGAGAGGGAAGGGAGGGGTGGAGTGGAGGAAGGAGGGAGGGAAGGGTGGAGGGAGGAGAGGAGGGAGGGAGAGAGGATTGGAGGGTGGGAGGGGTGGAGGGAGGGGGAGAGGGTGGGGTGGAGGGAGGGAGGGTTGGATGCTGGGATGGGTGGAAGGAGGGAGAGAGGGAATTCCAGAGCTTGGCTCCAGGCAGCTGAATGCACGGCCACCAATGGTGGAGCCATGATAATCAGGGATGCTCGGGTGGCCAGAATTCGAGGAGTGCAGATATCTCGGGTTTGAAGGAGATGACAGAGATAACGAGGGGCAAGGCCACAAATTGAAATGAAATTAGAGAGGTACATAGGATTTGTGGGAAGTAAATTAGTCAGAACTATCAACAAGTTGGAAGATAATAAAAGGAATGCTGGAGAGTTGTTTAAATCCAGGGGATGACTTCTTGATAATATGATAGTATTTGCAGGGTATATTGCATAATTACTGAGGAAACAATTTAAATATAGGGAATCAGTCTGCAGGACACTTGACACTCATGGGCCTCTGGGCTACAGGGAAAAAGCAGGGTGGGACTAGGTGAGTTGCTCTTGCAGAGAGACAGCATGGATAGCATGGAGGCCGAATGGCCTCCTTCTTTGATGTAACCATTCTATGATTCTATGTTCTGTTTCACCCCGCAGAGGTGACTAAGCCTGGGATAATATCTTGGTATTGATGAGATATCATTGAAATCCCTTCAAGCTAAGGATTCCAGGATGAGTGTAACATTCAGCCACACATTTCTTTTTGGTCTTTGAGCCTGTGACCCATAGGAAAGAGATTACTTTTTCACAGAAGTTTTCAGTGCATTTCAAACAATGTAATGCTGACATTGAATAGCAGATAATCACCCTGGAAAATCATGAATGCTGGAAGGCTGTCTAACATGGGACAGCATTTCTCGGTGAGAACTAGTCAACGTTGTTTGATAGATTTCAGATTGTATTCATTTAGAATGTCATGATGATCTAATAAATCAATGGTTCAAACTGTGGACTTAATGAAAGCCTGGTTTTCATGGGAAAGAACATAGCTGTTCGCTTGACATAATATCACATCAACAAACCATTCCCCCATTCCCAGAGTGAAACAATTTCCCCCTGTCCCAGAGTGAAACCATTTCCCCATTCCCAGAGTGAAACCATTTCCCCATTCCCAGAGTGAACCTATTTCCCCATTCCCAGAGTGAAATCATTTCCCCATTTCCAGAGTGAAACCATTTCCCCATTCCCAGAAAGAAATCATTTCCCCATTCCTAGAGTGAAATCATTTCCCCCTGTTCCAGAGTGATATCAGTTCCCCATTCCCAGAGTGAAATCATTTCCCCATTCCCAGAATGAAATTATGTTCCCATTCCCTGAGTGAAACCATTTCCCCATTCCCAGAGTAGCACCATTTGCCCCTGTCCCAGAGTAAAACCATTTCCCCATTTCCAGAGTGAAACCATTTCCCCATTCCCAGAATGAAATCATTTCCCCATTCCCAGAGTGAAATCATTTCCCCCTGTTCCAGAGTGATATCAGTTCCCCATTCCCAGAGTGAAATTATTTCCCCATTCCCAGAATGAAATTATGTTCCCCATTCCCAGAGTGAAATCATTTCCCCGTTCCCAGAGTGAAATTATTTCCCCATTCCCAGAGCGAAATCATTTCCCCATTCCCAGAGTGAAACTATTTCCCCATTCCCAGAGTGAAACCATTTCCCATTCCCAGAGTGAAACCATTTCCCCCTGTCCCAGAGTGAAACCATTTCTTCATTTCCAGAGTGAAACCATTTCCCCATTCCCAGAGTGAAACCATTTTCCCATTCCCAGAGTGAAACCATTTCCGCTTGTCACAGAGTGAAACCATTTCCCCCTGTCCCAGAGTGAAACCATTTCCCCATTCCCAGAGTGAAACCATTTCCCCCTGTCCCAGAGTGAAATAATTTCCCCCTGTCTCAGAGTGAACCCATTTCCCCATTCCCAGAGTGAAATCATTTCCGCATTCCCAGAGTGAAATCATTTCCCCATTCCCAGAGTGAAACCATTTCCCCATCCCAGAGTGAAAACATTTCCCCATGTCCCAGAGTGAAACCATGTCCCCATTCCCAGAGTGAAATCATTTCCGCATTCCCAGAGTGAAATAATTTCCCCATTCCCAGAGTGAACCCATTTCCCCATTCCCAGAGTGAAATCATTTCCGCATTCCCAGAGTGAAATCATTTCCCCATTCCCAGAGTGAAACCATTTCCCCATCCCAGAGTGAAACCATTTCCCCCTGTCCCAGAGTGAAATCATATCCCCATTCCCAGAGTGAAATCATTTCCCCTGTCCCAGAGTGAAATCATTTCCCCATTCCCTGAGTGAAACCATTTCCCCATTCCCAGAGTGAAACCATTTCCGCTTGTCCCAGGCTGAAACCATTTCCCCATTCCCAGAGAGAAACCATTTCCCCCTGTCCCAGAGTGAAACCATTTCCCCATTCCCAGATTGAAATCATATCCCCATTCCCAGAGTGAAATCATTTCCCCTGTCCCAGAGTGAAACCATTTCCCCATTCCCAGAGAGAAACCATTTCCCCCTGTCCCAGAGTGAAATCATTTCCCCATTTCCAGAGTGAAACCATTTCCCCATTCCCAGAGTGAAATCATTTCCCCATTCCCAGAGTGAAACCATATCCCCATTCCCAGAGTGAAATCATTTCCCCTTGTCCCAGACTGAAACCATTTCCCCATTCCCAGAGAGAAACCATTTCCCCCTGTCCCAGAGTGAAATCATTTCCCCATTTCCAGAGTGAAACCATTTCCCCATTCCCAGAGTGAAATCATTTCCCCATTCCCAGAGTGAAACCATATCCCCATTCCCAGAGTGAAATCATTTCCCCCTGTCCCAGAGTGAAAACATTTCCCCATTCCCAGAGTGAAATCATTTTCCCCATCCCAGAGTGAAACTATTACCCCTGTCCCAGAGTGAAACCATTGCCCCTGTCCCAGAGTGAAATCATTTCCCCATTCCCAGAGTGAAACCATTTCCCCCCGTCCCAGAGTGAAAAACTTTCCCCATTCCCAGAGTGAAATCATTTTCCCCATCCCAGAGTGAAACCATTACCCATGTCCCAGCGGGAAACCATTTCCCCCTGTCCCAGAGAGAAACCATTTCCCCATTCCCAGAGTGGAACAATTTCCCAATTCCCAGAGTGAAACCATTTCCCCATTCCCAGAGTGATAACATTTCCCCATTCCCAGAGTGAAATCATTTCCCCATGTCCCAGTTGAAATCATTTCCCGTTTCCCAGAGTGAAACCATTTCCCCATTCCCAGAGTGAAACATTTCCCCATTCCCAGAGTGAAATCATTTCCCCTTTCCCAGAGTGAAATCATTTCCCCTTTCCCAGAGTGAAACCATTTCCCCCTGTCCCACAGAGAAACCATTTCCCCTGTCCCAGAGTGAAACCATTTCCACATTCCCAGAGTGAAATCATTTCCCCATTCCCAGAGTGAAATCATGTCTCCCTATCCCAGAGTCAAACCGTTTCCCCCTGTCCCACAGAGAAACCATTTCCCCTGTCCCAGAGTGAAACCATTTCCACATTCCCAGAGTGAAATCATTTCCCCATTCACAGAGTGAAATCAATTCCCCATTCCCAGAGTGAAACAAATTACCCCGTCCCAGAATGATCACATTTTCCACTGTCCCAGAATGAAATCATTTCCCCATTCCCAGAGTGAAACCATTTCCCCATTCCCAGAGTGAAAAAATTTCCCCATTCCCAGAGTGAAATCATTTTCCCCATCCCAGAGTGAATCTTTTACCCCTGTCCCAGCGTGAAACCATTTCCCCCTGTCCCAGAGAGAAACCATTTCCGCATTCCCAGAGCGAAACAATTTCCCAATTCCCAGAGTGAAACCATTACCACCTGTCCCAAAGTAATGCATTTCCCCATTCCCAAAGTGAAACCATTTCCACATTCCCAGAGTGAAATCATTTCCCCATTCCCAGAGTGAAATCATGTCTCCCTATCCCAGAGTGAAACCGTTTCCCCATTCCCAGAGTGTAATCATTTCCCCATTCACAGATTGAAATCAATTCCCCATTCCCAGAGTGAAACAAATTCCCCCTGTCCCAGAATGAACACAATTCCCCCTGTCCCAGAATGAAATCATTTCCCCATTCCCAGAGTGAAACCATTTCCCCCTGTCCCAGAGGGAAACCATTTCCCCATTCCCAGAGTGAAACCATTTCCCCCTGTCCCAGAGTGAAATCGTTTCCCCGTTCACAGAGTTAAACCATTTCCCCAGTCCCAGAGTGAAACCATTTCCACATTCCCAGAGTGAAATCATATCCCCTGTCCCAGAGTGAAACCATTTCCCCATTCCCAGAGTGAAATAATTTCCCCATTCCCAGAGTGAAACTATTTCCCCATTCCCAGAGTGAAATCATTTCCCCTGTCCCAGAGTGAAACCATTTCCACATTCCCAGAGTGAAATCATTTCCCCATTCCCAGAGTGAAATCATGGCTCCCTATCCCAGAGTGAAACCGTTTCCCCCTGTCCCAGAGTGTAATCATTTCCCCATTCACAGAGTGAAATCAATTC
Organism: Heterodontus francisci; assembly: GCF_036365525.1. Lineage (NCBI taxonomy): Eukaryota > Metazoa > Chordata > Chondrichthyes > Heterodontiformes > Heterodontidae > Heterodontus > Heterodontus francisci. The sequence goes on from NC_090397.1 coordinate 3,704,515, forward strand.
CCCATTCCCAGAGTGAAACAAATTCCCCCTGTCCCAGAATGAACACATTTCCCCCTGTCCCAGAATAAACTCATTTCCCCATTCCCAGAGTGAAACCATTTACCCGTTCCCAGACTGAAACCATTTCCCCATTCCCAGAGTGAAACCATTTCCCCCTGTCCCAGAGTGAAATCATTTCCCCTTTCCCAGAGTGAAACCATTTCCCCATTGCCAGAGTGAAATCATTTCCCCATTCGCAGAGTGAAACCATATCCCCATTCCCAGAGTGAAATCATTTCCCCCTGTCCCAGATTGAAACCATTTCCCCAATCCCAGAGTGAAATCATTTCCCCATTCCCAGAGTGAAATCATATCCCCTTGTCCCAGAGTGAAACCATTTCCCCCTGTCCCAGAGTGAAATCATTTCCCCTTTCCCAGAGTGAAACCATATCCCCAATCCCAGAGTGAAATCATTTCCCCATTCCCAGAGTGAAATCATATCCCCTTGTCCCAGAGTGAAACCATTTCCCCATTCCCAGAGTGAAATCATTGCCCCCTGTCCCAGAGTGAAACCATTTCCCCATTTCCAGAGTTAAACCATTTCCCCATTCCCAGAGTGAAATCATTTCCCCCTGTCCCAGAGTGAAACCATTTCCCCATCCCAGAGTGAAACCATTTCCCCTTGTCCCAGACTGAAACCATTTCCCCATTCCCAGAGTGAAACCATTTCCCCATTCCCAGAGTGAAATCATTTCCCCATTCCCAGAGTGAAACCATTTCCCCATTCCCAGAGTGAAACCATTTCCCCATTCCCAGAGTGAAATCATTTCCCCATTCCCAGAGTGAAACCATTTCCCCATCCCAGAGTGAAATCGTTTCCCCCTGTCACAGAGTGAAATCATTTCCCCATTCCCAGAATGAAACCATTTCCCCATTCCCAGAGTGAAAGCATTTCAACATTCCCAGAGTAAAACCATTTCCCCATTCCCACAGTGAAACCATTTCCCCATTCCCAGAGTGAAATCATTTCCCCATTCCCAGAGTGAAATCATTTCCCCATTCCCAGAGTGAAATCATTTCCCCCTGTCCCTGAGTAAACCATTTCCCCATTCCCAAAGTGAAACCATTTCCCCATTCCCAGAGTGATAACATTTCCCCATTCCCAGAGTGAAATCATTTCCCCATTCCCAGAGTGAAATCATTTCCCCCGTCCCAGAATGAAACCATTTCCCCATTCCACGAGTGAAACCATTTCCCCATTCCCAGAGTGAAATCATTTCCCCTTTCCCAGAGTGAAATCATTTCCCCTTTCCCAGAGTGAAACCATTTCTCCCTGTCGCACAGAGAAACTATTTCCCCCTGTCCCAGAGTGAAACCATTTCCACATTCCCAGAGTGAAATCATTTCCCCATTCCCAGAGTGAAATAATGTCTCCCTATCCCAGAGTGAAACCGTTTCCCCCTGTCCCAGAGTGTAATCATTTCCCCATTCCCAGAGTGAAATCATTTCCCCATTCCCAGAGTGAAACCATTTCCCCATCCCAGAGTGAAAACATGTCCCCTTGTCACAGACTGAAACCATTTCCCCATTCCCAGAGTGAAACCATTTCCCCTTGTCCCAGACTGAAACCATTTCCCCATTCCCAGAGTGAAACCATTTCCCCATTCCCAGAGTGAAATCAATTCCCCATTCCCAGAGTGAAACCATTTCCCCATTCCCAGAGTGAAACCATTTCCCCATTCCCAGAGTGAAATCATTTCCACATTTCCAGAGTGAAACCATTTCTCCTTGTCCCAGAGTGAAATCATTTCCCCATTCCCAGAGTGAAACCATTTCCCCTTTACCAAAGTGAATCCATTGTCCCCGTCCCAGAGTGAAATTGTTTCCCCCTGTCCCAGAGTGAAACCATTTCCCCATTTCCAGAGTTAAACCATTTCCCCATTCCCAGAGTGAAATCATTGCCCCCTGTCCCAGAGTGAAACCATTTCCCCATTTCCAGAGTTAAACCATTTCCCCATTCCCAGAGTGAAATCATTTCCCCCTGTCCCAGAGTGAAACCATTTCCCCATCCCAGAGTGAAACCATTTCCCCTTGTCCCAGACTGAAACCATTTCCCCATTCCCAGAGTGAAACCATTTCCCCATTCCCAGAGTGAAATCATTTCCCAATTCCCAGAGTGAAACCATTTCCCCATTCCCAGAGTGAAACCATTTCCCCATTCCCAGAGTGAAATCATTTCCCCATTCCCAGGGTGAAACCATTTCCCCATCCCAGAGTGAAATCGTTTCCCCCTGTCACAGAGTGAAATCATTTCCCCATTCCCAGAATGAATCCATTTCCCCATTCCCAGAGTGAAAGCATTTCAACATTCCCAGAGTGAAACCATTTCCCCATTCCCACAGTGAAAGCATTTCCCCATTCCCAGAGTGAAATCATTTCCCCATTCCCAGAGTGAAATCATTTCCAACTTTCCCAGGGTGAAATAATTTCACCATTCCCAGAGTGAAATCAATTCCCCATTCCCAGAGTGAAACCATTTCCCCAATCCCAGAGTGAAATCATTTCCCCCTGTCCCTGAGTAAACCATTTCCCCATTCCCAAAGTGAAACCATTTCCCCATTCCCAGAGTGATAACATTTCCCCATTCCCAGAGTGAAATCATTTCCCCATTCCCAGAGTGAAATCATTTCCCCCGTCCCAGAATGACACCATTTCCCCATTCCACGAGTGAAACCATTTCCCCATTCCCAGAGTGAAATCATTTCCCCTTTCCCAGAGTGAAATCATTTCCCCTTTCCCAGAGTGAAACCATTTCTCCCTGTCGCACAGAGAAACGATTTCCCCCTGTCCCAGAGTGAAACCATTTCCCCATTCGCAGAGTGAAACCATATTCCCATTCCCAGAGTGAAATCATTTTCCCCTGTCCCAGATTAAAACCATTTCCCCAATCCCAGAGTGAAATCATTTCCCCATTCCCAGAGTGCAATCATATCCCCTTGTCCCAGAGTGAAACCATTTCCCCAATCCCACAGTGAAATCATTTCCCCATTCCCAGAGTGAAATCATATCCCCTTGTCCCAGAGTGAAACCATTTCCCCAATCCCAGAGTGAAATCATATCCCCTTGTCCCAGAGTGAAACCATTTCCCCAATCCCAGAGTGAAATCATTTCCCCATTCCCAGAGTGAAATCATTTCCCCATTCCCAGAGTGAAATCATTTCCCACTGTCCCAGATTGAAACCATTTCCCCATTCCCAGAGTGAAATCATTTCCCCATTCGCAGAGTGAAACCATATCCCCATTCCCAGAGTGAAATCATTTCCCCCTGTCCCAGAGTGAAATCATTTCCCCTTGTCCCAGAGTGAAACCATTTCCCCATTCCCAGAGTGAAACCATTTCCCCTTGTCCCAGACTGAAACCATTTCCCCATTCCCAGAGTGAAAACATTTTGCCCTGTCCCAGAGTGAAATCATTTCCCCCTTCCCAGAGTGAAACCATTTCCCCATTCCCTGAGTGAAATCATTTCCCCATTCCCAGAGTGAAACCATTTCCCCATTCCCAAAGTGAATCCATTGCCCCGTCCCAGAGTGAAATCGTTTCCCCCTGTCACAGAGTGAAATCATTTCCCCCTGTCCCAGATTGAAACCATTTCCCCAATCCCAGGGTGAAATCATTTCCACTTGGCCCAGAGTGAAACCATTTCCCCATTTCCAGAGTGAAAACATTTCCCCATTCCCAGAGTGAAACCATTTCCCCATTCCCAGAGTGAAATCATTTCCCCATTCCCAGAGTGAAATCATGTCTCCCTATCCCAGAGTGAAACCGTTTCCCCCTGTCCCAGAGTGTAATAATTTCCCCATTCCCAGAGTGAAAACATTTCCCCATTCCCAGAGTGAAACCATTTCCCCATTCCCAGAGTGAAATCATTTCCCCATTCCCAGAGTGAAATCATGTCTCCCTATCCCAGAGTGAAACCGTTTCCCCCTGTCCCAGAGTGTAATAATTTCCCCATTCCCAGAGTTAAATCATTTCCCCATTCCCAGAGTGAAATCAATTCCCCATTCCCAGAGTGAAACCATTTCCCCATTCCCAGAGTGAAACCATTTCCCCATTCCCAGAGTGAAATCATTTCCACATTTCCAGAGTGAAACCATTTCTCCTTGTCCCAGAGTGAAATCATTTCCCCATTCCCAGAGTGAAACCATTTCCCCTTTACCAAAGTGAATCCATTGTCCCCGTCCCAGAGTGAAATCGTTTCCCCCTGTCCCAGAGTGAAACCATTTCCCCATTTCCAGAGTTAAACCATTTCCCCATTCCCAGAGTGAAATCATATCACCTTGTCCCAGAGTGAAACCATTTCCCCATTCCCAGAGTGAAATCATTGCCCCCTGTCCCAGAGTGAAACCATTTCCCCATTCCCAGAGTGAAATCATTTCCAACTTTCCCAGGGTGAAATAATTTCACCATTCCCAGAGTGAAATCAATTCCCCATTCCCAGAGTGAAACCATTTCCCCAATCCCAGAGTGAAATCATTTCCCCCTGTCCCTGAGTAAACCATTTCCCCATTCCCAAAGTGAAACCATTTCCCCATTCCCAGAGTGATAACATTTCCCCATTCCCAGAGTGAAATCATTTCCCCATTCCCAGAGTGAAATCATTTCCCCCGTCCCAGAATGACACCATTTCCCCATTCCACGAGTGAAACCATTTCCCCATTCCCAGAGTGAAATCATTTCCCCTTTCCCAGAGTGAAATCATTTCCCCTTTCCCAGAGTGAAACCATTTCTCCCTGTCGCACAGAGAAACGATTTCCCCCTGTCCCAGAGTGAAACCATTTCCCCATTCGCAGAGTGAAACCATATTCCCATTCCCAGAGTGAAATCATTTTCCCCTGTCCCAGATTAAAACCATTTCCCCAATCCCAGAGTGAAATCATTTCCCCATTCCCACAGTGCAATCATATCCCCTTGTCCCAGAGTGAAACCATTTCCCCAATCCCACAGTGAAATCATTTCCCCATTCCCAGAGTGAAATCATATCCCCTTGTCCCAGAGTGAAACCATTTCCCCAATCCCAGAGTGAAATCATATCCCCTTGTCCCAGAGTGAAACCATTTCCCCAATCCCAGAGTGAAATCATTTCCCCATTCCCAGAGTGAAATCATTTCCCCATTCCCAGAGTGAAATCATTTCCCACTGTCCCAGATTGAAACCATTTCCCCATTCCCAGAGTGAAATCATTTCCCCATTCGCAGAGTGAAACCATATCCCCATTCCCAGAGTGAAATCATTTCCCCCTGTCCCAGAGTGAAATCATTTCCCCTTGTCCCAGAGTGAAACCATTTCCCCATTCCCAGAGTGAAACCATTTCCCCTTGTCCCAGACTGAAACCATTTCCCCATTCCCAGAGTGAAAACATTTTGCCCTGTCCCAGAGTGAAATCATTTCCCCCTTCCCAGAGTGAAACCATTTCCCCATTCCCTGAGTGAAATCATTTCCCCATTCCCAGAGTGAAACCATTTCCCCATTCCCAAAGTGAATCCATTGCCCCGTCCCAGAGTGAAATCGTTTCCCCCTGTCACAGAGTGAAATCATTTCCCCCTGTCCCAGATTGAAACCATTTCCCCAATCCCAGGGTGAAATCATTTCCACTTGGCCCAGAGTGAAACCATTTCCCCATTTCCAGAGTGAAAACATTTCCCCATTCCCAGAGTGAAACCATTTCCCCATTCCCAGAGTGAAATCATTTCCCCATTCCCAGAGTGAAATCATGTCTCCCTATCCCAGAGTGAAACCGTTTCCCCCTGTCCCAGAGTGTAATAATTTCCCCATTCCCAGAGTGAAAACATTTCCCCATTCCCAGAGTGAAACCATTTCCCCATTCCCAGAGTGAAATCATTTCCCCATTCCCAGAGTGAAATCATGTCTCCCTATCCCAGAGTGAAACCGTTTCCCCCTGTCCCAGAGTGTAATAATTTCCCCATTCCCAGAGTTAAATCATTTCCCCATTCCCAGAGTGAAATCAATTCCCCATTCCCAGAGTGAAACCATTTCCCCATTCCCAGAGTGAAACCATTTCCCCATTCCCAGAGTGAAATCATTTCCACATTTCCAGAGTGAAACCATTTCTCCTTGTCCCAGAGTGAAATCATTTCCCCATTCCCAGAGTGAAACCATTTCCCCTTTACCAAAGTGAATCCATTGTCCCCGTCCCAGAGTGAAATCGTTTCCCCCTGTCCCAGAGTGAAACCATTTCCCCATTTCCAGAGTTAAACCATTTCCCCATTCCCAGAGTGAAATCATATCACCTTGTCCCAGAGTGAAACCATTTCCCCATTCCCAGAGTGAAATCATTGCCCCCTGTCCCAGAGTGAAACCATTTCCCCATTTCCAGAGTTAAACCATTTCCCCATTCCCAGAGTGAAATCATTTCCCCCTGTCCCAGAGTGAAACCATTTCCCCATCCCAGAGTGAAACCATTTCCCCTTGTCCCAGACTGAAACCATTTCCCCATTCCCAGAGTGAAACCATTTCCCCATTCCCAGAGTGAAATCATTTCCCAATTCCCAGAGTGAAACCATTTCCCCCATTCCCAGAGTGAAACCATTTCCCCATTCCCAGAGTGAAATCATTTCCCCATTCCCAGGGTGAAACCATTTCCCCATCCCAGAGTGAAATCGTTTCCCCCTGTCACAGAGTGAAATCATTTCCCCATTCCCAGAATGAATCCATTTCCCCATTCCCAGAGTGAAAGCATTTCAACATTCCCAGAGTGAAACCATTTCCCCATTCCCACAGTGAAAGCATTTCCCCATTCCCAGAGTGAAATCATTTCCCCATTCCCAGAGTGAAATCATTTCCAACTTTCCCAGGGTGAAATAATTTCACCATTCCCAGAGTGAAATCAATTCCCCATTCCCAGAGTGAAACCATTTCCCCAATCCCAGAGTGAAATCATTTCCCCCTGTCCCTGAGTAAACCATTTCCCCATTCCCAAAGTGAAACCATTTCCCCATTCCCAGAGTGATAACATTTCCCCATTCCCAGAGTGAAATCATTTCCCCATTCCCAGAGTGAAATCATTTCCCCCGTCCCAGAATGACACCATTTCCCCATCCCACAGTGAAACCATTTCCCCATTTCCAGAGTTAAACCATTTCCCCATTCCCAGAGTGAAATCATTTCCAACTTTCCCAGGGTGAAATAATTTCACCATTCCCAGAGTGAAATCAATTCCCCATTCCCAGAGTGAAACCATTTCCCCAATCCCAGAGTGAAATCATTTCCCCCTGTCCCTGAGTAAACCATTTCCCCATTCCCAAAGTGAAACCATTTCCCCATTCCCAGAGTGATAACATTTCCCCATTCCCAGAGTGAAATCATTTCCCCATTCCCAGAGTGAAATCATTTCCCCCGTCCCAGAATGACACCATTTCCCCATTCCACGAGTGAAACCATTTCCCCATTCCCAGAGTGAAATCATTTCCCCTTTCCCAGATTGAAACCATTTCCCCATTCCCAGAGTGAAACCATTTCCCCCTGTCCCAGAGTGAAATCATTCCCCTTTCCCAGAGTGAAACCATTTCCCCATTCGCAGAGTGAAACCATATCCCCATTCCCAAAGTGAAATAATTTCCCCCTGTCCCAGATTAAAACCATTTCCCCAATCCCAGAGTGAAATCATTTCCCCATTCCCAGAGTGAAATCATATCCCCTTGTCCCAGAGTGAAACCATTTCCCCAATCCCAGAGTGAAATCATTTCCCCATTCCCAGAGTGAAATCATATCCCCTTGTCCCAGAGTGAAACCATTTCCCCAATCCCAGAGTGAAATCATATCCCCTTGTCCCAGAGTGAAACCATTTCCCCAATCCCAGAGTGAAATCATTTCCCCATTCCCAGAGTGAAATCATTTCCCCATTCCCAGAGTGAAATCATTTCCCCCTGTCCCAGATTGAAACCATTTCCCCATTCCCAGAGTGAAATCATTTCCCCATTCGCAGAGTGAAACCATATCCCCATTCCCAGAGTGAAATCATTTCCCCCTGTCCCAGAGTGAAAACATTTCCCCTTGTCGCAGAGTGAAACCATTTCCCCATTCCCAGAGTGAAACCATTTCCCCTTGTCCCAGACTGAAACCATTTCCCCATTCCCAGAGTGAAAACATTTTGCCCTGTCCCAGAGTGAAATCATTTCCCCCTTCCCAGAGTGAAACCATTTCCCCATTCCCAGAGTGAAATCATTTCCCCATTCCCAGAGTGAAACCATTTCCCCATTCCCAAAGTGAATCCATTGCCCCCGTCCCAGAGTGAAATCGTTTCCCCCTGTCACAGAGTGAAATCATTTCCCCCTCACCCAGATTGAAACCATTTCCCCAATCCCAGGGTGAAATCATTTCCCCTTGTCCCAGAGTGAAACCATTTCCCCATTCCCAGAGTGAAATCATTTCCCCCTGTCCCAGACTGAAACCATTTCCCCATTCCCAGAGTGAAACCATTTCCCCATTCCCAGATTGAAATCATTTCCCAATTCCCAGAGTGAAACTATTTCCCCATTCCCAGAGTGAAACCATTTCCCCATTCCCAGAGTGAAATCAATTCCCCATTCCCAGGGTGAAACCATTTCCCCATCCCAGAGTGAAATCGTTACCCCCTGTCACAGAGTGAAATCATTTCCCCATTCCCAGAATGAAACCATTTCCCCATTCCCAGAGTGAAAGCATTTCAACATTCCCAGAGTGAAACCATTTCCCCATTCCCACAGTGAAAGCATTTCCCCATTCCCAGAGTGAAATCATTTCCCCATTCCCAGAGTGAAATCATTTCCAACTTTCCCAGGGTGAAATAATTTCACCATTCCCAGAGTGAAATCAATTCCCCATTCCCAGAGAGAAACCATTTCCCCAATCCCAGAGTGAAATCATTTCCCCCTGTTCCTGAGTAAACCATTTCCCCATTCCCAAAGTGAAACCATTGCCCCATTCCCAGAGTGATAACATTTCCCCATTCCCAGAGTGAAATCATTTCCCCATTCCCAGAGTGAAATCATTTCCCCCGTCCCAGAATGACACCATTTCCCCATTCCACGAGTGAAACCATTTCCCCATTCCAGAGTGAAATCATTTCCCCTTTCCCAGAGTGAAACCATTTCTCCCTGTCGCACAGAGAAACGATTTCCCCCTGTCCCAGAGTGAAACCATTTCCACATTCCCAGAGTGAAATCATTTCCCATTTCCCAGAGTGAAATCATGTCTCCCTATCCCAGAGTGAAACCGTTTCCCCCTGTCCCAGAGTGTAATCATTTCCCCATTCCCAGAATGAAATCATTTCCCCATTCCCAGAGTGAAACCATTTCCCCATCCCAGAGTGAAAACATTTCCCCTTGTCCCAGACAGAAACCATTTCCCCATTCCCAGAGTGAAACCATTTCCCCTTGTCCCAGACTGAAACCATTTCCCCATTCCCAGAGTGAAACCATTTCCCCATTCCCAGAGTGAAATCATTTCCCCATTCCCAGAGTGAAACCATTTCCCCATTCCCAGAGTGAAACCATTTCCCCATTCCCAGAGTGAAATCATTTCCCCATTTCCAGAGTGAAACCATTTCCCCTTGTCCCAGAGTGAAATCATTTCCCCATTCCCAGAGTGAAACCATTTCCTCGTTCCCAGAGTGAAATCATTTCCCCATTCCCAAACGTAAACCATTTCCCCTTTCCCAAAGTGAAACCATTTCCCCGTTCCCAGAGTGAAACCATTTCCCCATTCCCAGAATGAAACCATTTCCCCATTCCCAGAGTGAAACCATTTCCCCCTGTCCCAGAGTGAAATCATTCCCCTTTCCCAGAGTGAAACCATTTCCCCATTCGCAGAGTGAAACCATATCCCCATTCCCAGATTAAAATAATTTTCCCCTGTCCCAGATTAAAACCATTTCCCCAATCCCAGAGTGAAATCATTTCCCCATTCCCAGAGTGAAATTATATCCCCTTGTCCCAGAGTGAAACCATTTCCCCAATCCCAGAGTGAAATCATTTCCCCATTCCCAGAGTGAAATCATATACCCTTGTCCCAGAGTGAAACCATTTCCCGAATCCCAGAGTGAAATCATATCCCCTTGTCCCAGAGTGAAACCATTTCCCCAATCCCAGAGTGAAATCATTTCCCCATTCCCAGAGTGAAATCATTTCCCCATTCCCAGAGTGAAATCATTTCCCCCTGTCCCAGATTGAAACCATTTCCCCATTCCCAGAGTGAAATCATTTCCCCATTCGCAGAGTGAAACCATATCCCCATTCCCAGAGTGAAATCATTTCCCCCTGTCCCAGAGTGAAATCATTTCCCCTTGTCCCAGAGTGAAACCATTTCCCCATTCCCAGAGTGAAACCATTTCCCCTTGTCCCAGACTGAAACCATTTCCCCATTCCCAGAGTGAAAACATTTTGCCCTGTCCCAGAGTGAAATCATTTCCCCCTTCCCAGAGTGAAACCATTTCCCCATTCCCAGAGTGAAATCATTTCCCCATTCCCAGAGTGAAACCATTTCCCCATTCCCAAAGTGAATCCATTGCCCCCGTCCCAGAGTGAAATCGTTTCCCCCTGTCACAGAGTGAAATCATTTCCCCCTGTCCCAGATTGAAACCATTTCCCCAATCCCAGGGTGAAATCATTTCCCCTTGTCCCAGAGTGAAACCATTTCCCCATTCCCAGAGCGAAACAATATCCCAATTCCCAGAGTGAAACCACTACCACCTGTCCCAGAGTAATGCATTTCCCCATTCCCAAAGTGAAAACATTTCCCCATTCCCAGAGTGAAATCATTTCCCCATTCCCAGAGTGATATCATTTCCCCCTGTGCCAGACTGAAACCATTTCCCCATTCCCAGAGCGAAACAATTTCCCAATTCCCAGAGTGAAACCATTACCACCTGTCCCAGAGTAATGCATTTCCCCATTCCCAAAGTGAAACCATTTCCCCATTCCCAGAGTGATAACATTTCCCCATTCCCAGAGTGAAATCATTTCCCCATTCCCAGAGTGAAATCATTTCCCCCTGTCCCAGTGTGAAATCATTTCCCCTTTCCCAGAGTGAAACCATTTCCCCATTCCCAGAGTGAAATCATTTCCCCTTTCCCTGAGTGAAATCATTTCCCCTTTCCCAGAGTGAAACCATTTCCCTCTGTCCCACAGAGAAAGCATTTCCCCCTGTCCCAGAGTGAAACCATTTCCACATTCCCAGAGTGAAATCATTTCCCCATTCCCAGAGTGAAATCATGTCTCCCTATCCCAGAGTGAAACCGTTTCCCCCTGTCCCAGAGTGTAATCATTTCCACATTCACAGAGTGAAATCAATTCCCCATTCCCAGAGTGAAACAAATTCCCCCTGTCCCAGAATGAACACATTTCCCCCTGTCCCAGAGTAATGCATTTCCCCATTCCTAAAGTGAAACCATTTCCCCATTCCCAGAGTGATAACATTTCCCCATTCCCAGAGTGAAATCATTTCCCCATGTCCCAGTTGAAATCATTTCCCGTTTCCCAGAGTGAAACCATTTCCCCATTCCCAGAGTGAAACATTTCCCCATTCCCAGAGTGAAATCATTTCCCCTTTCCCAGAGTGAAATCATTTCCCCTTTCCCAGAGTGAAACCATTTCCCCCTGTCCCACAGAGAAACCATTTCCCCTGTCCCAGAGTGAAACCATTTCCACATTCCCAGAGTGAAATCATTTCCCCATTCCCAGAGTGAAATCATGTCTCCCTATCCCAGAGTCAAACCGTTTCCCCCTGTCCCACAGAGAAACCATTTCCCCTGTCCCAGAGTGAAACCATTTCCACATTCCCAGAGTGAAATCATTTCCCCATTCACAGAGTGAAATCAATTCCCCATTCCCAGAGTGAAACAAATTACCCCGTCCCAGAATGATCACATTTTCCACTGTCCCAGAATGAAATCATTTCCCCATTCCCAGAGTGAAACCATTTCCCCATTCCCAGAGTGAAAAAATTTCCCCATTCCCAGAGTGAAATCATTTTCCCCATCCCAGAGTGAATCTTTTACCCCTGTCCCAGCGTGAAACCATTTCCCCCTGTCCCAGAGAGAAACCATTTCCGCATTCCCAGAGCGAAACAATTTCCCAATTCCCAGAGTGAAACCATTACCACCTGTCCCAAAGTAATGCATTTCCCCATTCCCAAAGTGAAACCATTTCCACATTCCCAGAGTGAAATCATTTCCCCATTCCCAGAGTGAAATCATGTCTCCCTATCCCAGAGTGAAACCGTTTCCCCATTCCCAGAGTGTAATCATTTCCCCATTCACAGATTGAAATCAATTCCCCATTCCCAGAGTGAAACAAATTCCCCCTGTCCCAGAATGAACACAATTCCCCCTGTCCCAGAATGAAATCATTTCCCCATTCCCAGAGTGAAACCATTTCCCCCTGTCCCAGAGGGAAACCATTTCCCCATTCCCAGAGTGAAACCATTTCCCCCTGTCCCAGAGTGAAATCGTTTCCCCGTTCACAGAGTTAAACCATTTCCCCAGTCCCAGAGTGAAACCATTTCCACATTCCCAGAGTGAAATCATATCCCCTGTCCCAGAGTGAAACCATTTCCCCATTCCCAGAGTGAAATAATTTCCCCATTCCCAGAGTGAAACTATTTCCCCATTCCCAGAGTGAAATCATTTCCCCTGTCCCAGAGTGAAACCATTTCCACATTCCCAGAGTGAAATCATTTCCCCATTCCCAGAGTGAAATCATGGCTCCCTATCCCAGAGTGAAACCGTTTCCCCCTGTCCCAGAGTGTAATCATTTCCCCATTCACAGAGTGAAATCAATTCCCCATTCCCAGAGTGAAACAAATTCCCCCTGTCCCAGAATGAACACATTTCCCCCTGTCCCAGAATAAACTCATTTCCCCATTCCCAGAGTGAAACCATTTACCCGTTCCCAGACTGAAACCATTTCCCCATTCCCAGAGTGAAACCATTTCCCCCTGTCCCAGAGTGAAATCATTTCCCCTTTCCCAGAGTGAAACCATTTCCCCATTGCCAGAGTGAAATCATTTCCCCATTCGCAGAGTGAAACCATATCCCCATTCCCAGAGTGAAATCATTTCCCCCTGTCCCAGATTGAAACCATTTCCCCAATCCCAGAGTGAAATCATTTCCCCATTCCCAGAGTGAAATCATATCCCCTTGTCCCAGAGTGAAACCATTTCCCCCTGTCCCAGAGTGAAATCATTTCCCCTTTCCCAGAGTGAAACCATATCCCCAATCCCAGAGTGAAATCATTTCCCCATTCCCAGAGTGAAATCATATCCCCTTGTCCCAGAGTGAAACCATTTCCCCATTCCCAGAGTGAAATCATTGCCCCCTGTCCCAGAGTGAAACCATTTCCCCATTTCCAGAGTTAAACCATTTCCCCATTCCCAGAGTGAAATCATTTCCCCCTGTCCCAGAGTGAAACCATTTCCCCATCCCAGAGTGAAACCATTTCCCCTTGTCCCAGACTGAAACCATTTCCCCATTCCCAGAGTGAAACCATTTCCCCATTCCCAGAGTGAAATCATTTCCCCATTCCCAGAGTGAAACCATTTCCCCATTCCCAGAGTGAAACCATTTCCCCATTCCCAGAGTGAAATCATTTCCCCATTCCCAGAGTGAAACCATTTCCCCATCCCAGAGTGAAATCGTTTCCCCCTGTCACAGAGTGAAATCATTTCCCCATTCCCAGAATGAAACCATTTCCCCATTCCCAGAGTGAAAGCATTTCAACATTCCCAGAGTAAAACCATTTCCCCATTCCCACAGTGAAACCATTTCCCCATTCCCAGAGTGAAATCATTTCCCCATTCCCAGAGTGAAATCATTTCCCCATTCCCAGAGTGAAATCATTTCCCCCTGTCCCTGAGTAAACCATTTCCCCATTCCCAAAGTGAAACCATTTCCCCATTCCCAGAGTGATAACATTTCCCCATTCCCAGAGTGAAATCATTTCCCCATTCCCAGAGTGAAATCATTTCCCCCGTCCCAGAATGAAACCATTTCCCCATTCCACGAGTGAAACCATTTCCCCATTCCCAGAGTGAAATCATTTCCCCTTTCCCAGAGTGAAATCATTTCCCCTTTCCCAGAGTGAAACCATTTCTCCCTGTCGCACAGAGAAACTATTTCCCCCTGTCCCAGAGTGAAACCATTTCCACATTCCCAGAGTGAAATCATTTCCCCATTCCCAGAGTGAAATAATGTCTCCCTATCCCAGAGTGAAACCGTTTCCCCCTGTCCCAGAGTGTAATCATTTCCCCATTCCCAGAGTGAAATCATTTCCCCATTCCCAGAGTGAAACCATTTCCCCATCCCAGAGTGAAAACATGTCCCCTTGTCACAGACTGAAACCATTTCCCCATTCCCAGAGTGAAACCATTTCCCCTTGTCCCAGACTGAAACCATTTCCCCATTCCCAGAGTGAAACCATTTCCCCATTCCCAGAGTGAAATCAATTCCCCATTCCCAGAGTGAAACCATTTCCCCATTCCCAGAGTGAAACCATTTCCCCATTCCCAGAGTGAAATCATTTCCACATTTCCAGAGTGAAACCATTTCTCCTTGTCCCAGAGTGAAATCATTTCCCCATTCCCAGAGTGAAACCATTTCCCCTTTACCAAAGTGAATCCATTGTCCCCGTCCCAGAGTGAAATTGTTTCCCCCTGTCCCAGAGTGAAACCATTTCCCCATTTCCAGAGTTAAACCATTTCCCCATTCCCAGAGTGAAATCATTGCCCCCTGTCCCAGAGTGAAACCATTTCCCCATTTCCAGAGTTAAACCATTTCCCCATTCCCAGAGTGAAATCATTTCCCCCTGTCCCAGAGTGAAACCATTTCCCCATCCCAGAGTGAAACCATTTCCCCTTGTCCCAGACTGAAACCATTTCCCCATTCCCAGAGTGAAACCATTTCCCCATTCCCAGAGTGAAATCATTTCCCAATTCCCAGAGTGAAACCATTTCCCCATTCCCAGAGTGAAACCATTTCCCCATTCCCAGAGTGAAATCATTTCCCCATTCCCAGGGTGAAACCATTTCCCCATCCCAGAGTGAAATCGTTTCCCCCTGTCACAGAGTGAAATCATTTCCCCATTCCCAGAATGAATCCATTTCCCCATTCCCAGAGTGAAAGCATTTCAACATTCCCAGAGTGAAACCATTTCCCCATTCCCACAGTGAAAGCATTTCCCCATTCCCAGAGTGAAATCATTTCCCCATTCCCAGAGTGAAATCATTTCCAACTTTCCCAGGGTGAAATAATTTCACCATTCCCAGAGTGAAATCAATTCCCCATTCCCAGAGTGAAACCATTTCCCCAATCCCAGAGTGAAATCATTTCCCCCTGTCCCTGAGTAAACCATTTCCCCATTCCCAAAGTGAAACCATTTCCCCATTCCCAGAGTGATAACATTTCCCCATTCCCAGAGTGAAATCATTTCCCCATTCCCAGAGTGAAATCATTTCCCCCGTCCCAGAATGACACCATTTCCCCATTCCACGAGTGAAACCATTTCCCCATTCCCAGAGTGAAATCATTTCCCCTTTCCCAGAGTGAAATCATTTCCCCTTTCCCAGAGTGAAACCATTTCTCCCTGTCGCACAGAGAAACGATTTCCCCCTGTCCCAGAGTGAAACCATTTCCCCATTCGCAGAGTGAAACCATATTCCCATTCCCAGAGTGAAATCATTTTCCCCTGTCCCAGATTAAAACCATTTCCCCAATCCCAGAGTGAAATCATTTCCCCATTCCCAGAGTGCAATCATATCCCCTTGTCCCAGAGTGAAACCATTTCCCCAATCCCACAGTGAAATCATTTCCCCATTCCCAGAGTGAAATCATATCCCCTTGTCCCAGAGTGAAACCATTTCCCCAATCCCAGAGTGAAATCATATCCCCTTGTCCCAGAGTGAAACCATTTCCCCAATCCCAGAGTGAAATCATTTCCCCATTCCCAGAGTGAAATCATTTCCCCATTCCCAGAGTGAAATCATTTCCCACTGTCCCAGATTGAAACCATTTCCCCATTCCCAGAGTGAAATCATTTCCCCATTCGCAGAGTGAAACCATATCCCCATTCCCAGAGTGAAATCATTTCCCCCTGTCCCAGAGTGAAATCATTTCCCCTTGTCCCAGAGTGAAACCATTTCCCCATTCCCAGAGTGAAACCATTTCCCCTTGTCCCAGACTGAAACCATTTCCCCATTCCCAGAGTGAAAACATTTTGCCCTGTCCCAGAGTGAAATCATTTCCCCCTTCCCAGAGTGAAACCATTTCCCCATTCCCTGAGTGAAATCATTTCCCCATTCCCAGAGTGAAACCATTTCCCCATTCCCAAAGTGAATCCATTGCCCCGTCCCAGAGTGAAATCGTTTCCCCCTGTCACAGAGTGAAATCATTTCCCCCTGTCCCAGATTGAAACCATTTCCCCAATCCCAGGGTGAAATCATTTCCACTTGGCCCAGAGTGAAACCATTTCCCCATTTCCAGAGTGAAAACATTTCCCCATTCCCAGAGTGAAACCATTTCCCCATTCCCAGAGTGAAATCATTTCCCCATTCCCAGAGTGAAATCATGTCTCCCTATCCCAGAGTGAAACCGTTTCCCCCTGTCCCAGAGTGTAATAATTTCCCCATTCCCAGAGTGAAAACATTTCCCCATTCCCAGAGTGAAACCATTTCCCCATTCCCAGAGTGAAATCATTTCCCCATTCCCAGAGTGAAATCATGTCTCCCTATCCCAGAGTGAAACCGTTTCCCCCTGTCCCAGAGTGTAATAATTTCCCCATTCCCAGAGTTAAATCATTTCCCCATTCCCAGAGTGAAATCAATTCCCCATTCCCAGAGTGAAACCATTTCCCCATTCCCAGAGTGAAACCATTTCCCCATTCCCAGAGTGAAATCATTTCCACATTTCCAGAGTGAAACCATTTCTCCTTGTCCCAGAGTGAAATCATTTCCCCATTCCCAGAGTGAAACCATTTCCCCTTTACCAAAGTGAATCCATTGTCCCCGTCCCAGAGTGAAATCGTTTCCCCCTGTCCCAGAGTGAAACCATTTCCCCATTTCCAGAGTTAAACCATTTCCCCATTCCCAGAGTGAAATCATATCACCTTGTCCCAGAGTGAAACCATTTCCCCATTCCCAGAGTGAAATCATTGCCCCCTGTCCCAGAGTGAAACCATTTCCCCATTCCCAGAGTGAAATCATTTCCAACTTTCCCAGGGTGAAATAATTTCACCATTCCCAGAGTGAAATCAATTCCCCATTCCCAGAGTGAAACCATTTCCCCAATCCCAGAGTGAAATCATTTCCCCCTGTCCCTGAGTAAACCATTTCCCCATTCCCAAAGTGAAACCATTTCCCCATTCCCAGAGTGATAACATTTCCCCATTCCCAGAGTGAAATCATTTCCCCATTCCCAGAGTGAAATCATTTCCCCCGTCCCAGAATGACACCATTTCCCCATTCCACGAGTGAAACCATTTCCCCATTCCCAGAGTGAAATCATTTCCCCTTTCCCAGAGTGAAATCATTTCCCCTTTCCCAGAGTGAAACCATTTCTCCCTGTCGCACAGAGAAACGATTTCCCCCTGTCCCAGAGTGAAACCATTTCCCCATTCGCAGAGTGAAACCATATTCCCATTCCCAGAGTGAAATCATTTTCCCCTGTCCCAGATTAAAACCATTTCCCCAATCCCAGAGTGAAATCATTTCCCCATTCCCACAGTGCAATCATATCCCCTTGTCCCAGAGTGAAACCATTTCCCCAATCCCACAGTGAAATCATTTCCCCATTCCCAGAGTGAAATCATATCCCCTTGTCCCAGAGTGAAACCATTTCCCCAATCCCAGAGTGAAATCATATCCCCTTGTCCCAGAGTGAAACCATTTCCCCAATCCCAGAGTGAAATCATTTCCCCATTCCCAGAGTGAAATCATTTCCCCATTCCCAGAGTGAAATCATTTCCCACTGTCCCAGATTGAAACCATTTCCCCATTCCCAGAGTGAAATCATTTCCCCATTCGCAGAGTGAAACCATATCCCCATTCCCAGAGTGAAATCATTTCCCCCTGTCCCAGAGTGAAATCATTTCCCCTTGTCCCAGAGTGAAACCATTTCCCCATTCCCAGAGTGAAACCATTTCCCCTTGTCCCAGACTGAAACCATTTCCCCATTCCCAGAGTGAAAACATTTTGCCCTGTCCCAGAGTGAAATCATTTCCCCCTTCCCAGAGTGAAACCATTTCCCCATTCCCTGAGTGAAATCATTTCCCCATTCCCAGAGTGAAACCATTTCCCCATTCCCAAAGTGAATCCATTGCCCCGTCCCAGAGTGAAATCGTTTCCCCCTGTCACAGAGTGAAATCATTTCCCCCTGTCCCAGATTGAAACCATTTCCCCAATCCCAGGGTGAAATCATTTCCACTTGGCCCAGAGTGAAACCATTTCCCCATTTCCAGAGTGAAAACATTTCCCCATTCCCAGAGTGAAACCATTTCCCCATTCCCAGAGTGAAATCATTTCCCCATTCCCAGAGTGAAATCATGTCTCCCTATCCCAGAGTGAAACCGTTTCCCCCTGTCCCAGAGTGTAATAATTTCCCCATTCCCAGAGTGAAAACATTTCCCCATTCCCAGAGTGAAACCATTTCCCCATTCCCAGAGTGAAATCATTTCCCCATTCCCAGAGTGAAATCATGTCTCCCTATCCCAGAGTGAAACCGTTTCCCCCTGTCCCAGAGTGTAATAATTTCCCCATTCCCAGAGTTAAATCATTTCCCCATTCCCAGAGTGAAATCAATTCCCCATTCCCAGAGTGAAACCATTTCCCCATTCCCAGAGTGAAACCATTTCCCCATTCCCAGAGTGAAATCATTTCCACATTTCCAGAGTGAAACCATTTCTCCTTGTCCCAGAGTGAAATCATTTCCCCATTCCCAGAGTGAAACCATTTCCCCTTTACCAAAGTGAATCCATTGTCCCCGTCCCAGAGTGAAATCGTTTCCCCCTGTCCCAGAGTGAAACCATTTCCCCATTTCCAGAGTTAAACCATTTCCCCATTCCCAGAGTGAAATCATATCACCTTGTCCCAGAGTGAAACCATTTCCCCATTCCCAGAGTGAAATCATTGCCCCCTGTCCCAGAGTGAAACCATTTCCCCATTTCCAGAGTTAAACCATTTCCCCATTCCCAGAGTGAAATCATTTCCCCCTGTCCCAGAGTGAAACCATTTCCCCATCCCAGAGTGAAACCATTTCCCCTTGTCCCAGACTGAAACCATTTCCCCATTCCCAGAGTGAAACCATTTCCCCATTCCCAGAGTGAAATCATTTCCCAATTCCCAGAGTGAAACCATTTCCCCCATTCCCAGAGTGAAACCATTTCCCCATTCCCAGAGTGAAATCATTTCCCCATTCCCAGGGTGAAACCATTTCCCCATCCCAGAGTGAAATCGTTTCCCCCTGTCACAGAGTGAAATCATTTCCCCATTCCCAGAATGAATCCATTTCCCCATTCCCAGAGTGAAAGCATTTCAACATTCCCAGAGTGAAACCATTTCCCCATTCCCACAGTGAAAGCATTTCCCCATTCCCAGAGTGAAATCATTTCCCCATTCCCAGAGTGAAATCATTTCCAACTTTCCCAGGGTGAAATAATTTCACCATTCCCAGAGTGAAATCAATTCCCCATTCCCAGAGTGAAACCATTTCCCCAATCCCAGAGTGAAATCATTTCCCCCTGTCCCTGAGTAAACCATTTCCCCATTCCCAAAGTGAAACCATTTCCCCATTCCCAGAGTGATAACATTTCCCCATTCCCAGAGTGAAATCATTTCCCCATTCCCAGAGTGAAATCATTTCCCCCGTCCCAGAATGACACCATTTCCCCATTCCACGAGTGAAACCATTTCCCCATTCCCAGAGTGAAATCATTTCCCCGTTCCCAGAGTGAAATCATTTCCCCTTTCCCAGAGTGAAACCATTTCTCCCTGTCGCACAGAGAAATGATTTCCCCCTGTCCCGAGTGAAACCATTTCCCCATTCGCAGAGTGAAACCATATTCCCATTCCCAGAGTGAAATCATTTTCCCCTGTCCCAGATTAAAACCATTTCCCCAATCCCAGAGTGAAATCATTTCCCCATTCCCACAGTGCAATCATATCCCCTTGTCCCAGAGTGAAACCATTTCCCCAATCCCACAGTGAAATCATTTCCCCATTCCCAGAGTGAAATCATATCCCCTTGTCCCAGAGTGAAACCATTTCCCCAATCCCAGAGTGAAATCATATCCCCTTGTCCCAGAGTGAAACCATTTCCCCAATCCCAGAGTGAAATCATTTCCCCATTCCCAGAGTGAAATCATTTCCCCATTCCCAGAGTGAAATCATTTCCCCTTGTCCCAGATTGAAACCATTTCCCCATTCCCAGAGTGAAATCATTTCCCCATTCGCAGAGTGAAACCATATCCCCATTCCCAGAGTGAAATCATTTCCCCCTGTCCCAGAGTGAAATCATTTCCCCTTGTCCCAGAGTGAAACCATTTCCCCATTCCCAGAGTGAAACCATTTCCCCTTGTCCCAGACTGAAACCATTTCCCCATTCCCAGAGTGAAAACATTTTGCCCTGTCCCAGAGTGAAATCATTTCCCCCTTCCCAGAGTGAAACCATTTCCCCATTCCCAGAGTGAAATCATTTCCCCATTCCCAGAGTGAAACCATTTCCCCATTCCCAAAGTGAATCCATTGCCCCGTCCCAGAGTGAAATCGTTTCCCCCTGTCACAGAGTGAAATCATTTCCCCCTGTCCCAGATTGAAACCATTTCCACAATCCCAGGGTGAAATCATTTCCCCTTGGCCCAGAGTGAAACCATTTCCCCATTTCCAGAGTGAAAACATTTCCCCATTCCCAGAGTGAAACCATTTCCCCATTCCCAGAGTGAAATCATTTCCCCATTCCCAGAGTGAAATCATGTCTCCCTATCCCAGAGTGAAACCGTTTCCCCCTGTCCCAGAGTGTAATCATTTCCCCATTCCCAGAGTTAAATCATTTCCCCATTCCCAGAGTGAAACCATTTCCCCATCCCAGAGTGAAAACATGTCCCCTTGTCACAGACTGAAACCATTTCCCCATTCCCAGAGTGAAACCATTTCCCCTTGTCCCAGACTGAAACCATTTCCCCATTCCCAGAGTGAAACCATTTCCCCATTCCCAGAGTGAAATCAATTCCCCATTCCCAGAGTGAAACCATTTCCCCATTCCCAGAGTGAAACCATTTCCCCATTCCCAGAGTGAAATCATTTCCACATTTCCAGAGTGAAACCATTTCTCCTTGTCCCAGAGTGATATCATTTCCCCATTCCCAGAGTGAAACCATTTCCCCTTTACCAAAGTGAATCCATTGTCCCCGTCCCAGAGTGAAATCGTTTCCCCCTGTCCCAGAGTGAAACCATTTCCCCATTTCCAGAGTTAAACCATTTCCCCATTCCCAGAGTGAAATCGTTTCCCCCTGTCCCACAGTGAAACCATTTCCCCATTTCCAGAGTTAAACCATTTCCCCATTCCCAGAGTGAAATCATTTCCAACTTTCCCAGGGTGAAATAATTTCACCATTCCCAGAGTGAAATCAATTCCCCATTCCCAGAGTGAAACCATTTCCCCAATCCCAGAGTGAAATCATTTCCCCCTGTCCCTGAGTAAACCATTTCCCCATTCCCAAAGTGAAACCATTTCCCCATTCCCAGAGTGATAACATTTCCCCATTCCCAGAGTGAAATCATTTCCCCATTCCCAGAGTGAAATCATTTCCCCCATCCCAGAATGACACCATTTCCCCATTCCACGAGTGAAACCATTTCCCCATTCCCAGAGTGAAATCATTTCCCCTTTCCCAGAATGAAACCATTTCCCCATTCCCAGAGTGAAACCATTTCCCCCTGTCCCAGAGTGAAATCATTCCCCTTTCCCAGAGTGAAACCATTTCCCCATTCGCAGAGTGAAACCATTTCCCCATTCCCAGAGTGAAACCATTTCCCCATTCCCAGAGTGAAATCATTTCCACATTTCCAGAGTGAAACCATTTCTCCTTGTCCCAGAGTGATATCATTTCCCCATTCCCAGAGTGAAACCATTTCCCCTTTACCAAAGTGAATCCATTGTCCCCGTCCCAGAGTGAAATCGTTTCCCCCTGTCCCAGAGTGAAACCATTTCCCCATTTCCAGAGTTAAACCATTTCCCCATTCCCAGAGTGAAATCATATCCCCTTGTCCCAGAGTGAAACCATTTCCCCATTCCCAGAGTGAAATCATTGCCCCCTGTCCCACAGTGAAACCATTTCCCCATTTCCAGAGTTAAACCATTTCCCCATTCCCAGAGTGAAACCATTTCCCCCTGTCCCAGAGTGAAATCATTCCCCTTTCCCAGAGTGAAACCATTTCCCCATTCCCAAAGTGAAATAATTTTCCCCTGTCCCAGATTAAAACCATTTCCCCAATCCCAGAGTGAAATCATTTCCCCATTCCCAGAGTGAAATCATATCCCCTTGTCCCAGAGTGAAACCATTTCCCCAATCCCAGAGTGAAATCATTTCCCCATTCCCAGAGTGAAATCATATCCCCTTGTCCCAGAGTGAAACCATTTCCCCAATCCCAGAGTGAAATCATATCCCCTTGTCCCAGAGTGAAACCATTTCCCCAATCCCAGAGTGAAATCATTTCCCCATTCCCAGAGTGAAATCATTTCCCCATTCCCAGAGTCGAAATCATTTCCCCCTGTCCCAGATTGAAACCATTTCCCCATTCCCAGAGTGAAATCATTTCCCCATTCGCAGAGTGAAACCATATCCCCATTCCCAGAGTGAAATCATTTCCCCCTGTCCCAGAGTGAAATCATTTCCCCTTGTCCCAGAGTGAAACCATTTCCCCATTCCCAGAGTGAAATCATTTCCCCTTGTCCCAGACTGAAACCATTTCCCCATTCCCAGAGTGAAAACATTTTGCCCTGTCCCAGAGTGAAATCATTTCCCCCTTCCCAGAGTGAAATCATTTCCCCCTTCCCAGAGTGAAACCATTTTCCCATTCCCAGAGTGAAATCATTTCCCCATTCCCAGAGTGAAACCATTTCCCCATTCCCAAAGTGAATCCATTGCCCCGTCCCAGAGTGAAATCGTTTCCCCCTGTCACAGAGTGAAATCATTTCCCCCTGTCCCAGATTGAAACCATTTCCACAATCCCAGGGTGAAATCATTTCCCCTTGGCCCAGAGTGAAACCATTTCCCCATTTCCAGAGTGAAAACATTTCCCCATTCCCAGAGTGAAACCATTTCCCCATTCCCAGAGTGAAATCATTTCCCCATTCCCAGAGTGAAATCATGTCTCCCTATCCCAGAGTGAAACCGTTTCCCCCTGTCCCAGAGTGTAATCATTTCCCCATTCCCAGAGTTAAATCATTTCCCCATTCCCAGAGTGAAACCATTTCCCCATCCCAGAGTGAAAACATGTCCCCTTGTCACAGACTGAAACCATTTCCCCATTCCCAGAGTGAAACCATTTCCCCTTGTCCCAGACTGAAACCATTTCCCCATTCCCAGAGTGAAACCATTTCCCCATACCCAGAGTGAAATCAATTCCCCATTCCCAGAGTGAAACCATTTCCCCATTCCCAGAGTGAAATCATTTCCACATTTCCAGAGTGAAACCATTTCTCCTTGTCCCAGAGTGATATCATTTCCCCATTCCCAGAGTGAAACCATTTCCCCTTTACCAAAGTGAATCCATTGTCCCCGTCCCAGAGTGAAATCGTTTCCCCCTGTCCCAGAGTGAAACCATTTCCCCATTTCCAGAGTTAAACCATTTCCCCATTCCCAGAGTGAAATCATATCCCCTTGTCCCAGAGTGAAACCATTTCCCCATTCCCAGAGTGAAATCATTGCCCCCTGTCCCACAGTGAAACCATTTCCCCATTTCCAGAGTTAAACCATTTCCCCATTCCCAGAGTGAAATCATTTCCAACTTTCCCAGGGTGAAATAATTTCACCATTCCCAGAGTGAAATCAATTCCCCATTCCCAGAGTGAAACCATTTCCCCAATCCCAGAGTGAAATCATTTCCCCCTGTCCCTGAGTAAACCATTTCCCCATTCCCAAAGTGAAACCATTTCCCCATTCCCAGAGTGATAACATTTCCCCATTCCCAGAGTGAAATCATTTCCCCATTCCCAGAGTGAAATCATTTCCCCCGTCCCAGAATGACACCATTTCCCCATTCCACGAGTGAAACCATTTCCCCATTCCCAGAGTGAAATCATTTCCCCTTTCCCAGATTGAAACCATTTCCCCATTCCCAGAGTGAAACCATTTCCCCCTGTCCCAGAGTGAAATCATTCCCCTTTCCCAGAGTGAAACCATTTCCCCATTCGCAGAGTGAAACCATATCCCCATTCCCAAAGTGAAATAATTTCCCCCTGTCCCAGATTAAAACCATTTCCCCAATCCCAGAGTGAAATCATTTCCCCATTCCCAGAGTGAAATCATATCCCCTTGTCCCAGAGTGAAACCATTTCCCCAATCCCAGAGTGAAATCATTTCCCCATTCCCAGAGTGAAATCATATCCCCTTGTCCCAGAGTGAAACCATTTCCCCAATCCCAGAGTGAAATCATATCCCCTTGTCCCAGAGTGAAACCATTTCCCCAATCCCAGAGTGAAATCATTTCCCCATTCCCAGAGTGAAATCATTTCCCCATTCCCAGAGTGAAATCATTTCCCCCTGTCCCAGATTGAAACCATTTCCCCATTCCCAGAGTGAAATCATTTCCCCATTCGCAGAGTGAAACCATATCCCCATTCCCAGAGTGAAATCATTTCCCCCTGTCCCAGAGTGAAAACATTTCCCCTTGTCCCAGAGTGAAACCATTTCCCCATTCCCAGAGTGAAACCATTTCCCCTTGTCCCAGACTGAAACCATTTCCCCATTCCCAGAGTGAAAACATTTTGCCCTGTCCCAGAGTGAAATCATTTCCCCCTTCCCAGAGTGAAACCATTTCCCCATTCCCAGAGTGAAATCATTTCCCCATTCCCAGAGTGAAACCATTTCCCCATTCCCAAAGTGAATCCATTGCCCCCGTCCCAGAGTGAAATCGTTTCCCCCTGTCACAGAGTGAAATCATTTCCCCCTCACCCAGATTGAAACCATTTCCCCAATCCCAGGGTGAAATCATTTCCCCTTGTCCCAGAGTGAAACCATTTCCCCATTCCCAGAGTGAAATCATTTCCCCCTGTCCCAGACTGAAACCATTTCCCCATTCCCAGAGTGAAACCATTTCCCCATTCCCAGATTGAAATCATTTCCCAATTCCCAGAGTGAAACTATTTCCCCATTCCCAGAGTGAAACCATTTCCCCATTCCCAGAGTGAAATCAATTCCCCATTCCCAGGGTGAAACCATTTCCCCATCCCAGAGTGAAATCGTTACCCCCTGTCACAGAGTGAAATCATTTCCCCATTCCCAGAATGAAACCATTTCCCCATTCCCAGAGTGAAAGCATTTCAACATTCCCAGAGTGAAACCATTTCCCCATTCCCACAGTGAAAGCATTTCCCCATTCCCAGAGTGAAATCATTTCCCCATTCCCAGAGTGAAATCATTTCCAACTTTCCCAGGGTGAAATAATTTCACCATTCCCAGAGTGAAATCAATTCCCCATTCCCAGAGAGAAACCATTTCCCCAATCCCAGAGTGAAATCATTTCCCCCTGTTCCTGAGTAAACCATTTCCCCATTCCCAAAGTGAAACCATTGCCCCATTCCCAGAGTGATAACATTTCCCCATTCCCAGAGTGAAATCATTTCCCCATTCCCAGAGTGAAATCATTTCCCCCGTCCCAGAATGACACCATTTCCCCATTCCACGAGTGAAACCATTTCCCCATTCCAGAGTGAAATCATTTCCCCTTTCCCAGAGTGAAACCATTTCTCCCTGTCGCACAGAGAAACGATTTCCCCCTGTCCCAGAGTGAAACCATTTCCACATTCCCAGAGTGAAATCATTTCCCATTTCCCAGAGTGAAATCATGTCTCCCTATCCCAGAGTGAAACCGTTTCCCCCTGTCCCAGAGTGTAATCATTTCCCCATTCCCAGAATGAAATCATTTCCCCATTCCCAGAGTGAAACCATTTCCCCATCCCAGAGTGAAAACATTTCCCCTTGTCCCAGACAGAAACCATTTCCCCATTCCCAGAGTGAAACCATTTCCCCTTGTCCCAGACTGAAACCATTTCCCCATTCCCAGAGTGAAACCATTTCCCCATTCCCAGAGTGAAATCATTTCCCCATTCCCAGAGTGAAACCATTTCCCCATTCCCAGAGTGAAACCATTTCCCCATTCCCAGAGTGAAATCATTTCCCCATTTCCAGAGTGAAACCATTTCCCCTTGTCCCAGAGTGAAATCATTTCCCCATTCCCAGAGTGAAACCATTTCCTCGTTCCCAGAGTGAAATCATTTCCCCATTCCCAAACGTAAACCATTTCCCCTTTCCCAAAGTGAAACCATTTCCCCGTTCCCAGAGTGAAACCATTTCCCCATTCCCAGAATGAAACCATTTCCCCATTCCCAGAGTGAAACCATTTCCCCCTGTCCCAGAGTGAAATCATTCCCCTTTCCCAGAGTGAAACCATTTCCCCATTCGCAGAGTGAAACCATATCCCCATTCCCAGATTAAAATAATTTTCCCCTGTCCCAGATTAAAACCATTTCCCCAATCCCAGAGTGAAATCATTTCCCCATTCCCAGAGTGAAATTATATCCCCTTGTCCCAGAGTGAAACCATTTCCCCAATCCCAGAGTGAAATCATTTCCCCATTCCCAGAGTGAAATCATATACCCTTGTCCCAGAGTGAAACCATTTCCCGAATCCCAGAGTGAAATCATATCCCCTTGTCCCAGAGTGAAACCATTTCCCCAATCCCAGAGTGAAATCATTTCCCCATTCCCAGAGTGAAATCATTTCCCCATTCCCAGAGTGAAATCATTTCCCCCTGTCCCAGATTGAAACCATTTCCCCATTCCCAGAGTGAAATCATTTCCCCATTCGCAGAGTGAAACCATATCCCCATTCCCAGAGTGAAATCATTTCCCCCTGTCCCAGAGTGAAATCATTTCCCCTTGTCCCAGAGTGAAACCATTTCCCCATTCCCAGAGTGAAACCATTTCCCCTTGTCCCAGACTGAAACCATTTCCCCATTCCCAGAGTGAAAACATTTTGCCCTGTCCCAGAGTGAAATCATTTCCCCCTTCCCAGAGTGAAACCATTTCCCCATTCCCAGAGTGAAATCATTTCCCCATTCCCAGAGTGAAACCATTTCCCCATTCCCAAAGTGAATCCATTGCCCCCGTCCCAGAGTGAAATCGTTTCCCCCTGTCACAGAGTGAAATCATTTCCCCCTGTCCCAGATTGAAACCATTTCCCCAATCCCAGGGTGAAATCATTTCCCCTTGTCCCAGAGTGAAACCATTTCCCCATTCCCAGAGCGAAACAATATCCCAATTCCCAGAGTGAAACCACTACCACCTGTCCCAGAGTAATGCATTTCCCCATTCCCAAAGTGAAAACATTTCCCCATTCCCAGAGTGAAATCATTTCCCCATTCCCAGAGTGATATCATTTCCCCCTGTGCCAGACTGAAACCATTTCCCCATTCCCAGAGCGAAACAATTTCCCAATTCCCAGAGTGAAACCATTACCACCTGTCCCAGAGTAATGCATTTCCCCATTCCCAAAGTGAAACCATTTCCCCATTCCCAGAGTGATAACATTTCCCCATTCCCAGAGTGAAATCATTTCCCCATTCCCAGAGTGAAATCATTTCCCCCTGTCCCAGTGTGAAATCATTTCCCCTTTCCCAGAGTGAAACCATTTCCCCATTCCCAGAGTGAAATCATTTCCCCTTTCCCTGAGTGAAATCATTTCCCCTTTCCCAGAGTGAAACCATTTCCCTCTGTCCCACAGAGAAAGCATTTCCCCCTGTCCCAGAGTGAAACCATTTCCACATTCCCAGAGTGAAATCATTTCCCCATTCCCAGAGTGAAATCATGTCTCCCTATCCCAGAGTGAAACCGTTTCCCCCTGTCCCAGAGTGTAATCATTTCCACATTCACAGAGTGAAATCAATTCCCCATTCCCAGAGTGAAACAAATTCCCCCTGTCCCAGAATGAACACATTTCCCCCTGTCCCAGAGTAATGCATTTCCCCATTCCTAAAGTGAAACCATTTCCCCATTCCCAGAGTGATAACATTTCCCCATTCCCAGAGTGAAATCATTTCCCCATGTCCCAGTTGAAATCATTTCCCGTTTCCCAGAGTGAAACCATTTCCCCATTCCCAGAGTGAAACATTTCCCCATTCCCAGAGTGAAATCATTTCCCCTTTCCCAGAGTGAAATCATTTCCCCTTTCCCAGAGTGAAACCATTTCCCCCTGTCCCACAGAGAAACCATTTCCCCTGTCCCAGAGTGAAACCATTTCCACATTCCCAGAGTGAAATCATTTCCCCATTCCCAGAGTGAAATCATGTCTCCCTATCCCAGAGTCAAACCGTTTCCCCCTGTCCCACAGAGAAACCATTTCCCCTGTCCCAGAGTGAAACCATTTCCACATTCCCAGAGTGAAATCATTTCCCCATTCACAGAGTGAAATCAATTCCCCATTCCCAGAGTGAAACAAATTACCCCGTCCCAGAATGATCACATTTTCCACTGTCCCAGAATGAAATCATTTCCCCATTCCCAGAGTGAAACCATTTCCCCATTCCCAGAGTGAAAAAATTTCCCCATTCCCAGAGTGAAATCATTTTCCCCATCCCAGAGTGAATCTTTTACCCCTGTCCCAGCGTGAAACCATTTCCCCCTGTCCCAGAGAGAAACCATTTCCGCATTCCCAGAGCGAAACAATTTCCCAATTCCCAGAGTGAAACCATTACCACCTGTCCCAAAGTAATGCATTTCCCCATTCCCAAAGTGAAACCATTTCCACATTCCCAGAGTGAAATCATTTCCCCATTCCCAGAGTGAAATCATGTCTCCCTATCCCAGAGTGAAACCGTTTCCCCATTCCCAGAGTGTAATCATTTCCCCATTCACAGATTGAAATCAATTCCCCATTCCCAGAGTGAAACAAATTCCCCCTGTCCCAGAATGAACACAATTCCCCCTGTCCCAGAATGAAATCATTTCCCCATTCCCAGAGTGAAACCATTTCCCCCTGTCCCAGAGGGAAACCATTTCCCCATTCCCAGAGTGAAACCATTTCCCCCTGTCCCAGAGTGAAATCGTTTCCCCGTTCACAGAGTTAAACCATTTCCCCAGTCCCAGAGTGAAACCATTTCCACATTCCCAGAGTGAAATCATATCCCCTGTCCCAGAGTGAAACCATTTCCCCATTCCCAGAGTGAAATAATTTCCCCATTCCCAGAGTGAAACTATTTCCCCATTCCCAGAGTGAAATCATTTCCCCTGTCCCAGAGTGAAACCATTTCCACATTCCCAGAGTGAAATCATTTCCCCATTCCCAGAGTGAAATCATGGCTCCCTATCCCAGAGTGAAACCGTTTCCCCCTGTCCCAGAGTGTAATCATTTCCCCATTCACAGAGTGAAATCAATTCCCCATTCCCAGAGTGAAACAAATTCCCCCTGTCCCAGAATGAACACATTTCCCCCTGTCCCAGAATAAACTCATTTCCCCATTCCCAGAGTGAAACCATTTACCCGTTCCCAGACTGAAACCATTTCCCCATTCCCAGAGTGAAACCATTTCCCCCTGTCCCAGAGTGAAATCATTTCCCCTTTCCCAGAGTGAAACCATTTCCCCATTGCCAGAGTGAAATCATTTCCCCATTCGCAGAGTGAAACCATATCCCCATTCCCAGAGTGAAATCATTTCCCCCTGTCCCAGATTGAAACCATTTCCCCAATCCCAGAGTGAAATCATTTCCCCATTCCCAGAGTGAAATCATATCCCCTTGTCCCAGAGTGAAACCATTTCCCCCTGTCCCAGAGTGAAATCATTTCCCCTTTCCCAGAGTGAAACCATATCCCCAATCCCAGAGTGAAATCATTTCCCCATTCCCAGAGTGAAATCATATCCCCTTGTCCCAGAGTGAAACCATTTCCCCATTCCCAGAGTGAAATCATTGCCCCCTGTCCCAGAGTGAAACCATTTCCCCATTTCCAGAGTTAAACCATTTCCCCATTCCCAGAGTGAAATCATTTCCCCCTGTCCCAGAGTGAAACCATTTCCCCATCCCAGAGTGAAACCATTTCCCCTTGTCCCAGACTGAAACCATTTCCCCATTCCCAGAGTGAAACCATTTCCCCATTCCCAGAGTGAAATCATTTCCCCATTCCCAGAGTGAAACCATTTCCCCATTCCCAGAGTGAAACCATTTCCCCATTCCCAGAGTGAAATCATTTCCCCATTCCCAGAGTGAAACCATTTCCCCATCCCAGAGTGAAATCGTTTCCCCCTGTCACAGAGTGAAATCATTTCCCCATTCCCAGAATGAAACCATTTCCCCATTCCCAGAGTGAAAGCATTTCAACATTCCCAGAGTAAAACCATTTCCCCATTCCCACAGTGAAACCATTTCCCCATTCCCAGAGTGAAATCATTTCCCCATTCCCAGAGTGAAATCATTTCCCCATTCCCAGAGTGAAATCATTTCCCCCTGTCCCTGAGTAAACCATTTCCCCATTCCCAAAGTGAAACCATTTCCCCATTCCCAGAGTGATAACATTTCCCCATTCCCAGAGTGAAATCATTTCCCCATTCCCAGAGTGAAATCATTTCCCCCGTCCCAGAATGAAACCATTTCCCCATTCCACGAGTGAAACCATTTCCCCATTCCCAGAGTGAAATCATTTCCCCTTTCCCAGAGTGAAATCATTTCCCCTTTCCCAGAGTGAAACCATTTCTCCCTGTCGCACAGAGAAACTATTTCCCCCTGTCCCAGAGTGAAACCATTTCCACATTCCCAGAGTGAAATCATTTCCCCATTCCCAGAGTGAAATAATGTCTCCCTATCCCAGAGTGAAACCGTTTCCCCCTGTCCCAGAGTGTAATCATTTCCCCATTCCCAGAGTGAAATCATTTCCCCATTCCCAGAGTGAAACCATTTCCCCATCCCAGAGTGAAAACATGTCCCCTTGTCACAGACTGAAACCATTTCCCCATTCCCAGAGTGAAACCATTTCCCCTTGTCCCAGACTGAAACCATTTCCCCATTCCCAGAGTGAAACCATTTCCCCATTCCCAGAGTGAAATCAATTCCCCATTCCCAGAGTGAAACCATTTCCCCATTCCCAGAGTGAAACCATTTCCCCATTCCCAGAGTGAAATCATTTCCACATTTCCAGAGTGAAACCATTTCTCCTTGTCCCAGAGTGAAATCATTTCCCCATTCCCAGAGTGAAACCATTTCCCCTTTACCAAAGTGAATCCATTGTCCCCGTCCCAGAGTGAAATTGTTTCCCCCTGTCCCAGAGTGAAACCATTTCCCCATTTCCAGAGTTAAACCATTTCCCCATTCCCAGAGTGAAATCATTGCCCCCTGTCCCAGAGTGAAACCATTTCCCCATTTCCAGAGTTAAACCATTTCCCCATTCCCAGAGTGAAATCATTTCCCCCTGTCCCAGAGTGAAACCATTTCCCCATCCCAGAGTGAAACCATTTCCCCTTGTCCCAGACTGAAACCATTTCCCCATTCCCAGAGTGAAACCATTTCCCCATTCCCAGAGTGAAATCATTTCCCAATTCCCAGAGTGAAACCATTTCCCCATTCCCAGAGTGAAACCATTTCCCCATTCCCAGAGTGAAATCATTTCCCCATTCCCAGGGTGAAACCATTTCCCCATCCCAGAGTGAAATCGTTTCCCCCTGTCACAGAGTGAAATCATTTCCCCATTCCCAGAATGAATCCATTTCCCCATTCCCAGAGTGAAAGCATTTCAACATTCCCAGAGTGAAACCATTTCCCCATTTCCACAGTGAAAGCATTTCCCCATTCCCAGAGTGAAATCATTTCCCCATTCCCAGAGTGAAATCATTTCCAACTTTCCCAGGGTGAAATAATTTCACCATTCCCAGAGTGAAATCAATTCCCCATTCCCAGAGTGAAACCATTTCCCCAATCCCAGAGTGAAATCATTTCCCCCTGTCCCTGAGTAAACCATTTCCCCATTCCCAAAGTGAAACCATTTCCCCATTCCCAGAGTGATAACATTTCCCCATTCCCAGAGTGAAATCATTTCCCCATTCCCAGAGTGAAATCATTTCCCCCGTCCCAGAATGACACCATTTCCCCATTCCACGAGTGAAACCATTTCCCCATTCCCAGAGTGAAATCATTTCCCCTTTCCCAGAGTGAAATCATTTCCCCTTTCCCAGAGTGAAACCATTTCTCCCTGTCGCACAGAGAAACGATTTCCCCCTGTCCCAGAGTGAAACCATTTCCCCATTCGCAGAGTGAAACCATATTCCCATTCCCAGAGTGAAATCATTTTCCCCTGTCCCAGATTAAAACCATTTCCCCAATCCCAGAGTGAAATCATTTCCCCATTCCCAGAGTGCAATCATATCCCCTTGTCCCAGAGTGAAACCATTTCCCCAATCCCACAGTGAAATCATTTCCCCATTCCCAGAGTGAAATCATATCCCCTTGTCCCAGAGTGAAACCATTTCCCCAATCCCAGAGTGAAATCATATCCCCTTGTCCCAGAGTGAAACCATTTCCCCAATCCCAGAGTGAAATCATTTCCCCATTCCCAGAGTGAAATCATTTCCCCATTCCCAGAGTGAAATCATTTCCCACTGTCCCAGATTGAAACCATTTCCCCATTCCCAGAGTGAAATCATTTCCCCATTCGCAGAGTGAAACCATATCCCCATTCCCAGAGTGAAATCATTTCCCCCTGTCCCAGAGTGAAATCATTTCCCCTTGTCCCAGAGTGAAACCATTTCCCCATTCCCAGAGTGAAACCATTTCCCCTTGTCCCAGACTGAAACCATTTCCCCATTCCCAGAGTGAAAACATTTTGCCCTGTCCCAGAGTGAAATCATTTCCCCCTTCCCAGAGTGAAACCATTTCCCCATTCCCTGAGTGAAATCATTTCCCCATTCCCAGAGTGAAACCATTTCCCCATTCCCAAAGTGAATCCATTGCCCCGTCCCAGAGTGAAATCGTTTCCCCCTGTCACAGAGTGAAATCATTTCCCCCTGTCCCAGATTGAAACCATTTCCCCAATCCCAGGGTGAAATCATTTCCACTTGGCCCAGAGTGAAACCATTTCCCCATTTCCAGAGTGAAAACATTTCCCCATTCCCAGAGTGAAACCATTTCCCCATTCCCAGAGTGAAATCATTTCCCCATTCCCAGAGTGAAATCATGTCTCCCTATCCCAGAGTGAAACCGTTTCCCCCTGTCCCAGAGTGTAATAATTTCCCCATTCCCAGAGTGAAAACATTTCCCCATTCCCAGAGTGAAACCATTTCCCCATTCCCAGAGTGAAATCATTTCCCCATTCCCAGAGTGAAATCATGTCTCCCTATCCCAGAGTGAAACCGTTTCCCCCTGTCCCAGAGTGTAATAATTTCCCCATTCCCAGAGTTAAATCATTTCCCCATTCCCAGAGTGAAATCAATTCCCCATTCCCAGAGTGAAACCATTTCCCCATTCCCAGAGTGAAACCATTTCCCCATTCCCAGAGTGAAATCATTTCCACATTTCCAGAGTGAAACCATTTCTCCTTGTCCCAGAGTGAAATCATTTCCCCATTCCCAGAGTGAAACCATTTCCCCTTTACCAAAGTGAATCCATTGTCCCCGTCCCAGAGTGAAATCGTTTCCCCCTGTCCCAGAGTGAAACCATTTCCCCATTTCCAGAGTTAAACCATTTCCCCATTCCCAGAGTGAAATCATATCACCTTGTCCCAGAGTGAAACCATTTCCCCATTCCCAGAGTGAAATCATTGCCCCCTGTCCCAGAGTGAAACCATTTCCCCATTCCCAGAGTGAAATCATTTCCAACTTTCCCAGGGTGAAATAATTTCACCATTCCCAGAGTGAAATCAATTCCCCATTCCCAGAGTGAAACCATTTCCCCAATCCCAGAGTGAAATCATTTCCCCCTGTCCCTGAGTAAACCATTTCCCCATTCCCAAAGTGAAACCATTTCCCCATTCCCAGAGTGATAACATTTCCCCATTCCCAGAGTGAAATCATTTCCCCATTCCCAGAGTGAAATCATTTCCCCCGTCCCAGA
This sequence comes from Heterodontus francisci, assembly GCF_036365525.1. Lineage (NCBI taxonomy): Eukaryota > Metazoa > Chordata > Chondrichthyes > Heterodontiformes > Heterodontidae > Heterodontus > Heterodontus francisci. Next base: position 3,738,839 of record NC_090397.1, read on the forward strand.
ATGACACCATTTCCCCATTCCACGAGTGAAACCATTTCCCCATTCCCAGAGTGAAATCATTTCCCCTTTCCCAGAGTGAAATCATTTCCCCTTTCCCAGAGTGAAACCATTTCTCCCTGTCGCACAGAGAAACGATTTCCCCCTGTCCCAGAGTGAAACCATTTCCCCATTCGCAGAGTGAAACCATATTCCCATTCCCAGAGTGAAATCATTTTCCCCTGTCCCAGATTAAAACCATTTCCCCAATCCCAGAGTGAAATCATTTCCCCATTCCCACAGTGCAATCATATCCCCTTGTCCCAGAGTGAAACCATTTCCCCAATCCCACAGTGAAATCATTTCCCCATTCCCAGAGTGAAATCATATCCCCTTGTCCCAGAGTGAAACCATTTCCCCAATCCCAGAGTGAAATCATATCCCCTTGTCCCAGAGTGAAACCATTTCCCCAATCCCAGAGTGAAATCATTTCCCCATTCCCAGAGTGAAATCATTTCCCCATTCCCAGAGTGAAATCATTTCCCACTGTCCCAGATTGAAACCATTTCCCCATTCCCAGAGTGAAATCATTTCCCCATTCGCAGAGTGAAACCATATCCCCATTCCCAGAGTGAAATCATTTCCCCCTGTCCCAGAGTGAAATCATTTCCCCTTGTCCCAGAGTGAAACCATTTCCCCATTCCCAGAGTGAAACCATTTCCCCTTGTCCCAGACTGAAACCATTTCCCCATTCCCAGAGTGAAAACATTTTGCCCTGTCCCAGAGTGAAATCATTTCCCCCTTCCCAGAGTGAAACCATTTCCCCATTCCCTGAGTGAAATCATTTCCCCATTCCCAGAGTGAAACCATTTCCCCATTCCCAAAGTGAATCCATTGCCCCGTCCCAGAGTGAAATCGTTTCCCCCTGTCACAGAGTGAAATCATTTCCCCCTGTCCCAGATTGAAACCATTTCCCCAATCCCAGGGTGAAATCATTTCCACTTGGCCCAGAGTGAAACCATTTCCCCATTTCCAGAGTGAAAACATTTCCCCATTCCCAGAGTGAAACCATTTCCCCATTCCCAGAGTGAAATCATTTCCCCATTCCCAGAGTGAAATCATGTCTCCCTATCCCAGAGTGAAACCGTTTCCCCCTGTCCCAGAGTGTAATAATTTCCCCATTCCCAGAGTGAAAACATTTCCCCATTCCCAGAGTGAAACCATTTCCCCATTCCCAGAGTGAAATCATTTCCCCATTCCCAGAGTGAAATCATGTCTCCCTATCCCAGAGTGAAACCGTTTCCCCCTGTCCCAGAGTGTAATAATTTCCCCATTCCCAGAGTTAAATCATTTCCCCATTCCCAGAGTGAAATCAATTCCCCATTCCCAGAGTGAAACCATTTCCCCATTCCCAGAGTGAAACCATTTCCCCATTCCCAGAGTGAAATCATTTCCACATTTCCAGAGTGAAACCATTTCTCCTTGTCCCAGAGTGAAATCATTTCCCCATTCCCAGAGTGAAACCATTTCCCCTTTACCAAAGTGAATCCATTGTCCCCGTCCCAGAGTGAAATCGTTTCCCCCTGTCCCAGAGTGAAACCATTTCCCCATTTCCAGAGTTAAACCATTTCCCCATTCCCAGAGTGAAATCATATCACCTTGTCCCAGAGTGAAACCATTTCCCCATTCCCAGAGTGAAATCATTGCCCCCTGTCCCAGAGTGAAACCATTTCCCCATTTCCAGAGTTAAACCATTTCCCCATTCCCAGAGTGAAATCATTTCCCCCTGTCCCAGAGTGAAACCATTTCCCCATCCCAGAGTGAAACCATTTCCCCTTGTCCCAGACTGAAACCATTTCCCCATTCCCAGAGTGAAACCATTTCCCCATTCCCAGAGTGAAATCATTTCCCAATTCCCAGAGTGAAACCATTTCCCCCATTCCCAGAGTGAAACCATTTCCCCATTCCCAGAGTGAAATCATTTCCCCATTCCCAGGGTGAAACCATTTCCCCATCCCAGAGTGAAATCGTTTCCCCCTGTCACAGAGTGAAATCATTTCCCCATTCCCAGAATGAATCCATTTCCCCATTCCCAGAGTGAAAGCATTTCAACATTCCCAGAGTGAAACCATTTCCCCATTCCCACAGTGAAAGCATTTCCCCATTCCCAGAGTGAAATCATTTCCCCATTCCCAGAGTGAAATCATTTCCAACTTTCCCAGGGTGAAATAATTTCACCATTCCCAGAGTGAAATCAATTCCCCATTCCCAGAGTGAAACCATTTCCCCAATCCCAGAGTGAAATCATTTCCCCCTGTCCCTGAGTAAACCATTTCCCCATTCCCAAAGTGAAACCATTTCCCCATTCCCAGAGTGATAACATTTCCCCATTCCCAGAGTGAAATCATTTCCCCATTCCCAGAGTGAAATCATTTCCCCCGTCCCAGAATGACACCATTTCCCCATTCCACGAGTGAAACCATTTCCCCATTCCCAGAGTGAAATCATTTCCCCGTTCCCAGAGTGAAATCATTTCCCCTTTCCCAGAGTGAAACCATTTCTCCCTGTCGCACAGAGAAATGATTTCCCCCTGTCCCGAGTGAAACCATTTCCCCATTCGCAGAGTGAAACCATATTCCCATTCCCAGAGTGAAATCATTTTCCCCTGTCCCAGATTAAAACCATTTCCCCAATCCCAGAGTGAAATCATTTCCCCATTCCCACAGTGCAATCATATCCCCTTGTCCCAGAGTGAAACCATTTCCCCAATCCCACAGTGAAATCATTTCCCCATTCCCAGAGTGAAATCATATCCCCTTGTCCCAGAGTGAAACCATTTCCCCAATCCCAGAGTGAAATCATATCCCCTTGTCCCAGAGTGAAACCATTTCCCCAATCCCAGAGTGAAATCATTTCCCCATTCCCAGAGTGAAATCATTTCCCCATTCCCAGAGTGAAATCATTTCCCCTTGTCCCAGATTGAAACCATTTCCCCATTCCCAGAGTGAAATCATTTCCCCATTCGCAGAGTGAAACCATATCCCCATTCCCAGAGTGAAATCATTTCCCCCTGTCCCAGAGTGAAATCATTTCCCCTTGTCCCAGAGTGAAACCATTTCCCCATTCCCAGAGTGAAACCATTTCCCCTTGTCCCAGACTGAAACCATTTCCCCATTCCCAGAGTGAAAACATTTTGCCCTGTCCCAGAGTGAAATCATTTCCCCCTTCCCAGAGTGAAACCATTTCCCCATTCCCAGAGTGAAATCATTTCCCCATTCCCAGAGTGAAACCATTTCCCCATTCCCAAAGTGAATCCATTGCCCCGTCCCAGAGTGAAATCGTTTCCCCCTGTCACAGAGTGAAATCATTTCCCCCTGTCCCAGATTGAAACCATTTCCACAATCCCAGGGTGAAATCATTTCCCCTTGGCCCAGAGTGAAACCATTTCCCCATTTCCAGAGTGAAAACATTTCCCCATTCCCAGAGTGAAACCATTTCCCCATTCCCAGAGTGAAATCATTTCCCCATTCCCAGAGTGAAATCATGTCTCCCTATCCCAGAGTGAAACCGTTTCCCCCTGTCCCAGAGTGTAATCATTTCCCCATTCCCAGAGTTAAATCATTTCCCCATTCCCAGAGTGAAACCATTTCCCCATCCCAGAGTGAAAACATGTCCCCTTGTCACAGACTGAAACCATTTCCCCATTCCCAGAGTGAAACCATTTCCCCTTGTCCCAGACTGAAACCATTTCCCCATTCCCAGAGTGAAACCATTTCCCCATTCCCAGAGTGAAATCAATTCCCCATTCCCAGAGTGAAACCATTTCCCCATTCCCAGAGTGAAACCATTTCCCCATTCCCAGAGTGAAATCATTTCCACATTTCCAGAGTGAAACCATTTCTCCTTGTCCCAGAGTGATATCATTTCCCCATTCCCAGAGTGAAACCATTTCCCCTTTACCAAAGTGAATCCATTGTCCCCGTCCCAGAGTGAAATCGTTTCCCCCTGTCCCAGAGTGAAACCATTTCCCCATTTCCAGAGTTAAACCATTTCCCCATTCCCAGAGTGAAATCGTTTCCCCCTGTCCCACAGTGAAACCATTTCCCCATTTCCAGAGTTAAACCATTTCCCCATTCCCAGAGTGAAATCATTTCCAACTTTCCCAGGGTGAAATAATTTCACCATTCCCAGAGTGAAATCAATTCCCCATTCCCAGAGTGAAACCATTTCCCCAATCCCAGAGTGAAATCATTTCCCCCTGTCCCTGAGTAAACCATTTCCCCATTCCCAAAGTGAAACCATTTCCCCATTCCCAGAGTGATAACATTTCCCCATTCCCAGAGTGAAATCATTTCCCCATTCCCAGAGTGAAATCATTTCCCCCATCCCAGAATGACACCATTTCCCCATTCCACGAGTGAAACCATTTCCCCATTCCCAGAGTGAAATCATTTCCCCTTTCCCAGAATGAAACCATTTCCCCATTCCCAGAGTGAAACCATTTCCCCCTGTCCCAGAGTGAAATCATTCCCCTTTCCCAGAGTGAAACCATTTCCCCATTCGCAGAGTGAAACCATTTCCCCATTCCCAGAGTGAAACCATTTCCCCATTCCCAGAGTGAAATCATTTCCACATTTCCAGAGTGAAACCATTTCTCCTTGTCCCAGAGTGATATCATTTCCCCATTCCCAGAGTGAAACCATTTCCCCTTTACCAAAGTGAATCCATTGTCCCCGTCCCAGAGTGAAATCGTTTCCCCCTGTCCCAGAGTGAAACCATTTCCCCATTTCCAGAGTTAAACCATTTCCCCATTCCCAGAGTGAAATCATATCCCCTTGTCCCAGAGTGAAACCATTTCCCCATTCCCAGAGTGAAATCATTGCCCCCTGTCCCACAGTGAAACCATTTCCCCATTTCCAGAGTTAAACCATTTCCCCATTCCCAGAGTGAAACCATTTCCCCCTGTCCCAGAGTGAAATCATTCCCCTTTCCCAGAGTGAAACCATTTCCCCATTCCCAAAGTGAAATAATTTTCCCCTGTCCCAGATTAAAACCATTTCCCCAATCCCAGAGTGAAATCATTTCCCCATTCCCAGAGTGAAATCATATCCCCTTGTCCCAGAGTGAAACCATTTCCCCAATCCCAGAGTGAAATCATTTCCCCATTCCCAGAGTGAAATCATATCCCCTTGTCCCAGAGTGAAACCATTTCCCCAATCCCAGAGTGAAATCATATCCCCTTGTCCCAGAGTGAAACCATTTCCCCAATCCCAGAGTGAAATCATTTCCCCATTCCCAGAGTGAAATCATTTCCCCATTCCCAGAGTCGAAATCATTTCCCCCTGTCCCAGATTGAAACCATTTCCCCATTCCCAGAGTGAAATCATTTCCCCATTCGCAGAGTGAAACCATATCCCCATTCCCAGAGTGAAATCATTTCCCCCTGTCCCAGAGTGAAATCATTTCCCCTTGTCCCAGAGTGAAACCATTTCCCCATTCCCAGAGTGAAATCATTTCCCCTTGTCCCAGACTGAAACCATTTCCCCATTCCCAGAGTGAAAACATTTTGCCCTGTCCCAGAGTGAAATCATTTCCCCCTTCCCAGAGTGAAATCATTTCCCCCTTCCCAGAGTGAAACCATTTTCCCATTCCCAGAGTGAAATCATTTCCCCATTCCCAGAGTGAAACCATTTCCCCATTCCCAAAGTGAATCCATTGCCCCGTCCCAGAGTGAAATCGTTTCCCCCTGTCACAGAGTGAAATCATTTCCCCCTGTCCCAGATTGAAACCATTTCCACAATCCCAGGGTGAAATCATTTCCCCTTGGCCCAGAGTGAAACCATTTCCCCATTTCCAGAGTGAAAACATTTCCCCATTCCCAGAGTGAAACCATTTCCCCATTCCCAGAGTGAAATCATTTCCCCATTCCCAGAGTGAAATCATGTCTCCCTATCCCAGAGTGAAACCGTTTCCCCCTGTCCCAGAGTGTAATCATTTCCCCATTCCCAGAGTTAAATCATTTCCCCATTCCCAGAGTGAAACCATTTCCCCATCCCAGAGTGAAAACATGTCCCCTTGTCACAGACTGAAACCATTTCCCCATTCCCAGAGTGAAACCATTTCCCCTTGTCCCAGACTGAAACCATTTCCCCATTCCCAGAGTGAAACCATTTCCCCATACCCAGAGTGAAATCAATTCCCCATTCCCAGAGTGAAACCATTTCCCCATTCCCAGAGTGAAATCATTTCCACATTTCCAGAGTGAAACCATTTCTCCTTGTCCCAGAGTGATATCATTTCCCCATTCCCAGAGTGAAACCATTTCCCCTTTACCAAAGTGAATCCATTGTCCCCGTCCCAGAGTGAAATCGTTTCCCCCTGTCCCAGAGTGAAACCATTTCCCCATTTCCAGAGTTAAACCATTTCCCCATTCCCAGAGTGAAATCATATCCCCTTGTCCCAGAGTGAAACCATTTCCCCATTCCCAGAGTGAAATCATTGCCCCCTGTCCCACAGTGAAACCATTTCCCCATTTCCAGAGTTAAACCATTTCCCCATTCCCAGAGTGAAATCATTTCCAACTTTCCCAGGGTGAAATAATTTCACCATTCCCAGAGTGAAATCAATTCCCCATTCCCAGAGTGAAACCATTTCCCCAATCCCAGAGTGAAATCATTTCCCCCTGTCCCTGAGTAAACCATTTCCCCATTCCCAAAGTGAAACCATTTCCCCATTCCCAGAGTGATAACATTTCCCCATTCCCAGAGTGAAATCATTTCCCCATTCCCAGAGTGAAATCATTTCCCCCGTCCCAGAATGACACCATTTCCCCATTCCACGAGTGAAACCATTTCCCCATTCCCAGAGTGAAATCATTTCCCCTTTCCCAGATTGAAACCATTTCCCCATTCCCAGAGTGAAACCATTTCCCCCTGTCCCAGAGTGAAATCATTCCCCTTTCCCAGAGTGAAACCATTTCCCCATTCGCAGAGTGAAACCATATCCCCATTCCCAAAGTGAAATAATTTCCCCCTGTCCCAGATTAAAACCATTTCCCCAATCCCAGAGTGAAATCATTTCCCCATTCCCAGAGTGAAATCATATCCCCTTGTCCCAGAGTGAAACCATTTCCCCAATCCCAGAGTGAAATCATTTCCCCATTCCCAGAGTGAAATCATATCCCCTTGTCCCAGAGTGAAACCATTTCCCCAATCCCAGAGTGAAATCATATCCCCTTGTCCCAGAGTGAAACCATTTCCCCAATCCCAGAGTGAAATCATTTCCCCATTCCCAGAGTGAAATCATTTCCCCATTCCCAGAGTGAAATCATTTCCCCCTGTCCCAGATTGAAACCATTTCCCCATTCCCAGAGTGAAATCATTTCCCCATTCGCAGAGTGAAACCATATCCCCATTCCCAGAGTGAAATCATTTCCCCCTGTCCCAGAGTGAAAACATTTCCCCTTGTCCCAGAGTGAAACCATTTCCCCATTCCCAGAGTGAAACCATTTCCCCTTGTCCCAGACTGAAACCATTTCCCCATTCCCAGAGTGAAAACATTTTGCCCTGTCCCAGAGTGAAATCATTTCCCCCTTCCCAGAGTGAAACCATTTCCCCATTCCCAGAGTGAAATCATTTCCCCATTCCCAGAGTGAAACCATTTCCCCATTCCCAAAGTGAATCCATTGCCCCCGTCCCAGAGTGAAATCGTTTCCCCCTGTCACAGAGTGAAATCATTTCCCCCTCACCCAGATTGAAACCATTTCCCCAATCCCAGGGTGAAATCATTTCCCCTTGTCCCAGAGTGAAACCATTTCCCCATTCCCAGAGTGAAATCATTTCCCCCTGTCCCAGACTGAAACCATTTCCCCATTCCCAGAGTGAAACCATTTCCCCATTCCCAGATTGAAATCATTTCCCAATTCCCAGAGTGAAACTATTTCCCCATTCCCAGAGTGAAACCATTTCCCCATTCCCAGAGTGAAATCAATTCCCCATTCCCAGGGTGAAACCATTTCCCCATCCCAGAGTGAAATCGTTACCCCCTGTCACAGAGTGAAATCATTTCCCCATTCCCAGAATGAAACCATTTCCCCATTCCCAGAGTGAAAGCATTTCAACATTCCCAGAGTGAAACCATTTCCCCATTCCCACAGTGAAAGCATTTCCCCATTCCCAGAGTGAAATCATTTCCCCATTCCCAGAGTGAAATCATTTCCAACTTTCCCAGGGTGAAATAATTTCACCATTCCCAGAGTGAAATCAATTCCCCATTCCCAGAGAGAAACCATTTCCCCAATCCCAGAGTGAAATCATTTCCCCCTGTTCCTGAGTAAACCATTTCCCCATTCCCAAAGTGAAACCATTGCCCCATTCCCAGAGTGATAACATTTCCCCATTCCCAGAGTGAAATCATTTCCCCATTCCCAGAGTGAAATCATTTCCCCCGTCCCAGAATGACACCATTTCCCCATTCCACGAGTGAAACCATTTCCCCATTCCAGAGTGAAATCATTTCCCCTTTCCCAGAGTGAAACCATTTCTCCCTGTCGCACAGAGAAACGATTTCCCCCTGTCCCAGAGTGAAACCATTTCCACATTCCCAGAGTGAAATCATTTCCCATTTCCCAGAGTGAAATCATGTCTCCCTATCCCAGAGTGAAACCGTTTCCCCCTGTCCCAGAGTGTAATCATTTCCCCATTCCCAGAATGAAATCATTTCCCCATTCCCAGAGTGAAACCATTTCCCCATCCCAGAGTGAAAACATTTCCCCTTGTCCCAGACAGAAACCATTTCCCCATTCCCAGAGTGAAACCATTTCCCCTTGTCCCAGACTGAAACCATTTCCCCATTCCCAGAGTGAAACCATTTCCCCATTCCCAGAGTGAAATCATTTCCCCATTCCCAGAGTGAAACCATTTCCCCATTCCCAGAGTGAAACCATTTCCCCATTCCCAGAGTGAAATCATTTCCCCATTTCCAGAGTGAAACCATTTCCCCTTGTCCCAGAGTGAAATCATTTCCCCATTCCCAGAGTGAAACCATTTCCTCGTTCCCAGAGTGAAATCATTTCCCCATTCCCAAACGTAAACCATTTCCCCTTTCCCAAAGTGAAACCATTTCCCCGTTCCCAGAGTGAAACCATTTCCCCATTCCCAGAATGAAACCATTTCCCCATTCCCAGAGTGAAACCATTTCCCCCTGTCCCAGAGTGAAATCATTCCCCTTTCCCAGAGTGAAACCATTTCCCCATTCGCAGAGTGAAACCATATCCCCATTCCCAGATTAAAATAATTTTCCCCTGTCCCAGATTAAAACCATTTCCCCAATCCCAGAGTGAAATCATTTCCCCATTCCCAGAGTGAAATTATATCCCCTTGTCCCAGAGTGAAACCATTTCCCCAATCCCAGAGTGAAATCATTTCCCCATTCCCAGAGTGAAATCATATACCCTTGTCCCAGAGTGAAACCATTTCCCGAATCCCAGAGTGAAATCATATCCCCTTGTCCCAGAGTGAAACCATTTCCCCAATCCCAGAGTGAAATCATTTCCCCATTCCCAGAGTGAAATCATTTCCCCATTCCCAGAGTGAAATCATTTCCCCCTGTCCCAGATTGAAACCATTTCCCCATTCCCAGAGTGAAATCATTTCCCCATTCGCAGAGTGAAACCATATCCCCATTCCCAGAGTGAAATCATTTCCCCCTGTCCCAGAGTGAAATCATTTCCCCTTGTCCCAGAGTGAAACCATTTCCCCATTCCCAGAGTGAAACCATTTCCCCTTGTCCCAGACTGAAACCATTTCCCCATTCCCAGAGTGAAAACATTTTGCCCTGTCCCAGAGTGAAATCATTTCCCCCTTCCCAGAGTGAAACCATTTCCCCATTCCCAGAGTGAAATCATTTCCCCATTCCCAGAGTGAAACCATTTCCCCATTCCCAAAGTGAATCCATTGCCCCCGTCCCAGAGTGAAATCGTTTCCCCCTGTCACAGAGTGAAATCATTTCCCCCTGTCCCAGATTGAAACCATTTCCCCAATCCCAGGGTGAAATCATTTCCCCTTGTCCCAGAGTGAAACCATTTCCCCATTCCCAGAGCGAAACAATATCCCAATTCCCAGAGTGAAACCACTACCACCTGTCCCAGAGTAATGCATTTCCCCATTCCCAAAGTGAAAACATTTCCCCATTCCCAGAGTGAAATCATTTCCCCATTCCCAGAGTGATATCATTTCCCCCTGTGCCAGACTGAAACCATTTCCCCATTCCCAGAGCGAAACAATTTCCCAATTCCCAGAGTGAAACCATTACCACCTGTCCCAGAGTAATGCATTTCCCCATTCCCAAAGTGAAACCATTTCCCCATTCCCAGAGTGATAACATTTCCCCATTCCCAGAGTGAAATCATTTCCCCATTCCCAGAGTGAAATCATTTCCCCCTGTCCCAGTGTGAAATCATTTCCCCTTTCCCAGAGTGAAACCATTTCCCCATTCCCAGAGTGAAATCATTTCCCCTTTCCCTGAGTGAAATCATTTCCCCTTTCCCAGAGTGAAACCATTTCCCTCTGTCCCACAGAGAAAGCATTTCCCCCTGTCCCAGAGTGAAACCATTTCCACATTCCCAGAGTGAAATCATTTCCCCATTCCCAGAGTGAAATCATGTCTCCCTATCCCAGAGTGAAACCGTTTCCCCCTGTCCCAGAGTGTAATCATTTCCACATTCACAGAGTGAAATCAATTCCCCATTCCCAGAGTGAAACAAATTCCCCCTGTCCCAGAATGAACACATTTCCCCCTGTCCCAGAATGAAATCATTTCCCCATTCCCAGAGTGAAATCATTTCCCCATTCCCAGAGTGAAATCATGTCTCCCTATCCCAGAGTCAAACCGTTTCCCCCTGTACCAGAGTGTAATCATTTCCCCATTCACAGAGTGAAATCAATTCCCCATTCCCAGAGTGAAACAAATTCCCCCTGTCCCAGAATGAACACATTTCCCCCTGTCCCAGAATGAAATCATTTCCCCATTCCCAGAGTGAAACCATTTCCCCATTCCCAGATGGAAACCATTTCCCCCTGTCCCAGAGTGAAACCATTTCCCCGTTCCCAGAGTGAAACCATTTCCCCATTCGCAGACTGAAACCATATCCCCATTCCCAGAGTGAAATCATTTCCCCTTTCCCAGAGTGAAACCATTTCCCCATTCGCAGAGTGAAACCATTTCCCCATTCGCAGAGTGAAACCATATCCCCATTCCCAGAGTGAAATAATTTCCCCCTGTCCCAGATTGAAACCATTTCCCCAATCCCAGAGTGAAATCATATCCCCTTGTCCCAGAGTGAAACCATTTCCCCAATCCCAGAGTGAAATCATTTCCCCATTCCCAGAGTGAAACCTTTTCCCCATTCCCAGAGTGAAATCATTTCCCCATTCGCAGAGTGAAACCATATCCCCATCCCCAGAATGAAATCATTTCCCCCTGTCCCAGATTGAAACCATTTCCCCAATCCCAGAGTGAAATCATTTCCCCTTGTCCCAGAGTGAAACCATTTCCCCATTCCCAGAGCGAAACAATTTCCCAATTCCCAGAGTGAAACCATTACCACCTGTCCCAGAGTAATGCATTTCCCCATTCCCAAAGTGAAACCATTTCCCCATTCCCAGAGTGATAACATTTCCCCATTCCCAGAGTGAAATCATTTCCCCATTCCCAGAGTGAAATCATTTCCCCCTGTCCCAGTGTGAAATCATTTCCCGTTTCCCAGAGTGAAACCATTTCCCCAATCCCAGAGTGAAATCATTTCCCCATTACCAGAGTGATATCATTTCCCCCTGTGCCAGACTGAAACCATTTCCCCATTCCCAGAGCGAAACAATTTCCCAATTCCCAGAGTGAAACCATTACCACCTGTCCCAGAGTAATGCATTTCCCCATTCCCAAAGTGAAACCATTTCCCCATTCCCAGAGTGATAACATTTCCCCATTTCCAGAGTGAAATCATATCCCCATTCCCAGAGTGAAATCATTTCCCCCTGTCCCAGTGTGAAATCATTTCCCCTTTCCCAGAGTGAAACCATTTCCCCATTCCCAGAGTGAAATCATTTCCCCTTTCCCTGAGTGAAATCATTTCCCCTTTCCCAGAGTGAAACCATTTCCCTCTGTCCCACAGAGAAAGCATTTCCCCTTGTCCCAGAGTGAAACCATTTCCACATTCCCAGAGTGAAATAATTTCCCCATTCCCAAAGTGAAATCATGTCTCCCTATCCCAGAATGAAACCGTTTCCCCCTGTCCCAGAGTGTAATGATTTCCCCATTCACAGAGTGAAATCAATTCCCCAATCCCAGAGTGAAACAAATTCCCCCTGTCCCAGAATGAACACATTTCCCCCTGTCCCAGAATGAAATCATTTCCCCATTCCCAGAGTGAAACCATTTCCCCATTCCCAGACGGAAACCATTTCCCCCTGTCCCAGAGTGAAACCATTTCCCCGTTCCCAGAGTGAAACCATTTCCCCATTCCCAGACGGAAACCATTTCCCCCTGTCCCAGAGTGAAACCATTTCCCCGTTCCGAGAGAGAAACCATTTCCCCATTCCCAGACGGAAACCATTTCCCCCTGTCCCAGAGTGAAACCATTTCCCCGTTCCCAGAGTGAAACCATTTCCCCGTTCCCAGACGGAAACCATTTCCCCATTCCCAGAGTGAAACCATTTCCCCATTCCCAGACGGAAACCATTTCCCCATTCGCAGAGTGAAACCATAACACCATTCCCAGAGTGAAATCATTTCCCCTTTCCCAGAGTGAAACCATTTCCCCATTCGCAGTGTGAAACCATATCCCCATTCCAAGAGTGAAATCATTTCCCCCTGTCCCAGATTGAAACCATTTCCCCAATCCCAGAGTGAAATCATTTCCCCATTCCCAGAGTGAAATCATATCCCCTTGTCCCAGAGTGAAACCATTTCCCCAATCCCAGAGTGAAATCATTTCCCCATTCCCAGAGTGAAACCATTTCCCCATTCCCGGAGTGAAATCATTTCCCCATTCCCAGAGTGAAATCATTTCCCCCTGTCCCAGATTGAAACCATTTCCCCAATCCCAGAGTGAAATCATTTCCCCTTGTCCCAGAGTGAAACCATTTCCCCATTCCCAGAGCGAAACGATTTCCTAATTCCCAGAGTGAAACCATTACCACCTGTCCCAGAGTAATGCATTTCCCCATTCCCAAAGTGAAACCATTTCCCCATTCCCAGAGTGATAACATTTCCCCATTCCCAGAGTGAAATCATTTCCCCATTCCCAGAGTGAAATCATTTCCCCCTGTCCCAGTGTGAATTCATTTCCCGTTTCCCAGTGTGAAACCATTTCCCCATTCCCAGAGTGAAATCATTTCCCCATTCCCAGAGTGATATCATTTCCCCCTGTCCCAGAATGAACACATTTCCCCCTGTCCCAGAATGAAATAATTTCCCCATTCCCAGAGTGAAACCATTTCCCCATTCCCAGACGGAAAACATTTCCCCCTGTCCCAGAGTGAAACCATTTCCCCATTCCCAGAGTGAAATCATTTCCCCATTCCCAGAGTGAAATCATTTCCCCCTGTCCCACTGTGAAATCATTTCCCGTTTCCCAGAGTGAAACCATTTCCCCATTCCCAGAGTGAAATCATTTCCCCTTTCCCAGAGTGAAATCATTTCCCCTTTCCCAGAGTGAAACCATTTCCCTCTGTCCCACAGAGAAACCATTTCCCCCTGTCCCAGAGTGAAACCATTTCCAAATTCCCAGAGTGAAATCATTTCCCCATTCCCAGAGTGAAATCATGTCTCCCTATCCCAGAGTGAAACCGTTTCCCCCTGTCCCAGAGTGTAATCATTTCCCCATTCACAGAGTGAAATCAATTCCCCATTCCCAGAGTGAAACAAATTCCCCCTGTCCCAGAATGAACACATTTCCCCCTGTCCCAGAATGAAATCATTTCCCCATTCCCAGAGTGAAATCATTTCCCCATTCCCAGAGTGAAATCATGTCTCCCTATCCCAGAGTCAAACCGTTTCCCCCTGTCCCAGAGTGTACTCATTTCCCCATTCACAGAGTGAAATCAATTCCCCATTCCCAGAGTGAAACAAATTCCCCCTGTCCCAGAATGAACACATTTCCCCCTGTCCCAGAGTGAAACCATTTCCCCATTCCCAGATGGAAACCATTTCCCCCTGTCCCAGAGTGAAACCATTTCCCCATTCCCAGAGTGAAACCATTTCCCCATTCCCAGACGGAAACCATTTCCCCCTGTCCCAGAGTGAAACCATTTCCCCGTTCCCAGAGTGAAACCATTTCCCCATTCCCAGACGGAAACCATTTCCCCCTGTCCCAGAGTGAAACCATTTCCCCGTTCCCAGAGTGAAACCATTTCCCCATTCCCAGACGGAAACCATTTCCCCCTGTCCCAGATTGAAACCATTTCCCCTTTCCCAGAGTGAAATCATTTCCCCCTGTCCCAGATTGAAACCATTTCCCCAATCCCAGAGTGAAACCATTTCCCCATTCGCAGAGTGAAACCATTTCCCCATTCGCAGAGTGAAACCTTATCCCCATTCCCAGAGTGAAATCATTTCCCCCTGTCCCAGATTGAAACCATTTCCCCAATCCCAGAGTGAAATCATTTCCCCATTCCCAGAGTGAAATCATATCCCCTTGTCCCAGAGTGAAACCATTTCCCCAATCCCAGAGTGAAATCATTTCCCCATTCCCAGAGTGAAACCATTTCCCCATTCCCAGAGTGAAATCATTTCCCCATTCGCAGAGTGAAACCATATCCCCATTCCCAGAGTGAAATCATTTCCCCCTGTCCCAGATTGAAACCATTTCCCCAATCCCAGAGTGAAATCATTTCCCCTTGTCCCAGAGTGAAACCATTTCCCCATTCCCAGAGCGAAACAATTTCCCAATTCCCAGAGTGAAACCATTACCACCTGTCCCAGAGTAATGCATTTCCCCATTCCCAAAGTGAAACCATTTCCCCATTCCCAGAGTGATAACATTTCCCCATTCCCAGAGTGAAATCATTTCCCCATTCCCAGAGTGAAATCATTTCCCCCTGTCCCAGTGTGAAATCATTTCCCGTTTCCCAGAGTGAAACCATTTCCCCATTCCCAGAGTGAAATCATTTCCCCATTCCCAGAGTGATATCATTTCCCCCTGTGCCAGACTGAAACCATTTCCCCATTCCCAGGGCGAAACAATTTCCCAATTCCCAGAGAGAAAACATTACCACCTGTCCCAGAGTAATGCATTTCCCCATTCCCAAAGTGAAACCATTTCCCCATTCCCAGAGTGATAACATTTCCCCATTCCCAGAGTGAAATCATTTCCCCATTCCCAGAGTGAAATCATTTCCCCCTGTCCCAGTGTGAAATCATTTCCCCTTTCCCAGAGTGAAACCATTTCCCCATTCCCAGAGTGAAATCATTTCCCCTTTCCCAGAGTGAAATCATTTCCCCTTTCCCAGAGTGAAACCATTTCCCTCTGTCCCACAGAGAAACCATTTCCC
Source organism: Heterodontus francisci (assembly GCF_036365525.1). Taxonomy (NCBI): domain Eukaryota; kingdom Metazoa; phylum Chordata; class Chondrichthyes; order Heterodontiformes; family Heterodontidae; genus Heterodontus; species Heterodontus francisci. The sequence goes on from NC_090397.1 coordinate 3,754,363, forward strand.
CCTGTCCCAGAGTGAAACCATTTCCAAATTCCCAGAGTGAAATCATTTCCCCATTCCCAGAGTGAAATCATGTCTCCCTATCCCAGAGTGAAACCGTTTCCCCCTGTCCCAGAGTGTAATCATTTCCCCATTCACAGAGTGAAATCAATTCCCCATTCCCAGAGTGAAACAAATTCCCCCTGTCCCAGAATGAACACATTTCCCCCTGTCCCAGAATGAAATCATTTCCCCATTCCCAGAGTGAAATCATTTCCCCATTCCCAGAGTGAAATCATGTCTCCCTATCCCAGAGTCAAACCGTTTCCCCCTGTCCCAGAGTGTACTCATTTCCCCATTCACAGAGTGAAATCAATTCCCCATTCCCAGAGTGAAACAAATTCCCCCTGTCCCAGAATGAACACATTTCCCCCTGTCCCAGAGTGAAACCATTTCCCCATTCCCAGATGGAAACCATTTCCCCCTGTCCCAGAGTGAAACCATTTCCCCATTCCCAGAGTGAAACCATTTCCCCATTCCCAGACGGAAACCATTTCCCCCTGTCCCAGAGTGAAACCATTTCCCCGTTCCCAGAGTGAAACCATTTCCCCATTCCCAGACGGAAACCATTTCCCCCTGTCCCAGAGTGAAACCATTTCCCCGTTCCCAGAGTGAAACCATTTCCCCATTCCCAGACGGAAACCATTTCCCCCTGTCCCAGATTGAAACCATTTCCCCTTTCCCAGAGTGAAATCATTTCCCCCTGTCCCAGATTGAAACCATTTCCCCAATCCCAGAGTGAAACCATTTCCCCATTCGCAGAGTGAAACCATTTCCCCATTCGCAGAGTGAAACCATATCCCCATTCCCAGAGTGAAATCATTTCCCCCTGTCCCAGATTGAAACCATTTCCCCAATCCCAGAGTGAAATCATTTCCCCATTCCCAGAGTGAAATCATATCCCCTTGTCCCAGAGTGAAACCATTTCCCCAATCCCAGAGTGAAATCATTTCCCCATTCCCAGAGTGAAACCATTTCCCCATTCCCAGAGTGAAATCATTTCCCCATTCGCAGAGTGAAACCATATCCCCATTCCCAGAGTGAAATCATTTCCCCCTGTCCCAGATTGAAACCATTTCCCCAATCCCAGAGTGAAATCATTTCCCCTTGTCCCAGAGTGAAACCATTTCCCCATTCCCAGAGCGAAACAATTTCCCAATTCCCAGAGTGAAACCATTACCACCTGTCCCAGAGTAATGCATTTCCCCATTCCCAAAGTGAAACCATTTCCCCATTCCCAGAGTGATAACATTTCCCCATTCCCAGAGTGAAATCATTTCCCCATTCCCAGAGTGAAATCATTTCCCCCTGTCCCAGTGTGAAATCATTTCCCGTTTCCCAGAGTGAAACCATTTCCCCATTCCCAGAGTGAAATCATTTCCCCATTCCCAGAGTGATATCATTTCCCCCTGTGCCAGACTGAAACCATTTCCCCATTCCCAGGGCGAAACAATTTCCCAATTCCCAGAGAGAAAACATTACCACCTGTCCCAGAGTAATGCATTTCCCCATTCCCAAAGTGAAACCATTTCCCCATTCCCAGAGTGATAACATTTCCCCATTCCCAGAGTGAAATCATTTCCCCATTCCCAGAGTGAAATCATTTCCCCCTGTCCCAGTGTGAAATCATTTCCCCTTTCCCAGAGTGAAACCATTTCCCCATTCCCAGAGTGAAATCATTTCCCCTTTCCCTGAGTGAAATCATTTCCCCTTTCCCAGAGTGAATCCATTTCCCTCTGTCCCACAGAGAAAGCATTTCCCCCTGTCCCAGAGTGAAACCATTTCCACATTCCCAGACTGAAATAATTTCCCCATTCCCAGAGTGAAATCATGTCTCCCTATCCCAGAGTGAAACCGTTTCCCCCTGTCCCAGAGTGTAATCATTTCCCCATTCACAGAGTGAAATCAATTCCCCAATCCCAGAGTGAAACAAATTCCCCCTGTCCCAGAATGAACACATTTCCCCCTGTCCCAGAATGAAATCATTTCCCCATTCCCAGAGGGAAACCATTTCCCCATTCCCAAACGGAAACCATTTCCCCCTGTCCCAGAGTGAAACCATTTCGCCGTTCCCAGAGTGAAACCATTTCCCCATTCCCAGACGGAAACCATTTCCCCCTGTCCCAGAGAGAAACCATTTCCCCGTTCCCAGAGTGAAACCATTTCCCCTTTCCCAGAGTGAAATCATTTCCCCCTGTCCCAGATTGAAACCATTTCCCCAATCCCAGAGTGAAAGCATTTCCCCATTCGCAGAGTGAAACCATTTCCCCATTCGCAGAGTGAAACCATATCCCCATTCCCAGAGTGAAATCATTTCCCCCTGTCCCAGATTGAAACCATTTCCCCATCCCAGAGTGAAATCATTTCCCCATTCCCAGAGTGAAATCATATCCCCTTGTCCCAGAGTGAAACCATTTCCCCAATCCCAGAGTGAAATCATTTCCCCATTCCCAGAGTGAAACCATTTCCCCATTCCCAGAGTGAAATCATTTCCCCATTCGCAGAGTGAAACCATATCCCCATTCCCAGAGTGAAATCATTTCCCCCTGTCCCAGATTGAAACCATTTCCCCAATCCCAGAGTGAAATCATTTCCCCTTGTCCCAGAGTGAAACCATTTCCCCATTCCCAGAGCGAAACAATTTCCCAATTCCCAGAGTGAAACCATTACCACCTGTCCCAGAGTAATGCATTTCCCCATTCCCAGAGTGAAACCATTTCCCCATTCCCAGAGTGAAATCATTTCCCCATTCGCAGAGTGAAACCATTTCCCCATTCCCAGAGTGAAATCATTTCCCCCTGTCCCAGTGTGAAATCATTTCCCGTTTCCCAGAGTGAAACCATTTCCCCATTCCCAGAAGGAAACCATTTCCCCCTGTCCCAGAGTGAAACCATTTCCCCTTTCCCAGAGTGAAATCATTTCCCCCTGTCCCAGATTGAAACCATTTCCCCAATCCCAGAGTGAAACCATTTCCCCATTCGCAGAGTGAAACCATTTCCCCATTCGCAGAGTGAAACCATATCCCCATTCCCAGAGTGAAATCATTTCCCCCTGTCCCAGATTGAAACCATTTCCCCAATCCCAGAGTGAATCATTTCCCCATTCCCAGAGTGAAATCATATCCCCTTGTCCCAGAGTGAAACCATTTCCCCAATCCCAGAGTGAAATCATTTCCCCATTCCCAGAGTGAAACCATTTCCCCATTCCCAGAGTGAAATCATTTCCCCATTCGCAGAGTGAAACCATATCCCCATTCCCAGAGTGAAATCATTTCCCCCTGTCCCAGATTGAAACCATTTCCCCAATCCCAGAGTGAAATCATTTCCCCATTCCCAGAGTGAAATCATATCCCCTTGTCCCAGAGTGAAACCATTTCCCCAATCCCAGAGTGAAATCATTTCCCCATTCCCAGAGTGAAACCATTTCCCCATTCCCAGAGTGAAATCATTTCCCCATTCGCAGAGTGAAACCATATCCCCATTCCCAGAGTGAAATCATTTCCCCCTGTCCCAGATTGAAACCATTTCCCCAATCCCAGAGTGAAATCATTTCCCCTTGTCCCAGAGTGAAACCATTTCCCCATTCCCAGAGCGAAACAATTTCCCAATTCCCAGAGTGAAACCATTACCACCTGTCCCAGAGTAATGCATTTCCCCATTCCCAAAGTGAAACCATTTCCCCATTCCCAGAGTGATAACATTTCCCCATTCCCAGAGTGAAATCATTTCCCCATTCCCAGAGTGAAATCATTTCCCCCTGTCCCAGTGTGAAATCATTTCCCGTTTCCCAGAGTGAAACCATTTCCCCATTCCCAGAGTGAAATCATTTCCCCATTCCCAGAGTGATATCATTTCCCCCTGTGCCAGACTGAAACCATTTCCCCATTCCCAGGGCGAAACAATTTCCCAATTCCCAGAGAGAAAACATTACCACCTGTCCCAGAGTAATGCATTTCCCCATTCCCAAAGTGAAACCATTTCCCCATTCCCAGAGTGATAACATTTCCCCATTCCCAGAGTGAAATCATTTCCCCATTCCCAGAGTGAAATCATTTCCCCCTGTCCCAGTGTGAAATCATTTCCCCTTTCCCAGAGTGAAACCATTTCCCCATTCCCAGAGTGAAATCATTTCCCCTTTCCCTGAGTGAAATCATTTCCCCTTTCCCAGAGTGAATCCATTTCCCTCTGTCCCACAGAGAAAGCATTTCCCCCTGTCCCAGAGTGAAATCATTTCCACATTCCCAGACTGAAATAATTTCCCCATTCCCAGAGTGAAATCATGTCTCCCTATCCCAGAGTGAAACCGTTTCCCCTGTCCCAGAGTGTAATCATTTCCCCATTCACAGAGTGAAATCAATTCCCCAATCCCAGAGTGAAACAAATTCCCCCTGTCCCAGAATGAACACATTTCCCCCTGTCCCAGAATGAAATCATTTCCCCATTCCCAGAGGGAAACCATTTCCCCATTCCCAGACGGAAACCATTTCCCCCTGTCCCAGAGTGAAACCATTTCGCCGTTCCCAGAGTGAAACCATTTCCCCATTCCCAGACGGAAACCATTTCCCCCTGTCCCAGAGAGAAACCATTTCCCCGTTCCCAGAGTGAAACCATTTCCCCTTTCCCAGAGTGAAATCATTTCCCCCTGTCCCAGATTGAAACCATTTCCCCAATCCCAGAGTGAAAGCATTTCCCCATTCGCAGAGTGAAACCATTTCCCCATTCGCAGAGTGAAACCATATCCCCATTCCCAGAGTGAAATCATTTCCCCCTGTCCCAGATTGAAACCATTTCCCCATCCCAGAGTGAAATCATTTCCCCATTCCCAGAGTGAAATCATATCCCCTTGTCCCAGAGTGAAACCATTTCCCCAATCCCAGAGTGAAATCATTTCCCCATTCCCAGAGTGAAACCATTTCCTCATTCCCAGAGTGAAATCATTTCCCCATTCGCAGAGTGAAACCATATCCCCATTCCCAGAGTGAAATCATTTCCCCCTGTCCCAGATTGAAACCATTTCCCCAATCCCAGAGTGAAATCATTTCCCCTTGTCCCAGAGTGAAACCATTTCCCCATTCCCAGAGCGAAACAATTTCCCAATTCCCAGAGTGAAACCATTACCACCTGTCCCAGAGTAATGCATTTCCCCATTCCCAAAGTGAAACCATTTCCCCATTCCCAGAGTGAAATCATTTCCCCCTGTCCCAGTGTGAAATCATTTCCCGTTTCCCAGAGTGAAACCATTTCCCCATTCCCAGACGGAAACCATTTCCCCCTGTCCCAGAGTGAAACCATTTCCCCTTTCCCAGAGAGAAATCATTTCCCCCTGTCCCAGATTGAAACCATTTCCCCAATCCCAGAGTGAAACCATTTCCCCATTCGCAGAGTGAAACCATTTCCCCATTCCCAGAGTAAAATCATTTCCCCTTTCCCAGAGTGAAATCATTTCCCCTTTCCCAGAGTGAAACCATTTCCCCATTCGCAGAGTGAAACCATATCCCCATTCCCAGAGTGAAATCATTTCCCCCTGTCCCAGATTGAAACCATTTCCCCAATCCCAGAGTGAAATCATTTCCCCATTCCCAGAGTGAAATCATATCCCCTTGTCCCAGAGTGAAACCATTTCCCCAATCCCAGAGTGAAATCATTTCCCCATTCCCAGAGTGAAACCATTTCCCCATTCCCAGAGTGAAATCATTTCCCCATTCGCAGAGTGAAACCATATCCCCATTCCCAGAGTGAAATCATTTCCCCCTGTCCCAGATTGAAACCATTTCCCCAATCCCAGAGTGAAATCATTTCCCCTTGTCCCAGAGTGAAACCATTTCCCCATTCCCAGAGCGAAACAATTTCCCAATTCAAGAGTGAAACCATTACCACCTGTCCCAGAGTAATGCATTTCCCCATTCCCAAAGTGAAACCATTTCCCCATTCCCAGAGTGATAACATTTCCCCATTCCCAGAGTGAAATCATTTCCCCATTCCCTGAGTGAAATCATTTCCCCCTGTCCCAGTGTGAAATCATTTCCCGTTTCCCAGAGTGAAACCATTTCCCCATTCCCAGAGTGAAATCATTTCCCCATTCCCAGAGTGATATCACTTCCCCCTGTGCCAGACAGAAACCATTTCCCCTTTCCCAGGGCGAATCAATTTCCCAATTCCCAGAGAGAAAACATTACCACCTGTCCCAGAGTAATGCATTTCCCCATTCCCAAAGTGAAACCATTTCCCCATTCCCAGAGTGATAACATTTCCCCATTCCCAGAGTGAAATCATTTCCCCATTCCCATAGTGAAATCATTTCCCCCTGTCCCAGTGTGAAATCATTTCCCGTTTCCCAGAGTGAAACCATTTCCCCATTCCCAGAGTGAAATCATTTCCCCTTTCCCTGAGTGAAATCATTTCCCCTTTCCCAGAGTGAAACCATTTCCCTCTGTCCCACAGAGAAAGCATTTCCCCCTGTCCCAGAGTGAAACCATTTCCACATTCCCAGAGTGAAATAATTTCCCCATTCCCAGAGTGAAATCATGTCTCCCTATCCCAGAGTGAAACCGTTTCCCCCTGTCACAGAGTGTAATCATTTCCCCATTCACAGAGTGAAATCAATTCCCCAATCCCAGAGTGAAACAAATTCCCCCTGTCCCAGAATGAACACATTTCCCCCTGTCCCAGAATGAAATCATTTCCCCATTCCCAGAGGGAAACCATTTCCCCATTCCCAGATGGAAACCATTTCCCCCTGTCCCAGAGTGAAACCATTTCGCCGTTCCCAGAGTGAAACCATTTCCCCATTCCCAGACGGAAACCATTTCCCCCTGTCCCAGAGAGAAACCATTTCCCCGTTCCCAGAGTGAAACCATTTCCCCTTTCCCAGAGTGAAATCATTTCCCCCTGTCCCAGATTGAAACCATTTCCCCATCCCAGAGTGAAATCATTTCCCCATTCCCAGAGTGAAATCATATCCCCTTGTCCCAGAGTGAAACCATTTCCCCAATCCCAGAGTGAAATCATTTCCCCATTCCCAGAGTGAAACCATTTCCCCATTCCCAGAGTGAAATCATTTCCCCATTCGCAGAGTGAAACCATATCCCCATTCCCAGAGTGAAATCATTTCCCCCTGTCCCAGATTGAAACCATTTCCCCAATCCCAGAGTGAAATCATTTCCCCTTGTCCCAGAGTGAAACCATTTCCCCATTCCCAGAGCGAAACAATTTCCCAATTCCCAGAGTGAAACCATTACCACCTGTCCCAGAGTAATGCATTTCCCCATTCCCAAAGTGAAACCATTTCCCCATTCCCAGAGTGAAATCATTTCCCCCTGTCCCAGTGTGAAATCATTTCCCGTTTCCCAGAGTGAAACCATTTCCCCATTCCCAGAGTGAAACCATTTCCACATTCCCAGAGTGAAATAATTTCCCCATTCCCAAAGTGAAATTATGTCTCCCTATCCCAGAGTGAAACTGTTTCCCCCTGTCCCAGAGTGTAATCATTTCCCCAATCCCAGAGTGAAACAAATTCCCCCTGTCCCAGAATGAAATCATTTCCCCATTCCCAGAGTGAAACCATTTCCCCATTCCCAGACAGAAACCATTTCCCCCTGTCCCAGAGTGAAACCATTTCCCCGTTCCCAGAGTGAAACCATTTCCCCATTCCCAGACGGAAACCATTTCCCCCTGTCCCAGAGTGAAACCATTTCCCCGTTCCCAGAGAGAAACCATTTCCCCATTCCCAGACGGAAACCATTTCCCCCTGTCCCAGAGTGAAACCATTTCCCCGTTCCCAGAGTGAAACCATTTCCCCATTCCCAGACGGAAACCATTTCCCCATTCCCAGAGTGAAACCATTTCCCCATTCCCAGACGGAAACCATTTCCCCATTCGCAGAGTGAAACCATAACACCATTCCCAGAGTGAAATCATTTACCCTTTCCAAGAGTGAAACCATTTCCCCATTCGCAGAGTGAAACCATATCCCCATTCCAACAGTGAAATCATTTCCCCCTGTCCCAGATTGAAACCATTTCCCCAATCCCAGAGTGAAATCATTTCCCCATTCCCAGAGTGAAATCATATCCCCTTGTCCCAGAGTGAAACCATTTCCCCAATCCCAGAGTGAAATCATTTCCCCATTCCCAGAGTGAAACCATTTCCCCATTCCCAGAGTGAAATCATTTCCCCATTCGCAGAGTGAAACCATATCCCCATTCCCAGAGTGAAATCATTTCCCCCTGTCCCAGATTGAAACCATTTCCCCAATCCCAGAGTGAAATCATTTCCCCTTGTCCCAGAGTGAAACCATTTCCCCATTCCCAGAGCGAAACAATTTCCTAATTCCCAGAGTGAAACCATTACCACCTGTCCCAGAGTAATGCATTTCCCCATTCCCAAAGTGAAACCATTTCCCCATTCCCAGAGTGATAACATTTCCCCATTCCCAGAGTGAAATCATTTCCCCATTCCCAGAGTGAAATCATTTCCCCCTGTCCCGGTGTGAAATCATTTCCCGTTTCCCAGTGTGAAACCATTTCCCCATTCCCAGAGTGAAATCATTTCCCCATTCCCAGAGTGATATCATTTCCCCCTGTCCCAGAATGAACACATTTCCCCCTGTCCCAGAATGAAATAATTTCCCCATTCCCAGAGCGAAACCATTTCCCCATTCCCAGACGGAAAACATTTCCCCCTGTCCCAGAATGAAACCATTTCCCCATTCCCAGAGTGAAATCATTTCCCCATTCCCAGAGTGAAATCATTTCCCCCTGTCCCAGTGTGAAATCATTTCCCGTTTCCCAGAGTGAAACCATTTCCCCATTCCCAGAGTGAAATCATTTCCCCTTTCCCAGAGTGAAATCATTTCCCCTTTCCCAGAGTGAAACCATTTCCCTCTGTCCCACACAGAAACCATTTCCCCCTGTCCCAGAGTGAAACCATTTCCAAATTCCCAGAGTGAAATCATTTCCCCATTCCCAGAGTGAAATCATGTCTCCCTATCCCAGAGTGAAACCGTTTCCCCCTGTCCCAGAGTGTAATCATTTCCCCATTCACAGAGTGAAATCAATTCCCCATTCCCAGAGTGAAACAAATTCCCCCTGTCCCAGAATGAACACATTTCCCCCTGTCCCAGAATGAAATCATTTCCCCATTCCCAGAGTGAAATCATTTCCCCATTCCCAGAGTGAAATCATGTCTCCCTATCCCAGAGTCAAACCGTTTCCCCCTGTCCCAGAGTGTAATCATTTCCCCATTCACAGAGTGAAATCAATTCCCCATTTCCAGAGTGAAACAAATTCCCCCTGTCCCAGAATGAACACATTTCCCCCTGTCCCAGAGTGAAACCATTTCCCCGTTCCCAGAGTGAAACCATTTCCCCATTCCCAGACGGAAACCATTTCCCCCTGTCCCAGAGTGAAACCATTTCCCCGTTCCCAGAGTGAAACCATTTCCCCATTCCCAGACGGAAACCATTTCCCCCTGTTCCAGAGTGAAACCATTTCCCCGTTCCCAGAGTGAAACCATTTCCCCATTCCCAGACGGAAACCATTTCCCCCTGTCCCAGAGTGAAACCATTTCCCCTTTCCCAGAGTGAAATCATTTCCCCCTGTCCCAGATTGAAACCATTTCCCCAATCCCAGAGTGAAACCATTTCCCCATTCGCAGAGTGAAACCATTTCCCCATTCGCAGAGTGAAACCATATCCCCATTCCCAGAGTAAAATCATTTCCCCCTGTCCCAGATTGAAACCATTTCCCCAATCCCAGAGTGAAATCATTTCCCCATTCCCAGAGTGAAATCATATCCCCTTGTCCCAGAGTGAAATCATTTCCCCCTATCCCAGATTGAAACCATTTCCCCAATCCCAGAGTGAAATCATTTCCCCTTGTCCCAGAGTGAAACCATTTCCCCATTCCCAGAGCGAAACAATTTCCCAATTCCCAGAGTGAAACCATTACCACCTGTCCCAGAGTAATGCATTTCCCCATTCCCAAAGTGAAACCATTTCCCCATTCCCAGAGTGATAACATTTCCCCATTCCCAGAGTGAAATCATTTCCCCATTCCCAGAGTGAAATCATTTCCCCCTGTCCCAGTGTGAAATCATTTCCCGTTTCCCAGAGTGAAACCATTTCCCCATTCCCAGAGTGAAATCATTTCCCCATTCCCAGAGTGATATCATTTCCCCCTGTGCCAGACTGAAACCATTTCCCCATTCCCAGAGCGAAACAATTTCCCAATTCCCAGAGAGAAAACATTACCACCTGTCCCAGAGTAATGCATTTCCCCATTCCCAAAGTGAAACCATTTCCCCATTCCCAGAGTGATAACATTTCCCCATTCCCAGAGTGAAATCATTTCCCCATTCCCAGAGTGAAATCATTTCCCCCTGTCCCAGTGTGAAATCATTTCCCGTTTCCCAGAGTGAAACCATTTCCCCATTCCCAGAGTGAAATCATTTCCCCTTTCCCTGAGTGAAATCATTTCCCCTTTCCCAGAGTGAATCCATTTCCCTCTGTCCCACAGAGAAAGCATTTCCCCCTGTCCCAGAGTGAAACCATTTCCACATTCCCAGAGTGAAATAATTTCCCCATTCCCAGAGTGAAATCATGTCTCCCTATCCCAGAGTGAAACCGTTTCCCCCTGTCCCAGAGTGTAATCATTTCCCCATTCACAGAGTGAAATCAATTCCCCAATCCCAGAGTGAAACAAATTCCCCCGTCCCAGAATGAACACATTTCCCCCTGTCCCAGAATGAAATCATTTCCCCATTCCCAGAGGGAAACCATTTCCCCATTCCCAGACGGAAACCATTTCCCCCTGTCCCAGAGTGAAACCATTTCGCCGTTCCCAGAGTGAAACCATTTCCCCATTCCCAGACGGAAACCATTTCCCCCTGTCCCAGAGAGAAACCATTTCCCCGTTCCCAGAGTGAAACCATTTCCCCTTTCCCAGAGTGAAATCATTTCCCCCTGTCCCAGATTGAAACCATTTCCCCAATCCCAGAGTGAAACCATTTCCCCATTCGCAGAGTGAAACCATTTCCCCATTCGCAGAGTGAAACCATATCCCCATTCCCAGAGTGAAATCATTTCCCCCTGTCCCAGATTGAAACCATTTCCCCAATCCCAGAGTGAAATCATTTCCCCATTCCCAGAGTGAAATCATATCCCCTTGTCACAGAGTGAAATCATTTCCCCAATCCCAGAGTGAAATCATTTCCCCATTCTCAGAGTGAAACCATTTCCCCATTCCCAGAGTGAAATCATTTCCCCATTCGCAGAGTGAAACCATATCCCCATTCCCAGAGTGAAATCATTTCCCCCTGTCCCAGATTGAAACCATTTCCCCAATCCCAGAGTGAAATCATTTCCCCTTGTCCCAGAGTGAAACCATTTCCCCATTCCCAGAGCGAAACAATTTCCCAATTCCCAGAGTGAAACCATTACCACCTGTCCCAGAGTAATGCATTTCCCCATTCCCAAAGTGAAACCATTTCCCCATTCCCAGACTGATAACATTTCCCCATTCCCAGAGTGAAATCATTTCCCCATTCCCAGAGTGAAATCATTTCCCCCTGTCCCAGTGTGAAATCATTTCCCGTTTCCCAGAGTGAAACCATTTCCCCATTCCCAGAGTGAAATCATTTCCCCATTCCCAGAGTGATATCATTTCCCCCTGTGCCAGACTGAAACCATTTCCCCATTCCCAGAGCGAAACAATTTCCCAATTCCCAGAGAGAAAACATTACCACCTGTCCCAGAGTAATGCATTTCCCCATTCCCAAAGTGAAACCATTTCCCCATTCCCAGAGTGATAACATTTCCCCATTCCCAGAGTGAAATCATTTCCCCATTCCCAGAGTGAAATCATTTCCCCCTGTCCCAGTGTGAAATCATTTCCCCTTTCCCAGAGTGAAACCATTTCCCCATTCCCAGAGTGAAATCATTTCCCCTTTCCCAGAGTGAAATCATTTCCCCTTTCCCAGAGTGAATCCATTTCCCTCTGTCCCACAGAGAAAGCATTTCCCCCTGTCCCAGAGTGAAACCATTTCCACATTCCCAGAGTGAAATAATTTCCCCATTCCCAGAGTGAAATCATGTCTCCCTATCCCAGAGTGAAACCGTTTCCCCCTGTCCCAGAGTGTAATCATTTCCCCATTCACAGAGTGAAATCAATTCCCCAATCCCAGAGTGAAACAAATTCCCCCTGTCCCAGAATGAACACATTTCCCCCTGTCCCAGAATGAAATCATTTCCCCATTCCCAGAGGGAAACCATTTCCTCATTCCCAGACGGAAACCATTTCCCCCTGTCCCAGAGTGAAACCATTTCGCCGTTCCCAGAGTGAAACCATTTCCCCATTCCCAGACGGAAACCATTTCCCCCTGTCCCAGAGAGAAACCATTTCCCCGTTCCCAGAGAGAAACCATTTCCCCATTCCCAGACGGAAACCATTTCCCCCTGTCCCAGAGTGAAACCATTTCCCCGTTCCCAGAGTGAAACCATTTCCCCATTCCCAGACGGAAACAATTTCCCCATTCCCAGAGTGAAACCATTTCCCCATTCCCAGACGGAAACCATTTCCCCATTGGCAGAGTGAAACCATATCCCCATTCCCAGAGTGAAATCATTTCCCCTTTCCCAGAGTGAAACCATTTCCCCATTCGCAGAGTGAAACCATTTCCCCATTCGCAGAGTGAAACCATATCCCCATTCCCAGAGTGAAATCATTTCCCCCTGTCCCAGATTGAAACCATTTCCCCAATCCCAGAGAGAAATCATTTCCCCATTCCCAGAGTGAAATCATATCCCCTTGTCCCAGAGTGAAACCATTTCCCCAATCCCAGAGTGAAATCATTTCCCCATTCCCAGAGTGAAACCATTTCCCCATTCCCAGAGTGAAATCATTTCCTCATTCGCAGAGTGAAACCATATCCCCATTCCCAGAGTGAAATCATTTCCCCCTGTCCCAGATTGAAACCATTTCCCCAATCCCAGAGTGAAATCATTTCCCCTTGTCCCAGAGTGAAACCATTTCCCCATTCCCAGAGTGAAACAATTTCCCAATTCCCAGAGTGAAACCATTACCACCTGTCCCAGAGTAATGCATTTCCCCATTCCCAAAGTGAAACCATTTCCCCATTCCCAGAGTGATAACATTTCCCCATTCCCAGAGTGAAATCATTTCCCCATTCCCAGAGTGAAATCATTTCCCCCTGTCCCAGTGTGAAATCATTTCCCAGAGTGAAACCATTTCCCCATTCCCAGAGTGAAATCATTTCCCCATTCCCAGAGTGATATCATTTCCCCCTGTCCCAGAATGAACACATTTCCCCCTGTCCCAGAATGAAATCATTTCCCCATTTCCAGAGTGAAACCATTTCCCCATTCCCAGACGGAAAACATTTCCCCCTGTCCCAGAGTGAACCCATTTCCCCATTCCCAGAGTGAAATCATTTCCCCATTCCCAGAGTGAAATCATTTCCCCCTGTCCCAGTGTGAAATCATTTCCCGTTTCCCAGAGTGAAACTATTTCCCCATTCCCAGAGTGAAATCATTTCCCCTTTCCCAGAGTGAAATCATTTCCCCTTTCCCAGAGTGAAACCACTTCCCTCTGTCCCACAGAGAAACCATTTCCCGCTGTCCCAGAGTGAAACCATTTCCACATTCCCAGAGTGAAATCATTTCCCCATTCCCAGAGTGAAATCATGTCTCCCTATCCCAGAGTGAAACCGTTTCCCCCTGTCCCAGAGTGTAATCATTTCCCCATTCCCAGAGTGAAATCATGTCTCCCTATCCCAGAGTGAAACCGTTTCCCCCTGTCCCAGAGTGTAATCATTTCCCCATTCACAGAGTGAAATCAATTCCCCATTCCCAGAGTGAAACAAATTCCCCCTGTCCCAGAATGAACACATTTCCCCCTGTCCCAGAATGAAATCATTTCCCCATTCCCAGAGTGAAATCATTTCCCCATTCCCAGAGTGAAATCATGTCTCCCTATCCCAGAGTGAAACCGTTTCCCCCTGTCCCAGAGTGTAATCATTTCCCCATTCACAGAGTGAAATCAATTCCCCATTCCCAGAGTGAAACAAATTCCCCCTGTCCCAGAATGAACACATTTCCCCCTGTCCCAGAATGAAATCATTTCCCCTTTCCCAGAGTGAAACCATTTCCCTCTGTCCCACAGAGAAAGCATTTCCCCCTGTCCCAGAGTGTAATCATTTCCCCATTCACAGAGTGAAATCAATTCCCCATTCCCAGAGTGAAACAAATTCCCCCTGTCCCAGAATGAACACATTTCCCCCTGTCCCAGAATGAAATCATTTCCCCATTCCCAGAGGGAAACCATTTCCCCATTCCCAGACGGAAACCATTTCCCCCTGTCCCAGAGTGAAACCATTTCGCCGTTCCCAGAGTGAAACCATTTCCCCATTCCCAGACGGAAACCATTTCCCCCTGTCCCAGAGAGAAACCATTTCCCCGTTCCCAGAGTGAAACCATTTCCCCTTTCCCAGAGTGAAATCATTTCCCCCTGTCCCAGATTGAAACCATTTCCCCAATCCCAGAGTGAAACCATTTCCCCATTCGCAGAGTGAAACCATTTCCCCATTCGCAGAGTGAAACCATATCCCCATTCCCAGAGTGAAATCATTTCCCCCTGTCCCAGATTGAAACCATTTCCCCAATCCCAGAGTGAAATCATTTCCCCATTCCCAGAGTGAAATCATATCCCCTTGTCCCAGAGTGAAATCATTTCCCCAATCCCAGAGTGAAATCATTTCCCCATTCTCAGAGTGAAACCATTTCCCCATTCCCAGAGTGAAATCATTTCCCCATTCGCAGAGTGAAACCATATCCCCATTCCCAGAGTGAAATCATTTCCCCCTGTCCCAGATTGAAACCATTTCCCCAATCCCAGAGTGAAATCATTTCCCCTTGTCCCAGAGTGAAACCATTTCCCCATTCCCAGAGCGAAACAATTTCCCAATTCCCAGAGTGAAACCATTACCACCTGTCCCAGAGTAATGCATTTCCCCATTCCCAAAGTGAAACCATTTCCCCATTCCCAGACTGATAACATTTCCCCATTCCCAGAGTGAAATCATTTCCCCATTCCCAGAGTGAAATCATTTCCCCCTGTCCCAGTGTGAAATCATTTCCCGTTTCCCAGAGTGAAACCATTTCCCCATTCCCAGAGTGAAATCATTTCCCCATTCCCAGAGTGATATCATTTCCCCCTGTGCCAGACTGAAACCATTTCCCCATTCCCAGAGCGAAACAATTTCCCAATTCCCAGAGAGAAAACATTACCACCTGTCCCAGAGTAATGCATTTCCCCATTCCCAAAGTGAAACCATTTCCCCATTCCCAGAGTGATAACATTTCCCCATTCCCAGAGTGAAATCATTTCCCCATTCCCAGAGTGAAATCATTTCCCCCTGTCCCAGTGTGAAATCATTTCCCCTTTCCCAGAGTGAAACCATTTCCCCATTCCCAGAGTGAAATCATTTCCCCTTTCCCTGAGTGAAATCATTTCCCCTTTCCCAGAGTGAATCCATTTCCCTCTGTCCCACAGAGAAAGCATTTCCCCCTGTCCCAGAGTGAAACCATTTCCACATTCCCAGAGTGAAATAATTTCCCCATTCCCAGAGTGAAATCATGTCTCCCTATCCCAGAGTGAAACCGTTTCCCCCTGTCCCAGAGTGTAATCATTTCCCCATTCACAGAGTGAAATCAATTCCCCAATCCCAGAGTGAAACAAATTCCCCCTGTCCCAGAATGAACACATTTCCCCCTGTCCCAGAATGAAATCATTTCCCCATTCCCAGAGGGAAACCATTTCCTCATTCCCAGACGGAAACCATTTCCCCCTGTCCCAGAGTGAAACCATTTCGCCGTTCCCAGAGTGAAACCATTTCCCCATTCCCAGACGGAAACCATTTCCCCCTGTCCCAGAGAGAAACCATTTCCCCGTTCCCAGAGAGAAACCATTTCCCCATTCCCAGACGGAAACCATTTCCCCCTGTCCCAGAGTGAAACCATTTCCCCGTTCCCAGAGTGAAACCATTTCCCCATTCCCAGACGGAAACAATTTCCCCATTCCCAGAGTGAAACCATTTCCCCATTCCCAGACGGAAACCATTTCCCCATTGGCAGAGTGAAACCATATCCCCATTCCCAGAGTGAAATCATTTCCCCTTTCCCAGAGTGAAACCATTTCCCCATTCGCAGAGTGAAACCATTTCCCCATTCGCAGAGTGAAACCATATCCCCATTCCCAGAGTGAAATCATTTCCCCCTGTCCCAGATTGAAACCATTTCCCCAATCCCAGAGAGAAATCATTTCCCCATTCCCAGAGTGAAATCATATCCCCTTGTCCCAGAGTGAAACCATTTCCCCAATCCCAGAGTGAAATCATTTCCCCATTCCCAGAGTGAAACCATTTCCCCATTCCCAGAGTGAAATCATTTCCTCATTCGCAGAGTGAAACCATATCCCCATTCCCAGAGTGAAATCATTTCCCCCTGTCCCAGATTGAAACCATTTCCCCAATCCCAGAGTGAAATCATTTCCCCTTGTCCCAGAGTGAAACCATTTCCCCATTCCCAGAGTGAAACAATTTCCCAATTCCCAGAGTGAAACCATTACCACCTGTCCCAGAGTAATGCATTTCCCCATTCCCAAAGTGAAACCATTTCCCCATTCCCAGAGTGATAACATTTCCCCATCCCCAGAGTGAAATCATTTCCCCATTCCCAGAGTGAAATCATTTCCCCCTGTCCCAGTGTGAAATCATTTCCCGTTTCCCAGAGTGAAACCATTTCCCCATTCCCAGAGTGAAATCATTTCCCCATTCCCAGAGTGATATCATTTCCCCCTGTCCCAGAATGAACACATTTCCCCCTGTCCCAGAATGAAATCATTTCCCCATTTCCAGAGTGAAACCATTTCCCCATTCCCAGACGGAAAACATTTCCCCCTGTCCCAGAGTGAACCCATTTCCCCATTCCCAGAGTGAAATCATTTCCCCATTCCCAGAGTGAAATCATTTCCCCCTGTCCCAGTGTGAAATCATTTCCCGTTTCCCAGAGTGAAACTATTTCCCCATTCCCAGAGTGAAATCATTTCCCCTTTCCCAGAGTGAAATCATTTCCCCTTTCCCAGAGTGAAACCACTTCCCTCTGTCCCACAGAGAAACCATTTCCCCCTGTCCCAGAGTGAAACCATTTCCACATTCCCAGAGTGAAATCATTTCCCCATTCCCAGAGTGAAATCATGTCTCCCTATCCCAGAGTCAAACCGTTTCCCCCTGTCCCAGAGTGTAATCATTTCCCCATTCACAGAGTGAAATCAATTCCCCATTCCCAGAGTGAAACAAATTCCCCCTGTCCCAGAATGAACACATTTCCCCCTGTCCCAGAATGAAATCATTTCCCCATTCCCAGAGTGAAATCATTTCCCCATTCCCAGAGTGAAATCATGTCTCCCTATCCCAGAGTGAAACCGTTTCCCCCTGTCCCAGAGTGTAATCATTTCCCCATTCCCAGAGTGAAATCATGTCTCCCTATCCCAGAGTGAAACCGTTTCCCCCTGTCCCAGAGTGTAATCATTTCCCCATTCCCAGAGTGAAATCATGTCTCCCTATCCCAGAGTCAAACCGTTTCCCCCTGTCCCAGAGTGTAATCATTTCCCCATTCACAGAGTGAAATCAATTCCCCATTCCCAGAGTGAAACAAATTCCCCCTGTCCCAGAATGAACACATTTCCCCCTGTCCCAGAATGAAATCATTTCCCCATTCCCAGAGTGAAATCATGTCTCCCTATCCCAGAGTCAAACCATTTCCCCCTGTCCCAGAGTGTAATCATTTCCCCATTCACAGAGTGAAATCAATTCCCCATTCCCAGAGTGAAACAAATTCCCCCTGTCCCAGAATGAACACATTTCCCCCTGTCCCAGAATGAAATCATTTCCCCATTCCCAGAGTGAAACCATTTCCCCATTCCCAGACGGAAACCATTTCCCCCTGTCCCAGAGTGAAACCATTTCCCCGTTCCCAGAGAGAAACCATTTCCCCATTCCCAGACGGAAACCATTTCCCCCTGTCCCAGAGTGAAATCATTTCCCCATTCCCAGAGTGAAACCATTTCCCCATTCCCAGACGGAAACCATTTCCCCATTCGCAGAGTGAAACCTTATCCCCATTCCCAGAGTGAAATCGTTTCCCCCTGTCCCAGATTGAAAACATTTCCCCAATCCCAGAGTGAAATCATTTCCCCATTCCCAGAGTGAAATCATATCCCCTTGGCCCAGAGTGAAACCATTTCCCCAATCCCAGAGTGAAATCATTTCCCCATTCCCAGAGTGAAACCATTTCCCCATTCCCAGAGTGACATCATTTCCCCATTCGCAGATTGAAACCATTTCCCCATTCCCAGAGCGAAACAATTTCCCAATTCCCAGAGTGAAACCATTACCACCTGTCCCAGAGTAATGCATTTCCCCATTCCCAAAGTGAAACCATTTCCCCATTCCCAGAGTGATAACATTTCCCGTTTCCCAGAGTGAAACTATTTCCCCATTCCCAGAGTGAAATCATTTCCCCTTTCCCAGAGTGAAATCATTTCCCGTTTCCCAGAGTGAAACCATTTCCCCATTCCCAGAGTGAAATCATTTCCCCATTCCCAGAGTGAAATCATTTCCCCCGTCCCAGTGTGAAATCATTTCCCGTTTCCCAGAGTGAAACCATTTCCCCATTCCCAGAGTGAAATCATTTCCCCATTCCCAGAGTGATATCATTTCCCCCTGTCCCAGAATGAACACATTTCCCCCTGTCCCAGAATGAAATCATTTCCCGTTTCCCAGAATGAAACCATTTCCCCATTCCCAGAGTGAAATCATTTCCCCTTTCCCAGAGTGAAATCATTTCCCCTTTCCCAGAGTGAAACCATTTCCCTCTGTCCCACAGAGAAACCATTTCCCCCTGTCCCAGAGTGAAACCATTTCCACATTCCCAGAGGGAAATCATTTCCCCATTCCCAGAGTGAAATCATGTCTCCCTATCCCAGAGTGAAACCGTTTCCCCCTGTCCCAGAGTGTAATCATTTCCCCATTCCCAGAGTGAAATCATTTCCCCATTCCCAGAGTGAAATCATGTCTCCCTATCCCAGGCTGAAATCATTTCCCCATTCCCAGAGTGAAATCATTTCCCCATTCCCAGAGTGAAATCATTTCCCCATTCCCAGAGTGATATCATTTCCCCCTGTCCCAGACGGAAAACATTTCCCCCTGTCCCAGAGTGAAACCATTTCCCCATTCCCAGAGTGAAATCATTTCCCCATTCCCAGAGTGAAATCATTTCCCCATTCCCAGAGTGAAATTATTTCCCCATTCCCAGAGTGATATCATTTCCCCCTGTCCCAGACGGAAAACATTTCCCCCTGTCCCAGAGTGAAACCATTTCCCCATTCCCAGAGTGAAATCATTTCCCCATTCCCAGAGTGAAATCATTTCCCCATTCCCAGAGTGAAATCATGTCTCCCTATCCCAGAGTCAAACCGTTTCCCCCTGTCCCAGAGTGTAATCATTTCCCCATTCCCAGAGTGAAATCATGTCTCCCTATCCCAGAGTCAAACCGTTTCCCCCTGTCCCAGAGTGTAATCATTTCCCCATTCACAGAGTGAAATCAATTCCCCATTCCCAGAGTGAATCAAATTCCCCCTGTCCCAGAATGAACACATTTCCCCCTGTCCCAGAATGAAATCATTTCCCCATTCCCAGAGTGAAATCATTTCCCCATTCCCAGAGTGAAATCATATCTCCCTATCCCAGAGTCAAACCATTTCCCCCTGTCCCAGAGTGTAATCATTTCCCCATTCACAGAGTGAAATCAATTCCCCATTCCCAGAGTGAAACAAATTCCCCCTGTCCCAGAATGAACACATTTCCCCCTGTCCCAGAATGAAATAATTTCCCCATTCCCAGAGTGAAACCATTTCCCCATTCCCAGATGGAAACCATTTCCCCCTGTCCCAGAGTGAAACCATTTCCCCTTTCCCAGAGTGAAATCATTTCCCCTTTCCCAGAGTGAAACCATTTCCCCTTTCCCAGCGTGAAATCATTTCCCCTTTCCCAGAGTGAAAACATTTCCCCTTTCCCAGAGTGAAACCATTTCCCTCTGTCCCACAGAGAAACCATTTCCCCCTGTCCCAGACTGAAACCATTTCCACATTACCAGAGTGAAATCATTTCCCCATTCCCAGAGTGAAATCATGTCTCCCTATCCCAGAGTGAAACCGTTTCCCCCTGTCCCAGAGTGTAATCATTTCCCCATTCCCAGAGTGAAATCATTTCCCCATTCCCAGAGTGAAATCATGTCTCCCTATCCCAGAGTGAAACCGTTTCCCCCTGTCCCAGAGTGTAATCATTTCCCCATTCCCAGAGTGAAATCAATTCCCCATTCCCAGAGTGAAACAAATTCCCCCTGTCCCAGAATGAACACATTTCCCCCTGTCCCAGAATGAAATCATTTCCCCATTCCCAGAGTGAAACCATTTCCCCATTCCCAGACGGAAAACATTTCCCCCTGTCCCAGAGTGAAACCATTTCCCCGTTCCCAGAGTGAAATCATTTCCCCATTCCCAGACGGAAACCATTTCCCCCAGTCCCAGAGTGAAACCATTTCCCCGTTCCCAGAGAGAAACCATTTCCCCATTCCCAGACGGAAAACATTTCCCCCTGTCCCAGAGTGAAACCATTTCCCCGTTCCCAGAGTGAAACCATTTCCCCGTTCCCAGAGTGAAACCATTTCCCCATTCCCAGACGTAAACCATTTCCCCCTGTCCCAGAGTGAAACCATTTCCCCGTTCCCAGAGTGAAACCATTTCCCCATTCCCAGAGTGAAACCATTTCCCCATTCCCAGAGTGAAACCATTTCCCCCTGTCCCAGAGTGAAATCATTTCCCCTTTCCCAGAGTGAAACCATTTCCCCATTCGCAGAGTGAAACCATTTCCCCATTCCCAGAGTGAAACCATTTCCCCCTGTCCCAGAGTGAAATCATTTTCCCCTGTCCCAGATTGAAACGAATTCCCCAATCCCAGAGTGAAACCATTTCCCCAATCCCAGAGTGAAATCATTTCCCCATTCCCTGAGTGAAATCATATCCCCTTGTCCCAGAGTGAAACCATTTCGCCAATCCCAGAGTGAAATCATATCCCCTTGTCCCAGAGTGAAACAATTTCCCCAATCCCAGAGTGTAATAATTTCCCCATTCCCAGAGTGAAATCATTTCCACATTCCCAGAGTGAAATCATTTCCCCCTGTCCCAGATTGAAACCATTTCCCCATTCCCAGAGTGAAATCATTTCCCCATTCGCAGAGTGAAATCATTTCCCCATTCCCAGAGTGAAATCATTTCCCCCTGTCCCAGAGTGAAATCATTTCCCCTTGTCCCAGAGTGAAACCATTTCCACTTGTCCCAGACTGAAACCATTTCCCCATTCCCAGAGTGAAACCATTTCGCCCTGTCCCAGAGTGAAATCATTTCCCCATTCCCAGAGTGAAACAATTTCCGAATTCCCAGAGTGAAACCATTACCACCTGTCCCAGTGTAATGCATTTCCCATTCCCAAAGTGAAACCATTTCCCCATTCCCAGAGTGAAATCATTTCCCCCTGTCCCAGTGTGAAATCATTTCCCGTTTCCCAGAGTGAATCCATTGCCCCCGTCCCAGAGTGAAATCGTTTCCCCCTGTCACAGAGTGAAATCATTTCCCCCTGTCCCAGAGTAATGCATTTCCCCATTCCCAAAGTGAAACCATTTCCCCATTCCCAGAGTGATAACATTTCCCCATTCCCAGAGTGAAATCATTTCCCCATTCCCAGAGTGAAATCATTTCCCCCTGTCCCAGTGTGAAATCATTTCCCGTTTCCCAGACTGAAACCATTTCCCCATTCCCAGAGTGAAATCATTTCCCGATTCCCAGAGTGATATCATTTCCCCCTGTGCCAGGCTGAAACCATTTCCCCATTCCCAGAGCGAAACAATTTCCCAATTCCCAGAGTGAAACCATTGCCACCTGTCCCAGAGTAATGCATTTCCCCATTCCCAAAGTGAAACCATTTCCCCATTCCCAGAGTGATAACATTTCCCCATTCCCAGAGTGAAATCATTTCCCCATTCCCAGAGTGACATCATTTCCCCCTGTCCCAGTGTGAAATCATTTCCCCTTTCCCAGAGTGAAACCATTTCCCCATTCCCAGCGTGAAATCATTTCCCCTTTCCCAGAGTGAAACCATTTCCCTCTGTCCCACAGAGAAAGCATTTCCCCCTGTCCCAGAGTGAAACCATTTCCACATTCCCAGAGTGAAATCATTTCCCCATTCCCAGAGTGAAATCATGTCTCCCTATCCCAGAGTCAAACCGTTTCCCCCCGTCCCAAAGTGTAATCATTTCCCCATTCACAGAGTGAAATCAATTCCCCATTCCCAGAGTGAAACAAATTCCCCCTGTCCCAGAATGAACACATTTCCCCCTGTCCCAGAATGAAATCATTTCCCCATTCCCAGAGTGAAATCATTTCCCCATTCCCAGAGTGAAATCATGTCTCCCTATCCCAGAGTCAAACCGTTTCCCCCTGTCCCTGAGTGTAATCATTTCCCCATTCACAGAGTGAAATCAATTCCCCATTCCCAGAGTGAAACAAATTCCCCCTGTCCCAGAATGAACACATTTCCCCCTGTCCCAGAATGAAATCATTTCCCCATTCCCAGAGTGAAATCATTTCCCCATTCCCAGAGTGAAATCATATCCCCTTGTCCCAGAGTGAAACCATTTCCCCAATCCCAGAGTGAAATCATTTCCCCATTCCCAGAGTGAAACCATTTCCCCATTCCCAGAGTGAAATCATTTCCCCATTCGCAGAGTGAAACCATATCCCCATTCCCAGAGTGAAATCATTTCCCCCTGTCCCAGATTGAAACCATTTCCCCAATCCCAGAGTGAAATCATTTCCCCTTGTCCCAGAGTGAAACCATTTCCCCATTCCCAGAGCGAAACAATATCCCAATTCCCAGAGTGAAACCATTACCACCTGTCCCAGAGTAATGCAATTCCCCATTCCCAAAGTGAAACCATTTCCCCATTCCCAGAGTGATAACATTTCCCCATTCCCAGAGTGAAATCATTTCCCCCTGTCCCAGTGTGAAATCATTTCCCGTTTCCCAGAGTGAAACCATTTCCCCATTCCCAGAGTGAAATCATTTCCCCATTCCCAGAGTGAAATCATTTCCCCCTGTCCCAGAATGAAATCATTTCCCGTTTCCCAGAGTGAAACCATTTCCCCATTCGCAGAGTGAAATCATTTCCCCATTCCCAGAGTGATATCATTTCCCCTTTCCCAGAGTGATATCATTCCCCCTGTCCCAGAATGAACACATTTCCCCCTGTCCCAGAATGAAATCATTTCCCCATTCCCAGAGTGAAACCATTTCCCCATTCCCAGACGGAAAACATTTCCCCCTGTCCCAGAGTGAAACCATTTCCCCATTCCCAGAGTGAAATCATTTCCCCATTCCCAGAGTGAAATCATTTCCCCCTGTCCCAGTGTGAAATCATTTCCCGTTTCCCAGAATGAAACCATTTCCCCATTCCCAGAGTGAAATCATTTCCCCTTTCCCAGAGTGAAATCATTTCCCCTTTCCCAGAGTGAAACCATTTCCCTCTGTCCCACAGAGAAACCATTTCCCCCTGTCCCAGAGTGAAACCATTTCCACATTCCCAGGGTGAAATCATTTCCCCATTCCCAGAGTGAAATCATGTCTCCCTATCCCAGAGTGAAACCGTTTCCCCCTGTCCCAGAGTGTAATCATTTCCCCATTCCCAGAGTGAAACCATTTCCCCATTCCCAGAGTGAAATCATTTCCCCATTCCCAGAGTGATATCATTTCCCCCTGTCCCAGAGTGTAATCATTTCCCCATTCCCAGAGTGAAACCATTTCCCCATTCCCAGAGTGAAATCAATTCCCCGTTCCCAGAGTGAAACAAATTCCCCCTGTCCCAGAGTGAAACCGTTTCCCCGTTCCCAGAGTGAAACCATCTCCCCATTCCCAGACGGAAACCATTTCCCCCTGTCCCAGAGTGAAACCATTTCCCCGTTCCCAGAGAGAAACCATTTCCCCATTCCCAGACGTAAACCATTTTCCCCTGTCCCAGAGTGAAACCATTTCCCCATTCCCAGAGTGAAACCATTTCCCCATTCCCAGAGTGAAACCATTTCCCCCTGTCCCAGAGTGAAACCATTTCCCCATTCGCAGAGTGAAACCATTTCCCCATTCCCAGAGTGAAACCATTTCCCCCTGTCCCAGAGTGAAATCATTTTCCCCTGTCCCAGATTGAAACCATTTCCCCAATCCCAGAGTGAAACCATTTCCCCAATCCCAGAGTGAAATCATTTCCCCATTCCCAGAGTGAAATCATATCCCCTTGTCCCAGAGTGAAACCATTTCGCCAATCCCAGAGTGAAATCATATCCCCTTGTCCCAGAGTGAAACAATTTCCCCAATCCCAGAGTGAAATCATTTCCCCATTCCCAGAGTGAAATCATTTCCACATTCCCAGAGTGAAATCATTTCCCCCTGTCCCAGATTGAAACCATTTCCCCATTCCCAGAGTGAAATAATTTCCCCATTCGCAGAGTGAAATCATTTCCCCATTCCCAGAGTGAAATCATTTCCCCCTGTCCCAGAGTGAAATCATTTCCCCTTGTCCCAGAGTGAAACCATTTCCACTTGTCCCAGACTGAAACCATTTCCCCATTCCCAGAGTGAAACCATTTCGCCCTGTCCCAGAGTGAAATCATTTCCCCCTTCCCAGAGTGAAACCATTTCCCCATTCCCAGAGTGAAATCATTTCCCCATTCCCAGAGTTAAACCATTTCCCCATTCCCAAAGCGAATCCATTGACCCCGTCCCAGAGTGAAATCGTTTCCCCCTGTCACAGAGTGAAATCATTTCCCCCTGTCCCAGATTGAAACCATTTCCCCAATCCCAGGATGAAATAATTTCCCCTTGTCCCAGAGTGAAACCATTTCCCCATTCCCAGAGTGAAACAATTTCTGAATTCCCAGAGTGAAACCATTACCACCTGTCCCAGAGTAATGCATTTCCCCATTCCCAGAGTGAAATCATTTCCCCCTGTCCCAGTGTGAAATGATTTCCCGTTTCCCAGAGTGAATCCATTGCCCCCGTCCCAGAGTGAAATCGTTTCCCCCTGTCACAGAGTGAAATCATGTCCCCCTATCCCAGAGTAATGCATTTCCCCATTCCCAAAGTGAAACCATTTCCCCATTCCCAGAGTGATAACATTTCCCCATTCCCAGAGTGAAATCATTTCCCCATTCCCAGAGTGAAATCATTTCCCCCTGTCCCAGTGTGAAATCATTTCCCGTTTCCCAGACTGAAACCATTTCCCCATTCCCAGAGTGAAATCATTTCCCCATTCCCAGAGTGATATCATTTCCCCCTGTGCCAGGCTGAAACCATTTCCCCATTCCCAGAGCGAAACAATTTCCCAATTCCCAGAGTGAAACCATTACCACCTGTCCCAGTGTAATGCATTTCCCATTCCCAAAGTGAAACCATTTCCCCATTCCCAGAGTGAAATCATTTCCCCCTGTCCCAGTGTGAAATCATTTCCCGTTTCCCAGAGTGAATCCATTGCCCCCGTCCCAGAGTGAAATCGTTTCCCCCTGTCACAGAGTGAAATCATTTCCCCCTGTCCCAGAGTAATGCATTTCCCCATTCCCAAAGTGAAACCATTTCCCCATTCCCAGAGTGATAACATTTCCCCATTCCCAGAGTGAAATCATTTCCCCATTCCCAGAGTGAAATCATTTCCCCCTGTCCCAGTGTGAAATCATTTCCCGTTTCCCAGACTGAAACCATTTCCCCATTCCCAGAGTGAAATCATTTCCCGATTCCCAGAGTGATATCATTTCCCCCTGTGCCAGGCTGAAACCATTTCCCCATTCCCAGAGCGAAACAATTTCCCAATTCCCAGAGTGAAACCATTGCCACCTGTCCCAGAGTAATGCATTTCCCCATTCCCAAAGTGAAACCATTTCCCCATTCCCAGAGTGATAACATTTCCCCATTCCCAGAGTGAAATCATTTCCCCATTCCCAGAGTGACATCATTTCCCCCTGTCCCAGTGTGAAATCATCTCCCGTTTCCCAGAGTGAAACCATTTCCCCATTCCCAGAGTGAAATCATTTCCTCTTTCCCAGAGTGAAATCATTTCCCCTTTCCCAGAGTGAAACCATTTCCCTCTGTCCCACAGAGAAAGCATTTCCCCCTGTCCCAGAGTGTAATCATTTCCCCATTCACAGAGTGAAATCAATTCCCCATTCCCAGAGTGAAACAAATTCCCCCTGTCCCAGAATGAACACATTTCCCCCTGTCCCAGAATGAAATCATTTCCCCATTCCCAGAGTGAAATCATTTCCCCATTCCCAGAGTGAAATTATGTCTCCCTATCCCAGAGTCAAACCGTTTCCCCCTGTCCCAAAGTGTAATCATTTCCCCATTCACAGAGTGAAATCAATTCCCCATTCCCAGAGTGAAACAAATTCCCCCTGTCCCAGAATGAACACATTTCCCCCTGTCCCAGAATGAAATCATTTCCCCATTCCCAGAGTGAAACCATTTCCCCCTGTCCCAGAGTGAAACCATTTCCCTGTTCCCAGAGAGAAACCATTTCCCCATTCCCAGACGGAAACCATTTCCCCCTGTCCCAGAGTGAAACCATTTCCCCGTACCCAGAGAGAAACCATTTCCCCATTCCCAGACGGAAATCATTTCCCCCTGTCCCAGAGTGAAACCATTTCCCCGTTCTCAGAGTGAAACCATTTCCCCATTCCCAGACGGAAACCATTTCCCCATTCCCAGAGTGAAACCATTTCCCCATTCCCAGAGTGAAACCATTTCCCCATTCGCAGAGTGAAACCATATCCCCATCCCCAGAGTGAAATCATTTCCCCATTCCCAGAGTGAAACCATTTCCCAAATCCCAGAGTGAAATCATTTCCCCCTGTCCCAGATTGAAACCATTTCCCCAATCCCAGAGTGAAATCATTTCCCCATTCCCAGAGTGAAATCATTTCCCCATTCGCAGAGTGAAACCATATCCCCATTCCCAGAGTGAAATCATTTCCCCCTGTCCCAGATTGAAACCATTTCCTCAATCCCAGAGTGAAATCATTTCCCCTTGTCCCAGAGTGAACCCATTTCCCCATTCCCAGAGCGAAACAATTTCCCCATTCCCAGAGTGAAACCATTACCACCTGTCCCAGAGTCATGCATTTCCCCATTCCCAAAGTGAAACCATTTCCCCATTCCCAGAGTGATAACATTTCCCCATTTCCAGAGTGAAATCATATCCCCATTCCCAGAGTGATATCATTTCCCCCTGTCCCAGAGTGAAACCATTTCCCCGTTCCCAGAGTGAAACCATTTCCCCATTCCCAGACGGAAACCATTTCCCCATTCCCAGACGTAAACCATTTCCCCATTCCCAGAGTGAAACCATTTCCCCATTCGCAGAGTGAAACCATATCCCCATTCCCAGAGTGAAATAATTTCCCCTTTCCCAGAGTGAAACCATTTCCCCATTCGCAGAGTGAATCCATATCCCCATTCCCAGAGTGAAATCATTTCCCCCTGTCCCAGATTGAAACCATTTTCCCAATCCCAGAGTGAAATCATTTCCCCATTCCCAGAGTGAAATCATATCCCCTTGTCCCAGAGTGAAACCATTTCCCCAATCCCAGAGTGAAATCATTTCCCCATTCCCAGAGTGAAACCATTTCCCCATTCCCAGAGTGAAATCATTTCCCCATTCACAGCGTGAAACCAGATCCCCATTCCCAGAGTGAAATCATTTCCCCCTGTCCCAGATTGTAACCATTTCCCCAATCCCAGAGTGAAATCATTTCCCCTTGTCCCAGAGTGAAACCATTTCCCCATTCCCAGAGCGAAACAATTTCCCAATTCCCAGAATGAAACCATTACCAAATGTCCCAGAGTAATGCATTTCCCCATTCCCAAAGTGAAACCATTTCCCCATTCCCAGAGTGATAACATTTCCCCATTCCCAGAGTGAAATAATTTCCCCATTCCCAGAGTGAAATCATTTCCCCCTGTCCCAGTGTGAAATCATTTCCCGTTTCCCAGAGTGAAACCATTTCCCCATTCCCAGAGTGAAATCATTTCCCCATTCAGATAGTGATATCATTTCCCCCTGTCCCAGACTGAATCCATTTCCCCCTGTCCCAGACTGAATCCATTTCCCCCTGTCCCAGAATGAACACATTTCCCCCTGTCCCAGAATGAAATCATTTCCCCATTCCCAGAGTGAAACCATTTCCCCATTCCCAGACGGTAAACATTTCCCCCTGTCCCAGAGTGAAACCATTTCCCCATTCCCAGAGTGAAATCATTTCCCCATTCCCAGAGTGAAATCATTTCCCCCTGTCCCAGTGTGAAATCATTTCCCGTTTCCCAGAGTGAAACCATTTCCCCATTCCCAGAGTGAAATCATTTCCCCTTTCCCAGAGTGAAATCATTTCCCCTTTCCCAGAGTGAAACCATTTCCCTCTGTCCCACAGAGAAACCATTTCCCCCTGTCCCAGAGTGAAACCATTTCCACATTCCCAGTGTGAAATCATTTCCCCATTCCCAGAGTGAAATCATGTCTCCCTATCCCAGAGTGAAACCGTTTCCGCCTGTCCCAGAGTGTAATCATTTCCCCATTCCCAGAGTGAAATCATTTCCCCATTCCCAGAGTGAAATCATGTCTCCCTATCCCAGAGTCAAACCGTTTCCCCCTGTCCCAGAGTGTAATCATTTCCCCATTCACAGAGTGAAATCAATTCCCCATTCCCAGAGTGAAACAAATTCCCCCTGTCCCAGAATGAACACATTTCCCCCTGTCCCAGAATGAAATCATTTCCCCATTCCCAGAGTGAAACCATTTCCCCATTCCCAGACGGAAACCATTTCCCCCTGTCCCAGAGTGAAACCATTTCCCCGTTCCCAGAGTGAAACCATTTCCCCATTCCCAGACGGAAACCATTTCCCCCTGTCCCAGAGTGAAACCATTTCCCCGTTCCCAGAGAGAAACCATTTCCCCATTCCCAGACGTAAACCATTTCCCCCTGTCCCAGAGTGAAACCTTTTCACCGTTCCCAGAGTGAAACCATTTCCCCATTCCCAGAGTGAAACCATTTCCCCCTGTCCCAGAGTGAAATCATTTCCCCTTTCCCAGAGTGAAACCATTTCCCCATTCGCAGAGTGAAACCATCTCCCCATTCCCAGATTGAAATCATTTTCCCCTGTCCCAGATTGAAACCATTTCCCCAATCCCAGAGTGAAACCATTTCCCCATTCCCAGAGTGAAATCATTTCCCCATTCCCAGAGTTAAACCATTTCCCCATTCCCAAAGCGAATCCATTGACCCCGTCCCAGAGTGAAATCGTTTCCCCCTGTCACAGAGTGAAATCATTTCCCCCTGTCCCAGATTGAAACCATTTCCCCAATCCCAGGATGAAATCATTTCCCCTTGTCCCAGAGTGAAACCATTTCCCCATTCCCAGAGTGAAACAATTTCCGAATTCCCAGAGTGAAACCATTACCACCTGTCCCAGTGTAATGCATTTCCCATTCCCAAAGTGAAACCATTTCCCCATTCCCAGAGAGAAATCATTTCCCCCTGTCCCAGTGTGAAATCATTTCCCGTTTCCCAGAGTGAATACATTGCCCCCGTCCCAGAGTGAAATCGTTTCCCCCTGTCACAGAGTGAAATCATTTCCCCCTGTCCCAGAGTAATGCATTTCCCCATTCCCAAAGTGAAACCATTTCCCCATTCCCAGAGTGATAACATTTCCCCATTCCCAGAGTGAAATCATTTCCCCATTCCCAGAGTGAAATCATTTCCCCCTGTCCCAGTGTGAAATCATTTCCCGTTTCCCAGACTGAAACCATTTCCCCATTCCCAGAGTGAAATCATTTCCCCATTCCCAGAGTGATATCATTTCCCCCTGTGCCAGGCTGAAACCATTTCCCCATTCCCAGAGCGAAACAATTTCCCAATTCCCAGAGTGAAACCATTGCCACCTGTCCCAGAGTAATGCATTTCCCCATTCCCAAAGTGAAACCATTTCCCCATTCCCAGAGTGATAACATTTCCCCATTCCCAGAGTGAAATCATTTCCCCATTCCCAGAGTGACATCATTTCCCCCTGTCCCAGTGTGAAATCATTTCCCCTTTCCCAGAGTGAAACCATTTCCCCATTCCCAGCGTGAAATCATTTCCCCTTTCCCAGAGTGAAACCATTTCCCTCTGTCCCACAGAGAAAGCATTTCCCCCTGTCCCAGAGTGAAACCATTTCCACATTCCCAGAGTGAAATCATTTCCCCATTCCCAGAGTGAAATCATGTCTCCCTATCCCAGAGTCAAACCGTTTCCCCCTGTCCCTGAGTGTAATCATTTCCCCATTCACAGAGTGAAATCAATTCCCCATTCCCAGAGTGAAACAAATTCCCCCTGTCCCAGAATGAACACATTTCCCCCTGTCCCAGAATGAAATCATTTCCCCATTCCCAGTGTGAAATCATTTCCCCATTCCCAGAGTGAAATCATATCCCCTTGTCCCAGAGTGAAACCATTTCCCCAATCCCAGAGTGAAATCATTTCCCCATTCCCAGAGTGAAACCATTTCCCCATTCCCATAGTGAAATCATTTCCCCATTCGCAGAGTGAAACCATATCCCCATTCCCAGAGTGAAATCATTTCCCCCTGTCCCAGATTGAAACCATTTCCCCAATCCCAGAGTGAAATCATTTCCCCTTGTCCCAGAGTGAAACCATTTCCCCATTCCCAGAGCGAAACAATATCCCAATTCCCAGAGTGAAACCATTACCACCTGTCCCAGAGTAATGCAATTCCCCATTCCCAAAGTGAAACCATTTCCCCATTCCCAGAGTGATAACATTTCCCCATTCCCAGAGTGAAATCATTTCCCCATTCCCAGAGTGAAATCATTTCCCCCTGTCCCAGTGTGAAATCATTTCCCGTTTCCCAGAGTGAAACCATTTCCCCATTCCCAGAGTGAAATCATTTCCCCATTCCCAGAGTGAAATCATTTCCCCATTCCCAGAGTGAAATCATTTCCCCCTGTCCCAGAATGAAATCATTTCCCGTTTCCCAGAGTGAAACCATTTCCCCATTCGCAGAGTGAAATCATTTCCCCATTCCCAGAGTGATATCATTTCCCCCTGTCCCAGAATGAACACATTTCCCCCTGTCCCAGAATGAAATCATTTCCCCATTCCCAGAGTGAAACCATTTCCCCATTCCCAGACGGAAAACATTTCCCCCTGTCCCAGAGTGAAACCATTTCCCCATTCCCAGAGTGAAATCATTTCCCCATTCCCAGAGTGAAATCATTTCCCCCTGTCCCAGTGTGAAATCATTTCCCGTTTCCCAGAATGAAACCATTTCCCCATTCCCAGAGTGAAATCATTTCCCCTTTCCCAGAGTGAAATCATTTCCCCTTTCCCAGAGTGAAACCATTTCCCTCTGTCCCACAGAGAAACCATTTCCCCCTGTCCCAGAGTGAAACCATTTCCACATTCCCAGGGTGAAATCATTTCCCCATTCCCAGAGTGAAATCATGTCTCCCTATCCCAGAGTGAAACCGTTTCCCCCTGTCCCAGAGTGTAATCATTTCCCCATTCCCAGAGTGAAACCATTTCCCCATTCCCAGAGTGAAATCATTTCCCCATTCCCAGAGTGATATCATTTCCCCCTGTCCCAGAGTGTAATCATTTCCCCATTCACAGAGTGAAATCAATTCCCCATTCCCAGAGTGAAACAAATTCCCCCTGTCCCAGAATGAACACATTTCCCCCTGTCCCAGAGTGAAACCATTTCCCCGTTCCCAGAGTGAAACCATCTCCCCATTCCCAGACGGAAACCATTTCCCCCTGTCCCAGAGTGAAACCATTTCCCCGTTCCCAGAGAGAAACCATTTCCCCATTCCCAGACGTAAACCATTTCCCCCTGTCCCAGAGTGAAACCATTTCCCCATTCGCAGAGTGAAACCATTTCCCCATTCCCAGAGTGAAACCATTTCTCCCTGTCCCAGAGTGAAATCATTTTCCCCTGTCCCAGATTGAAACCATTTCCCCAATCCCAGAGTGAAACCATTTCCCCAATCCCAGAGTGAAATCATTTCCCCATTCCCAGAGTGAAATCATATCCCCTTGTCCCAGAGTGAAACCATTTCGCCAATCCCAGAGTGAAATCATATCCCCTTGTCCCAGAGTGAAACAATTTCCCCAATCCCAGAGTGAAATCATTTCCCCATTCCCAGAGTGAAATCATTTCCACATTCCCAGAGTGAAATCATTTCCCCCTGTCCCAGATTGAAACCATTTCCCCATTCCCAGAGTGAAATCATTTCCCCATTCCCAGAGTGAAATCATTTCCCCCTGTCCCAGAGTGAAATCATTTCCCCTTGTCCCAGAGTGAAACCATTTCCACTTGTCCCAGACTGAAACCATTTCCCCATTCCCAGAGTGAAACCATTTCGCCCTGTCCCAGAGTGAAATCATTTCCCCCTTCCCAGAGTGAAACCATTTCCCCATTCCCAGAGTGAAATCATTTCCCCATTCCCAGAGTTAAACCATTTCCCCATTCCCAAAGCGAATCCATTGACCCCGTCCCAGAGTGAAATCGTTTCCCCCTGTCACAGAGTGAAATCATTTCCCCCTGTCCCAGATTGAAACCATTTCCCCAATCCCAGGATGAAATAATTTCCCCTTGTCCCAGAGTGAAACCATTTCCCCATTCCCAGAGTGAAACAATTTCTGAATTCCCAGAGTGAAACCATTACCAACTGTCCCAGAGTAATGCATTTCCCCATTCCCAGAGTGAAATCATTTCCCCCTGTCCCAGTGTGAAATGATTTCCCGTTTCCCAGAGTGAATCCATTGCCCCCGTCCCAGAGTGAAATCGTTTCCCCCTGTCACAGAGTGAAATCATGTCCCCCTATCCCAGAGTAATGCATTTCCCCATTCCCAAAGTGAAACCATTTCCCCATTCCCAGAGTGATAACATTTCCCCATTCCCAGAGTGAAATCATTTCCCCATTCCCAGAGTGAAATCATTTCCCCCTGTCCCAGTGTGAAATCATTTCCCGTTTCCCAGACTGAAACCATTTCCCCATTCCCAGAGTGAAATCATTTCCCCATTCCCAGAGTGATATCATTTCCCCCTGTGCCAGGCTGAAACCATTTCCCCATTCCCAGAGCGAAACAATTTCCCAATTCCCAGAGTGAAACCATTACCACCTGTCCCAGAGTAATGCATTTCCCCATTCCCAAAGTGAAACCATTTCCCCATTCCCAGAGTGATAACATTTCCCCATTCCCAGAGTGAAATCATTTCCCCATTCCCAGAGTGACATCATTTCCCCCTGTCTCAGTGTGAAATCATCTCCCGTTTCCCAGAGTGAAACCATTTCCCCATTCCCAGAGTGAAATCATTTCCCCTTTCCCAGAGTGAAATCATTTCCCCTTTCCCAGAGTGAAACCATTTCCCTCTGTCCCACAGAGAAAGCATTTCCCCCTGTCCCAGAGTGAAATCATTTCCCCTTTCCCAGAGTGAAACCATTTCCCTCTGTCCCACAGAGAAAGCATTTCCCCCTGTCCCAGAGTGTAATCATTTCCCCATTCACAGAGTGAAATCAATTCCCCATTCCCAGAGTGAAACAAATTCCCCCTGTCCCAGAATGAACACATTTCCCCCTGTCGCACAGAGATAGCATTTCCCCCTGTCCCAGAGTGAAATCATTTCCCCTTTCCCAGAGTGAAACCATTTCCCTCTGTCCCACAGAGAAAGCATTTCCCCCTGTCCCAGAGTGTAATCATTTCCCCATTCCCAGAGTGAAACAAATTCCCCCTGTCCCAGAATGAACACATTTCCCCCTGTCCCAGAATGAAATCATTTCCCCATTCCCAGAGTGAAACCATTTCCCCCTGTCCCAGAGTGAAACCATTTCCCTGTTCCCAGAGAGAAACCATTTCCCCATTCCCAGACGGAAACCATTTCCCCCTGTCCCAGAGTGAAACCATTTCCCCGTACCCAGAGAGAAACCATTTCCCCATTCCCAGACGGAAATCATTTCCCCCTGTCCCAGAGTGAAACCATTTCCCCGTTCTCAGAGTGAAACCATTTCCCCATTCCCAGACGGAAACCATTTCCCCATTCCCAGAGTGAAACCATTTCCCCATTCCCAGAGTGAAACCATTTCCCCATTCGCAGAGTGAAACCATATCCCCATCCCCAGAGTGAAATCATTTCCCCATTCCCAGAGTGAAACCATTTCCCAAATCCCAGAGTGAAATCATTTCCCCCTGTCCCAGATTGAAACCATTTCCCCAATCCCAGAGTGAAATCATTTCCCCATTCCCAGAGTGAAATCATTTCCCCATTCGCAGAGTGAAACCATATCCCCATTCCCAGAGTGAAATCATTTCCCCCTGTCCCAGATTGAAACCATTTCCTCAATCCCAGAGTGAAATCATTTCCCCTTGTCCCAGAGTGAACCCATTTCCCCATTCCCAGAGCGAAACAATTTCCCCATTCCCAGAGTGAAACCATTACCACCTGTCCCAGAGTCATGCATTTCCCCATTCCCAAAGTGAAACCATTTCCCCATTCCCAGAGTGATAACATTTCCCCATTCCCAGAGTGAAATCATTTCCCCATTCCCAGAGTGAAATCATTTCCCCCTGTCCCAGTGTAGTATCATTTCCCGTTTCCCAGAGTGAAACCATTTCCCCATTCCCAGAGTGAATTCATTTCCCCATTCCCAGAGTGATATCATTTCCCCCTGTCCCAGACTGAATGCATTTCCCCATTCCCAGAGCGAAACAATTTCCCAATTCCCAGAGTGCAACCATTACCACCTGTCCCAGAGTAATGCATTTCCCCATTCCCAAAGTGAAACCATTTCCCCATTCCCAGAGTGATAACATTTCCCCATTCCCAGAGTGAAACCATTTCCCCGTTCCCAGAGTGAAACCATTTCCCCATTCCCAGACGGAAACCATTTCCCCATTCCCAGACGTAAACCATTTCCCCATTCCCAGAGTGAAACCATTTCCCCATTCGCAGAGTGAAACCATATCCCCATTCCCAGAGTGAAATAATTTCCCCTTTCCCAGAGTGAAACCATTTCCCCATTCGCAGAGTGAATCCATATCCCCATTCCCAGAGTGAAATCATTTCCCCCTGTCCCAGATTGAAACCATTTTCCCAATCCCAGAGTGAAATCATTTCCCCATTCCCAGAGTGAAATCATATCCCCTTGTCCCAGAGTGAAACCATTTCCCCAATCCCAGAGTGAAATCATTTCCCCATTCCCAGAGTGAAACCATTTCCCCATTCCCAGAGTGAAATCATTTCCCCATTCACAGCGTGAAACCAGATCCCCATTCCCAGAGTGAAATCATTTCCCCCTGTCCCAGATTGTAACCATTTCCCCAATCCCAGAGTGAAATCATTTCCCCTTGTCCCAGAGTGAAACCATTTCCCCATTCCCAGAGCGAAACAATTTCCCAATTCCCAGAATGAAACCATTACCACCTGTCCCAGAGTAATGCATTTCCCCATTCCCAAAGTGAAACCATTTCCCCATTCCCAGAGTGATAACATTTCCCCATTCCCAGAGTGAAATAATTTCCCCATTCCCAGAGTGAAATCATTTCCCCCTGTCCCAGTGTGAAATCATTTCCCGTTTCCCAGAGTGAAACCATTTCCCCATTCCCAGAGTGAAATCATTTCCCCATTCAGATAGTGATATCATTTCCCCCTGTCCCAGACTGAATCCATTTCCCCCTGTCCCAGAATGAACACATTTCCCCCTGTCCCAGAATGAAATCATTTCCCCATTCCCAGAGTGAAACCATTTCCCCATTCCCAGACGGTAAACATTTCCCCCTGTCCCAGAGTGAAACCATTTCCCCATTCCCAGAGTGAAATCATTTCCCCATTCCCAGAGTGAAATCATTTCCCCCTGTCCCAGTGTGAAATCATTTCCCGTTTCCCAGAGTGAAACCATTTCCCCATTCCCAGAGTGAAATCATTTCCCCTTTCCCAGAGTGAAATCATTTCCCCTTTCCCAGAGTGAAACCATTTCCCTCTGTCCCACAGAGAAACCATTTCCCCCTGTCCCAGAGTGAAACCATTTCCACATTCCCAGTGTGAAATCATTTCCCCATTCCCAGAGTGAAATCATGTCTCCCTATCCCAGAGTGAAACCGTTTCCGCCTGTCCCAGAGTGTAATCATTTCCCCATTCCCAGAGTGAAATCATTTCCCCATTCCCAGAGTGAAATCATGTCTCCCTATCCCAGAGTCAAACCGTTTCCCCCTGTCCCAGAGTGTAATCATTTCCCCATTCACAGAGTGAAATCAATTCCCCATTCCCAGAGTGAAACAAATTCCCCCTGTCCCAGAATGAACACATTTCCCCCTGTCCCAGAATGAAATCATTTCCCCATTCCCAGAGTGAAACCATTTCCCCATTCCCAGATGGAAACCATTTCCCCCTGTCCCAGAGTGAAACCATTTCCCCGTTCCCAGAGTGAAACCATTTCCCCATTCCCAGACGGAAACCATTTCCCCCTGTCCCAGAGTGAAACCATTTCCCCGTTCCCAGAGAGAAACCATTTCCCCATTCCCAGACGTAAACCATTTCCCCCTGTCCCAGAGTGAAACCTTTTCACCGTTCCCAGAGTGAAACCATTTCCCCATTCCCAGAGTGAAACCATTTCCCCATGTCCCAGAGTGAAATCATTTCCCCTTTCCCAGAGTGAAACCATTTCCCCATTCGCAGAGTGAAACCATCTCCCCAATCCCAGAGTGAAATCATTTCCCCATTCCCAGAGTGAAATCATATCCCCTTGTCCCAGAGTGAAACCATTTCCCCAATCCCAGAGTGAAATCATATCCCCTTGTCCCAGAGTGAAACCATTTCCCCAATCCCAGGGTGAAATCATTTCCCCATTCCCAGAGTGAAATCATTTCCCCATTCCCAGAGTGAAATCATTTCCCCCTGTCCCAGATTGAAACCATTTCCCCATTCCCAGAGTGAAATCATTTCCCCATTCGCAGAGTGAAACTATATCCCAATTCCGAGAGTGAAGTCATTTCCCCTTGTCCGAGAGTGAAACCATTTCCCCATTCCCAGAGTGAAATCATTTCCCCTTGTCCCAGAGTGAACCCATATCCCCATTCCCAGAGTGAAATCATTTCCCCTTGTCCCAGATTGAAACCATATCCCCATTCCCAGAGTGAAATCATTTCCCCATTCCCAGAGTGAAACCATTTCCCCATTCCCAGAGTGAAACCATTTCCCCTTGACACAGAGTGAAATCATTTCCCCCTTCACAGAGTGAAACCATTTCCCCCTGTCCCAGAGTGAAACCATTTCCCCATTCCCAGAGTGAAATCATTTCCCCATTCCCAGAGTGAAATCATTTCCCCCTGTCCCAGTGTGAAATCATTTCCCGTTTCCCAGAGTGAAACCATTTCCCCATTCCCAGAGTGAAATCATTTCCCCTTTCCCAGAGTGAAATCATTTCCCCTTTCCCAGAGTGAAACCATTTCCCTCTGTCCCACAGAGAAACCATTTCCCCCTGTCCCAGAGTGAAACCATTTCCACATTCCCAGTGTGAAATCATTTCCCCATTCCCAGAGTGAAATCATGTCTCCCTATCCCAGAGTGAAACCGTTTCCGCCTGTCCCAGAGTGTAATCATTTCCCCATTCCCAGAGTGAAATCATTTCCCCATTCCCAGAGTGAAATCATGTCTCCCTATCCCAGAGTCAACCCGTTTCCCCCTGTCCCAGAGTGTAATCATTTCCCCATTCACAGAGTGATATCAATTCCCCATTCCCAGAGTGAAACAAATTCCCCCTGTCCCAGAATGAACACATTTCCCCCTGTCCCAGAATGAAATCATTTCCCCATTCCCAGAGTGAAACCATTTCCCCATTCCCAGACGGAAACCATTTCCCCCTGTCCCAGAGTGAAACCATTTCCCCGTTCCCAGAGTGAAACCATTTCCCCATTCCCAGACGGAAACCATTTCCCCCTGTCCCAGAGTGAAACCATTTCCCCGTTCCCAGAGAGAAACCATTTCCCCATTCCCAGACGTAAACCATTTCCCCCTGTCCCAGAGTGAAACCATTTCACCGTTCCCAGAGTGAAACCATTTCCCCATTCCCAGAGTGAAACCATTTCCCCCTGTCCCAGATTGAAATCATTTCCCCTTTCCCAGAGTGAAACCATTTCCCCATTCACAGAGTGAAACCATATCCCCATTCCCAGAGTGAAATCATTTTCCCCTGTCCCAGATTGAAACCATTTCCCCAATCCCAGAGTGAAATCATTTCCCCATTCCCAGAGTGAAATCATATCCCCTTGTCCCAGAGTGAAACCATTTCCCCAATCCCAGAGTGAAATCATATCCCCTTGTCCCAGAGTGAAACCATTTCCCCAATCCCAGGGTGAAATCATTTCCCCATTCCCAGAGTGAAATCATTTCCCCATTCCCAGAGTGAAATCATTTCCCCCTGTCCCAGATTGAAACCATTTCCCCATTCCCAGAGTGAAATCATTTCCCCATTCGCAGAGTGAAACTATATCCCCATTCCCAGAGTGAAGTCATTTCCCCTTGACCGAGAGTGAAACCATTTCCCCATTCCCAGAGTGAAATCATTTCCCCTTGTCCCAGAGTGAACCCATATCCCCATTCCCAGAGTGAAATAATTTCCCCTTGTCCCAGATTGAAACCATATCCCCTTTCCCAGAGTGAAATCATTTCCCCTTGTCCCAGAGTGAAATCATTTCCCCATTCCCAGAGTGAAACCATTTCCCCTTGTCCCAGACTGAAACCATTTCCCCATTCCCAGGGTGAAACCATTTCGCCCTGTCCCAGAGTGAAATCATTTCCCCCGTCACAGAGTGAAACCATTTCCCCATTCCCAGAGTGAAATCATTTCCCCATTCCCAGAGTGAAACCATTTCCCCATTCCGAAAGTGAATCCATTGCCCCCGTCCCAGAGTGAAATCGTTTCCCCCTGTCACAGAGTGAAATCATTTCCCCCTGTCCCAGATTGAAACCATTTCCCCAATCCCAGGGTGAAATCATTTCCCCTTGTCCCAGAGTGAACCATTTCCCCATTCCCAGAGTGAAACAATTTCCCAATTCCCAGAGTGAAACCATTACCACCTGTCCCAGAGTAATGCATTTCCCCATTCCCAAAGTGAAACCATTTCCCCATTCCCAGAGTGAAACCATTTCACCATTCCCAGAGTGAAACCATTTCCCCATTCCCAGACGGAAACCATTTCCCCATTCCCAGAGTGAAACCATTTCCCCATTCCCAGAGTGAAACCATTTCCCCATTCGCAGAGTGAAACCATATCCCCATTCCCAGAGTGAAATCATATCCCCCTGTCCCAGATTGAAACCATTTCCCCAATCCCAGAGTGAAATCATTTCCCCATTCCCAGAGTGAAATCATATCCCCTTGTCCCAGAGTGACACCATTTCCCCAATCCCAGAGTGAAATCACTTCCCCATTCCCAGAGTGAAACCATTTCCCCATTCCCAGAGTGAAATCATTTCCCCATTCCCAGAGTGAAACCATTTCCCCTTGTCCCAGACTGAAACCATTTCCCCATTCCCAGAGTGAAACCATTTCGCCCTGTCCCAGAGTGAAATCATTTCCCCCGTCACAGAGTGAAACCATTTCCCCATTCCCAGAGTGAAATCATTTCCCCATTCCCAGAGTGAAACCATTTCCCCATTCCGAAAGTGAATCCATTGCCCCCGTCCCAGAGTGAAATCGTTTCCCCCTGTCACAGAGTGAAATCATTTCCCCCTGTCCCAGATTGAAACCATTTCCCCAATCCCAGGGTGAAATCATTTCCCCTTGTCCCAGAGTGAAACCATTTCCCCATTCCCAGAGTGAAACAATTTCCCAATTCCCAGAGTGAAACCATTACCACCTGTCCCAGAGTAATGCATTTCCCCATTCCCAAAGTGAAACCATTTCCCCATTCCCAGAGTGAAACCATTTCCCCATTCCCAGAGTGAAACCATTTCCCCATTCGCAGAGTGAAACCATATCCCCATTCCCAGAGTGAAATCATATCCCCCTGTCCCAGATTGAAACCATTTCCCCAATCCCAGAGTGAAATCATTTCCCCTTTCCCAGAGTGAAATCATATCCCCTTGTCCCAGCGTGACACCATTTCCCCAATCCCAGAGTGAAATCACTTCCCCATTCCCAGAGTGAAACCATTTCCCCATTCCCAGAGTGAAATCATTTCCCCATTCCCAGAGTGAAATCATTTCCCCATTCGCAGAGTGAAACCATATCCCCATTCCCAGAGTGAAATCATTTCCCTCTGTCCCAGATTGAAACCATTTCCTCAATCCCAGAGCGAAACAATTTCCCCATTCCCAGAGTGAAACCATTACCACCTGTCCCAGAGTAATGCATTTCCCCATTCCCAAAGTGAAACCATTTCCCCATTCCCAGAGTGATAACATTTCCCCATTCCCAGAGTGAAATCATTTCCCCATTCCCAGAGTGAAATCATTTTCCCCTGTCCCAGTGTAGTATCATTTCCCGTTTCCCAGAGTGAAACCATTTCCCCATTCCCAGAGTGAAATCATTTCCCTCTGTCCCAGATTGAAACCATTTCCTCAATCCCAGAGCGAAACAATTTCCCCATTCCCAGAGTGAAACCATTACCACCTGTCCCAGAGTAATGCATTTCCCCATTCCCAAAGTGAAACCATTTCCCCATTCCCAGAGTGATAACATTTCCCCATTCCCAGAGTGAAATCATTTCCCCATTCCCAGAGTGAAATCATTTTCCCCTGTCCCAGTGTAGTATCATTTCCCGTTTCCCAGAGTGAAACCATTTCCCCATTCCCAGAGTGATATCATTTCCCCCTGTCCCAGACTGAATCCATTTCCCCATTCCCAGAGCGAAACAATTTCCCAATTCCCAGAGTGAAACCATTACCACCTGTCCCAGAGTAATGCATTTCCCCATTCCCAAAGTGAAACCATTTCCCCATTCCCAGAGTGATAACATTTCCCCATTCCCAGAGTGAAACCATTTCCCCATTCCCAGACGTAAACCATTTCCCCATTCCCAGAGTGAAACCATTTCCCCATTCGCAGAGTGAAACCATATCCCCATTCCCAGAGTGAAATAATTTCCCCTTTCCCAGAGTGAAACCATTTCCCCATTCGCAGAGTGAATCCATATCCCCATTCCCAGAGTGAAATCATTTCCCCCTGTCCCAGATTGAAACCATTTCCCCAATCCCAGAGTGAAAACATTTCCCCATTCTCAGAGTGAAATCATATCCCCTTGTCCCAGAGTGAAACCATTTCCACAATCCCAGAGTGAAATCATTTCCCCATTCCCAGAGTGAAACCATTTCCCCATTCCCAGAGTGAAATCATTTCCCCATTCACAGCGTGAAACCATATCCCCATTCCCAGAGTGAAATCATTTCCCCCATTCCCAGATTGAAACCATTTCCCCAATCCCAGAGTGAAATCATTTCCCCTTGTCCCAGAGTGAAACCATTTCCCCATTCCCAGAGCGAAACAATTTCCCAATTCCCAGAATGAAACCATTACCACCTGTCCCAGAGTAATGCATTTCCCCATTCCCAAAGTGAAACCATTTCCCCATTCCCAGAGTGATAACATTTCCCCATTCCCAGAGTGAAATCATTTCCCCATTCCCAGAGTGAAATCATTTCCCCCTGTCCCAGTGTGAAATCATTTCCCGTTTCCCAGAGTGAAACCATTTCCCCATTCCCAGAGTGAAATCATTTCCCCATTCAGATAGTGATATCATTTCCCCCTGTCCCAGACTGAATCCATTTCCCCCTGTCCCAGAATGAACACATTTCCCCCTGTCCCAGAATGAAATCATTTCCCCATTCCCAGAGTAAAACCATTTCCCCATTCCCAGACGGTAAACATTTCCCCCTGTCCCAGAGTGAAACCATTTCCCCATTCCCAGAGTGAAATCTTTTCCCCTTTCCCAGAGTGAAATCATTTCCCCTTTCCCAGAGTGAAATCATTTCCCCTTTCCCAGAGTGAAACCATTTCCCTCTGTCCCACAGAGAAACCATTTCCCCCTGTCCCAGAGTGAAACCATTTCCAC
Organism: Heterodontus francisci; assembly: GCF_036365525.1. NCBI lineage: Eukaryota > Metazoa > Chordata > Chondrichthyes > Heterodontiformes > Heterodontidae > Heterodontus > Heterodontus francisci. The sequence continues at coordinate 3,796,724 of NC_090397.1, forward strand.
ATTCCCAGTGTGAAATCATTTCCCCATTCCCAGTGTGAAATCATGTCTCCCTATCCCAGAGTGAAACCGTTTCCGCCTGTCCCAGAGTGTAATCATTTCCCCATTCCCAGAGTGAAATCATTTCCCCATTCCCAGAGTGAAATCATGTCTCCCTATCCCAGAGTCAAAACGTTTCCCCCTGTCCCAGAGTGTAATCATTTCCCCATTCACAGAGTGAAATCAATTCCCCATTCCCAGAGTGAAACAAATTCCCCCTGTCCCAGAATGAACACATTTCCCCCTGTCCCAGAATGAAATCATTTCCCCATTCCCAGAGTGAAACCATTTCCCCATTCCCAGACGGAAACCATTTCCCCCTGTCCCAGAGTGAAACCATTTCCCCGTTCCCAGAGTGAAACCATTTCCCCATTCCCAGACGGAAACCATTTCCCCCTGTCCCAGAGTGAAACCATTTCCCCGTTCCCAGAGAGAAACCATTTCCCCATTCCCAGACGTAAACCATTTCCCCCTGTCCCAGAGTGAAACCATTTCACCGTTCCCAGAGTGAAACCATTTCCCCATTCCCAGAGTGAAACCATTTCCCCCTGTCCCAGAGTGAAATCATTTCCCCATTCCCAGAGTGAAACCATTTCCCCATTCGCAGAGTGAAACCATATCCCCATTCCCAGAGTGAAACCATTTCCCCCTGTCCCAGAGTGAAATCATTTCCCCATTCCCAGAGTGAAACCATTTCCCCATTCGCAGAGTGAAACCATATCCCCATTCCCAGAGTGAAATCATTTTCCCCTGTCCCAGATTGAAACCATTTCCCCAATCCCAGAGTGAAATCATTTCCCCATTCCCAGAGTGAAATCATATCCCCTTGTCCCAGAGTGAAACCATTTCCCCAATCCCAGAGTGAAATCATATCCCCTTGTCCCAGAGTGAAACCATTTCCCCAATCCCAGGGTGAAATCATTTCCCCATTCCCAGAGTGAAATCATTTCCCCATTCCCAGAGTGAAATCATTTCCCCCTGTCCCAGATTGAAACCATTTCCCCATTCCCAGAGTGAAATCATTTCCCCATTCGCAGAGTGAAACTATATCCCCATTCCCAGAGTGAAGTCATTTCCCCTTGTCCGAGAGTGAAACCATTTCCCCATTCCCAGAGTGAAATCATTTCCCCTTGTCCCAGATTGAACCCATATCCCCATTCCCAGAGTGAAATCATTTCCCCTTGTCCCAGATTGAAACCATATCCCCATTCCCAGAGTGAAATCATTTCCCCTTGTCCCAGAGTGAAACCATTTCCCCATTCCCAGAGTGAAACCATTTCCCCTTGTCCCAGACTGAAACCATTTCCCCATTCCCAGAGTGAAACCATTTCGCCCTGTCCCAGAGTGAAATCATTTCCCCCGTCAAAGAGTGAAACCATTTCCCCATTCCCAGAGTGAAATCATTTCCCCATTCCCAGAGTGAAACCATTTCCCCATTCCGAAAGTGAATACATTGCCCCCGTCCCAGAGTGAAATCGTTTCCCCCTGTCACAGAGTGAAATCATTTCCCCCTGTCCCAGATTGAAACCATTTCCCCAATCCCAGGGTGAAATCATTTCCCCTTGTCCCAGAGTGAAACCATTTCCCCATTCCCAGAGTGAAACAATTTCCCAATTCCCAGAGTGAAACCATTACCACCTGTCCCAGAGTAATGCATTTCCCCATTCCCAAAGTGAAACCATTTCCCCATTCCCAGAGTGAAACCATTTCACCGTTCCCAGAGTGAAACCATTTCCCCATTCCCAGAGTGAAACCATATCCCCATTCCCAGAGTGAAATCATATCCCCCTGTCCCACATTGAAACCATTTCCCCAATCCCAGAGTGAAATCATTTCCCCATTCCCAGAGTGAAATCATATCCCCTTGTCCCAGAGTGACACCATTTCCCCAATCCCAGAGTGAAATCACTTCCCCATTCCCAGAGTGAAACCATTACCCCATTCCCAGAGTGAAATCATTTCCCCATTCCCAGAGTGAAATCATTTCCCCATTCGCAGAGTGAAACCATATCCCCATTCCCAGAGTGAAATCATTTCCCTCTGTCCCAGATTGAAACCATTTCCTCAATCCCAGAGTGAAATCATTTCCCCTTGTCCCAGAGTGAATACATTTCCCCATTCCCAGAGCGAAACAATTTCCCCATTCCCAGAGTGAAACCATTACCACCTGTCCCAGAGTAATGCATTTCCCCATTCCCAAAGTGAAACCATTTCCCCATTCCCAGAGTGATAACATTTCCCCATTCCCAGAGTGAAATCATTTCCCCATTCCCAGAGTGAAATCATTTCCCCCTGTCCCAGTGTAGTATCATTTCCCGTTTCCCAGAGTGAAACCATTTCCCCATTCCCAGAGTGAATTCATTTCCCCATTCCCAGAGTGATATCATTTCCCCCTGTCCCAGACTGAATCCATTTCCCCATTCCCAGAGCGAAACAATTTCCCAATTCCCAGAGTGAAACCACTACCACCTGTCCCACAGTAATGCATTTCCCCATTCCCAAAGTGAAACCATTTCCCCATTCCCAGAGTGATAACATTTCCCCATTCCCAGAGTGAAACCATTTCCCCGTTCCCAGAGTGAAACCATTTCCCCATTCCCAGACGGTAAACATTTCCCCATTCCCAGAGTGAAACCATTTCCCCATTCCCAGAGTGAAACCATTTCCCCATTCCCAGAGTGAAACCATTTCCCCATTCCCAGAGTGAAATCATTTCCCCCTGTCCCAGTGTGAAATCATTTCCCGTTTCCCAGAGTGAAACCATTTCCCCATTCCCAGAGTGAAATCATTTCCCCTTTCCCAGAGTGAAATCATTTCCCCTTTCCCAGAGTGAAACCATTTCCCTCTGTCCCACAGAGAAACCATTTCCCCCTGTCCCAGAGTGAAACCATTTCCCCATTCCCAGAGTGAAATCATTTCCCCATTCCCAGAGTGAAATCATGTCTCCCTATCCCAGAGTGAAACCGTTTCCGCTTGTCCCAGAGTGTAATCATTTCCCCATTCCCAGAGTGAAATCATTTCCCCATTCCCAGAGTGAAATCATGTCTCCCTATCCCAGAGTCAAACCGTTTCCCCCTGTCCCAGAGTGTAATCATTTCCCCATTCACAGAGTGAAATCAATTCCCCATTCCCAGAGTGAAACAAATTCCCCCTGTCCCAGAATGAACACATTTCCCCCTGTCCCAGAATGAAATCATTTCCCCATTCCCAGAGTGAAACCATTTCCCCATTCCCAGACGGAAACCATTTCCCCCTGTCCCAGAGTGAAACCATTTCCCCGTTCCCAGAGTGAAACCATTTCCCCATTCCCAGACGGAAACCATTTCCCCCTGTCCCAGAGTGAAACCATTTCCCCGTTCCCAGAGAGAAACCATTTCCCCATTCCCAGACGTAAACCATTTCCCCCTGTCCCAGAGTGAAACCATTTCACCGTTCCCAGAGTGAAACCATTTCCCCATTCCCAGAGTGAAACCATTTCCCCCTGTCCCAGAGTGAAATCATTTCCCCTTTCCCAGAGTGAAACCATTTCCCCATTCGCAGAGTGAAACCATCTCCCCATTCCCAGAGTGAAATCATTTTCCCCTGTCCCAGATTGAAACCATTTCCCCAATCCCAGAGTGAAATCATTTCCCCATTCCCAGAGTGAAATCATATCCCCTTGTCCCAGAGTGAAACCATTTCCCCAATCCCAGAGTGAAATCATATCCCCTTGTCCCAGAGTGAAACCATTTCCCCAATCCCAGGGTGAAATCATTTCCCCATTCCCAGAGTGAAATCATTTCCCCATTCCCAGAGTGAAACCATTTCCCCGTTCCCAGAGTGAAACCATTTCCCCATTCCCAGACGGAAACCATTTCCCCATTCCCAGACGTAAACCATTTCCCCATTCCCAGAGTGAAACCATTTCCCCATTCGCAGAGTGAAACCATATCCCCATTCCCAGAGTGAAATAATTTCCCCTTTCCCAGAGTGAAACCATTTCCCCATTCGCAGAGTGAATCCATATCCCCATTCCCAGAGTGAAATCATTTCCCCCTGTCCCAGATTGAAACCATTTCCCCAATCCCAGAGTGAAAACATTTCCCCATTCTCAGAGTGAAATCATATCCCCTTGTCCCAGAGTGAAACCATTTCCCCAATCCCAGAGTGAAATCATTTCCCCATTCCCAGAGTGAAACCATTTCCCCATTCCCAGAGTGAAATCATTTCCCCATTCACAGCGTGAAACCATATCCCCATTCCCAGAGTGAAATCATTTCCCCCTGTCCCAGATTGAAACCATTTCCCCAATCCCAGAGTGAAATCATTTCCCCTTGTCCCAGAGTGAAACCATTTCCCCATTCCCAGAGCGAAACAATTTCCCAATTCCCAGAATGAAACCATTACCACCTGTCCCAGAGTAATGCATTTCCCCATTCCCAAAGTGAAACCATTTCCCCATTCCCAGAGTGATAACATTTCCCCATTCCCAGAGTGAAATCATTTCCCCATTCCAAGAGTGAAATCATTTCCCCCTGTCCCAGTGTGAAATCATTTCCCGTTTCCCAGAGTGAAACCATTTCCCCATTCCCAGAGTGAAATCATTTCCCCATTCAGATAGTGATATCATTTCCCCCTGTCCCAGACTGAATCCATTTCCCCCTGTCCCAGAATGAACACATTTCCCCCTGTCCCAGAATGAAATCATTTCCCCATTCCCAGAGTGAAAACATTTCCCCATTCCCAGACGGTAAACATTTCCCCCTGTCCCAGAGTGAAACCATTTCCCCATTCCCAGAGTGAAATCATTTCCCCATTCCCAGAGTGAAATCATTTCCCCCTGTCCCAGTGTGAAATCATTTCCCGTTTCCCAGAGTGAAACCATTTCCCCATTCCCAGAGTGAAATCATTTCCCCTTTCCCAGAGTGAAATCATTTCCCCTTTCCCAGAGTGAAACCATTTCCCTCTGTCCCACTGAGAAACCATTTCCCCCTGTCCCAGAGTGAAACCATTTCCCCATTCCCAGAGTGAAATCATTTCCCCATTCCCAGAGTGAAATCATGTCTCCCTATCCCAGAGTGAAACCGTTTCTGCCTGTCCCAGAGTGTAATCATTTCCCCATTCCCAGAGTGGAATCATTTCCCCATTCCCAGAGTGAAATCATGTCTCCCTATCCCAGAGTCAAACCGTTTCCCACTGTCCCTGAGTGTAATCATTTCCCCATTCACAGAGTGAAACCATATCCCCATTCCCAGAGTGAAATAATTTCCCCTTTCCCAGAGTGAAACCATTTCCCCATTCGCAGAGTGAATCCATATCCCCATTCCCAGAGTGAAATCATTTCCCCCTGTCCCAGATTGAAACCATTTCCCCAATCCCAGAGTGAAAACATTTCCCCATTCTCAGAGTGAAATCATATCCCCTTGTCCCAGAGTGAAACCATTTCCCCATTCCCAGACGGAAACCATTTCCCCCTGTCCCAGAGTGAAACCATTTCCCCGTTCCCAGAGTGAAACCATTTCCCCATTCCCAGACGGAAACCATTTCCCCCTGTCCCAGAGTGAAACCATTTCCCCGTTCCCAGAGAGAAACCATTTCCCCATTCCCAGACGTAAACCATTTCCCCCTGTCCCAGAGTGAAACCATTTCACCGTTCCCAGAGTGAAACCATTTCCCCATTCCCAGAGTGAAACCATTTCCCCCTGTCCCAGAGTGAAATCATTTCCCCTTTCCCAGAGTGAAACCATTTCCCCATTCGCAGAGTGAAACCATCTCCCCATTCCCAGAGTGAAATCATTTTCCCCTGTCCCAGATTGAAACCATTTCCCCAATCCCAGAGTGAAATCATTTCCCCATTCCCAGAGTGAAATCATATCCCCTTGTCCCAGAGTGAAACCATTTCCCCAATCCCAGAGTGAAATCATATCCCCTTGTCCCAGAGTGAAACCATTTCCCCAATCCCAGGGTGAAATCATTTCCCCATTCCCAGAGTGAAATCATTTCCCCATTCCCAGAGTGAAACCATTTCCCCGTTCCCAGAGTGAAACCATTTCCCCATTCCCAGACGGAAACCATTTCCCCATTCCCAGACGTAAACATTTCCCCATTCCCAGAGTGAAACCATTTCCCCATTCGCAGAGTGAAACCATATCCCCATTCCCAGAGTGAAATAATTTCCCCTTTCCCAGAGTGAAACCATTTCCCCATTCGCAGAGTGAATCCATATCCCCATTCCCAGAGTGAAATCATTTCCCCCTGTCCCAGATTGAAACCATTTCCCCAATCCCAGTGTGAAAACATTTCCCCATTCTCAGAGTGAAATCATATCCCCTTGTCCCAGAGTGAAACCATTTCCCCAATCCCAGAGTGAAATCATTTCCCCATTCCCAGAGTGAAACCATTTCCCCATTCCCAGAGTGAAATCATTTCCCCATTCACAGCGTGAAACCATATCCCCATTCCCAGAGTGAAATCATTTCCCCCTGTCCCAGATTGAAACCATTTCCCCAATCCCAGAGTGAAATCATTTCCCCTTGTCCCAGAGTGAAACCATTTCCCCATTCCCAGAGCGAAACAATTTCCCAATTCCCAGAATGAAACCATTACCACCTGTCCCAGAGTAATGCATTTCCCCATTCCCAAAGTGAAACCATTTCCCCATTCCCAGAGTGATAACACTTACCCATTCCCAGAGTGAAATCATTTCCCCATTCCAAGAGTGAAATCATTTCCCCCTGTCCCAGTGTGAAATCATTTCCCGTTTCCCAGAGTGAAACCATTTCCCCATTCCCAGAGTGAAATCATTTCCCCATTCAGATAGTGATATCATTTCCCCCTGTCCCAGACTGAATCCATTTCCCCCTGTCCCAGAATGAACACATTTCCCCCTGTCCCAGAATGAAATCATTTCCCCATTCCCAGAGTGAAACCATTTCCCCATTCCCAGACGGTAAACATTTCCCCCTGTCCCAGAGTGAAACCATTTCCCCATTCCCAGAGTGAAATCATTTCCCCATTCCCAGAGTGAAATCATTTCCCCCTGTCCCAGTGTGAAATCATTTCCCGTTTCCCAGAGTGAAACCATTTCCCCATTCCCAGAGTGAAATCATTTCCCCTTTCCCAGAGTGAAATCATTTCCCCTTTCCCAGAGTGAAACCATTTCCCTCTGTCCCACAGAGAAACCATTTCCCCCTGTCCCAGAGTGAAACCATTTCCCCATTCCAAGAGTGAAATCATTTCCCCATTCCCAGAGTGAAATCATGTCTCCCTATCCCAGAGTGAAACCGTTTCCGCCTGTCCCAGAGTGTAATCATTTCGCCATTCCCAGAGTGAAATCATTTCCCCATTCCCAGAGTGAAATCATGTCTCCCTATCCCAGAGTCAAACCGTTTCCCCCTGTCCCAGAGTGTAATCATTTCCCCATTCACAGAGTGAAATCAATTCCCCATTCCCAGAGTGAAACAAATTCCCCCTGTCCCAGAATGAACACATTTCCCCCTGTCCCAGAATGAAATCATTTCCCCATTCCCAGAGTGAAACCATTTCCCCATTCCCAGACGGAAACCATTTCCCCCTGTCCCAGAGTGAAACCATTTCCCCGTTCCCAGAGTGAAACCATTTCCCCATTCCCAGACGGAAACCATTTCCCCCTGTCCCAGAGTGAAACCATTTCCCCGTTCCCAGAGAGAAACCATTTCCCCATTCCCAGACGTAAACCATTTCCCCCTGTCCCAGAGTGAAACCATTTCACCGTTCCCAGAGTGAAACCATTTCCCCATTCCCAGAGTGAAACCATTTCCCCCTGTCCCAGAGTGAAATCATTTCCCCTTTCCCAGAGTGAAACCATTTCCCCATTCGCAGAGTGAAACCATCTCCCCATTCCCAGAGTGAAATCATTTTCCCCTGTCCCAGATTGAAACCATTTCCCCAATCCCAGAGTGAAATCATTTCCCCATTCCCAGAGTGAAATCATATCCCCTTGTCCCAGAGTGAAACCATTTCCCCAATCCCAGGGTGAAATCATTTCCCCATTCCCAGAGTGAAATCATTTCCCCATTCCCAGAGTGAAATCATTTCCCCCTGTCCCAGATTGAAACCATTTCCCCATTCCCAGAGTGAAATCATTTCCCCATTCGCAGAGTGAAACTATATCCCCATTCCCAGAGTGAAGTCATTTCCCCTTGTCCGAGAGTGAAACCATTTCCCCATTCCCAGAGTGAAATCATTTCCCCTTGTCCCAGAGTGAACCCATATCCCCATTCCCAGAGTGAAATCATTTCCCCTTGTCCCAGATTGAAACCATATCCCCATTCCCAGAGTGAAATCATTTCCCCTTGTCCCAGAGTGAAACCATTTCCCCATTCCCAGAGTGAAACCATTTCCCCTTGTCCCAGACTGAAACCATTTCCCCATTCCCAGAGTGAAACCATTTCGCCCTGTCCCAGAGTGAAATCATTTCCCCCTTCACAGAGTGAAACCATTTCCCCCTGTCCCAGAGTGAAACCATTTCCCCATTCCCAGAGTGAAATCATTTCCCCATTCCCAGAGTGAAATCATTTCCCCCTGTCCCAGTGTGAAATCATTTCCCGTTTCCCAGAGTGAAACCATTTCCCCATTCCCAGAGTGAAATCATTTCCCCTTTCCCAGAGTGAAATCATTTCCCCTTTCCCAGAGTGAAACCATTTCCCTCTGTCCCACAGAGAAACCATTTCCCCCTGTCCCAGAGTGAAACCATTTCCACATTCCCAGTGTGAAATCATTTCCCCATTCCCAGAGTGAAATCATGTCTCCCTATCCCAGAGTGAAACCGTTTCCGCCTGTCCCAGAGTGTAATCATTTCCCCATTCCCAGAGTGAAATCATTTCCCCATTCCCAGAGTGAAATCATGTCTCCCTATCCCAGAGTCAAACCGTTTCCCCCTGTCCCAGAGTGTAATCATTTCCCCATTCACAGAGTGAAATCAATTCCCCATTCCCAGAGTGAAACAAATTCCCGTGTCCCAGAATGAACACATTTCCCCCTGTCCCAGAATGAAATCATTTCCCCATTCCCAGAGTGAAACCATTTCCCCATTCCCAGACGGAAACCATTTCCCCCTGTCCCAGAGTGAAACCATTTCCCCGTTCCCAGAGTGAAACCATTTCCCCATTCCCAGACGGAAACCATTTCCCCCTGTCCCAGAGAGAAACCATTTCCCCATTCCCAGACGTAAACCATTTCCCCCTGTCCCAGAGTGAAACCATTTCACCGTTCCCAGAGTGAAACCATTTCCCCATTCCCAGAGTGAAACCATTTCCCCATTCGCAGAGTGAAACCATATCCCCATTCCCAGAGTGAAATCATATCCCCCTGTCCCAGATTGAAACCATTTCCCCAATCCCAGAGTGAAATCATTTCCCCATTCCCAGAGTGAAATCATATCCCCTTGTCCCAGAGTGAAACCATTTCCCCAATCCCAGAGTGAAATCACTTCCCCATTCCCAGAGTGAAACCATTTCCCCATTCCCAGAGTGAAATCATTTCCCCATTCCCAGAGTGAAATCATTTCCCCATTCGCAGAGTGAAACCATATCCCCATTCCCAGAGTGAAATCATTTCCCTCTGTCCCAGATTGAAACCATTTCCTCAATCCCAGAGTGAAATCATTTCCCCTTGTCCCAGAGTGAACCCATTTCCCCATTCCCAGAGTGAAACCATTACCACCTGTCCCAGAGTAATGCATTTCCCCATTCCCAAAGTGAAACCATTTCCCCATTCCCAGAGTGATAACATTTCCCCATTCCCAGAGTGAAATCATTTCCCCCTGTCCCAGTGTGAACCCATTTCCCCATTCCCAGAGCGAAACAATTTCCCCATTCCCAGAGTGAAACCATTACCACCTGTCCCAGAGTAATGCATTTCCCCATTCCCAAAGTGAAACCATTTCCCCATTCCCAGAGTGATAACATTTCCCCATTCCCAGAGTGAAATCATTTCCCCTTGTCCCAGAGTGAACCCATTTCCCCATTCCCAGAGCGAAACAATTTCCCCATTCCCAGAGTGAAACCATTACCACCTGTCCCAGAGTAATGCATTTCCCCATTCCCAAAGTGAAACCATTTCCCCATTCCCAGAGTGATAACATTTCCCCATTCCCAAAGTGAAATCATTTCCCGTTTCCCAGAGTGAAACCATTTCCCCATTCCCAGAGTGAATTCATTTCCCCATTCCCAGAGTGATATCATTTCCCCCTGTCCCAGAATGAATCCATTTCCCCATTCCCAGAGCGAAACAATTTCCCAATTCCCAGAGTGAAACCATTACCACCTGTCCCAGAGTAATGCCTTTCCCCATTCCCAAAGTGAAACCATTTCCCCATTCCCAGAGTGATAACATTTCCCCATTCCCAGAGTGAAACCATTTCCCCGTTCCCAGAGTGAAACCATTTCCCCATTCCCAGACGGAAACCATTTCCCCATTCCCAGACGTAAACCATTTCCCCATTCCCAGAGTGAAACCATTTCCCCATTCGCAGAGTGAAACCATATCCCCATTCCCAGAGTGAAATAATTTCCCCTTTCCCAGAGTGAAACCATTTCCCCATTCGCAGAGTGAATCCATATCCCCATTCCCAGAGTGAAATCATTTCCCCCTGTCCCAGATTGAAACCATTTCCCCAATCCCAGAGTGAAAACATTTCCCCATTCTCAGAGTGAAATCATATCCCCTTGTCCCAGAGTTAAACCATTTCCCCAATCCCAGAGTGAAATCATTTCCCCATTCCCAGAGTGAAACCATTTCCCCATTCCCAGAGTGAAATCATTTCCCCCTGTCCCAGATTGAAACCATTTCCCCAATCCCAGAGTGAAATCATTTCCCCTTGTCCCAGAGTGAAACCATTTCCCCATTCCCAGAGCGAAACAATTTCCCAATTCCCAGAATGAAACCATTACCACCTGTCCCAGAGTAATGCATTTCCCCATTCCCAAAGTGAAACCATTTCCCCATTCCCAGAGTGATAACATTTCCCCATTCCCAGAGTGAAATCATTTCCCCATTCCAAGAGTGAAATCATTTCCCCCTGTCCCAGTGTGAAAACATTTCCCGTTTCCCAGAGTGAAACCATTTCCCCATTCCCAGAGTGAAATCATTTCCCCATTCAGATAGTGATATCATTTCCCCCTGTCCCAGACTGAATCCATTTCCCCCTGTCCCAGAATGAACACATTTCCCCCTGTCCCAGAATGAAATCATTTCCCCATTCCCAGAGTGAAACCATTTCCCCATTCCCAGACGGTAAACATTTCCCCCTGTCCCAGAGTGAAACCATTTCCCCATTCCCAGAGTGAAATCATTTCCCCATTCCCAGAGTGAAATCATTTCCCCCTGTCCCAGTGTGAAATCATTTCCCGTTTCCCAGAGTGAAACCATTTCCCCATTCCCAGAGTGAAATCATTTCCCCTTTCCCAGAGTGAAATCATTTCCCCTTTCCCAGAGTGAAACCATTTCCCTCTGTCCCACAGAGAAACCATTTCCCCCTGTCCCAGAGTGAAACCATTTCCACATTCCCAGTGTGAAATCATTTCCCCATTCCCAGAGTGAAATCATGTCTCCCTATCCCAGAGTGAAACCGTTTCCGCCTGTCCCAGAGTGTAATCATTTCCCCATTCCCAGAGTGAAATCATTTCCCCATTCCCAGAGTGAAATCATGTCTCCCTATCCCAGAGTCAAACCGTTTCCCCCTGTCCCAGAGTGTAATCATTTCCCCATTCACAGAGTGAAATCAATTCCCCATTCCCAGAGTGAAACAAATTCCCCCTGTCCCAGAATGAACACATTTCCCCCTGTCCCAGAATGAAATCATTTCCCCATTCCCAGAGTGAAACCATTTCCCCATTCCCAGACGGTAAACATTTCCCCCTGTCCCAGAGTGAAACCATTTCCCCATTCCCAGAGTGAAATCATTTCCCCATTCCCAGAGTGAAATCATTTCCCCCTGTCCCAGTGTGAAATCATTTCCCGTTTCCCAGAGTGAAACCATTTCCCCATTCCCAGAGTGAAATCATTTCCCCTTTTCCAGAGTGAAATCATTTCCCCTTTCCCAGAGTGAAATCATTTCCCCCTGTCCCAGTGTGAAATCATTTCCCGTTTCCCAGAGTGAAACCATTTCCCCATTCCCAGAGTGAAATCATTTCCCCTTTCCCAGAGTGAAACCATTTCCCTCTGTCCCACAGAGAAACCATTTCCCCCTGTCCCAGAGTGAAACCATTTCCACATTCCCAGTGTGAAATCATTTCCCCATTCCCAGAGTGAAATCATGTCTCCCTATCCCAGAGTGAAACCGTTTCCGCCTGTCCCAGAGTGTAATCATTTCCCCATTCCCAGAGTGAAATCATTTCCCCATTCCCAGAGTGAAATCATGTCTCCCTATCCCAGAGTCAAACCGTTTCCCCCTGTCCCAGAGTGTAATCATTTCCCCATTCACAGAGTGAAATCAATTCCCCATTCCCAGAGTGAAACAAATTCCCCCTGTCCCAGAATGAACACATTTCCCCCTGTCCCAGAATGAAATCATTTCCCCATTCCCAGAGTGAAACCATTTCCCCATTCCCAGACGGAAACCATTTCCCCCTGTCCCAGAGTGAAACCATTTCCCCGTTCCCAGAGTGAAACCATTTCCCCATTCCCAGACGGAAACCATTTCCCCCTGTCCCAAGTGAAACCATTTCCCCGTTCCCAGAGAGAAACCATTTCCCCATTCCCAGACGTAAACCATTTCCCCCTGTCCCAGAGTGAAACCATTTCACCGTTCCCAAAGTGAAACCATTTCCCCATTCCCAGAGTGAAACCATTTCCCCCTGTCCCAGAGTGAAATCATTTCCCCTTTCCCAGAGTGAAACCATTTCCCCATTCGCAGAGTGAAACCATCTCCCCATTCCCAGAGTGAAATCATTTTCCCCTGTCCCAGATTGAAACCATTTCCCCAATCCCAGAGTGAAATCATTTCCCCATTCCCAGAGTGAAATCATATCCCCTTGTCCCAGAGTGAAACCATTTCCCCAATCCCAGAGTGAAATCATATCCCCTTGTCCCAGAGTGAAACCATTTCCCCAATCCCAGGGTGAAATCATTTCCCCATTCCCAGAGTGAAATCATTTCCCCATTCCCAGAGTGAAATCATTTCCCCCTGTCCCAGATTGAAACCATTTCCCCATTCCCAGAGTGAAATCATTTCCCCATTCGCAGAGTGAAACTATATCCCCATTCCCAGAGTGAAGTCATTTCCCCTTGTCCGAGAGTGAAACCATTTCCCCATTCCCAGAGTGAAATCATTTCCCCTTGTCCCAGAGTGAACCCATATCCCCATTCCCAGAGTGAAATCATTTCCCCTTGTCCCAGATTGAAACCATATCCCCATTCCCAGAGTGAAATCATTTCCCCTTGTCCCAGAGTGAAACCATTTCCCCATTCCCAGAGTGAAACCATTTCCCCTTGTCCCAGACTGAAACCATTTCCCCATTCCCAGAGTGAAACCATTTCGCCCTGTCCCAGAGTGAAATCATTTCCCCCTTCACAGAGTGAAAACATTTCCCCCTGACCCAGAGTGAACCATTTCCCCATTCCCAGAGTGAAATCATTTCCCCATTCCCAGATTGAAATCATTTCCCCCTGTCCCAGTGTGAAATCATTTCCCGTTTCCCAGAGTGAAACCATTTCCCCATTCCCAGAGTGAAATCATTTCCCCTTTCCCAGAGTGAAATCATTTCCCCTTTCCCAGAGTGAAACCATTTCCCTCTGTCCCACAGAGAAACCATTTCCCCCTGTCCCAGAGTGAAACCATTTCCACATTCCCAGTGTGAAATCATTTCCCCATTCCCAGAGTGAAATCATGTCTCCCTATCCCAGAGTGAAACCGTTTCCGCCTGTCCCAGAGTGTAATCATTTCCCCATTCCCAGAGTGAAATCATTTCCCCATTCCCAGAGTGAAATCATGTCTCCCTATCCCAGAGTCAAACCGTTTCCCCCTGTCCCAGAGTGTAATCATTTCCCCATTCACAGAGTGAAATCAATTCCCCATTCCCAGAGTGAAACAAATTCCCCCTGTCCCAGAATGAACACATTTCCCCCTGTCCCAGAATGAAATCATTTCCCCATTCCCAGAGTGAAACCATTTCCCCATTCCCAGACGGAAACCATTTCCCCCTGTCCCAGAGTGAAACCATTTCCCCGTTCCCAGAGTGAAACCATTTCCCCATTCCCAGACGGAAACCATTTCCCCCTGTCCCAGAGTGAAACCATTTCCCCGTTCCCAGAGAGAAACCATTTCCCCATTCCCAGACGTAAACCATTTCCCCCTGTCCCAGAGTGAAACCATTTCACCGTTCCCAGAGTGAAACCATTTCCCCATTCCCAGAGTGAAACCATTTCCCCCTGTCCCAGAGTGAAATCATTTCCCCTTTCCCAGAGTGAAACCATTTCCCCATTTGCAGAGTGAAACCATATCCCCATTCCCAGAGTGAAATCATTTTCCCCTGTCCCAGATTGAAACCATTTCCCCAATCCCAGAGTGAAATCATTTCCCCATTCCCAGAGTGAAATCATATCCCCTTGTCCCAGAGTGAAACCATTTCCCCAATCCCAGAGTGAAATCATATCCCCTTGTCCCAGAGTGAAACCATTTCCCCAATCCCAGGGTGAAATCATTTCCCCATTCCCAGAGTGAAATCATTTCCCCATTCCCAGAGTGAAATCATTTCCCCCTGTCCCAGATTGAAACCATTTCCCCATTCCCAGAGTGAAATCATTTCCCCATTCGCAGAGTGAAACTATATCCCCATTCCCAGAGTGAAGTCATTTCCCCTTGTCCGAGAGTGAAACCATTTCCCCATTCCCAGAGTGAAATCATTTCCCCTTGTCCCAGAGTGAACCCATATCCCCATTCCCAGAGTGAAATCATTTCCCCTTGTCCCAGAGTGAAACCATTTCCCCATTCCCAGAGTGAAACCATTTCCCCTTGTCCCAGACTGAAACCATTTCCCCATTCCCAGAGTGAAACCATTTCGCCCTGTCCCAGAGTGAAATCATTTCCCCCTTCACAGAGTGAAACCATTTCCCCATTCCCAGAGTGTAATCATTTCCCCATTCCCAGAGTGAAACCATTTCCCCATTCCGAAAGTGAATCCATTGCCCCCGTCCCAGAGTGAAATCGTTTCCCCCTGTCACAGAGTGAAATCATTTCCCCCTGTCCCAGATTGAAACCATTTCCCCAATCCCAGGGTGAAATCATTTCCCCTTGTCCCAGAGTGAAACCATTTCCCCATTCCCAGAGTGAAACAATTTCCCAATTCCCAGAGTGAAACCATTACCACCTGTCCCAGAGTAATGCATTTCCCCATTCCCAAAGTGAAACCATTTCCCCATTCCCAGAGTGAAACCATTTCACCGTTCCCAGAGTGAAACCATTTCCCCATTCCCAGACGGAAACCATTTCCCCATTCCCAGAGTGAAACCATTTCCCCATTCCCAGAGTGAAACCATTTCCCCATTCCCAGAGTGAAATCATATCCCCCTGTCCCAGATTGAAACCATTTCCACAATCCCAGAGTGAAATCATTTCCCCATTCCCAGAGTGAAATCATATCCCCTTGTCCCAGAGTGAAACCATTTCCCCATTCCCAGAGTGAAATCATTTCCCCATTCCCAGAGTGAAATCATTTCCCCCTGTCCCAGTGTGAAATCATTTCCCGTTTCCCAGACTGAAACCATTTCCCCATTCCCAGATTGAAATTATTTCCCCATTCCCAGAGTGATATCATTTCCCCCTGTGCCAGGCTGAAACCATTTCCCTATTCCCAGAGCGAAACAATTTCCCAATTCCCAGAGTGAAACCATTACCACCTGTCCCAGAGTAATGCATTTCCCCATTCCCAAAGTGAAACCATTTCCCCATTCCCAGAGTGATAACATTTCCCCATTCCCAGAGTGAAATCATTTCCCCATTCCCAGAGTGAAATCATTTCCCCCTGTCCCAGTGTGAAATCATTTCCCCTTTCCCAGAGTGAAACCATTTCCCCATTCCCAGAGTGAAATCATTTCCCCTTTCCCAGAGTGAAATCATTTCCCCTTTCCCAGAGTGAAACCATTTCCCTCTGTCCCACAGAGAAAGCATTTCCCCCCGTCCCAGTGTGAAACCATTTCCACATTCCCAGAGTGAAATCATTTACCCATTCCCAGAGTGAAATCATGTCTCCCTATCCCAGAGTGAAACCGTTTCCCCCTGTCCCAGAGTGTAATAATTTCCCCATTCACAGAGTGAAATCAATTCCCCATTCCCAGAGTGAAACAAATTCCCCCTGTCCCAGAGTGAAACCATTTCCACATTCCCAGTGTGAAATCATTTCCCCATTCCCAGAGTGAAATCATGTCTCCCTATCCCAGAGTGAAACCGTTTCCGCCTGTCCCAGAGTGTAATCATTTCCCCATTCCCAGAGTGAAATCATTTCCCCATTCCCAGAGTGAAATCATGTCTCCCTATCCCAGAGTCAAACCGTTTCCCCCTGTCCCAGAGTGTAATCATTTCCCCATTCACAGAGTGAAATCAATTCCCCATTCCCAGAGTGAAACAAATTCCCCCTGTCCCAGAATGAACACATTTCCCCCTGTCCCAGAATGAAATCATTTCCCCATTCCCAGAGTGAAACCATTTCCCCATTCCCAGACGGAAACCATTTCCCCCTGTCCCAGAGTGAAACCATTTCCCCGTTCCCAGAGTGAAACCATTTCCCCATTCCCAGACGGAAACCATTTCCCCATTCCCAGAGTGAAGCCATTTCCCCATTCCCAGAGTGAAAACATTTCCCCATTCTCAGAGTGAAACCATATCCCCATTCCCAGAGTGAAATCATTTCCCCCTGTCCCAGATTGAAACCATTTCCCCAATCCCAGAGTGAAATCATTTCCCCATTCCCAGAGTGAAATCATATCCCCTTGTCCCAGAGTGAAACCATTTCCCCAATCCCAGAGTGAAATCATTACGCCATTCCCTGAGTGAAACCATTTCCCCATTCCCAGAGTGAAATCATTTCCCCATTCGCAGAGTGAAACCATATCACCATTCCCAGAGTGAAATCATTTCCCCCTGTCCCAGATTGAAACCATTTCCCCAATCCCAGAGTGAAATCATTTCCCCTTGTCCCAGGGTGAAACCATTTCCCCATTCCCAGAGCGAAACAATTTCCCCATTCCCAGAGCGAAACAATTTCCCAATTCCCAGAGTGAAACCATTACCACCTGTCCCAGAGTAATGCATTTCCCCATTCCCAAAGTGAAACCATTTCCCCATTCCCAGAGTGATAACATTTCCCCATTCCCAGAGTGAAATCATTTCCCCATTCCCAGAGTGAAATAATTTCCCCCTGTCCCAGTGTGAAATCATTTCCCATTTCCCAGAGTGAAACCATTTCCCCATTCCCAGAGTGAAATCATTTCCCCATTCCCAGAGTGATATCATTTCCCCTGTCCCAGACTGAATCCATTTCCCAATTCCCAGAGTGAAACCATTACCACCTGTCCCAGAGTAATGCATTTCCCCATTCCCAAAGTGAAACCATTTCCCCATTCCCAGAGTGATAACATTTCCCCATTCCCAGAGTGAAATCATTTCCCCATTCGCAGAGTGAAACCATATCCCCATTCCCAGAGTGAAATCATTGCCCCCTGTCCCAGATTGAAACCATTTCCCCAATCCCAGAGTGAAATCATTTCCCCTTGTCCCAGAGTGAAACCATTTCCCCAATCCCAGAGTGAAACCATTTCCCCTTGTCCCAGACTGAAACCATGTCCCCATTCCCAGAGTGAAACCATTTCGCCCTGTCCCAGAGTGAAATCATTTCCCCCTTTCAGAGTGAAACCATTTCCCCATTCCCAGAGTGAAATCATTTCCCCATTCCCACAGTGAAACCATTTCCCCATTCCCAAAGTGAATCCATTGCCCCCGTCCCAGAGTGAAATCGTTTCCCCCTGTCACAGAGTGAAATCATTTCCCCATTCCCAGAATGAAACCATTTCCCCATTCCCAGAGTGAAAGCATTTCAACATTCCCAGAGTGAAACCATTTCCCCATTCCCACAGTGAAACCATTTCCCCATTCCCAGAGTGAAATCAATTCCAACTTTCCCAGGGTGAAATAATTTCACCATTCCCAGAGTGAAATCATTTCCCCCTGTCCAGAGTGAAATCATTTCCCGT
Organism: Heterodontus francisci; assembly: GCF_036365525.1. Taxonomy (NCBI): domain Eukaryota; kingdom Metazoa; phylum Chordata; class Chondrichthyes; order Heterodontiformes; family Heterodontidae; genus Heterodontus; species Heterodontus francisci. The sequence goes on from NC_090397.1 coordinate 3,814,964, forward strand.
TTCCCAGAGTGAAACCATTTCCCCATTCCCAGAGTGAAATCATTTCCCCATTCCCAGAGTGAAATCATTTCCCCCTGTCCCAGATTGAAACTATTTCCCCATTCGCAGAGTGAAACCATTTCCCCATTCCCAGAGTGAAATCATTTCCCCCATCCCAGAGTGAAACAACTTCCCCATTCACAGCGTGAAACCATATCCCCATTCCCAGAGTGAAATCATTTCCCCCTGTCCCAGATTGAAACCATTTCCCCAATCCCAGAGTGAAATCATTTCCCCTTGTCCCAGAGTGAAACCATTTCCCCATTCCCAGAGCGAAACAATTTCCCAATTCCCAGAGTGAAACCATTACCACCTGTCCCAGAGTAATGCATTTCCCCATTCCCAAAGTGAAACCATTTCCCCATTCCCAGAGTGATAACATTTCCCCATTCCCAGAGTGAAATCATTTCCCCATTCCCAGAGTGAAATCATTTCCCCCTGTCCCAGTGTGAAATCATTTCCCGTTTCCCAGAGTGAAACCATTTCCCCATTCCCAGAGTGAAATCATTTCCCCATTCAGATAGTGATATCATTTCCCCCTGTCCCAGACTGAATCCATTTCCCCCTGTCCCAGAATGAACACATTTCCCCCTGTCCCAGAATGAAATCATTTCCCCATTCCCAGAGTGAAACCATTTCCCCATTCCCAGACGGAAAACATTTCCCCCTGTCCCAGAGTGAAACCATTTCCCCATTCCCAGAGTGAAATCATTTCCCCTTTCCCAGAGTGAAATCATTTCCCCTTTCCCAGAGTGAAACCATTTCCCTCTGTCCCACAGAGAAACCATTTCCCCCTGTCCCAGAGTGAAACCATTTCCACATTCCCAGTGTGAAATCATTTCCCCATTCCCAGAGTGAAATCATGTCTCCCTATCCCAGAGTGAAACCGTTTCCGCCTGTCCCAGAGTGTAATCATTTCCCCATTCCCAGAGTGAAACCATTTCCCCATTCCCAGAGTGAAATCATTTCCCCTTTCCCAGAGTGAAATCATTTCCCCTTTCCCAGAGTGAAACCATTTCCCTCTGTCCCACAGAGAAACCATTTCCCCCTGTCCCAGAGTGAAACCATTTCCACATTCCCAGTGTGAAATCATTTCCCCATTCCCAGAGTGAAATCATGTCTCCCTATCCCAGAGTGAAACCGTTTCCGCCTGTCCCAGAGTGTAATCATTTCCCCATTCCCAGAGTGAAATCATTTCCCCATTCCCAGAGTGAAATCATGTCTCCCTATCCCAGAGTCAAACCGTTTCCCCCTGTCCCAGAGTGTAATCATTTCCCCATTCACAGAGTGAAATCAATTCCCCATTCCCAGAGTGAAACAAATTCCCCCTGTCCCAGAATGAACACATTTCCCCCTGTCCCAGAATGAAATCATTTCCCCATTCCCAGAGTGAAACCATTTCCCCATTCCCAGACGGAAACCATTTCCCCCTGTCCCAGAGTGAAACCATTTCCCCGTTCCTAGAGTGAAACCATTTCCCCATTCCCAGACGGAAACCATTTCCCCCTGTCCCAGAGTGAAACCATTTCCCCGTTCCCAGAGAGAAACCATTTCCCCATTCCCAGACGTAAACCATTTCCCCCTGTCCCGAGTGAAACCATTTCACCGTTCCCAGAGTGAAACCATTTCCCCATTCCCAGAGTGAAATCATTTCCCCATTCGCAGAGTGAAACCATATCCCCATTCCCAGAGTGAAATCATTTTCCCCTGTCCCAGATTGAAACCATTTCCCCAATCCCAGAGTGAAATCATTTCCCCATTCCCAGAGTGAAATCATATCCCCTTGTCCCAGAGTGAAACCATTTCCCCAATCCCAGAGTGAAATCATATCCCCTTGTCCCAGAGTGAAACCATTTCCCCAATCCCAGGGTGAAATCATTTCCCCATTCCCAGAGTGAAATCATTTCCCCATTCCCAGAGTGAAATCATGTCTCCCTATCCCAGAGTCAAACCGTTTCCCCCTGTCCCAGAGTGTAATCATTTCCCCATTCACAGAGTGAAATCAATTCCCCATTCCCAGAGTGAAACAAATTCCCCCTGTCCCAGAATGAACACATTTCCCCCTGTCCCAGAATGAAATCATTTCCCCATTCCCAGAGTGAAACCATTTCCCCATTCCCAGACGGAAACCATTTCCCCCTGTCCCAGAGTGAAACCATTTCCCCGATCCCAGAGTGAAACCATTTCCCCATTCCCAGACGGAAACCATTTCCCCCTGTCCCAGAGTGAAACAATTTCCCCGTTCCCAGAGAGAAACCATTTCCCCATTCCCAGACGTAAACCATTTCCCCCTGTCCCAGAGTGAAATCATTTCCCCTTTCCCAGAGTGAAACCATTTCCCCATTCGCAGAGTGAAACCATATCCCCATTCCCAGAGTGAAATCATTTTCCCCTGTCCCAGATTGAAACCATTTCCCCAATCCCAGAGTGAAATCATTTCCCCATTCCCAGAGTGAAATCATATCCCCTTGTCCCAGAGTGAAACCATTTCCCCAATCCCAGAGTGAAATCATATCCCCTTGTCCCAGAGTGAAACCATTTCCCCAATCCCAGGGTGAAATCATTTCCCCATTCCCAGAGTGAAATCATTTCCCCATTCCCAGAGTGAAATCATTTCCCCCTGTCCCAGATTGAAACCATTTCCCCATTCCCAGAGTGAAATCATTTCCCCATTCGCAGAGTGAAACTATATCCCCATTCCCAGAGTGAAGTCATTTCCCCTTGTCCGAGAGTGAAACCATTTCCCCATTCCCAGAGTGAAATCATTTCCCCTTGTCCCAGAGTGAACCCATATCCCCATTCCCAGAGTGAAATCATTTCCCCTTGTCCCAGATTGAAACCATATCCCCATTCCCAGAGTGAAATCATTTCCCCTTGTCCCAGAGTGAAACCATTTCCCCATTCCCAGAGTGAAACCATTTTCCCTTGTCCCAGACTGAAACCATTTCCCCATTCCCAGAGTGAAACCATTTCGCCCTGTCCCAGAGTGAAATCATTTCCCCCTTCACAGAGTGAAACCATTTCCCCATTCCCAGAGTGAAATCATTTCCCCATTCCCAGAGTGAAACCATTTCCCCATTCCGAAAGTGAATCCATTGCCCCCGTCCCAGAGTGAAATCGTTTCCCCCTGTCACAGAGTGAAATCATTTCCCCCTGTCCCAGATTGAAACCATTTCCCCAATCCCAGGGTGAAATCATTTCCCCTTGTCCCAGAGTGAAACCATTTCCCCATTCCCAGAGTGAAACAATTTCCCAATTCCCAGAGTGAAACCATTACCACCTGTCCCAGAGTAATGCATTTCCCCATTCCCAAAGTGAAACCATTTCCCCATTCCCAGAGTGAAACCATTTCACCGTTCCCAGAGTGAAACCATTTCCCCATTCCCAGACGGAAACCATTTCCCCATTCCCAGAGTGAAACCATTTCCCCATTCCCAGAGTGAAACCATTTCCCCATTCGCAGAGTGAAACCATATCCCCATTCCCAGAGTGAAATCATATCCCCCTGTCCCAGATTGAAACCATTTCCCCAATCCCAGAGTGAAATCATTTCCCCATTCCCAGAGTGAAATCATATCCCCTTGTCCCAGAGTGAAACCATTTCCCCAATCCCAGAGTGAAATCACTTCCCCATTCAAAGAGTGAAACCATTTCCCCATTCCCAGAGTGAAATCATTTCCCCATTCCCAGAGTGAAATCATTTCCCCCTGTCCCAGTGTGAAATCATTTCCCGTTTCCCAGACTGAAACCATTTCCCCATTCCCAGAGTGAAATTATTTCCCCATTCCCAGAGTGATATCATTTCCCCCTGTGCCAGGCTGAAACCATTTCCCCATTCCCAGAGCGAAACAATTTCACAATTCCCAGAGTGAAACCATTACCACCTGTCCCAGAGTAATGCATTTCCCCATTCCCAAAGTGAAACCATTTCCCCATTCCCAGAGTGATAACATTTCCCCATTCCCAGAGTGAAATCATTTCCCCATTCCCAGAGTGAAATCATTTCCCCCTGTCCCAGTGTGAAATCATTTCCCCTTTCCCAGAGTGAAACCATTTCCCCATTCCCAGAGTGAAAACATTTCCCCTTTCCCAGAGTGAAATCATTTCCCCTTTCCCAGAGTGAAACCATTTCCCTCTGTCCCACAGAGAAAGCATTTCCCCCCGTCCCAGTGTGAAACCATTTCCCCATTCCCAGAGTGAAATCATTTCCCCATTCCCAGAGTGAAATCATGTCTCCCTATCCCAGAGTGAAACCGTTTCCCCCTGTCCCAGAGTGTAATAATTTCCCCATTCACAGAGTGAAATCATGTCTCCCTATCCCAGAGTGAAACCGTTTCCGCCTGTCCCAGAGTGTAATCATTTCCCCATTCCCAGAGTGAAATCATTTCCCCATTCCCAGAGTGAAATCATGTCTCCCTATCCCAGAGTCAAACCGTTTCCCCCTGTCCCAGAGTGTAATCATTTCCCCATTCACAGAGTGAAATCAATTCCCCATTCCCAGAGTGAAACAAATTCCCCCTGTCCCAGAATGAACACATTTCCCCCTGTCCCAGAATGAAATCATTTCCCCGTTCCCAGAGTGAAACCATTTCCCCATTCCCAGACGGAAACCATTTCCCCCTGCCCCGAGTGAAACCATTTCCCCATTCCCAGACGGAAACCATTTCCCCATTCCCAGAGTGAAGCCATTTCCCCATTCCCAGAGTGAAAACATTTCCCCATTCTCAGAGTGAAACCATATCCCCATTCCCAGAGTGAAATCATTTCCCCCTGTCCCAGATTGAAACCATTTCCCCAATCCCAGAGTGAAATCATTTCCCCATTCCCAGAGTGAAATCATATCCCCTTGTCCCAGAGTGAAACCATTTCCCCAATCCCAGAGTGAAATCATTACGCCATTCCCAGAGTGAAACCATTTCCCCATTCCCAGAGTGAAATCATTTCCCCATTCGCAGAGTGAAACCATATCACCATTCCCAGAGTGAAATCATTTCCCCCTGTCCCAGATTGAAACCATTTCCCCAATCCCAGAGTGAAATCATTTCCCCTTGTCCCAGGGTGAAACCATTTCCCCATTCCCAGAGCGAAACAATTTCCCCATTCCCAGAGCGAAACAATTTCCCAATTCCCAGAGTGAAACCATTACCACCTGTCCCAGAGTAATGCATTTCCCCATTCCCAAAGTGAAACCATTTCCCCATTCCCAGAGTGATAACATTTCCCCATTCCCAGAGTGAAATCATTTCCCCATTCCCAGAGTGAAATCATTTCCCCCTGTCCCAGTGTGAAATCATTTCCCATTTCCCAGAGTGAAACCATTTCCCCATTCCCAGAGTGAAATCATTTCCCCATTCCCAGAGTGATATCATTTCCCCTGTCCCAGACTGAATCCATTTCCCAATTCCCAGAGTGAAACCATTACCACCTGTCCCAGAGTAATGCATTTCCCCATTCCCAAAGTGAAACCATTTCCCCATTCCCAGAGTGATAACATTTCCCCATTCCCAGAGTGAAATCATTTCCCCATTCGCAGAGTGAAACCATATCCCCATTCCCAGAGTGAAATCATTGCCCCCTGTCCCAGATTGAAACCATTTCCCCAATCCCAGAGTGAAATCATTTCCCCTTGTCCCAGAGTGAAACCATTTCCCCAATCCCAGAGTGAAACCATTTCCCCTTGTCCCAGCCTGAAACCATGTCCCCATTCCCAGAGTGAAACCATTTCGCCCTGTCCCAGAGTGAAATCATTTCCCCCTTCCCAGAGTGAAACCATTTCCCCATTCCCAGAGTGAAATCATTTCCCCATTCCCACAGTGAAACCATTTCCCCATTCCCAAAGTGAATCCATTGCCCCCGTCCCAGAGTGAAATCGTTTCCCCCTGTCACAGAGTGAAATCATTTCCCCATTCCCAGAATGAAACCATTTCCCCATTCCCAGAGTGAAAGCATTTCAACATTCCCAGAGTGAAACCATTTCCCCATTCCCACAGTGAAACCATTTCCCCATTCCCAGAGTGAAATCAATTCCAACTTTCCCAGGGTGAAATAATTTCACCATTCCCAGAGTGAAATCATTTCCCCCTGTCCAGAGTGAAATCATTTCCCGTTTCCCAGAGTGAAACCATTTCCCCATTCCCAGAGTGAAATCATTTCCCCATTCCCAGAGTGAAATCATTTCCCCCTGTCCCAGATTGAAACTATTTCCCCATTCGCAGAGTGAAACCATTTCCCCATTCCCAGAGTGAAATCATTTCCCCCATCCCAGATTGAAACTATTTCCCCATTCGCAGAGTGAAACCATATCCCCATTCCCAGAGTGAAATCATTTCCCCCTGTCCCAGATTGAAACCATTTCCCCAATCCCAGAGTGAAATCATTTCCCCTTGTCCCAGAGTGAAACCATTTCCCCATTCCCAGAGCGAAACAATTTCCCAATTCCCAGAGTGAAACCATTACCACCTGTCCCAGAGTAATGCATTTCCCCATTCCCAAAGTGAAACCATTTCCCCATTCCCAGAGTGATAACATTTCCCCATTCCCAGAGTGAAATCATTTCCCCATTCCCAGAGTGAAATCATTTCCCCCTGTCCCAGTGTGAAATCATTTCCCGTTTCCCAGAGTGAAACCATTTCCCCATTCCCAGAGTGAAATCATTTCCCCATTCCCAGAGTGAAATCATTTCCCCCTGTCCCAGTGTGAAATCATTTCCCGTTTCCCAGAGTGAAACCATTTCCCCATTCCCAGAGTGAAATCATTTCCCCATTCCCAGAGTGAAATCATTTCCCCATTCCCAGAGTGAAATCATTTCCCCCTGTCCCAGTGTGAAATCATTTCCCGTTTCCCAGAGTGAAACCATTTCCCCATTCCCAGAGTGAAATCATTTCCCCATTCAGATAGTGATATCATTTCCCCCTGTCCCAGACTGAATCCATTTCCCCCTGTCCCAGAATGAAATCATTTCCCCATTCCCAGAGTGAAACCATTTCCCCATTCCCAGACGGAAAACATTTCCCCCTGTCCCAGAGTGAAACCATTTCCCCATTCCCAGAGTGAAATCATTTCCCCTTTCCCAGAGTGAAATCATTTCCCCTTTCCCAGAGTGAAACCATTTCCCTCTGTCCCACAGAGAAACCATTTCCCCCTGTCCCAGAGTGAAACCATTTCCTCATTCCCAGTGTGAAATCATTTCCCCATTCCCAGAGTGAAATCATGTCTCCCTATCCCAGAGTGAAACCGTTTCCGCCTGTCCCAGAGTGTAATCATTTCCCCATTCCCAGAGTGAAATCATTTCCCCATTCCCAGAGTGAAATCATGTCTCCCTATCCCAGAGTCAAACCGTTTCCCCCTGTCCCAGAGTGTAATCATTTCCCCATTCACAGAGTGAAATCAATTCCCCATTCCCAGAGTGAAACAAATTCCCCCTGTCCCAGAATGAACACATTTCCCCCTGTCCCAGAATGAAATCATTTCCCCATTCCCAGAGTGAAACCATTTCCCCATTCCCAGACGGAAACCATTTCCCCCTGTCCCAGAGTGAAACCATTTCCCCGTTCCCAGAGTGAAACCATTTCCCCATTCCCAGACGGAAACCATTTCCCCCTGTCCCAGAGTGAAACCATTTCCCCGTTCCCAGAGAGAAACCATTTCCCCATTCCCAGACGTAAACCATTTCCCCCTGTCCCGAGTGAAACCATTTCACCGTTCCCAGAGTGAAACCATTTCCCCATTCCCAGAGTGAAACCATTTCCCCCTGTCCCAGAGTGAAATCATTTCCCCTTTCCCAGAGTGAAACCATTTCCCCATTCGCAGAGTGAAACCATATCCCCATTCCCAGAGTGAAATCATTTTCCCCTGTCCCAGATTGAAACCATTTCCCCAATCCCAGAGTGAAATCATTTCCCCATTCCCAGAGTGAAATCATATCCCCTTGTCCCAGAGTGAAACCATTTCCCCAATCCCAGAGTGAAATCATATCCCCTTGTCCCAGAGTGAAACCATTTCCCCAATCCCAGGGTGAAATCATTTCCCCATTCCCAGAGTGAAATCATTTCCCCATTCCCAGAGTGAAATCATGTCTCCCTATCCCAGAGTCAAACCGTTTCCCCCTGTCCTAGAGTGTAATCATTTCCCCATTCACAGAGTGAAATCAATTCCCCATTCCCAGAGTGAAACAAATTCCCCCTGTCCCAGAATGAACACATTTCCCCCTGTCCCAGAATGAAATCATTTCCCCATTCCCAGAGTGAAACCATTTCCCCATTCCCAGACGGAAACCATTTCCCCCTGTCCCTGAGTGAAACCATTTCCCCGTTCCCAGAGTGAAACCATTTCCCCATTCCCAGATGGAAACCATTTCCCCCTGTCCCAGAGTGAAACCATTTCCCCGTTCCCAGAGAGAAACCATTTCCCCATTCCCAGACGTAAACCATTTCCCCCTGTCCCAGAGTGAAACCATTTCACCGTTCCCAGAGTGAAACCATTTCCCCATTCCCAGAGTGAAACCATTTCCCCCTGTCCCAGAGTGAAATCATTTCCCCTTTCCCAGAGTGAAACCATTTCCCCATTCGCAGAGTGAAACCATCTCCCCATTCCCAGAGTGAAATCATTTTCCCCTGTCCCAGATTGAAACCATTTCCCCAATCCCAGAGTGAAATCATTTCCCCATTCCCAGAGTGAAATCATATCCCCTTGTCCCAGAGTGAAACCATTTCCCCAATCCCAGAGTGAAATCATATCCCCTTGTCCCAGAGTGAAACCATTTCCCCAATCCCAGGGTGAAATCATTTCCCCATTCCCAGAGTGAAATCATTTCCCCATTCCCAGAGTGAAATAATTTCCCCCTGTCCCAGATTGAAACCATTTCCCCATTCCCAGAGTGAAATCATTTCCCCATTCGCAGAGTGAAACTATATCCCCATTCCCAGAGTGAAGTCATTTCCCCTTGTCCGAGAGTGAAACCATTTCCCCATTCCCAGAGTGAAATCATTTCCCCTTGTCCCAGAGTGAACCCATATCCCCATTCCCAGAGTGAAATCATTTCCCCTTGTCCCAGATTGAAACCATATCCCCATTCCCAGAGTGAAATCATTTCCCCTTGTCCCAGAGTGAAACCATTTCCCCATTCCCAGAGTGAAACCATTTTCCCTTGTCCCAGACTGAAACCATTTCCCCATTCCCAGAGTGAAACCATTTCGCCCTGTCCCAGAGTGAAATCATTTCCCCCTTCACAGAGTGAAACCATTTCCCCATTCCCAGAGTGAAATCATTTCCCCATTCCCAGAGTGAAACCATTTCCCCATTCCGAAAGTGAATCCATTGCCCCCGTCCCAGAGTGAAATCGTTTCCCCCTGTCACAGAGTGAAATCATTTCCCCCTGTCCCAGATTGAAACCATTTCCCCAATCCCAGGGTGAAATCATTTCCCCTTGTCCCAGAGTGAAACCATTTCCCCATTCCCAGAGTGAAACAATTTCCCAATTCCCAGAGTGAAACCATTACCACCTGTCCCAGAGTAATGCACTTCCCCATTCCCAAAGTGAAACCATTTCCCCATTCCCAGAGAGAAACCATTTCACCGTTCCCAAAGTGAAACCATTTCCCCATTCCCAGACGGAAACCATTTCCCCATTCCCAGAGTGAAACCATTTCCCCATTCCCAGAGTGAAACCATTTCCCCATTCGCAGAGTGAAACCATATCCCCATTCCCAGAGTGAAATCATATCCCCCTGTCCCAGATTGAAACCATTTCCCCAATCCCAGAGTGAAATCATTTCCCCATTCCCAGAGTGAAATCATATCCCCTTGTCCCAGAGTGAAACCATTTCCCCAATCCCAGAGTGAAATCATTTCCCCATTCAAAGAGTGAAACCATTTCCCCATTCCCAGAGTGAAATTATTTCCCCATTCCCAGAGTGATATCATTTCCCCCTGTGCCAGGCTGAAACCATTTCCCCATTCCCAGAGCGAAACAATTTCACAATTCCCAGAGTGAAACCATTACCACCTGTCCCAGAGTAATGCATTTCCCCATTCCCAAAGTGAAACCATTTCCCCATTCCCAGAGTGATAACATTTCCCCATTCCCAGAGTGAAATCATTTCCCCATTCCCAGAGTGAAATCATTTCCCCCTGTCCCAGTGTGAAATCATTTCCCCTTTCCCAGAGTGAAACCATTTCCCCATTCCCAGAGTGAAAACATTTCCCCTTTCCCAGAGTGAAATCATTTCCCCTTTCCCAGAGTGAAACCATTTCCCTCTGTCCCACAGAGAAAGCATTTCCCCCCGTCCCAGTGTGAAACCATTTCCCCATTCCCAGAGTGAAATCATTTCCCCATTCCCAGAGTGAAATCATGTCTCCCTATCCCAGAGTGAAACCGTTTCCCCCTGTCCCAGAGTGTAATAATTTCCCCATTCACAGAGTGAAATCAATTCCCCATTCCCAGAGTGAAACAAATTCCCCCTGTCCCAGAGTGAAACCATTTCCACATTCCCAGTGTGAAATCATTTCCCCATTCCCAGAGTGAAATCATGTCTCCCTATCCCAGAGTGAAACCGTTTCCGCCTGTCCCAGAGTGTAATCATTTCCCCATTCCCAGAGTGAAATCATTTCCCCATTCCCAGAGTGAAATCATGTCTCCCTATCCCAGAGTCAAACCGTTTCCCCCTGTCCCAGAGTGTAATCATTTCCCCATTCACAGAGTGAAATCAATTCCCCATTCCCAGAGTGAAACAAATTCCCCCTGTCCCAGAATGAAATCATTTCCCCGTTCCCAGAGTGAAACCATTTCCCCATTCCCAGACGGAAACCATTTCCCCCTGCCCCGAGTGAAACCATTTCCCCATTCCCAGAGTGAAACCATTTCCCCATTCCCAGACGGAAACCATTTCCCCATTCCCAGAGTGAAGCCATTTCCCCATTCCCAGAGTGAAAACATTTCCCCATTCTCAGAGTGAAACCATATCCCCATTCCCAGAGTGAAATCATTTCCCCCTGTCCCAGATTGAAACCATTTCCCCAATCCCAGAGTGAAATCATTTCCCCATTCCCAGAGTGAAATCATATCCCCTTGTCCCAGAGTGAAACCATTTCCCCAATCCCAGAGTGAAATCATTACGCCATTCCCAGAGTGAAACCATTTCCCCATTCCCAGAGTGAAATCATTTCCCCATTCGCAGAGTGAAACCATATCACCATTCCCAGAGTGAAATCATTTCCCCCTGTCCCAGATTGAAACCATTTCCCCAATCCCAGAGTGAAATCATTTCCCCTTGTCCCAGGGTGAAACCATTTCCCCATTCCCAGAGCGAAACAATTTCCCCATTCCCAGAGCGAAACAATTTCCCAATTCCCAGAGTGAAACCATTACCACCTGTCCCAGAGTAATGCATTTCCCCATTCCCAAAGTGAAACCATTTCCCCATTCCCAGAGTGATAACATTTCCCCATTCCCAGAGTGAAATCATTTCCCCATTCCCAGAGTGAAATCATTTCCCCCTGTCCCAGTGTGAAATCATTTCCCGTTTCCCAGAGTGAAACCATTTCCCCATTCCCAGAGTGAAATCATTTCCCCATTCCCAGAGTGATATCATTTCCCCCTGTCCCAGACTGAATCCATTTCCCCATTCCCAGAGCGAAACAATTTCCCAATTCCCAGAGTGAAACCATTGCCACCTGTCCCAGAGTAATGCATTTCCCCATTCCCAAAGTGAAACCATTTCCCCATTCCCAGAGTGATAACATTTCCCCATTCCCAGAGTGAAATCATTTCCCGTTTCCCAGAGTGAAACCATTTCCCCATTCCCAGAGTGAAATCATTTCCCCCTGTCCCAGATTGAAACTATTTCCCCATTCGCAGAGTGAAACCATTTCCCCATTCCCAGAGTGAAATCATTTCCCCCATCCCAGAGTGAAACAATTTCCCCATTCCCAGAGAGAAATCATTTCCCCATTCGCAGAGGGAAACCATATCCCCATTCCCAGAGTGAAATCATTTCCCCCTGTCCCAGATTGAAACCATTTCCCCAATCCCAGAGTGAAATCATTTCCCCATTCCCAGAGTGAAATCATATCCCCATGTCCCAGAGTGAAACCATTTCCCCAATCCCAGAGTGAAATCATTACGCCATTCCCAGAGTGAAACCATTTCCCCATTCCCAGAGTGAAATCATTTCCCCATTCGCAGAGTGAAACCATATCACCATTCCCAGAGTGAAATCATTTCCCCCTGTCCCAGATTGAAACCATTTCCCCAATCCCAGAGTGAAATCATTTCCCCTTGTCCCAGGGTGAAACCATTTCCCCATTCCCAGAGCGAAACAATTTCCCCATTCCCAGAGCGAAACAATTTCCCAATTCCCAGAGTGAAACCATTACCACCTGTCCCAGAGTAATGCATTTCCCCATTCCCAAAGTGAAACCATTTCCCCATTCCCAGAGTGATAACATTTCCCCATTCCCAGAGTGAAATCATTTCCCCATTCCCAGAGTGAAATCATTTCCCCCTGTCCCAGTGTGAAATCATTGCCCGTTTCCCAGAGTGAAACCATTTCCCCATTCCCAGAGTGAAATCATTTCCCCATTCCCAGAGTGATATCATTTCCCCCTGTCCCAGACTGAATCCATTTCCCCATTCCCAGAGCGAAACAATTTCCCAATTCCCAGAGTGAAACCATTACCACCTGTCCCAGAGTAATGCATTTCCCCATTCCCAAAGTGAAACCATTTCCCCATTCCCAGAGTGATAACATTTCCCCATTCCCAGAGTGAAATCATTTCCCCATTCGCAGAGTGAAACCATATCCCCATTCCCAGAGTGAAATCATTGCCCCCTGTCCCAGATTGAAACCATTTCCCCAATCCCAGAGTGAAATCATTTCCCCTTGTCCCAGAGTGAAACCATTTCCCCAATCCCAGAGTGAAACCATTTCCCCTTGTCCCAGACTGAAACCATGTCCCCATTCCCAGAGTGAAACCACTTCGCCCTGTCCCAGAGTGAAATCATTTCCCCCTTCCCAGAGTGAAACCATTTCCCCATTCCCAGAGTGAAATCATTTCCCCATTCCCACAGTGAAACCATTTCCCCATTCCCAAAGTGAATCCATTGCCCCCGTCCCAGAGTGAAATCGTTTCCCCCTGTCACAGAGTGAAATCATTTCCCCATTCCCAGAATGAAACCATTTCCCCATTCCCAGAGTGAAAGCATTTCAACATTCCCAGAGTGAAACCATTTCCCCATTCCCACAGTGAAACCATTTCCCCATTCCCAGAGTGAAATCAATTCCAACTTTCCCAGGGTGAAATAATTTCACCATTCCCAGAGTGAAATCATTTCCCCCTGTCCAGAGTGAAATCATTTCCCGTTTCCCAGAGTGAAACCATTTCCCCATTCCCAGAGTGAAATCATTTCCCCCTGTCCCAGATTGAAACTATTTCCCCATTCGCAGAGTGAAACCATTTCCCCATTCCCAGAGAGAAATCATTTCCCCCATCCCAGAGTGAAACAATTTCCCCATTCCCAGAGAGAAATCATTTCCCCATTCGCAGAGGGAAACCATATCCCCATTCCCAGAGTGAAATCATTTCCCCCTGTCCCAGATTGAAACCATTTCCCCAATCCCAGAGTGAAATCATTTCCCCTTGTCCCAGAGTGAAACCATTTCCCCAATCCCAGAGTGAAACCATTTCCCCTTGTCCCAGACTGAAACCATGTCCCCATTCCCAGAGTGAAACCATTTCGCCCTGTCCCAGAGTGAAATCATTTCCCCCTTCCCAGAGTGAAACCATTTCCCCATTCCCAGAGTGAAATCATTTCCCCATTCCCACAGTGAAACCATTTCCCCATTCCCAAAGTGAATCCATTGCCCCCGTCCCAGAGTGAAATCGTTTCCCCCGTCACAGAGTGAAATCATTTCCCCATTCCCAGAATGAAACCATTTCCCCATTCCCAGAGTGAAAGCATTTCAACATTCCCAGAGTGAAACCATTTCCCCATTCCCACAGTGAAACCATTTCCCCATTCCCAGAGTGAAATCAATTCCAACTTTCCCAGGGTGAAATAATTTCACCATTCCCAGAGTGAAATCATTTACCCCTGTCCAGAGTGAAATCATTTCCCGTTTCCCAGAGTGAAACCATTTCCCCATTCCCAGAGTGAAATCATTTCCCCCTGTCCCAGATTGAAACTATTTCCCCATTCGCAGAGTGAAACCATTTCCCCATTCCCAGAGTGAAATCATTTCCCCCATCCCAGAGTGAAACAATTTCCCCATTCCCAGAGAGAAATCATTTCCCCATTCGCAGAGGGAAACCATATCCCCATTCCCAGAGTGAAATCATTTCCCCCTGTCCCAGGCTGAAACCATTTCCCCATTCCCAGAGTGATAACATTTCCCCATTCCCAGAGTGAAATCATTTCCCCAATCCCAGAGTGAAATCATTTCCCCTTGTCCCAGAGTGAAACCATTTCCCCAATCCCAGAGTGAAACCATTTCCCCTTGTCCCAGACTGAAACCATTTCCCCATTCCCAGAGTGAAACCATTTCGCCCTGTCCCAGAGTGAAATCATTTCCCCCTTCCCAGAGTGAAACCATTTCCCCATTCCCAGAGTGAAATCATTTCCCCATTCCCACAGTGAAACCATTTCCCCATTCCCAAAGTGAATCCATTGCCCCCGTCCCAGAGTGAAATCGTTTCCCCCTGTCACAGAGTGAAATCATTTCCCCATTCCCAGAATGAAACCATTTCCCCATTCCCAGAGTGAAAGCATTTCAACATTCCCAGAGTGAAACCATTTCCCCATTCCCACAGTGAAACCATTTCCCCATTCCCAGAGTGAAATCAATTCCAACTTTCCCAGGGTGAAATAATTTCACCATTCCCAGAGTGAAATCATTTCCCCCTGTCCAGAGTGAAATCATTTCCTGTTTCCCAGAGTGAAACCATTTCCCCATTCCCAGAGTGAAATCATTTCCCCATTCCCAGAGTGAAATCATTTCCCCCTGTCCCAGATTGAAACTATTTCCCCATTCGCAGAGTGAAACCATTTCCCCATTCCCAGAGTGAAATCATTTCCCCCATCCCAGAGTGAAACAATTTCCCCATTCCCAGAGAGAAATCATTTCCCCATTCGCAGAGGGAAACCATATCCCCATTCCCAGAGTGAAATCATTTCCCCCTGTCCCAGGCTGAAACCATTTCCCCATTCCCAGAGTGAAATCATTTCCCCATTCCCAGAGTGAAATCATATCCCCTTGTCCCAGAGTGAAACCATCTCACCATTCCCAGAGTGAAATCATTTCCCCCTGTCCCAGAGTGAAACCATTGCCCCTGTCACAGAGTGAAATCATTTCCCCATTCCCAGAGTGAAACCATTTCCCCATTCCCAGAGTGAAATCATTTCCCCATTCGCAGAGTGAAACCATATCCCCATTCCCAGAGTGAAATCATTTCCCCCTGTCCCAGACGGAAACCATTTCCCCATTCCCAGAGTGAAACCATTTCCCCATTCCCACAGTGAAATCATTTCCCCCTATCCAGAATGAAATCATTTCCCCATTCCCAGAGTGAAACCATTTCCCCATTCCCAGAGTGAAATCATTTCCCCATTCCCAGAGTGATATCATTTCCCCCTCTCCCAGACTGAAACCATTTCCCCATTCCCAGAGCGAAACAATTTCCCAATTCCCAGAGTGAAACTATTACCACCTGTCCCAGAGTAATGCATTTCCCCATTCCCAAAGTGAAACCATTTCCCCATTCCCAGAGTGATAACATTTCCCCATTCCCAGAGTGAAACCATTTTCCCATTCCCAGAGTGAAATCATTTCCCGTTTCCCAGAGTGAAATCATTTCCCCCTGTCCCAGTGTGAAATCATTTCCCCATTCCCAGAGTGAAGCCATTTCCCCATTCCAAGAGTGAAACCATTTCCCCATTCCCAGAGTGAAATCATTTCCCCAATCCCAGAGTGAAATCATTTCCCCCATCCCAGAGTGAAACAATTTCCCCTGTCCCAGAGTGGAACCATTGCCCCTGTCCCAGAGTGAAATCATTTCCCCATTCCCAGAGTGAAATCATTTCCCCATTCGCAGAGTGAAACCATATCCCCATTCCCAGAGAGAAATCATTTCCCCCTGTCCCAGATTGAAACCATTTCCCCAATCCCAGAGTGAAATCATTTCCCCTTGTCCCAGAGTGAAACCATTTCCCCATTCCCAGAGTGAAACCATTTCCCCTTGTCCCAGACTGAAACCATTTTCCCATTCCCAGAGTGAAACCATTTCGCCCTGTCCCAGAGTGAAATCATTTTCCCCTTCCCAGAGTGAAACCATTTCCCCATTCCCAGAGTGAAATCATTTCCCCATTCCCAGAGTGAAACCATTTCCCCATTCCCAAAGTGAATCCATTGCCCCCGTCCCAGAGTGAAATCGTTTCCCCCTGTCACAGAGTGAAATCATTTCCCCATTCCCAGAATGAAACCATTTCCCCATTCCCAGAGTGAAAGCATTTCAACATTCCCAGAGTGAAACCATTTCCCCATTCCCACAGTGAAACCATTTCACCATTCCCAGAGTGAAATCATTTCCAATTTTCCCAGGGTGAAATAATTTCACCATTCCCAGAGTGAAATCATTTCCCCCTGTCCAGAGTGAAATCATTTCCCCATTCCCAGAGTGAAACCATTTCCCCATTCCCAGAGTGAAATCATTTCCCCATTCCCAGAGTGAAATCATTTCCCCCTGTCCCAGATTGAAACTATTTCCCCATTCGCAGAGTGAAACCATTTCCCCATTCCCAGAGTGAAATCATTTCCCCCATCCCAGAGTGAAACAATTTCCCCATTCCCAAAGAGAAATCATTTCCCCATTCGCAGAGGGAAACCATATCCCCATTCCCAGAGTGAAGTCATTTCCCCCTGTCCTAGACTGAAACCATTTCCCCATTCCCAGAGTGAAATCATTTCCCCCTGTCCCAGAGTGAAACCATTGCCCCTGTCACAGAGTGAAATCATTTCCCCATTCCCAGAGTGAAACCATTTCCCCATTCCCAGAGTGAAATCATTTCCCCATTCGCAGAGTGAAACCATATCCCCATTCCCAGAGTGAAATCATTTCCCCCTGTCCCAGACTGAAACCATTTCCCCATTCCCAGAGTGAAATCATTTCCCCATTCCCAGAGTGAAATCATATCCCCTTGTCCCAGAGTGAAACCATCTCCCCATTCCCAGAGTGAAATCATTTCCCCCTGTCCCAGAGTGAAACCATTTCCCCATTTCCAGAGTTAAACCATTTCCCCATTCCCAGAGTGAAATCATTTCCCCCTGTCCCAGAGTGAAACCATTTCCCCATCCCAGAGTGAAACCATTTCCCCTTGTCCCAGACTGAAACCATTTCCCCATTCCCAGAGTGAAACCATTTCCCCCTGTCCCAGAGTGAAACCATTTCCCCATTCCCAGAGTGAAATCATTTCCCCATTCCCGGAGTGAAACCATTTCCCCATTCCCAGAGTGAAATCATTTCCCCATTCCCAGAGTGAATCCATTTCCCCCGTCCCAGAGTGAAATAGTTTCCCCCTGTCACAGAGTGAAATCATTTGCCCATTCCCAGAATGAAACCAATTCCCCATTCCCAGAGTGAATCCATTTCCCCCGTCCCAGATTGAAATAGTTTCCCCCGTCACAGAGTGAAATCATTTCCCCATTCCCAGAGTGAAAGCATTTCAACATTCCCAGAGTGAAACCACTTCCCCATTCCCACAGTGAAACCATTTCCCCATTCCCAGAGTGAAATCATTTCCCCATTCCCAGAGTGAAATCATTTCCAACTTTCCGAGGGTGAAATAATTTCCCCATTCCCAAAGTGAAATCATTTCCCCCTATCCAGAGTGAAATCATTTCCCCATTCCCAGAGTGAAACCATTTCCCCATTCCCACAGTGAAATCATTTCCCCCTATCCAGAGTGAATTCATTTCCCCATTCCCAGAGTGATATCATTTCCCCCTCTCCCAGACTGAAACCATTTCCCCATTCCCAGAGCGAAACAATTTCCCAATTCCCAGAGTGAAACTATTACCACCTGTCCCAGAGTAATGCATTTCCCCATTCCCAAAGTGAAACCATTTCCCCATTCCCAGAGTGATAACATTTCCCCATTCCCAGAGTGAAATCATTTCCCCATTCCCAGAGTGAAATCATTTCCCATTTCCCAGAGTGAAATCATTTCCCCCTGTCCCAGTGTGAAATCATTTCCCGTTTCCCAGAGTGAAGCCATTTCCCCATTCCAAGAGTGAAACCATTTCCCCATTCCCAGAGTGAAATCATTTCCCCTTTCCCAGAGTGAGATCATTTCCCCAATCCCAGAGTGAAATCATTTCCCCCATCCCAGAGTGAAATAATTTCCCCTGTCCCAGAGTGAAACCAGTGCCCCTGTCAAAGAGTGAAATCATTTCCCCATTCCCAGAGTGAAACCATTTCCCCTTGTCCCAGACTGAAACCATTTCCCCAGTCCCAGAGTGAAACCATTTCCCCAGTCCCAGAGTGAAATCATTTCCCCATTTCCAGAGTGAAACCATTTCCCCAATGTCAGAGTGAAACCATTTCCCCAGTCCCAGGGTGAAATCATTTCCCCATTCCCAGAGTGAAACCATCTCCCCATTTCCAGAGTGAAACCATTTCCCCATTCCCAGAGTGAAACCATTTCCCCCTGTCCCAGAGTGAAACCATTTCCCCATTCCCAGAGTGAAACCATTTCCCCCTGTCCTAGAATGAAACCATTTCCCCCTGTCCCAGAATGAAACCATTTCCCCCTGTCCCAGAGTGAAACCATTTCCCCATTCCCAGAGTGAAACCATTTCCCCAATGCCAGAGTGAAACCATTTCCCCTTTCCCAGAGTGAAATCATTTCCCCCTGTCCCAGAATGAAACCATTTCACCATTTTCAGAGTGAAATCATTTCCCCATTCCCAGAGTGAAACCATTTCCCCATTCCCTGAGTGAAATCATTTCCCCCTGTCCCAGGGTGAAACCATTTCCCCCTGTCCCAGATTGAAACCATTTCCCCCTGTCCCAGAGTGAAACCATTTCCCCATTCCCAGAGTGAAATCATTTCCCCATTCCCAGAGTGAAACCATTTCCCCATTCCCAGAGTGAAATCATTTACCATTCCCAGATTGAAATCATTTCCCCATTCCCAGAGTGAAACCATTTCCCCCTGTCCCAGAGTGAAATAATTTCCCCATTCCCAGAGTGAAACCATTTCCCCATTCCCAGAGTGAAACCATTTCCCCATTCCCAGAGTGAACTCATTTCCCCATTCCCAGAGTGAAATCATTTCCCCATTCCCAGAGTTAAATCATTTTCCCATTCCCAGTGTTAAATCATTTCCCCATTCCGAGAGTGACATCGTTTCCCCCTGTCCCAGAATGAAACAATTTCACCATTCCCAGAGTGAAACCATTTCCCCATTGCCAGAGTGAAATCATTTCCCCCTGTCCCAGAGTGAAACCATTTCCCCCTGTCCCTGTTTGAAACCATTGCCCCAGTCCCAGAGTGAAATCATTTCCCCATTCCCAGAGTGAAACCATTTCCCCCTGTCCCAGTGTGAAACCATTTCCCCATTCCCAGAGTGAAACCATTTCCCCATTGCCAGAGTGAAATCATTTCCCCATTCCCAGAGTGAAACCATTTCCCCATTCCCAGAGTGAAATCATTTCCCCATTCCCAGAGTGAAACCATTTCCCCCTGTCCCTGTTTGAAACCATTGCCCCAGTCCCAGAGTGAAATCATTTCCCCATTCCCAGAGTGAAACCATTTCCCCATTCCCAGAGTTAAACCATTTCCCCATTCCCAGAGTGAAATCATTTCCCCTTTCCCAGAGTGAAACCATTTCCCCCTGTCCCAGAGTGAAATAATTTCCCCATTCCCAGAGTGAAACCATTTCCCCATTCCCAGAGTGAAATCATTTCCCCCTGTCCCAGTGTGAAATCATTTCCCGTTTCCCAGAGTGAAGCCATTTCCCCATTCCAAGAGTGAAACCATTTCCCCATTCCCAGAGTGAAATCATTTCCCCTTTCCCAGAGTGAAATCATTTCCCCAATCCCAGAGTGAAATCATTTCCCCCATCCCAGAGTGAAACAATTTCCCCTGTCCCAGAGTGAAACCATTGCCCCTGTCACAGAGTGAAATCATTTCCCCATTCCCAGAGTGAAACCATTTTTTCTTGTCCCAGACTGAAACCATTTCCCCATTCCCACAGTGAAACCATTTCCCCCTGTCCCAGAGTGAAATCATTTCCCCATTCCCAGAGTGAAATCATTTCCCCATTCCCAGAGTGAAACCATTTCCCCAGTCCCAGGGTGAAATCATTTCCCCATTCCCAGAGTGAAACCATCTCCCCATTTCCAGAGTGAAACCATTTCCCCAATGTCAGAGTGAAACCATTTCCCCAGTCCCAGGGTGAAATCATTTCCCCATTCCCAGAGTGAAACCATCTCCCCATTTCCAGAGTGAAACCATTTCCCCATTCCCAGAGTGAAACCATTTCCCCCTGTCCCAGAGTGAAACCATTTCCCCATTCCCAGAGTGAAACCATTTCCCCCTGTCCTAGAATGAAACCATTTCCCCCTGTGCCAGAATGAAACCATTTCCCCCTGTCCCAGAGTGAAACCATTTCCCCATTCCCAGAGTGAAACCATTTCCCCAATGCCAGAGTGAAACCATTTCCCCTGTCCCAGAGTGAAATCATTTCCCCCTGTCCCAGAATGAAACCATTTCACCATTCCCAGAGTGAAATCATTTCCCCATTCCCAGAGTGAAACCATTTCCCCATTCCCTGAGTGAAATCATTTCCCCCTGTCCCAGGGTGAAACCATTTCCCCCTGTCCCAGATTGAAACCATTTCCCCCTGTCCCAGAGTGAAACCATTTCCCCATTCCCAGAGTGAAATCATTTCCCCATTCCCAGTGAAACCATTTCCCCATTCCCAGAGTGAAATCATTTACCCATTCCCAGATTGAAATCATTTCCCCATTCCCAGAGTGAAACCATTTCCCCCTGTCCCAGAGTGAAATAATTTCCCCATTCCCAGAGTGAAACCATTTCCCCATTCCCAGAGTGAAACCATTTCCCCATTCCCAGAGTGAACTCATTTCCCCATTCCCAGAGTGAAATCATTTCCCCATTCCCAGAGTTAAATCATTTTCCCATTCCCAGAGTTAAATCATTTCCCCATTCCGAGAGTGACATCGTTTCCCCCTGTCCCAGAATGAAACAATTTCACCATTCCCAGAGTGAAACCATTTCCCCATTCCCAGATTGAAATCATTTCCCCCTGTCCCAGAGTGAAACCATTTCCCCCTGTCCCTGTTTGAAACCATTGCCCCAGTCCCAGAGTGAAATCATTTCCCCATTCCCAGAGTGAAACCATTTCCCCCTGTCCCAGTGTGAAACCATTTCCCCATTCCCAGAGTGAAACCATTTCCCCATTGCCAGAGTGAAATCATTTCCCCATTCCCAGAGTGAAACCATTTCCCCATTCCCAGAGTGAAATCATTTCCCCATTCCCAGAGTGAAACCATTTCCCCCTGTCCCTGTTTGAAACCATTGCCCCAGTCCCAGAGTGAAATCATTTCCCCATTCCCAGAGTGAAACCATTTCCCCATTCCCAGAGTTAAACCATTTCCCCATTCCCAGAGTGAAATCATTTCCCCTTTCCCAGAGTGAAACCATTTCCCCCTGTCCCAGAGTGAAATAATTTCCCCATTCCCAGAGTGAAACCATTTCCCCAGTCCCAGGGTGAAATCATTTCCCCATTCCCAGAGTGAAACCATCTCCCCATTTCCAGAGTGAAACCATTTCCCCATTCCCAGAGTGAAACCATTTCCCCCTGTCCCAGAGTGAAACCATTTCCCCATTCCCAGAGTGAAACCATTTCCCCCTGTCCTAGAATGAAACCATTTCCCCCTGTGCCAGAATGAAACCATTTCCCCCTGTCCCAGAGTGAAACCATTTCCCCATTCCCAGAGTGAAACCATTTCCCCAATGCCAGAGTGAAACCATTTCCCCTGTCCCAGAGTGAAATCATTTCCCCCTGTCCCAGAATGAAACCATTTCACCATTCCCAGAGTGAAATCATTTCCCCATTCCCAGAGTGAAACCATTTCCCCATTCCCTGAGTGAAATCATTTCCCCCTGTCCCAGGGTGAAACCATTTCCCCCTGTCCCAGATTGAAACCATTTCCCCCTGTCCCAGAGTGAAACCATTTCCCCATTCCCAGAGTGAAATCATTTCCCCATTCCCAGTGAAACCATTTCCCCATTCCCAGAGTGAAATCATTTACCCATTCCCAGATTGAAATCATTTCCCCATTCCCAGAGTGAAACCATTTCCCCCTGTCCCAGAGTGAAATAATTTCCCCATTCCCAGAGTGAAACCATTTCCCCATTCCCAGAGTGAAACCATTTCCCCATTCCCAGAGTGAACTCATTTCCCCATTCCCAGAGTGAAATCATTTCCCCATTCCCAGAGTTAAATCATTTTCCCATTCCCAGAGTTAAATCATTTCCCCATTCCGAGAGTGACATCGTTTCCCCCTGTCCCAGAATGAAACAATTTCACCATTCCCAGAGTGAAACCATTTCCCCATTGCCAGATTGAAATCATTTCCCCCTGTCCCAGAGTGAAACCATTTCCCCCTGTCCCTGTTTGAAACCATTGCCCCAGTCCCAGAGTGAAATCATTTCCCCATTCCCAGAGTGAAACCATTTCCCCCTGTCCCAGTGTGAAACCATTTCCCCATTCCCAGAGTGAAACCATTTCCCCATTGCCAGAGTGAAATCATTTCCCCATTCCCAGAGTGAAACCATTTCCCCATTCCCAGAGTGAAATCATTTCCCCATTCCCAGAGTGAAACCATTTCCCCCTGTCCCTGTTTGAAACCATTGCCCCAGTCCCAGAGTGAAATCATTTCCCCATTCCCAGAGTGAAACCATTTCCCCATTCCCAGAGTTAAACCATTTCCCCATTCCCAGAGTGAAATCATTTCCCCTTTCCCAGAGTGAAACCATTTCCCCCTGTCCCAGAGTGAAATAATTTCCCCATTCCCAGAGTGAAACCATTTCCCCAGTCCCAGGGTGAAATCATTTCCCCATTCCCAGAGTGAAACCATCTCCCCATTTCCAGAGTGAAACCATTTCCCCATTCCCAGAGTGAAACCATTTCCCCCTGTCCCAGAGTGAAACCATTTCCCCATTCCCAGAGTGAAACCATTTCCCCCTGTCCTAGAATGAAACCATTTCCCCCTGTGCCAGAATGAAACCATTTCCCCCTGTCCCAGAGTGAAACCATTTCCCCATTCCCAGAGTGAAACCATTTCCCCAATGCCAGAGTGAAACCATTTCCCCTGTCCCAGAGTGAAATCATTTCCCCCTGTCCCAGAATGAAACCATTTCACCATTCCCAGAGTGAAATCATTTCCCCATTCCCAGAGTGAAACCATTTCCCCATTCCCTGAGTGAAATCATTTCCCCCTGTCCCAGGGTGAAACCATTTCCCCCTGTCCCAGATTGAAACCATTTCCCCCTGTCCCAGAGTGAAACCATTTCCCCATTCCCAGAGTGAAATCATTTCCCCATTCCCAGTGAAACCATTTCCCCATTCCCAGAGTGAAATCATTTACCCATTCCCAGATTGAAATCATTTCCCCATTCCCAGAGTGAAACCATTTCCCCCTGTCCCAGAGTGAAATAATTTCCCCATTCCCAGAGTGAAACCATTTCCCCATTCCCAGAGTGAAACCATTTCCCCATTCCCAGAGTGAACTCATTTCCCCATTCCCAGAGTGAAATCATTTCCCCATTCCCAGAGTTAAATCATTTTCCCATTCCCAGAGTTAAATCATTTCCCCATTCCGAGAGTGACATCGTTTCCCCCTGTCCCAGAATGAAACAATTTCACCATTCCCAGAGTGAAACCATTTCCCCATTGCCAGATTGAAATCATTTCCCCCTGTCCCAGAGTGAAACCATTTCCCCCTGTCCCTGTTTGAAACCATTGCCCCAGTCCCAGAGTGAAATCATTTCCCCATTCCCAGAGTGAAACCATTTCCCCCTGTCCCAGTGTGAAACCATTTCCCCATTCCCAGAGTGAAACCATTTCCCCATTGCCAGAGTGAAATCATTTCCCCATTCCCAGAGTGAAACCATTTCCCCATTCCCAGAGTGAAATCATTTCCCCATTCCCAGAGTGAAACCATTTCCCCCTGTCCCTGTTTGAAACCATTGCCCCAGTCCCAGAGTGAAATCATTTCCCCATTCCCAGAGTGAAACCATTTCCCCATTCCCAGAGTTAAACCATTTCCCCATTCCCAGAGTGAAATCATTTCCCCTTTCCCAGAGTGAAACCATTTCCCCCTGTCCCAGAGTGAAATAATTTCCCCATTCCCAGAGTGAAACCATTTCCCCATTCCCAGAGTGAAAACATTTCCCCATTCCCAGAGTGAAATCATTTCCCCATTCCCAGAGTTAAATCATTTCCCCATTCCCAGAGTGAAACCATTTCCCCCTGTCCCAGAGTGAAAATATTCTAATCCCTTGTCCAAGTACAAAACACATCAGAAATATAAATCAACATTATCTTGCATGCAATGGACTCTTTGGGAGCTCTAAGCAGAGAGTTGGTCAAAGTCCCTGAGGGGCTGTGTTGCTCATACCTTTACATTATGTGCTCCTAACATGGGGTTATTATGTCAATGCAAGTGCTTTCCTCGAATTAATGCTTATGTACTTAGATTACTGCATCACATTGATATTACTACATGTTTCCCTTCCACGGGACTGTGCAATGTCATCAATCATTTATTCATTTTTCTCTCTGCCTCCATTTCCTTATCTCTTTGTCTATCTCACTATTAGCTCTGTTCAGTCTTTGTCTCCTTGCTACCTGGCCTGATGCCCAGCACATTGCTCATCTCTGCTGACAAGCTATCAGACAGTAATATCTGTTATACATCTGGCCCTGTCTCTGTCCTACAACTGCTGTGCAATTCATTTAATCTATGTGTTTTACATAAGGAAATGCTTAGTAAGCCTATTCTATCTAGTATATCCATGCTTACAATTCCCTTTTCCTTACTCTCTGTCTCCTACCTTCCAACCAATTACCAACCTATGTCACAAAGTCACCTCCAACTCTAAACACTCTCATATTTGCTAATAATCTCCTGGTACTAAACTTTATCAAGTGCATTCTGAAGATCTATCTTGGCAACATCTGTACACAATCCCCGTCCACCATATTAGTGACCTCTTCAGAAACTTCAGTTCGTCAAACATAACTTGTTACCTTTCTCTGTTGCAGATATTTAGCCACCCTTCTTCTAAAAGGTGCAATGGCCTCTGCCTCAAACACTCCCTGTGATAAACTGCACCCTGTCCCAGCAACCATCCAAAGGAATATCTAACCTCTCTCTTCTCACTGACAGAAAGTGGTTAGATAGCAGAGTGGCTGCAGTAAATGGAGGATGCATCTGTTTGAGGTGATGCTCTCTGTGCAGTGCTGTAACCTCGTGTATGATAAACAGTTTTTGCTAAAGGTAATGAACAAAGGAAATATTCTCCCCAAATGTGACTTAGAAGCATTTGTGGATTTGTTCAGTGACTTGCCTTGAATAGACGGAGACACAGTGTCTCCATTCTAGTGTCAGGCACTCACAGCACCTCAGCTTTGTCGGATTGCTGCTGCTCTCTGTCTACAGTACTCCTATAAGCACAGCTTTAAACCACTCTCTGTCTCTGTCCTTCTCTAACTCTCTCTAACTCTCTCTGACTCCCTTTATCTCTCTCTCTCTCTCTCTCTCTCAGCCCCTCCCTCAGTCTTTGTCACTATCTGATATGTTGAAAAGTTCATCAAATGAGGCCATATGGATTGAGCTGAGGAACAAAAAAGGGGCAATCACACTGCTGGGAGATCCCCAAACAGTCAGAGGGAGATAGAAGAGCAGATATGTAGGCAAATCTCTGAGAAGTGCAAGAACATTAGGGCAGTAATAGTCGGGGATTTTAACTATCCCAATATTAACTGGGATAGTTTTAGTGTGAAAGGAATTGAGGGAGCAGAATTCTTGAGGTGCATTCAAGAGAACTTTTTTTGCCCAATATGTAGCAAGTCCATCAAGAGAGGGTGCAGTTTTAGACTTATTTTTAGGAAATGAAGATGGGCAGGTGGAAGGAGTGGCAGTGGGAGAGCATTTTGGTGGTCGTGATCATAATTCAGTCAGTTTTAACATAATTATGGAAAAGGACAGAGATAGAACAGGAGTTAGAGTTCTCAATTGAGGCAAGGCCAATTTTACTGAACTGAGGAGTGATTTTGCAAAAGTGGATTGGAAACAGCTACTTGAAGGTAAATCAGTGTCAGTACAGTGGGAGGCATTCAAAGGGGAGATTCAAGGCGTTCAGGGTAAACACGTTCCCACAAAGAAAAAGGGTGAGTCCAAATCTAGCAAAATCAATGTGAACCCAAAGATGTTTTATCAAGACATTAAGAGTAAGAGGATAACAAAGGAGAGAGTAGGGCCTATAAAAAATGAAAAAGGTAACCAATGTGTAGGAGCGGAAGATATTGGTATGGTTCTTAATGAGTACTTTGCGTCTGTCTTCACAAAAGTGGGGGACGATGCAAATATTATAGTTAAGGAGGAAGAGTGAAGTATTGGATGTGATAAACATAGAGAGAGAGGAAGTATTAACGGGGTTAGCATCCTTGAAAGTTGATAAATCACCAGGGCCAGATGAAATGTATCCTAGGCTGTTAAAAGAAGCAAGAGAGGAAATAGCAGAGGGTCTGACCATTATTTTCCAATCCTCACTGGATACAGGTGTTGTGCCAGAGGATTGGAGAATTGCTAACGTTGTACCGCTGTTTAAAAAGGGAGCGAAGGATAGACCGAATAATTACAGGCCAGTCAGTCTGACCTCAGTAGTGGGAAAATTATTGGAACCTATTTTGAGACACAGGATAAACTGTCACTTAGAAAGGCACAGGTTAATCAAGGATAGTCAGCATGGATTTGTTAAGGGAAGATCTTGTTTGACCAACTTGATCGAATTTTTGAAATAACAAGGAAGATAGATGAGGGAAGTGCAGCTGATGTGGTCTACATGGATTTTAGCAAAGTTTTTGACAAGGTCCCACATGGCAGACTGGTTAAAAAAATAAAATCCCATGGGATCCAGGGAAATGCAGCAAGGTGGATACAAAATTAGCTCAGGGGCAGAAAACAAAGGGTAATTGTTGACGGCTGTTTTAGTGACTGGAGGACTGTTTCCAGTGGTGTTCCACAGGGCTCAGTACTGGGTCCCCTGCTTTTTGTGGTGTATATTAACGATTTAGATGTAAATGTACGGGGCATGATCAAGAAGTTTGCAGACAACACAAAGATTGGCCGTGTGGTAGATAGCGAGGAGGATAGCTGTAGGCTGCAGGAAGATATTGATGGTCTGGTCAGATGGGCAGAAAAGTGGCAAATGGAATTCAACTTGGAGTAGTGTGAGGTGATGTATTTGGGGAGGTCAAACAAGGCAAAGGAATACACGATTAATGGGAAAATACTGAGAAGTATAGAGGAAGTAAGGGACCTTGGAGGGAATGTCCACAGATCCCTGAAGGTAGCAGGACAGGTCGATAAGGTGGTTAAGAAGGCATATGGAATCCTTTCCTTTGTTAGCCGAGGTGTAGAATATAAGAGCAGGGAGGTTATGCTAGAACTGTATAACTCATTGGTTAGGCTACAATGTGAGTACTGTGTGCAGTTCTGGTCCCCTCATTACAGAAAGGATGTAATTGCACGAGAGAGGGTACAGAGGAGATTTACGAGGATGTTGCCAGGACTGATAGGTTGCCAACTGATAGGTTGCCAGCTATGAGGAAAGATTGGATAGGTTTGGGTTGTTCTCCTTGGAACAGAGAAGGCTGAGGGGAGATCTGATTGAAATGTACAAAATTTTGAGGGGCCTGGATAGAGTGGAGGTGAAGGGTCTATTCACCTTAGCAGAGAGGTCTGTGACAAGGGGGCATAGATTTAAAGTGATTGGTAGAAAAATTAAAGGGTAGATGAGGAAAAAGCTTTTCACCCAGAAGGTGGTGATGGTCTGGAACTCACTGCCTGAAAGGGTAGTTGAGGCAGAGATCCTCAACTCATTCAAAATGGAGTCTGGATATGCACCTCAAGTGCCGTAATCTGCAGGGCCACAGACCAAATGCTGGAAGGTGGGATTAGAATAGGTGGATCATTTCTCAGCCGGCACAGACACGATGGGCCAAGTGGCCTCTTTCTGTGCCTTAAACTTTCTTTAATTCTAACTCTCCCATCTGCCTCTCTCCTTTTCTCACTCACTCTTTCTCACTCTCTCTGTCTCCTTCACTTACTCTCTATCTTTCTCTCCCACCCTCTCTGTCTCTCTCTCCTTCTCTCACTCACTCTGTCTGCCTCTCACACCCCTGCTCCCCACTGTCTCTCTCTTGGTCTATCTCTCTCTCTGGTTTAAAGGGCTGCCTCTCTCTCTCTGTGCTCCCTCACCGCCGCTACGCTCTGTGCCTCTGGCTGTGAGCTGGCCCACTACTGCTCTCCCCTAGGCCTCTCCCTCTTCTCCACAGCAGTCTGAGCTCCCTGAACCATCCGAAAACAGCAGGGGTGGCCAATCCCAGTGTGCCTGCGCTGCAAACTGCCAATCAGTGCTCACCTTGTTCGGTCAGCCCACTGTCAATGATAGGCAATGACCAATCACAGACAGGCATCTGTCATACGTCAGACGCAGGTCTTGCCTACCCCTTCCACTTGACATCCACTTTAATAGGAGCTGTCAATCAAAGCCAAGCTATGCCCCTCCTCAAGTTAACTATTGGCCAGTCCCAGAGATCCTGCTGTCGATCAAAGCCAAGCTATGCCCCTCCTCCAATTGCTATTGGCCAGTCCCAGAGATCCTGCTGTCAATCAAAGCCAAGCTATGCCCCTCCTCCAATTGCTATTGGCCAGTCCCAGAGATCCTGCTGCCAATCAAAGCCAAGCTATGCCCCTCCTCCAATTGCTATTTGCCAGTCCCAGAGATCCTGCTGTCAATCAAAGCCAAGCTATGCCCCTCCTCCAATTACTATTGGCCTGTCCCAGAGATCCTGCTGTCAATCAAAGCCAAGCCACGGGCAGCCCGCTGTCAGTCACACAGGAAGCCGGATGGTGGCCCAGGGGTTGTATGTTAGACAACTCTGCTCTTGAGCATTTGGGGCACAGGAATTCTTGACCTGGGGGGGGGCCGGGCAGAAGCAGTTTCCTTCCGTATTTGACATTTCTCTCCTACAGCCTCACGCCTTAAGGACTCGAACCCACACGTAGCATTCCTGATTTTTGAGCACCAGTGTTTCTGTCAGCAACTTCTTGCTTCCACATCCAATGTTCGATGTCAGCCAAAGAGAGTTGTTTCTTCAGCTGGTCCTTGAAACGTTTTCGTGATGCACCTCAGTTCCGCATCCTGAGGCACAGTTCCCCATACAGCACAGCTTTTAGCATTCTGGTTTTCTCCATGCATGACACATGCCCTGTCCAGTGCAGTTGTTGTTGTAGGAGAATGCTCTCAATGCTGGGTAAATTTGCTCTTTAAAGGACTCCGATATTTGTAATGTAGTCCTGCCATTTGACATTCATGATGGAGTGCAAGCAGCATTGATGGAAACGTTCAAGCAGCTAAACTTGTTTACTGTATGGGATCCGTATAGTGGCCAATAGTGAGTTAGATCTAGCTCTTGGGTCTAAAGGGATCAAAGGATATGGGGCGAAAGCGGGAAGAGGTTACTGAGTTGGATGATCAGCCATGATCATAATGAATGGCGGAGCAGGCTCGAAGGGCTGAATGGCCTCCTCCTGCTCCTATTTTCTATGTTTCTATGACCCTGATTCTGCGCCATATGAGAGGGTAATGATAACAGCAGCTCTGTACACTGGATTTTCATGGAAGTGTGCAATGAATGATTTTTCCACACTCTTTTAGAGAGGCAACGCAAAGAGCTGTTGGCTTTGGACAAGCGAATATCAATGTCTTTACTAATGGAGGCATCGTTTGAGATAACGCTGCCCAGATAGGTGAATC